>NC_048284.1:22727210-23409710 GCF_009762535.1 Notolabrus celidotus
CATGAATCTCAAACATTTCTGAAGTATACTTTGACTTTGGTCAAGGCTTTTCCATGGGAGGCAACATTAAAAATCAATGGTCTAATGTTCCAGGAGGCATATCAGGGCACAGCCAGAGTCTAACTAAAGGCTGAGTCTAATCATAGAACCCAGTAAATGGATTGATGTTTCACTTGGAGGTGATGGAGGTGGGTGCAGGGCAACCTGCACAAGCCAGTTAATTTTGTCCTAGAAGTTAGATAACTGGCCTTTGCAGAGGGATGCCTGCAGAGTGAAAATACCAAATTATCACAAAATTAATTTGTTACATCACAGATGTGCCGCTGCTCTGCTCTCTCTCTCTCTCTCTCTGTGTGTGTGTGTGTGTGTGTGTGTGTGTGTGTTTGGTGGTCTCATTTAGACCAGATTAAGAGGTCAAAGGTTCAGTTTGCCCATCTACACATACACTGCCGAAGACACTTTGCCCAAACATGGTCAAAAATATGGAGGATACACACTTACACACTTACACACTCACACACACACTAAACAACATGTTCTGGTTGACCTACGTGAAGTTGTTTACACACCTATGGATATTATTTGTAGCCCTCCAGTTTAACTCAGTCCACTTGAGTGCAGTGCTTGTGTTGGTTAAGACAAAAGCTCTATAGTCTCTCAGTGAGTGCCTAAAAAGGATGAACAATTTTCACATTAATTTATACTCAATGATACACTGCAAACTCCACTTTCGAGTACATCATCAAATCTAAAATGCCAAAGTTGCAGGCTTTCCCAAATTCTCTTTACTGCTCTTTATCTCAAAGGGGAACACAGGGGCTAAGGGATTACCCAGCATGAGAGGGAAGGAAAATTAGTAATAAACAGAAGCTTGAGATTTTAAGACAAGAAGAATTTGGCAGGGGGGGGGGGGGGGCAGCAGTTACTCAAAACTATGGGATTTTTCTTATTGCCCAAATAAGTACCTATTAAAAGTGAATTTGTGCCCCGCTGAGCTGCCGATAAGGCAGCCAGAAGAAAGGGGATGTGGAAATAGAACATGTCCATATAGAGAGGGGAGCTGTGGAGAGAGGGAGCAGGACATGGGCAAGGAGGGGGGCAGGGGTTAAATGCTTCCCCAGAATGTGTGCTTTCCACTGGCGTAAACCCAGTAAAAAGAATCCCCAAGTCCCTGCTGACTGACTCACCCTGAGGGCCGACTGTGATTATGATCGAGCACAGGCAGCTGAACTATTGCCCAAGAAATTACAGCTTCTGAATCAGTTCCACATTCAAGTGCCATGTTTACCAATGTTTGAAACACTAATGATGAGAGGCTGGAGGACTTTTCATTAGCTCCTTCTCAGGTTAGAAGTTTTAAACCACAAGACTGACAGAGGAACAGAGAAGACAGAAACGGAAAGGGGAAAACCTTTCTTGACAAACACATCACAGATGTTGCTCTGCTCTGACACCATTGGTCTCCATAGCAACCCTGTCGGCCAGTAATAGCCTCTAGCTTGCCTGGCTGCAGTGGCGTCATAAGGACGCACACACATACACCATAGACACACAAACAAGCATATTTCTGCTTCTGAATGGGATCCCAGAGGGTATTTATAGAGACTGAAGGACTCAGCTGCCCACCCAAACCAACCACCCCCTCAGGCCTTACCAGAGAACACACACACATCTAAAAACAGAACATCGTCTTCCATCATTAAAAGTGTCGGCCACTCATATACACACATACACATGTCCACACACAAACTCACACGTACACAAAGACAGGTCTAAAAATGGAACCACGAAGTGCCTCGATTCTAGTATACAGTACAAGCCCTGTAATTGGTGATAACAGAAAGCTGGGAATTTAACATTAGAGCTGTCTTCTGCTGATGCTTTCTCAGGTACATGCAAAAAAGCACATGCTGAAAGGGATTCAGAGATGTGTACATATTTTTGATTTAGATGGTCAGGAACCATCTAGAATACAGATGACAGCCTCCTCAGACCAATGCCTGTGATTTTCTGCATTTATGTTCTGCACGACACAATTATCATTTTGAAAACAGTCCTGTTGTCAGCAGGTGTCCCAGCATTGGAACAGATTCAGAATTAATCCTAAATGACTATAACGTTGATACATTTAAAAAAAAAAAAAACCTGTGTGTTGCCTGTTTCATGTGATTAACTCCTTCTTTACTGTTGCATTCTATTCCATAGCTTCACTCACATTCAGGATCAAAAATATCAGTCCACAATGAAGAGAGGATGATGATGAGGCAGCCAGTTCTGTTTAAGTTTGATTAACTTTTTTCTGGGATAAACTTTGTGACAGTGAAAATAAACAATCAAAACTGAAATTAAGCTGGCATGCAAGAGGTGTGGAGTTGCCACTGTTGTCTCTTATATGACACCGCAACAAGGTGTTATCAAAAGGTCTGAAAATGGATGCTTGTACCAAAATGGAAACCGATGACTGCTCTGTGATCACTGTAAAAAGAGACAAACCTATCCGTATTTGAAAGCAAAGTTGGAGAAATATAACACATAGCACCTGTGTGTGACACTTAAGCGCTTCCAAGAAAATACAGTTGGTTTTGTTTTCACCAGTGAAGCAGATGGATTCATTGAGGCCTTGAAATGCCACATTACTATCCAATGATGCTGTTTCATGAACAATATCATTATCAGAAATGCCTCTTCAACAAGCTGAAAATGCAGTCCTAGATAGTGTAGCGTTTGTGCCTGGTGGTGTCTTTTGTTTCTCGTTCTGCAGTGAACTTATCCCCTCACCAGGAGCTCAAACAACACTTTGCAGTTACAAGCCGACATGAAGTCGAGCTTCTACTTTACATGCAAGCCAAAAGAACTGCAGGCGAACTGGCTGTTCTGGTCAATTCTGCAGTGAGAGGCTGTTTGATAAATCTAGTAAAAGTCATGTTTACATTGTTATCACATAGATTATTGAGATTCCCATAAAGATCATTCTATCTCCTAGGAGAGTTGGAACATCCCTATTAGATCATTTTCATTTTGTGTATTTTTTTTGTATGATTCATAGCGATGGGTACTGAATTCGGTACTTTTATAGGTACCGACCGAATTCCGTCGGTACTACCGAGTACCGACTCTCGTAAAACCAAACGGTACCATGTTTCGGTACCTGAACGCATCCCTGTGACTGTGAGGGAGTGGAAGAGAAGGCGAGTTTCCATACTTTCGCCCTGTAATAAAGTCAGAGACTGATCGGGTGGACGTCTCTGCTCTCTGCATCTGCGCTGGAGCGCGCCAAACAGAGCCTGCAGCTGACGGGAGCGCGCACTCACTGCGAGGCAGAGCAGGAGGATTACGTTTATTTTATACAGTCTATGGTTGAGACTGACCCTCTCGCTCCGACTACCTGCCCTGTTTATAACCGATCCTGTGTGCGTGAATGCCCAACAAGTAAGCTGTGTGTCCTGTTATTATAAAGAGACGGAGAACTGACTTTTTCCCGTCCGCAGACATTCACGTGTGTTCATTGATAAACTCCCGAAAGAGCAATTAGACGCCACGAGCACGTGTCAGCTAATATATCTAATAATCTATATAATCCTGTTTCTGTTCATTTCATGTTAAATTAAATAAATATGTTAAATTAAACAAATTTGAGATTTTTTTTTTTATTAAAATGTATTACCACATGCACACACAAAAGTACCGAAAATTGGTACCGTTGAGTACCGGTACCGATTCCCAGGTACCGGGTATCGGTACCGTATCGGTTCAAATGTGAAAGGTACCCATCCCTAATGATTCATCGATTTCAGAATAAATTGCTTGATTTCTGACACAGTGTGTAAAAACAAAGCCCTAACTTTTGGACTTTTTAAAAAACCTCCTATAGATTATGCATCTGTCTGTCTGATAATGAAGCAACATGCTGATACTTTTGAGCTCCTTTCATCACAACCCCCCTGTAAAGAAAATTAACGTAAAATAATGCTGCTCTTAATGGCAACAGCAATTTGTTATCCAAGCGATGCAGTGAAGTGAAGTGACAATTATGTATAGGATTGAAAGACCTTGAAAGCCTTTGTACTGTATATGTGGGAGGTGAATGTCAGAGTACTTACCAGGTAACAGACGGAGGGACAGAAAACTGAGGGGAGGGGACACACTGGAGGACAGCACTGGACCACTCTGAAAAGAAAGTGATAGAGAAAAAAGATAAGAAAAAGAGAGAGAGAGAGAGAGAGAGAGAGAGAGAGAGAGAGAGAGAGAGAGAGAGAGAGAGAGAGGAAAAAAGTGGGGGAAGATCAGAGCAAAAAGGAAATTAGTGAAGTGTAATTTGCACAGACCCTACTCCCTGCTCACTTCATTATTCAGCTTCATCTTTTACACTTACAGCAATATTACAGATATTTGTGATGCCTTCAGGGGAGACACTGACACACCAACAAGCATGTCACTGCACAAGCATATCCACACAGAACACACACAGGGGTGTAATCACTCTCCCCCCTTGTGCTCCTCGTCCTATTTGGCTTTTGCAGATTTTTAATCATTCCTCTGGCTGCTGCTTAATAAACTTTTAATAGGAAGCTGCTTCCCCTAAGAAAGGCTGCCGTCGTCAGAAAGAAAAGTGGAAATGAGCTGGCAAATTAGACAAACGGCACCACCTCCGCGTCTGCTCTGCTGTAGCTTTTAGAGGTAGGTATGACACTGAGGATATGAGAGTCTGCTAAAAGCTTTAAGAGTAAATGTTAAGGACAGACTGGGTCAAAGGAACAGGTAGGGAGACGGAGGAAAAGAGGTGAAACTATAGATGGCAAGGAGGATAATCCTCTTTTTGGAGGCTTTCTTATATCTTTATGCCCGCACTAAAGGCAAGACAAATTCCCATACATTTCCTGGGCTTAGCAGTGACTGTGACATCGTAAGTGTCTCTCCTCACCTGGTCATTGCTCCGTCCTGCTTCGCTCAGTGCAGGACAGGAACTGTAATGCTTTCTTTATACAAGCCCTTTGCAAGATAAACGTTGCCAGATAAACGTAGACACGACAAGGCTGGATTTCAACAGCTAAATGGGAAAACGCTGCAGCTCTGCAGAGTGTATTTACATCTAGGATTATTCTATCTTAGTCCAAATGTTTATTTTTGTAAGCTCAGTTCAAAAGTGTATCCTGTGACCTGCCCCTGTGTTCCGGTTTGTAGAAGGTTTACCATAGAGAATATGTTTTAGGTATATTTAAAGAGGGTTGAAAGTGACTCAGCTACTGTTTAAATAGGGATAATTATATTGTGACATGTACAAAAAAATACATAGTTTTCAAAAAACACAGCTATCAAACAGCTTGATTCTGCATAAAAAGATGTTATCCTGTAAACAGTTTCTACTTAACCATCCCCATTGTTTCTTAATTTACAACAGCTCTCTGTCGATTACTTCCTGACTGGCCATTTCCTGAAGGATGTGTTGTTCCCAGGGGAACCATCTTTAGAGCTTCAACTATCTGAATCTCATGAGCACCCAAACAAGACTGGATTCATACCTAGTAAATGACTGTATGGTCCCCAACCAAAAACAAGGTTTCAATATTTTCCATTTGCAAAAGGTGAATCCAAATAGTCCAGAGAATATAACACCTGACATATACGTACAATATATGATGAAGGCTTAAACTAAAGGGAAGTGGGTAAGGTTTTTTGCTGATTGATCAGGATTTGCATTACAGAAAAATGAAAAGGGGGATGCTTTGAAAGCAAGCGGCGACCTCAGGTCTCAAACTATGAAGCCCATGTGGAAGTGTTATGAACTGTAATTCATCGAGAATCCGCTTGAGGATGCAACTCAACAGTTAAAGCAACAGCAACCAAAATGCATTTTTCCTTTTTGGGAAACTGTGTAAGCATTTTTTTTAACATCTTGGAAAATGTCCCTGTGTCATATGTTAGTTGTGGATTCACTATTTTAACCATTGTCTTTACCAAGCTATTTAAACCATTTATTCATTAAAGCTAGGGTTGGTAGCAAGCGGCAACCTCCGGTCTCAAACTATGAAGCCCATGCGGAAGTGTTAAAAACTGCAATTGAACGAGAATCCACTTGAGGCTGGCTGCAGAAACACCAGAAACCACATACACATACATCTTTGCAGCATTAATAAACATGTTTACAGCCTGGTTCAAAAAACGTCTTGGCTCTTCGTAGTTAATCTCTCCGTCGGCACACACTGTACGAGGGGTGAATTTTTTTCTAATGTGACGATTCAGAAGATATCAAGATTACGAGTTTTTGCCCAAATAAGGACATGACTGACTTGACTCCCAGACGGGAACACATAGCTGTTGGCTATAGGAGGCTCACACTACGTCACACTCTGCCTGGTTGAGTTCCACATTTCCAATATGGCTGCCGCTGTTGATTGGCTTCAAAACAGCTCTCAGAAACAGATGGGTGACGTCACGGATACTACGTCCATATTTTATAGAGTCTATGCTTGAAAGTAACTCTTTCCCTCCTAAAATCAAGAAATTGATAACAACAAATAGTAACATGACGTCGTAAACATGGACGATAGAGGAAACCTAGACCAAGACAAGCTGAGCTCCCAGAAACAAGCTGAGCTGGCATGCAGCCCTGCTAACTTACTGTGTTGGCCAAAGAGCATGAGAGATGTTTCAGTGTTCTTGATGAGTTCAATCATCTTTCCCCAAAACAAAGAGAATTCCCTATAAAGTGCAATGGACAACTTAAGAACATAATAGTGTCTGTTACATAGGATCATCCTCAACCTGGCTGCAGTGTCAAATCATAAATTGTAATTAACATCAATATTGATCAATGTAGAAAAAAATGTAAGGATAAAATGGCAATGTTAGCGACAATTAAAAACCCTCATCAATTGACCCATAACAGTAAAAGACTATGAGCTTTGAGAGTTCCTTTCATTCAGTAATATTATTACGAAGTAAAAGCAGAGAAAGTTCTCAAAGCTGCAGCCACAGGTTCAACTCCAGCCTTACACAGTGTGTCACCCCCATCCTCTTTTTTTCTGACTCTGTCCACTATCCATTTCTCTATAACGACATGAAATCGCAAAATAATATATTTTTTAAAAAGGATATACAATAGCAAGCACCTCTGTCCCTGTGAGAGACAGGGTGATTTTAAAAGGCTGAACATCACTTATCATTGTGAGGCTCTTTTTGAAGGCCTGAATAGATGGAGTGTGTCATTATTTAACAATGACATGAACTGAAATAGCTGCACCTCTTTGCCGCTGTTAATGTGAAGAGCAGCAAGACACCTCATCAAGCTGTGTTAAAGGAACATCTCGGTATTGAGCTGCATACAACCTAAATGAAATGGTCTGTTTAGGACTTCTACTTAAAATAATTTACTTTGTGAAAGTGTTGAACAAAATAAAAAAGGAAAAAAATCAATGAGTAATCAGGAACTGATTTTAGGAGTCAACATCTCTTCGACAGGTCTTCTGTCATTGATCCACTCAGTATCGATCCTGCTCCTTCCACTCTGTCTTAGGAGTCATCTGCTTCCCATCTATCCATCTCTCTCCTCTCCCATTCATGCGGATGAGTCTCTCCCACAGTGGCAGCTTATGTGGATCAAATATTCGACATGTCAAGTGGCCTCACTGGCAAAGAGCTGTTCACAGGACTCTTCAGCCAGGAGAGGGAGAGCATCAGTGGGTATGCTCTTCACCAAAAAAGGAAGCTGTGTCATGTATGCATAAACCAATATTTATTTTCTTCTGAGCATTCTGGTGAGAACCAGAGAGAGATAGACAGCTAAGTAAACAAACAGATAGACAGATAGAGGACACTTCATTAAAATAGAGGTGTGTTTTCCAGTAGAAGCATAATTTAATAAGCTCTCTGACAGTGATTCAGCTAATGGGATCCCTCCAGGAAAGTCAGAGCCAGGACTGTGGGGAAGCTAAGACGTGAGTTCATGAGGTCTTAACTCTCCAGTAATGTTGCGGGTGAAATGGACCCACTTTAAAGTTCAAAAATAAAAATGAAATGTTGCAAAGGGTATTTTTTCGGTATGAAACTTCTTCTTCTCGGCTTAATAAGTGTTATCAACACATTAAATGAAAATAGTTCATTTCATGTATTTGCAACCCCCCCTGAATGTTTATATTGCATATATACTGTTTGGGTCAATCTGACCCGGCAGTCAAAGTGGAGGCTAAAAGGGACCAGAAGTGTCAAATAATAACTGTTTCTTTAGGATTGTGAGTAGAGGAACTTCTACTACTCTATAACCTAGGCCCTGATGTCAAAGTGGATGAAAGGCTAGCGGTATCAGAGGTCGCAGCCCATTTAGGCAACATATGCCTTCCAGACTAGCTAAATACGGAATTACTATCTGGGCTTCACTTCATAAAAAGAAAAAAAATACAAAATGTAAAATAAAGTAAACAAAAATCTATGTTATGTCAAAGTATTGTGTTTATATGTAGGTCTTCCCAATGTACATTAAAAAAGTTTTAACATTATCTTTTTATTAAAACGAGTGAGTCGTCCTCTGTGAACCACTAAAGATTGATTTAAAGGATTAGTAAAGGTCAGAGTTAATAATGAGATATGAAAAAATATTTTTTATTTTTATTTTTTGGTTTCTGACACTTTGGATAATTAAACATGCCCCGGGTCAAATTGACTCAGTCCTGAGAATCAAACATAACAGCAGGGTTAAACTCTGTATAAAGTAGCAACGGTTTGGCAATGATATCAGCAGTGAGAGATTTTAAACCAATTTTACAACACTGAGCAGCTCATTGAGCACAGAGGAGCTGCATAAGATGCCCTACATTTTTAGAACAACACTGAGGCAACAGTGCAGGACCTCTCCAAAGACAGTTTGATGGATAAACTTTTTTTTTTTTTTTTTTTTAATATTGGCAACCAAATCACAAAAGACTACCTGAAACGCAAATTTGAGATAGAAATTCTGAACACATTCCATGCATTCACACCATAGACTGTATAACACATGAATGTATGTAAGTTGTTTCCGGTATTTCTGAAGCCAGCCTCAAGTGGACTCTTGACGAACTGCAGTTTGTAGCACTTCCGCATGGGCTTCGTATTTTGAGACCAGAGGTTGCTGCTTGTTGCACACTCAAGAGTGCGAACAGTTTATGTATCATCTATCTTTACATTACTTTGAGTACATTTGGTGGGGACTGCAAGGTTAGTAAACAGAACTGCTAAGGAAGTAGAGAGCTATGACAATACACCAAGACCAAGTGTTAAAAATTAACAGTAGTTCTATTATTCAAAATTATAAAGGATTAGAAAATACGACTGGTTATCGCATCTGGCTCAACTTTACAGGTACTCTCCCCTGCACCATCTTCGAGCCAGTGGCATCACTCTCATTTTTCCCTCCCACAAGGCACCTATCTTGACTGCGGCCTTGCATTGAGTTGAGTGGTTTCTGCAGGTTATCAAATGGGCACCCCCCTTCCTCATTGTTTTGTCAAATTAAGCCCATGACATCTCCAAGGGGCTTGAGAGAAGAGCCAGCATCCTGGAACTACTCCCACTGTCCACCACTCAACTCAATGCGGTTCGGTTGGTCTATTGCTTGGTTTTGTCCCTTTTTAGCCAAATCAACCTGGATGCTGCCTCTGCCTGGAAAGTAATGTTGGCTATCAGCCGCTTCCTAGCCAGGCCTTCAATTCCAAGCAATCCAAGAGTTCCCCAGAGTGATTCCCCTGCGAAGCACCTGCAGCCGACTTCCACTGGTAGATTCCAGGTCTTCCACCCCTTCTGCTGGCTCTCGAGGATGAGGGCTTGATATTTTGATTTCTTGCAATCATCCTCTCTTCCCAGGGTACTGTCAGCTTGATAAGAGCAACCTGCTTGGTACTCTTAGACCAGAGGACATATTCAAATATGCAGATATTTCCTTACACTGCAGGCTTATTTCTGAAGCTTTTAGATAAACCGGTCAAAGAATGGACGGAACTTCTACACCCTCTCTGCACTTATAGTTTTATTCTAGGTTAAGGTATCCTCCATGCATTAAAACAAGACAGCAGTGGTCTATTGTTTGAGACACAATATTAAGTGACAGATTCCAAACCAATGTTAGTTCTTCAGAGTGGTGACAGAACCATGAAACTATTATCTTCAATTGTATTTGTAGGTTTTTAAAAGTAAGACTTGCTCGGTTATGAAACAGAAGTTCTACTTGCAAAAGTACTACCATGGAAACTCTCCACTAGCAACATCAGGAGAGTCTAGCAATGGATACACAACATCAAACAAAAGGTGGATGTACTCTCCACCTGACAGGCCCTCTTCCTCTACCCTCTTTGTGTGTAGGTTAAGAGTATGTGTGTATTTTTAGAGGGTGCCATTCTAACTAACATCCAGTGATGCTGCAACAATTCCTTTGATTAGGGCAACAGGTAAGAGGCAGGTAATCTCATCCCCACCTGCCGGAGGATTTAAATAGAGTAAACACTGGCAGCTCCACCATCATCAGTCAACCAGCGACAGCTCTACAGGGGAACCACACAGGGGTGCTGATTAAAAGGACAGCACTGTTAACACAGCCAAGCACACACACTCTCTCTCACACACACACATACGCTCTCCCACAGGTATCATAAGATGGGATATGGCAGGGGAAGTGACATTATCTTTGTAACCAGGAATAGCCTGGTCTTAAAATAGCACATGTATGCACACAAACTTTTGCACACATGCATACAGGAACAGATAGGGTTATTAAACAGCAGTGACTTACCACAGAGGCCTAGAACAGAGCCATGTAAAAATAAACATGCATTATATCTCTCTACTGCATGTATAAAAGTAAATAACTAATGCCTGGAAGGTGGACAGCCACCACAGTGTTTTTATAAGCTTGTTTAGGTGTGCAGAAAATGACTGGAAGATCAAGAGCTAAAAGCATATGTCCCCGCCTCAGGGTATCGACCCAGCCGGTACCTCGACATGCAGCTCTCTGTGGGACTCTCTGTTGGCTGCTTTCTGCCATGAACAGCGCCTGTCTATGTAGAGAGAGGATCACGCCCATGTCAGCCGAATGCCTGCTACTTTTTAGCTTCTGAAATGGTCTTTTGAATGTCACTGTGAGAAGGAAACCAAACAACGCCATTTCTCTGACCGGAGGAACCCTCTGAGAAAACAACGCCCCTTTTTTTTTTCACCAAGCAGCTGTGACCCATAGGGTGGCCAAGTTTCTTGGAGCATCAAAGTAGGGTCAACAGATTGGAAAGTGCTGAAGCAGATCTCAAAATAGGGAAGTTTATTCTATCACTCTCTTAACTTCTGTCAGAGTCTGTCAGAGTCTAGATATACAGGAAAGAACAGCTGGACTGCATGCTTAACACACTGACTGTATAGGATGGGCAACATGTCTCCACCTACTCCCCCATGTACAAAAGCGAAGCCAAAATTCCTCCTGCGTTAGATGCTAGCATTTTGCACATTTGGAGCCAGAGTCAGCGCTGTTTGGATCAACTTTCAGAGACATCTAACTGACTTCCTGCCGTTTTCACCAATCAAAACAATAGACTGTATAAAATATGGACGTAGGATCCGTGGTGTCACCCATCTGTTTGTGAAGCGCTGTTTGAGGCCAATCGACGGCGGCGTGTTAGAAAAAAATTCACCCCCCGTACAGTGTGTGCCAATCGAGAAATGAGCTATCCAGACTACACTCGTCTTTTGTACCAGGCTGTAAACATGTTTATTTCTGCTGTAATGATTGTCTTTTTTGAATTGGTGTGTATGTGGTTTCCGGTACTTCCGGAGCCAGCCTCAAGCGGATCCTCGATGAACTGCAGTTTTTAGCACTTCCACATTGTACTCATATTTTTAGACCGGAGGTTGCCGCCTGATCAAAACAAACATCGAACTTAAATAAAAACAGCAAATATCTTCAGATCTGTTTGTCTATAGTGTCTTGTGTTCATTTGTAGCTAACACTCACAGTTTGGACTTTTCTTATCATCAGGAGAAAAATCCTTTGATGTGCATTTTTTTATTTTAAAGTCGGACCCATTGTCCCATCTGTAGGGAGGTGGCATAAACATTTTAGCTTCACTTTTGGGGCATGGTCATGTTATCCATCTTTTTATAATGTCCATGGCACCACACTGGGTGTTTTATGGTGTATTACAACTTAATGAAGTTATATGAAAACACCCTCTCATGTAAGTGCATCCAACATGCCGCTTTACCTGCAGTCAATAAATGGAAATGGCAAGATAGCTAACTCCATCCAAAAATACTAAATCCACCTTGTGGCGTTTTTAAAGCTCACTCAAAAAAAATAACTTCTGTGTTTGATAAGTGTATATAACTCAGAGTAAAAACTATCTCTTGAGGTTTTAATGAGGGTTATGTTAACTTGTTGCTGCAATGATGTCTACAGGGAACCAGCTGATACTCCAGGATGCTTTTAGGCCACTGTTTTCTGTCTTTGTTATGCTACGCTAAGACATACCGACTATGGTTAGCAGGTATAGTGTTAAGACATTTAAGTGGAAAAAGTTTTTTCAACTACCGAACACCTAACAGGAAGAAAATGTCAGGCTCTTCTTTGTTTTGGTTGGAAGTATTTCCCTACCTGTCACAGATTTGTCACCTTCACTGTGTTGCAGTTCAGTTTGTGTGTTAAACTTATTTTGATCATTTTTGGGAGTAAAAAGGTACGGGTGAACTAAATAAATATTCTGTGGTCCTCTACTTTTCTAACATTTCAGAAAAGCAGGTTGTCACTTGAGATTTTGTTCTTGTTATCCTTACTGAATACAGTGATGATTGTATTATCTGTATCAATTTTACTGAATTGTAAATGGTGAAAAGCTAGAACATATTCCCTTAGGTCTTAATGCTTAATACACAAGTGGCTCCAATAAAATATATCATCTATTTCTCTTATAAGTGAAGATATATAAAAGGACGGAAAACCAGGCAAAACCCCAGCTCAAGCTTGAATGGATGACTGACATGAAACAACACTTTTTCTGACGGTCTTCTCAGCAGAACGTGGGTGAAATGGAAATGGGAGGTAAAGAAATTGGAGAGGCATCCTGAGGAAAGCAGAGAGCAATGGCAGAGGACAGAAAGGCAGTCAGACAAAAAGAGAGATGCACACACACCAAAACATTTCACACACATTTTAACTTTTCAGTTTTTTTTCTTTTCTCTGTGATGCTGTCAGGAGCCAGCTCCCTGAAGGCCACAATGAGAAAGAGGCAGCAAGAGAGAGAGAGTAAAATCCAGGCAGAGAGAAAAGGTGAGGGAGAGAGTTTTTCCACTTAGTGAGTCAGAGAGAGAACACAGAGGGAGCATCAACATCTTTAACCACTGAGAGTGATAGACGACTGTCTTTTACAGGGAAAAATTAGGTCTGGGTCTTTGCACACACACAGTGGGAGAACTCTTCTCCCCTTAACCATTGTGTGAGCTAATTAGAAGATTACATTAGCGTCCCAGGTATCAATGATCCACCAATATTAGTGTTGCCTACACACTGAGATACCTGGGCAGTCATTTTTCAGCTGCCCAAGTGTGCCCAATTGATAGTCTTATTTTTATTACTGTAAAAACACCATCCATGATCAGTCAGAGGATCTCTCACTGCTCTCTACCCCACCTGCAGAGCACATATATTGTTTTTCTGCCACCACCTCCACAACCACAGACAGCCTCATTTTTTTCTAATGCTGCAATTTGGAAGATATTGATATTACAAGTCTTCCAATGAGAGGCACAGCTGACTTGATTGGCAGGGGGAGCACTGTAGCTGTTGGCTAGGAGGCTCAAAGCCCGCCTCTTTACGTCACAATCACTTGACAGCAGCAATATGGCTGCCGCCGCCGGCGATTGGCCTCAAACAGCGCTTCAGAAACCGATGGGTGACGTCACGGATACTAGGTCCATATTTTACAGTCTATGGTTTCTACCCAGTGTCATTAAACCACACTTGTTGTTAAAACAGTATCCCCAGGTGTTTAGGCTGGTGCAAATCAACTTAGGTTCTAAGGAGAAGAACCTGAGCTGTTTTTCTCAGAAAGTGGCATTGGAGAAAGTTTGATTTTAGAGACAAGGCTCTTTGACGAATATTGTGGCCTTGTAAATTCTATGAAAGAAAATAATGGAAAACATGTCTGAGACTTGACGTTGTAAGACTGCCTCACTGACAAGAAACAGGAAGGCCTATTCAAACTGACATTTCCAACACAGACACTGAATGGAGCCCACGCCAAAATATTTTTAAACTCAAGGATTTATAGGTGAAAGAAATTTCAAGTATGTTGAGTAAGAATTAAGCCAAAATCATCAAATTCTTTTGATAAGACCTGCTGACCTCTGAGTTCCAGCAAGACAAAAATGTGTCAAATAACCATCCCATATTTTCTTTTGTGTTTACTTTATTTCTCTTCGTACATGTGCAATACATCTTTCTAACCATCTTCCCAGTTCTGTTCTGTCAATTGTTTATACCTAGGCTACAAGTGTGTGCACATTTTCACCGTGTCATTGGTTTTGGAAATATTTGTATATTTACTTATTTAGTTGTGTATATACGTTGTGTATATACGTTGTGTATATATGTTGTAAGATATGCTTATTTTTACTTCTTTAATTCTAATTGCTAATAACTTTTTAATAATTGCTATTTTATAGGCTCTTGTTTGCCTTATACTGTTTTGCACTGTCTACTGTGCTGCTGTAACACTTAAATTTCCCCATTGTGGGACGAATAAAGGATACCTTATCATCTTCATCTTCTTCTTCTTCTTCTTCTTCTTCTTCTTCTTCTTCTTCTTATTATTATTATTATTATTATTATTATCATTATCATTATTTCACTTTGTGACTTTCAATGAGACCTGAGTCACCATTGGGGAATGCACGAAGCTACAGGAAAAGGGTTTTTCTCTGAGTGATTACTTTCCGGATTCATCAAGTGCAGCTTGCTAAATCTTCATACAACACATATGATGAAAACTGCATCCAAAATGTTGTATTTCTCTTCATCTAAAATACCATCTCTTAGTAAGATTTACGACACTGCTGACTCTTCTCTAAACTTTACAT
Source organism: Notolabrus celidotus (assembly GCF_009762535.1). NCBI lineage: Eukaryota > Metazoa > Chordata > Actinopteri > Labriformes > Labridae > Notolabrus > Notolabrus celidotus. Next base: position 22,742,295 of record NC_048284.1, read on the forward strand.
TACTCTTAAAGTTTGTTGTGAAAGCCATGTGATGGATTCATGTGCGAAGCCCTTAGGTTTATTTAAATGACATGGGAGAAGTGTCGGATGAAAAATGGCCGAGGGCTTGACATATCTGGCATTGGTTGGAAACCCATGTTAGGGAACTGTTTGTCTGTTATAGCCTTTGTTTATACTCAGCCTATAGTTGTTTGCGTTTCCTCACTCTTAAAGCCGAAAGAGCACTCTATAAAATAATGAAATGTAAACGCCTGGATGTAAATCCAGAATAAATTCACTTTGTCTGATACATACAAGTAAAGGCACAAATTAGGCTCATATTAAATACCTCACACTGCTCCACTCAGAGGTATCTGCATAAAAGCAGGCAGTCTCCCTCGCAGTCATTAGATTATGCAAGTCAATAATAAAATAAAGGCAATTGTGCTGTGCTCCACATTCTGCTTTTCAACTTAGCTAAGCAGGATAAGTGATAAGCTCAGCTGCTAAATGTTACATAATTGCTTGGACTTGTTTCCTCGTACAGTAGTGGGCTGATTAAAGATGCTTTACAGGCACATGCGGCACACATGCTCGCACACACTCATGTACACACAACACACACAACATGTCTTTCTACATATTCAGGAAGACAAGAGCAGCGCTGTGGACAGAGGAAGAAGCCACATTCCTGCTGTTAATCGAGTCATCTGATCTGACCAGCCAGTCATGTGTTAGAGTTAGAGGCTCAGCAGCTGCTTTAGGCTAGCACTAGCTTCCTCTAGTTTGCTGTTTCAGTGCTTCAGTTTCAGTGCTTCCAAAGGGGAACAAGTTAAGTCCCCTTTCAAACAACCAAATGCTGCAGTTAATTTATAGAAGAAAAAAACATGATACTATTGTATTTGACACATCTAAGACTCGCTGGTTTTGTATTAGGTTAGAGACTTTGCTGTTGAAAATGTTTAAAATTTGCTTTGAATTCAACACTAACAAAAGACAGGGATGGACCTGACCTGAATTTGGCTAGTCAATCCAAATCTTCATTTATTTGTTCTTCTTTTGGAAGTTTAGTGTCATACCTAATCAGCAGACATAAGTCTCATAATTACCTTTAAGGCACATCAGTTGGCCTGCCATAAGTGTGGGCTATCAGCTGGACATTTAATCAACTCAAATACTTTCTCAGTTTGGCACCTACCTCAACGCTTTGCCGAAAGACAGCTGAGTGATGCTGATTTGTAACACGGGGGGAGTTTATTCATGTTTTTAAAAGAATTGGCCAATTTGTTTTGCAAGGTAGTCGTCACCTGAGTTCTTTAAAAAATTGTTGTGGATTATAAAAACTGATAACTTAAAAACAAGCTCAGCGCTGAAATCACGCTAGCATGATGCCAGCTTGACGTCATGTTTCCCTTCAAGATAACTGAGAAACACTGAGAAACAAACATTTATTTACTTCAATTACTAGGTCTTTTATTTAGTAGGACATCACTGCGGGTAGTTCTGGTCTTGAAAACAACTCTGAGAACAATATGCACTGAAGGGTGATTTTGAGACTTAAGGCGGGTACACACTACAGGATAATCGGGCTGATTTTTGTACCGATCTCCCCCTTACGATCAAAGCCAGCAAAGGCCCGATTGTCTGATGTTTGCAAACGACATCGTGTGTGATTTTCCTGTGGTGTGGGGGGTGTTAAGAGTGATTTTGTACGGTCGGAGCCGCTTGGAAAGCCTCAGAAGGACAGATTGTAAATAATGAACATGTTTAATATTTGCGACAAGAAATCCTGTAGTGTGTGGGATGCTCCGAGAGGAGCCGAGCACGCACAGTGTGCAATGTCACGTGTACCAGAGCAAAAGCCAATCAAGACGCAATCCGACTCAGGTGACTGACGCAAGAGGAAGTAAAGAGAAAAAAAAAAAATGGCGCCGGTGAAACTCACCGCTGTAATGAATACAACTCGCGCTGTAATGCGCACAGCCCACATTCCCTCCATGACTTTTTTCAAAATCGTTCTTCTTTTTTGTTTGTGTTTTCGGAAAGTAAGAGGCCAAAAACAATCATCATTGCTTCTTCCTGTTCGTCTGCCATGTTTGTTTCCACCGAAGTCACGTTTTACGACGCGAGATTTGGAATTTTGAGCGTGAAGAACCTGATACTCTGCTGAAGAATCGGTTGGTGTGTGGTGTGCTCCGCAGTGCACACACATCTTGTGCGATCCTGTAATGTGTGCCAGGCATTAAAGTTCGAAGCAGACGCTGCTAATGCTTCTGCAGCTCTGTGTACAATGACACAGCTAAAAAGAAGAAAGTGTGAATATTTGTTTGACAAAAAGTCAACTAGGCAGATTTTAAGGGGCATCAATAAGCTAAGAGAACAGTAAATGGTAAAGTTGATTGACAGGTTTGGGATTCCACCATGACCATGGAAAAAGCTTTATTATTGATCTGAAACCAGTGCTAATTCTCTCCTTGTGTCCGTGCCTAATCACTAATGCATTACTTTAGAGGATGTGCTTTGATTAAGTTTGGTCTCTCCCTCCCTAACACTCGAAAACTTAAAATAAAAAGATAATATACGATCAATCAGCAGTTCAGTGTCCCGGTGGATTTCTTACTTTCCCCTTGAAATATTGACAGATTGATGAATGTACTAATCATTTTGCTGACTTCAATCCTCCTCATCAGTGGATTGTGAAGCCCCGTTCTGTTCTCTCTATTACTGGGCTGGCCGGGTAATAATAGCTATCCAGGAGAGGATGGTGCAAAATCAAGTTTTGCATTCTGGAGCGAAGGTCGACAGTTTAATTGGAAGTGCAAATTGCGTTCACATGTATCCCCACAGTGGATTGAGCCACGGGTAAAGTGAGTGTGCACACTGTGAGCGTGTGTGCATTTAAAGATGAGAAGGATGGAAAGAAACAAAGAGTGCCGGGGTGGGTGGTAGCTCTCCTGTTCAATAGCAATGTGTTTATAGAGGCACCGTGAAACGGAGCAACAATTAATTAATCACTGAAGTGTTGTTTTCCTCTTTAAAACCTGTCACAGGAACCAGGATGCTCTCTCTGCCTGCTGCTGCATCAGCTGAGCCAATGCTGCCAATTTCTTAAGAAAAAGTAAATATTGACTCGATGACGGCAGCTCTCATCAGATGGTGTGAAAGTAAGCAGCTCCCTCCCTCCCTTCCTGTCTCTCTCTCTCTGTCTCTCTCTCTCTCTGTCTGTCTCTCTCTCCTCTCTCTCTCTCCCTCTCTCTCTCTCTCTCTCTCTCTCTCTCTCTCTCTCTCTCTCTCTCTCTCACTCTATCTCTCTCTCTCTCTCTCTCACTCACACTCACTCTCTCACTCTCTCTCTGTAAATACAATTCAACACCAGCCCTTCAGTCTCAGCTTCAAATACACCAGACCTGATCAAACCCAACATGACCCTCACATTCCTGATGTTGTAGATAAATCTGCTGGTACAGTGTTTGCTGCTTAAAGAGAAAGAGAGATCAATGACAGTGTGTGTCTTCACTACAAGGGTAAGTGTGGCTGCAGGGTGAATGTAATGACAGGGATATTCTCAGCAGACTCAGAGAGAGAGAGAGAGAGAGAGAGAGAGAGAGAGAGAGAGAGAGAGAGAGAGAGAGAGAGAGAGAGAGAGAGAGAGAGAGAGACAGACACACAGAGAGACAGACACACAGAGAGAGACAGACTCAGCTCAGCAGAGTCAAAGGGCAGCATAAGTGAGCATCTGTGATCAAAAAGTGATTCATGTGGGATCTAAGAAGGTTTTTTTCTTGGCAAGTGGTCACCCTGAGTGAACTTGTTGTTTATACCTGGTCCTAAAAAGGCTTTGCTTTTGGATTTAAAAAAAGAAGCAAAGTCTAAATCTAACCGAGCTATTGTGCCTTGAGACAGAGTTTCTAATATCTTATAACTGGTCAATTATTAGGTTCTCATCTAAATTCTTACATTTTATAAAAATCAGCAAATATCTGAGGGTTTCTTTTGAGCTCAGGAATAAACAGATACATAATGAATAAATAGGATTAATATATTTTGATCTTTTGTTCACATTTTTAATAATCATGGTATTCAACCACCGCACCTCCTCTCATCTCCCATATTTAATAGTAACACAAATTCTCTCATAGGCAGAGTAAAATGTCAACACAGCAGCGTGCACTGGGATACATACTGTAAAGTGATGGGTTCCTCTGTTGTCATGAGGTGTTTAACTTTCGCATTGGACCCTGAGTAAACGCCTGTCTACTGTAAAGGTTGCACAAAGTCTGGCAACTAAAGGAGGTGCAAGAGCGCTTTATTCCAGGATGTCAAACAGAGACACATAGGAAAAGTGTGGTCCTGCACATGATGACAGCAGCAGTCTGAGAACACTGGCTTCAAAGGAGATAATATAAATGGTGTTGAGTCCTATTATTTGCAATTGGGTGTGGCCTGAAAAAATTGTGCAGCATTTTCAAAGCTACATCACCCAACCCTACTGTGATCAGTGTATTAGGAACACTGTGCCACTGAGATGACTCTGTTAAAAGAGTCAAAAAGAGAACATGTTCTAATGTGAAATAATTTTCTTTTTATTTATTTCATTTCATTGCATTTTTGTGGACCTGAAGCTTCAGTGGAAGTTAAAGCAACAGTCTTTATTTAAATGTATATGAATTTTTATAGTCTATTCATAGTCTGTCTTTTTCGTCAACTGTAAGACAAAACATTTTTTCATGTTAAATTGAAAAAACCAGAGTGAAGCGCTACGATTTAGAGCCCAACCATGCACTTCTTGTGGGTATATAATTTAGAACTAAATGCAAAAATGTATAGCAGAATATTCCAAATAAAAACACCTCCCATCCCTCTTTCACATCTCACACATTAGGATGAACATGAAATGTTTTGCTCTGCTTGCTTTGACATTTTTTGAGAAGCAATTTTCTTTCTCCTTTTGAATTACATTTTACAGTGCAGTTCCTTTTAAAGTGACACCCCCTCTGCCTCAAGTGCGTGTCACAGACATATTTTCAGTGAATGTCAAGATCTGAAAATGCAGCTGAGGGAAGGACAACATTTCAGGGCTCTTGATGCATGCAAACACTTGCCATAGGAATTGATTTAGGTATGTTGGTTCTGCTGCCAATGCAGACGTTGTTTATTTGTTGAAGAGTGATTGATGAATGGCTGCTGATATATTGAACGATCTGATGGAGAGGCATTAATTCATAATACTGGATGAGCCTGACATCTATTAATATGCTATTTCTCTTCCTGTAATGTTAATTTGCTACATTGCAAAACTGATATTTGTATTAATGCGGTAATGTTACAGGAAAAAAGACAAGAGGAAATTCAGTCTCCAGCCTGTTACAGATACATGTAGAAGTTAACTGACCCAGAACCACACAACTGAGAAACATGAACCGTGTCTACAGTGAGCCATTTCATACCTCATTGAATACAAAGGGAGGAACTTAGTTTTCTTCTGTCATATATTTTTCTAACTCACAGCCACACTGAGAAACAAATGTGTTCTACTCTACAAAATCTGAGGCAGAGAAATAAAATGTTTCACAGACCTCATGAACAAGCAAGACCCTGATTTGTCCTGTCCTGACCAATAAAAAGGTAAAGTCAAGTCTTCTGTGCATTTTTCATATTTACCGCAGTATATGTGAAGATAACAGTGACAAACTAAAAATATGTCAAAAAAGCACAAGCTTACTGTGAGGAGTGAGAAAAATTGACAAGTTGAACTACTATTGAATTTGGGAGATTTTGAATTATCTGTTCCTTTCCTCTGCACGTCTGCTGCACACTGTGCAGGGAATTTAAAAAGTAATACATACAAAATGTATCAGCTCCAAGATATACCAAGAGGTAGCCAGACAATTCTGAAACCCAGCAGGATAATCTCAAATATGGAGCACAGAGTGAACCGAGAGAGGGAACAAGTATGTGGAATCTGCCTGTACAGTGTGTGATGCTTCATGTGTGAAAACTAGTTTGGGATTTTAACTCCTCATGCCATTTTGCACGCTCGTTCTCTAATGATAATGTTGCTTTTCTTGAAAATTAAAAAAGCACAAGTTGAAGGATCCAGCCTTTTAAAAAATACATGTTACCCTTTTGAAAGACAGTCTATTATAATTTGCTATTTTTTGACATATAGCTCATTCCTAACAATACATGACTATTCTAGGGATGGGAATTTACAGTAATCCTTGTACTCGATTACTCAAATTACCTAATGAACGATTACTCGAGTACTCGCAATTATTATTATTTTTAACCGCAAACAAAAATAAATAAATAAATAAATAAATAAATTAAAGTAAATTTTGGTTATTAGCAGGCTAATCTTCTCCGCTCTGGTTTCGTCACAACGACGTATGCTAACAGGCTAGCAAAAGACGTGATGCGAAAGTGCCTGTTATCTGTCTCCGCTGTTTTCTCCTTGTGCTTTAAGCGCATGTGGTTAATCATCAAACTAGTATTTCTATGGTATGTAAGTTTAACGCCACATATCTTGCACTGCTCATTAACTTCATCGTTTTTTTCGAAGTACTTCCAGACATCACTTTTTATAATTGACATGTCTCAGGTGTCGCAGACGGTTCTGTGTTTGTTATGCTTTTGCTTTTGGTGGAATAATATGTTCCTAGAGATTTGCGGTAGCTGCCGTAAAACAGTTGTTTTTGCTGAAATCTGGCACGGTGTGTTCTAAAGCTGAAGCCGTGGCCGGAGAAGTCTTACGTTTATTATTTTCCTTCCTAGTATATTCAGTGAGGCAAAAACAAAAAGCACATGGTCACACATGTATCGCTGTATGAGTTCAAGTAATGTTGCCGGGTGCGCGAGTAACAAAATTCTACTTGAATAATGGGGTCAATGGCGAGTACGCAAGTACTCGAGTATTCGTACCCATCCCTAGACTATTCATCACCATCATGCTGTATCTCTTAGGCTTTTTATTAATATGGTACATGTGATGAAGCAAACAAATTGACTTTAGGGTTAATGAAAGTGTAAACCTCTCTCCTTTATAGAAATGAAGCTCTAAGCATCCTGAAATTAATCAGGCCTGTACCAGACAGCCTTTATGCTACACATCACACCATAAATACAGATTACATTATTAACACAGAACATATTATAGAGAGCAATCACCTCTCAGCCTCATTAAAGATTCTAGGCTGGCATGAGGGGAACACAGCAGCAGCAGCAGCAGCAACCCCGCAACATGCTTATCAATGAGTGATGTTTGGCTTTGCATCAGAGAACGAGCACTGCACATCGGCCCTTTATGAGAGATAGTGTGAAAAATGGCTCCTTACATTCATCTCTCAGCACAAATCCGATAAAATGTCAGTCTCTAACAGCTCCTGATGCTAATGTTGACCATGTCTAACACATTGATGTTGAGAAGATGAAAGCAGCAACAACAGCAGGAAAAAGAAAATAAGATATCTGAGCTAAATATTAGGTAGCAGGAAAATCCTCACCATCCCTCATCGGCTTCATGCTAGCTGTTTTTTAGTGTCGTTCTTTGTTTTTTTTGCATTAGATTACAAAGAGACACATGCGGATAGATTACATAACTTGTCAGGTAAGCCTAGAGGCAGGATGAGGCCATATGTTTCACAGAAATTATGCATACACTTTAATTAATTTACTTAATGCAGTCGAAGCTATTAATATGCAAGCATGAACCGGGTGCTCTGGAAAGAAGGAGCTAAAAATGAAGAGGGAGTAGGAATAGAGCATTTCCATCACATGCTCCCAGACCGTATTAGCCAGCAGTGTTGTAAGAGAGAGGCTAACTGGGACTGAATAAAAATAAAATAAAAAAAATAAACGTGTGCTCAAAACAAGCTTTAAAACTCACCAGTTCAGCATCAATAAGGCTCAGCGGGAGAAGCTCATGTCTTGGCCTGCAGAGACAAAAAAGGACATATGGTAAGAAGGGGAGAGAATTTCATAAATCACAGAGGCATGAATGTGGACTTATTTGGTTGGAGCTCTAAACCCTTGTAGAAACTGAGAAAACAGGGCAGGAGCTGAGGAAAAGAGGGATGAACACAGCCCACAGCTCCCCTGGCAGGGAGAACGCAAAGTAAATCACACTATCGACAAACTGCTTCACAACAGCCTCCGCTTGTCAGACTTTAACTAAAGGGAACGACATGTCCGGGGCTGTGATTCAACATATGAACACAATACTCGTCTGTCAGTTTGCGTGCCAGGCTATCATTGCATCTGGCTGTCTGTCTGCACCTCCACATTCAGAAAGATATCTCCATCAGGGTTTAAAATCAGCCCTGACTGAGGATGAGTGACAGCGTTGTCAAGGCTGCGGTGAGAAGAAAACTGTGCTGTGATGAAAAACCTGATCAGCTCCATCAAAACACAGGGATGGAGCCGCAGACAGATGAGCTAATCAAGCTCAGACCGTGGTGATTTAAAAAAAAAAAAGAAGCAGCACAGAATAAATAAGAGAGGAAACGAGTGAGGGAGCACGCCAGATTTCAGAAACCAAAATAAGCAAATCGTGATGTACAGTAAACTGGCAAAGCAGAGGGATGGATTCCAACTCAAGTCCCATAAGAATAAATCTCTAACCTTCCAGCAATTCAATATGAGGCTGGCAAGTATTGTGAAAACATACAAGGGAGAAAAAGAGGTTTTCTCACTTTATTGCAGCTTGGACTCGCTGCAATCTGACAAGCTTTGAAATGCAATACAGTCCAGAGCCTTTTCATCCTAATACTACATGTACTGCTGCAACAGTCTCAATAGTAAACCCTCAGGTAATACATGCTTTCAGAAATGCTAGGTATGAGTGTGCCAGGACTTTGATTAGGGATGAACGATATGGGGCGCTGGTGGCCTTGTGGTCTAAGCCTCCCACATATGGTCGCAGAGGTCGCCGGTTCGACTCCCGGACGGTCGACCATTTCCTGCATGTCTTCCCCCACTCTCCACTCCCCCACACTTCCTGTCTTTCTTCAGCTGTTCTATCCAATAAAGGCAAAAAAGCCCAAAAATATATATTTTAAAAAAGAGGAATGCACGATATTGGATTTTTTGCCGATATCCGATATGCCGATATTTTACAACTCATTTAGCCAACTACCGATACCAATATTTTTTTCCGGCACACCTAATTGCAGAGATCATGAATTCTCTTCTGTATTGGAATCAGTCTACAGTATTATGGTGATACTCTTATCACATTTGTTATGTGATATTCATTTCTTGTGCAAAAAAAAAAAATACTTAATACTTAAAACTGCATATTTATTTACGACAATTGCTTTCAAACAAAATTCATACAAAAAGATACATCCTACTTAAACTTGGATGATGCTCTCCTTGAGAAAATCATAACATAACCCACAACCAGGGCAAATTTGGCCAATTTCACATTTGACATAGTAAGTAAACCTAACCTCTGTTCACAGGGAACAGGTGAAAAGTGCAACTGTACAGCAATTAAACCCACATTAAATAAAATGGTTTACTCTTTGACAGTAAATATGCCTAAATTAGTCAGCTACATGTACCTTACAGACTGCTGCTTAAATTCAAATTTAACTCAAAACATGAGCCCAACATGTGTGCAGCAGCCCATTATTTTATCAGTTAATTATATTGGCGGATACCGGCGTGATGGCCAATATCCGATACTTCATTTTTAAGCCAATATCGGCCGATACCGATAATGTGCCGATAATATAGTGCATCCCTAACTTTGATACATTGTTCTACCTTCTCAATGATTTTTTTGATTCTCTTTTCATCAAAGTGTCAAAATCTAGTTTTACTCTCAGCCTCTCTCTAACTCAAGGAAATATTGTGACTCTTTCAAATATTGTTATTCTTTCTGGTTTACTGCAAAACAATTTTTTTGATACAGGCAATTTATCTTCAATCAATCCCATTCCAAATGGAGAATTAAATCACGCTCCCACAGTCTGCACTGCACACACACTGCACTTACATGCTCTGCATTTCAAGCTGGACACGCTGTGCTGGTTCAGAACAAAACCTTCAACCAGGCCCGCTTTGTGACATTACACAAGTTGAAGGAAAAATGTAATTTAAAGCTAAAGCGGTATGAGAATTAGCCTGGTAAGTAGGACAGTCAGCTCACACAAAATAGACAAAGCCTCCTGAGAGTATTACAGAACATCAGTGGTACCAAAATTAAATTTGGGCGGTAATAGTGGCTGTTCAGCAGCTTGATAATAAAAGGTCAATCATAGGTTGCAAAAAGTGCAACCCCTCTGTCCCGTGCATAAAAATAACTGTGGCGGGGAACAACCCTGATCACAAGGCAGTATTTGCAAAAACTAAAAGGGATTATCAATGAAGCCTTGATCATGCAGTTATCCTATTATAAAACACATCACAGCTGCACTGTCCTGTGAAACATCTCCAGAAAGATAAATTATTCTATCAAAAGCACTGACCACCGAGTGACCACACTGACTGTCATCTTGTTAAAAGAAAAAAATAAATATACCTGCATACCCTCAGTTAGCCTTTAAGCTTCTTAGTCCACCTCTATTCATCAAAATGCTTCACAGTGCGGGTTTAAGCCACAGGTAAGGGATTGTCATTGTGTGAGGGAGGGTGATGTTTGCCTCTGTAATCACCAGCCGAGCGTCTATGCAGCAGTGTCAATAAGCCACGGCACAATTTGTTTTCTTTTTTACATAAGAGTTGCGATCTTTTACGGGCAGCAGAAGACATGCTTTTGAAGGAGAGATGGGGCAAAACCTTTTTGTGCTTTTTCAGTAAAAGGTACCCAAGATGTTTCACAAACAACCTTTGGAATAAATTGCATTTCACCTTTGCTGCATTAAGAGGAACAAATGAGGTTCCTCTGCAAGTGCATCTCATGACAAAAGAGCCTATCGGTGGAACAGGTGGCTTATATGATGCAACAAGTCTCTTAAAGTACCGTGGACACACATAAATCAATTTTTTTTTTCAGGCTGCCAAGCCGAGCAATTACCTTTAACTAAATTATACATTAGGGCTATTTACACAGCAAACAAGCCTACAGAGTTGCCCACAGGTTCTCCCTAAACAAATAACTCTGTCTGCTTTCTGGGTGTGAGTGATAAAACAGGTCTTGAACATGGGGACCGACTGTCTTTACTCTGTCATAATCAGCCTATTGACTTAAACAGCGAGAGAAGGATGGCACTTTTATATTCATACCCTCAATGAAAATGGATGGGAGGCTGCAGACAGTTAACTGACATTGGTTTAACCTCACTTTTCATTACAAAGAAGGTGATTAAATGCACTTCAAAAGTAATACATAAAATCACATTATTTGGTGATTGTGAGAGGAAAATTGTAAGTAATTTAAAATCTCAGTATTCAGTGAGTAAACGACTACATGATATTAAATGAACAACATAAAGGAACTGCTTTTATGATTTCTTCTGCATTTTTGGTAGCTCTGGCAGAGACTCAATGACACCTTGCAGTCTGGGATGTATGCATGCACGGCAGCTGCAGCTGCAGCAGCAACCAAATTCACTCTGCAGCAGCAGCAGCAGCCTTTGAATGCATCAGTTCAACAGATTCAATCAACATTATAGCAACACTATCTGACAGGGAAGCAGGATGCGGGTATGAAAGTGCAGAACACCGCAATTTAAACACAACTGTGTCAATGTTAGACATACAAAGCCATGCTAGGATAGTGTGTCCGTGGACTTTATGGTTAGTGTGCAGTGTGTGCAGTGTGTGCCTGTCATCGGCCGGCTGCCTTCTTATCTGTCCCGCTACAGCTAGCTCCACCGGCTAACCTCACAGTCCTTACTAACATCAATAACAGCTGCATTTCATCAGGTGTTCAAGCAAAGCATGCTCCCTGTCGTGTCGTTTCTCCTCGGAAGAGACGCCATTGCACCAGCTATGCGAGAGTAAATTCAACATCACATTAATAAGGTCCATTTTATTGAATCTGGCTAGCTAGCTAGTAGGGGCTACAGTCTCCAGCTGTCTGTGTGTGTGTGACAGAGAGACGGAGTGAGGCAGAGAGAGGATGTGCGATGTCTGAATGATGCGAGCAGCACTTGGAGTGAGGATAGCGTGATGGAGTTTAAATGAAATGTCCTGTCTCAACCAGCAGACACACAATCGCTTGAATAACGTTACATTAAACACAATCTCGCCTGGTTTTAACGAAGCGATCTGCACATTAACTCTGAATTCGAGACACATTTCTGATGCCCTCGTGTTTGTTTCTTACGTGATGTCGGTGCTGGGGACGGCTCGGGACGGGTTTAATCCGGAAAGAAATGATGCTCTGCAGAGTCCGGGTCCAGGGTTTTCTCTGTCTGTGTCCCGTCTCTGTGTCTCTGTGCTGCCAGAGTGTCCCGGTGCTCTTGTACCACTCGCCCTCCAGTGGAGACTGATCGGCCCTGATGCGCTTTGATGAGGAACCCCTCTTCAGAACAGGCAGCGCGCGCTCGCTCGCTTCCACCAAAACGTGCCTGCGCGTGAGTGACTGACAGAGTGTGCGCGTGAATGAGAGAGTGAATGAGTGTACCTACTAGGGGCCGACAGAGTGAGTCATCCAGCAGAACTAGATCCAGCTCCTCCCTGCTCTTCTAACAGCTGACTACTGTAGCCGCCATGCGTTGAAAAAGACAAACAGTGCCTCCCCCTCCTCCCTCTGAAAAAGCCACAGCACAACTGCTCTGTGTTTCCAACACAGGCTGCTGTGTGTCTTACTGTTTCTGACTATGGTATCTCTGCAAGTAACATTTGTCTTATCCTACTGCAGGGACATAGCAGAGGTTTTATTATCTGATAGAGTTTACAGATCTTTTGACACTGAATCTCTCCATCTTTTTCAAAGTGTACCTAAACCCCAAACCACTTTTTTTTTGTTTTAGCTGAAAACATATTTATATAGGGATTTAGTAGTGCTGTGAATAAATTGGGGGCTTGATCCCAGCAGTTGAGCATAAAGTATTAAAATTCCTCAAAATGTGTTGAAAATGTGTGTAGCGAATTCCATCTCCAGGTCGAAACCAAGCGGCAACCTCCGGTCTAAAAATATGAGTCCAATTTGAAAATGCTAAAAACTGCAGTTCATCGAGAATCCGCTTGAGGCTGGCTTTGGAAGTACCGGAATCCACATACACACCAATTCAAAAAAGACGATCTTTACAGCAGAAATAATCATGTTTACAGCCTGGTACAAAAGATGAGTGTAGTCTGGATAGCTCATTTCTCGATCGGCTCACACTATAGGGGGGGTGAATTTTTTTCTAACGCGGCAATTTCGAAGATATTTAGATTACGAGTCTTCCAATGAGAGGCACAGCTGACTTGATTGACAGGCGGGAACACTGTAGCTGTTGGCGAGGAGGCTCAAAGCCCGCCTCTTTACGTCACAATCACTCGACAGCAGCAATATGGCTCCTGCCGCCGATTGGCCTCAAAACAGCGCTTTAGAAACAGAAGGGTGACGTCACAGATACTACGTCCATATTTTATACAGTCTATGGTCAAAACCGGACTACTGCAATGGAGTTTTTCAAACGGCTGGCCGAGTTCACAGTGACATATTTGGTACGTGCGTCTGTCATCTGTTGTTTGAATATCTTTTCTCTAAATTATTGTTTTTGGCGAAGAAGATATTGATATCTATGCAAGCCTAAAGCAGAAACGCATCCATTAATTTTATAACTTCCATGATAACAAGTAATTCCCAGTTGTTTTCTCAAGGTTTCAACTTGTTTCTTTCATTAAACTTGATGACATAGCTAGTTTCCCCTTGATAATAACTCAATTTTGGATGTTGTCTCAAAAACTTAGACCGAGCCTCATGATAATACGATCATGTTAGAAAACAAGCTCTGTAATCTCGAGGTGGGATTAATTAAACGGTTATTGGAAAACAAGCTCAGTTATCCCAAGATAACAACAAATAAGAAATTAGTTGAGATCATAAAAAACAACTTAAATAGAGTTGTTATCAAGACAAAGAAGCTGGCATCAGAGAAAACAACCAGAAAATAAGTAATTAAGTACAAGAAACAATTGAATAAAGGAAATGTATGTCCCCCTAGGGCTTCCGTAGTTATAAACTTTCTGTCAAAAGATAATTATTTTTTCATTTTTTTTATTTTCTTCATCATCTTTAGCTGATGACAAAATAAATTACTATTGTTATTACATTAATGTAAAGCCAGTTCTAGCAGATAAAGTTTGGTATTATTTTTTTTACGACTATATAATGTAATGTATTGTTCATTTTTTTTTATGGCAATATAACTTTGCAACATATTTTAATGTAAATCCAAAACAAAATTAACATGGTGATTACGACATCATCATAAAATGGGAAGTAAAGATTTGTTCTTTCGGGGGTTTGCTACATTAAACACGTCCTCTGTGGAAAAATTATGAGGTGTTTATCTTTAATTGTCTATTTCAACAATGAAGTGCTGCAAGTCTCTAATATTTGGGGACTTTATAGGATTACAAAGATACAGAAGATGCCCGAAGAGAAGGGAGTTCCTGACTAATTGTATCTAGTGATGGGTCAAGCTCAGACATTCCTAGTGTTCCCATAATACAACACAATGGTGTTTCATTGGACTCTCCATGCCCCTGTATGTCAAGCTCTATGCTCACACCGGCTTCATTTCAGTAATCTGCTGTCTCTGCAGCAACCCAAAGTAAGCCTGATGACATCATTATGATTATTTAGGGAATAACCTGATCCTCGTTGCTAAAATTGATGGAGTACCATTTAAAGAGTCAACCACTCTGATAAAATTGTAGTCTGGCAATTCCTGTGACGATAAATGCACAACTACAATAAACCTGCTGCAAATCCCTCTGATAGCGCATACTCTTAATTCCTGCCTGTATGAAAAGTAAGTCATCTAAATAAGAATAAGAACCAGGTTTATTGCATCTTGGTTTACACATACAATGATTTTTGTTGTTGTATGGGAGTGTTATGATAGGTTCGGAAATGTACAGCAGTGCTCCCACTGTCAGGACACCTAAACAGGAGAAGAAGACAGAGTCAAAGTGGCTGACTAAACTTTTCTTCATCCCACTAAAGGAGGATATTTTAGGTCGTAGGTCATGGTTTTATGGATAATGTGAGAAGTGCTGTCAATTCAGAGTAGATTAAGGTGAGGTTTAATGCTGGCATTACTTCAGGGTTACATCTTAACTTTAGGATTAAGAATGGATTAGGTTTTAGATATTTAATGCAAAGTGCAAAGGCCTGAGATTAGATTTAAGGCCAAGGACTGAAAAAAGTTGGTTGTGATTTCCTCAAGTAGTCTATTAATGTGTCCATGTGTGAATTTGTGTTTGCTTACTGTACCTTCTAAGCAGCACCCTGTGGTCCTCTCCTCTTCTGCCATCCTGGAGTGCTTCATTAAAGCCGAGTTACAGGACGCCTTATCCTCCTCCTCCTCCTCCCCCTCCTCCTCCTCCTCCTCTTCATACCCGCAGCAGATGGACAGAAGCAGGGTGATAATATTCCTGGGAGTTTGGAAGGGCGTCACTGTTTATATAACCCAGAGAATCTTATTAAAAAGCCGCCCTCCTTCCGTCCTGAACTCGGGGTTAATTAGCTCACTTCCTAGTTGCTGGTATGCATGGAGGCCTCTGAATGGTCACAGTGGTTGTTATGGGCGACCGCGCTTGTCTTATCTCCTGTTGCCTGTTGGGATTCTGCTGAGGAGCAGAGACTGAGAAGGACACAGTGTTTATGCAGTCTGAAAAACACTCACACACTCAAACCAGCAGCAGCAGCACTACACATAGCTGAATAGTCACACTCTTAAGCACAAGCCAGGACAAAAAACATGCTCTGCAGCGTGCACATGCTCCAACACTCACACAATGAGTAACAGGTACAGACTATAAATGTGTTACTGCTGTTCATGTTTAAAGCAAAAATGTCCCTCAGCAAAATTCTCTGCACAAGTCCAAAGCATTCCACGTCAAAAGCAATAGAAAATTCAGGTTACCAAGACAGTCCTGATAAAATGATTCAAGTGATGTTTCAGTTTGTACAGCAAAGACATGCCCAAACACACTTGCATGCATGTGCAAACACTCTATGTTAAATCCATGTTATGCGAGAGCATAGTGACAAACATCCACGCTAATTTGCATGACTCATTCAAGGGTTTCTTAGTCTTCAAGTCGGCAACCAATGATTCAATCATGGTTGTGATCTAAATCCTGGTTCTCTATAGGCTATTTCAAGGTACTGTTACCTAGGTGATAATAAGAAGTAGGTTGACAGGGCTTTCCCCACATCCCCATAACCCTGAGAGAGACATACATACCCCAGTACATATTCACCTTCATACATGCAGTACATACTGTACTTTGACACACAGATGCTGCCAAACACACTTTCATGCAGCCTGGTTTCATGTAATGTAGATTTAGACTTTAATCTTCTTCAACAATTTGTTTCTGTTGCACTCTTACTCTCTTAATTATTGTGTAATCTTATATGTAATAAAGACTGAGGGAAAGACAAACTATAAAAATCTCTACTTTAAAGGGATAGTTGTTTTTTGTAAGAGGCTCTTGTCAAGAGGAAGTGTATAAGTCACAAATGATGCCGGTCAGTCCTCCTCTGTTGAGAAACCAGCTGCAGAACCAGAACAAAGCAAGTCCATCAACCGATGCAGTCCGCATCCTTCACCAACCATTTCCCTGCCGTACTGAACGTCACTATTTCACCAACTTTCCTCAATTTCAAGGGTTAAATTAGAAAACAAGGAAAGACAAGTGCTGTGCATCTTTAAAGAAAGTTTTCATCTCACACTGTTTTTTTTTTTTTACATGATGACACAACTCGTGGTTCGCACATCATGTTAGCCTTATCAAAATATACTGTGTTGACATTGTGGATTAACTATCTGCTATTTCTAGACCTTGGCCTAATGTGCCTCCCACCCAATCACCCTGATGTTCAAATCATTAAACAGAAAAGACTCTTTGGTCTTTTAACTTTTACTGAGATGAAGAGTATTTAACTTTATTGGATTAGTGATACTGTCCCTACAAAAAACTCATGGCACAACCTTATAATTGAATGTATACCTTATGAATGTATTATATACATGCTTTACTTCTCAATAGTCCAGTTTTATAAAATCTGGGATCTCTACTTAAAATATATTGTTCCCATTCAGTCTTCTACCACATTGATGGATTCCCCAAATGATTTTAGATTTTGGATTAGTATTGTCTTGGTGTGATGTCTACTGTCCCGTAACTTTCCCATTGGCATAAAACTTGAAAATCACTATATTCACAATATACCAGCGGCTCGCACATCATAGACCCCAACAGCTGATCATTGCACTGCAGATGGAAAAACATGTGTCACGTTCAAGAATAGTACAAAAACAAATGGGATTTCTGACGGCAAAGTAAAGCCTGAAAATTTTCCAAATGGAGTGTGCACTTGCACCAACATTAGTGTTTGAGTAAGAGCTACATTACATGGTAAGGTGACCTCTTCGGTAGCAGTTCATGGCTTAGCCTCTGTTCTGGTTCTCCAACCAGTTTCTCAACTAAGGGGCTGAGCTGGCCAGCATCTCCTGTGGGTGATACACTTACTCCTGACAAGTACTTAATACAGTCCCACTTCAAAGGAACAGAACAATCCCTTTAAGTAAATGTCAAAGATAGAAAAAAACATGACAGGACAAAGGCAAGTGACAGACAACCCACAATTTAGGACTGGATAAAGAAATATGAAATTTAGCGTAACAATGCACTGTTTGTTAATTGGATATCAAAGGGTAATGAACACACAACAATCTAACACAATAACGTGATGCATACATGACACATAGTTTAATATATAACATTCACATACACTAAAGATGTCAAAATAAATGTGAAGACACAATTTAGTTTCAACCAATGACAAATCAAAAGACACAACTCAACTCCAGCAAAGTACAATAATAGCCACATTTATTTAATTACAGGCAAAGTCCCTTTACACTATATTTTTTCTATATCAACGTCATGTTTTTATCCTTTATGTTTTACATACATTTACATTTCCAGAGTGCATACACGTAAATTGTTGATAAAGGGAGGAGAGGGGGGTGTTAAATAAAGTGGTTCAAGACATAAAAGAAGGATGTCTCGCATTGCTCATGAGACACATGTCAAATACTGCTCGTCACAAGCATTACTCAGTAGTGGTACTGTACGTAAAAAGTGCACACGGTCTAGTCAATATCAGACAGCTTCATAGAATAGATTAGAATGGCAATATAAACAATGATGCATTTCACACATTCAACATCAAACAAGGCAAACCTATTCAAAGGCACAGGACTCTCACATCAATATCATCGTTTTAAAAAGTAGTTTGTACTTACATGTTAGGTAATCCTACACTTTTTTATTTGTACAGCTGAAATATGACTTAATATCAAACAACCCGTGAGTGGAATGGCACAGTTAGGAAGTCAGAAACACTTCCTTGTGGTAACTGGATAGGCAGAGTTTCTCAGTTAAAGTGAAAATAGTCCTGTTATTTTTGAGATCGTGTTAGCCTGGTGTTTGTCGGATATAAACTGAGTCTTTGGGGTCTATTTAAACATAAATGAACAATTTTTCTGTTTCCAACAGCTTAACATTTTGGATAAGAATGATGCCAGTTGGCCAACATATTTTCCTTCAGTCCCAGACATCTGCTCTGTGTACTGAGAGAGTGCACACACTCTACTCCGTGTGAACACAATGAACCAGTGTGAACCAGAGGGAGGCCACTTCTATAAAACTACAGCAGGATCCTCTTTTTCTGTTTACATCCTGGTTTTTATCTTTTTAAGTCAGAGGGAACAAAGGTGAAGAATACAGTGTTCAACCTGCTAGCTTGGGCTACCTGCTGTTGGATCTAAAAATAGGATGTGTCGAGTCTAAATTGAATCCTATTTATCTTACACCACAGTGATGTATGGGGTCCACACCGTTTTGCAGGTTAAGTTGAAATGTTTCTGAGCAAAAATAGATTTACATTTAATAAACATCTCTGCTACAGAGCTACTGTAACATTTACAGTTGTTCAAATACATGCAGATACTGTACAACACACTTTCCCTTCACTTTCTTCCTGGGCAGAAATGCCCACAAACAATTCAAACTTGTTAAAACTAGCCCAAAAAGGATTACAGAGCACTGCAAGTGTCATACAAAACCAAATAATGGTTAAAAATCATGGTTTTTAAACAAAATAGCAGCAACATGTAGGCTTAGTTCTGTGAGAACAAAATAAAGAACCAGCAAGCCACCAGTGCCTCTGGGTTAAAGTAAAAGAGTTACACAGTGCAAATATGTTAGGATGAGTCTAAATCTTATAAAGATGGAAGCTTCAAAGGCTGAATATGCAGTGGTTCTTTTACAGTACGACTTGACTCCACTTAAACGTCAGTGTTCACTGTCAGTAAATTCATTAGTCTTGGCACCACACCTTACTCGCCACCACCATCAATATCATGATACACAATAATAAAAAGAAACTACTCCTTCTGTGCAATAGTTCAAGTAAGGTATTTCCTGCAAAACAGTTAGTGCTTCATGACACATCCTGTGGCCGTACCGAAAGAGACGACAACATAAAAGTGACATACAAATACACAAAAAGTCACTATGTACATCAAACGGTTTCCAGACAGGACTGCACTCCACGCAGAGGGGACCTCTACTCACCAGTCTGGGCTCAGATTTGATATAATCCTCCCATTGGTTAAAAACAGGACCAAAGCTGGAGCAGTCTCATCCAAGATCTGTGTTCACAATCACGTCCACCAATCAGAGTTCCAGTGTGAAGCAAAGCGCAGAGTTCAATCTCTACAGGGGTGTGTCGTAGACTCGTTCAGAGGAGCCCTCCTCCATGTCATCCTCTGACTGTGATGCCTTATGGTTGAGCTTCTCTGCTGTTGAGGAGGAAACAAGGTTTCCTTGGACACTATCGTCATTAAGTTTGGCCTTGCTGCTGTCCTGAACAAACTCTTGGATCTCTACAGGCAGTCGTCTAAATTTGTCCTGGTACTCCTGGTCCAGATCGGTCTGTAGCTGTGGAAGGAGAAGATACACATCAGTCAAGAGGCTCTTCAGTAGGTAACACAGTACAATTGGTGGCCCTTGAGACAGCTCAAAACTTGCCATAAGATGGTATCAGCATTCACAATTTATAAATAGGGACCAACTCAACATTCCAGCATTGCACTATTAGTGCCAGTGTCCACTGACACCTTTTTTTTTGCTCTGTCAGCAACCTTTTTCTACACAAAAATTCAGCACATTCTTGGCATCTTCTGTTTTTTGTCACTCTCACAGCACTCTTAGTTGAAAATAGTTTAACTTTTGGGACACCTCCACACTCATCAGTGTTACTTCTCCATCACCAACCAATCAAAATCAAGAAAAGAAGGACTTCTCATATCTACTTTGTCAACAACAATGGAAGAGGTCTTTAGGGAGGAGAAAAGAATTCCATGTCTAAAGCTGCGAATGCTACCACACAATTTATATCCATTGTTTTTATGTTTTCTTTGTAAAATTCCATCATACTAAAAAATAAACATGAAACCAACAGATTAATTTAAAACAGACATAATGGTCAGCAGAAGTGTCTAATAACTTCCAAAACCTTGCAACAGTAAGCTCATGACCTCAACTTCAGTTGTGGTTGCTCTGACAGCAAATGAAATGCAACTAGTGGACACAGGCCCTTAGTGTTCAAAAACTTCATAAAGAAAACGTTTTGGTAAGATTGTATCCTTTCTAAATTTCTAGACACAAAACATATATTTCCACCTTCTCACAAGAAATATCCATATCTACTAGGGGTGAGTATTTGCAAGAACCTCATGATACGATACGCATCACGATATTTGGTTCACGATATGATATATCACAATATATCACAATATTGTGATATATTGTGATATTCTACACAGTTAACTAGGAAAAAAAAACGAGATTGTGTGATATGTAAAACACAATATTACTCAAAATTTATAAAACTCAAAAAGGAAAAATTAAGTCAAAACTGTTTGATTGAAAACAACTTTTTCACTCTATTGTTTTTGAAATACTGAAGTTGTATTTTAGTTCCAACTCAGCTAAAATATGAATTTTGAATTTTCACAAAAAAACAATATTAAGAGTTGAAATATCGATATTATATTGGAGGTCAAAGTATCGCGATATATTGCTGTATCGATATTCTTTCACACCTCTAACATCTACACCTGCAAAAAGCTCCACTGTGGTCACCAGATGTACTAGTAGCTTACACTGAGTGTATACAAGCCATCTCTCTGGAGGCAATGTGATGCTAATGAGGGCTATGAAGGTATTCAGAGCTATAGAGCCAAAACAATGAGCTGAAAAACACAAAAATGCTCCGGATAGCAGAGGGACATTGCAAAGTAGTATCAGAATCCTCTGCAGGCTTCATCTATGAGTTACCTTCCACACAGCATAGTCAATGTTTTTTCAATATGAAAATAAAGATAACAGCAGCTGTAATGTTTTGCATGCATTTTGGTGTATCTCATTCTGTTAGTCGTTCTCTTTTTGCATTATCTGTAAATTACAATAGACACAAAAAGGAGGACAGGAGTCAGAGGGATACCTGGGTTGATCTTGAACCCTGACATTTAGCATTGGATATGTACTTTGGTCCTTAAAGGTAGACACAGGTCCTATCTCCCTCACGTAGGAATGAAAGTAGAAGCTGTTTTTCTCCCAGGCATAGACGCCCCCAATGATTACAGATGACAAGATTGTATTCATTTCATTGTGAGCCAATAATTGCTGTAATGCTGATTTCTCTGTTTAACTACCCGGCTGGCTCCCATGGGAGAGCAGTAATTAAAAGAAAAGCTGCTAAGATGAACGGTGTCAGAGTCTCGTTGCTCAATATAGTCACGTCAGCATTATGAGAGCTCAAGTACACCTGTAAATTCTGAGAAGATTTATTTTGGGTCCATATTTTGTATTAAAGAAATGTGTTAATCAAACTAGCACTCACTTCAGACTCACAACAAATGTTAAAAGTTACCAAAAAGTAATCTCATCATGGACTCACTCAGGGCAAAAGGCAAGGTTGGCGTTAATTAGTGCTATGAATCTGCAAAAACTTTGAGACATTGACACACAGCTGAAAGAAGCTACTGAACACAAATCTTTGTTCTCTCGGAGGAATTCATCTACTTCTAGCCTCCAATTAATCCGGCGGCCAAGGATTCAGAGCTGGCAGAGAGAAGCCCCAAATTGTTCAAGAAATAACCACAAGCCCATTCAAAAACAAGAGAGAGAGAGAGAGAGAGAGAGAGAGAGAGAGAGAGAGAGAGAGAGAGAGAGAGAAGAGAGAGAGAGAGAGAGAGAGAGAGAGAGAGAGAGAGAGAGGAGACAGAATGAAGGTCAAAGACTACCATCCGGCTCCCTCCAATTCCTCATTTTCAGCCCTCTCCACTTCAGCTGAGATCACACATTCATAAGAGCACTGCATTGCAAAAAGGAGAAAAACTGAGTGTTACAGAACCCTACTAGTGTGTTAATGAATTGTTTTACAGCAAGATGAAGAGATTTGAAGAGAGGTTGTATGAAGTAGTTGTCTATAGTGGATGTACGTGTTGCATCCACTAAACTTACAGCGAAGTCAAGAACTGAGAATGTTCTTTACGTCGCGTACACTTTCACTAATATCAGTGTCTTTCTTATGATTTGATAAATCACATTGTAAAAATATCTTCTGCAGCAGATGACAACCTGGCTTCTGTGTTGGTACTCCAACTGATTATTTAACGAAGGGGCCGAGCTGACAGCATCTCCTGTGTATAGCACTTACTATTCACAAGTGCCACTTACAACCCCTCCTCAAAAAGGAAAAAAGAAAAATCTTAAAATAGATATTGAATCACGTAGAATACCATAATGCATGTAGGTCTGAGTAACAGCTAAGTACTAAGTAGCGAGTCCATGGCATCACATAAAAGATCAGTGTTGACTTGCTTAGACCGGTATGTGTGTTTACATCATATTTGATCAGGTCTGCCCTGTTAGAAATCAATAAATTTGGTTAGCTCAAAACAGTTTTTTCTCAACAAAGCTCTCACTGTCAAATAATAACTGAAATATATTGATTTAAAAAATAATACAAAAAGTGATTAAGTGTAAAAAATAGTTGCTTCAGACACACCAATCAGGTTTAAGCACTATAAAAATACAGCAGGTGAGTTCACCTGCAACTGGATCCAGTATTTTATGTTTGTCTGATATTTGCTGAGCTTACAGTGTTATGCACCCGACTGTAACAGCATGAAAACTGGGCCATATATTGTTGTGATTCTCCATGTTGACATGTTGACTGATTTGGGTCTATCGAGAGAAATAAATTATATTTTCATTAGTCTGCAGCATTGGTCTTGTGTAGTGTTTGGTGAATTTATTGTATATCTGCATTTTCTCTGTGTACTTCACTTTCAGTACTCTTATCACTGAGAAGTAGAATTGCTAAAAGTGTTTTAGGTTAGCAGCAGCAGTGTGTAACTGGTTCTAACAGAATAAAGTCATATGAAATGTGTGTTTCATGTGGTAACAAAATATGGTTTTGATAAATTAGTGTATAGTTTTTACAAGAGTGTTTCATTTTGCAAAGGATCTGAGGTGTTCTGCTAATTGTGTGTGTGGTTGTGTGAACTGTGCATAGTGTTTTGACAAAATGGGCCCTGTTTTCAAAATCGTGTTTAAGCAATCAAAAAAAAAAAACTTTAATACAACAGATATACTGTAGCTATAGTGACACCTGCTAATGTACGTAAACTTTATACAAGTTGATGTCATTAAAAAACAATGTCATAAAATAAACAGAAACAGGAAAAACAACTAAAATAATCATAATAGTTCAGATACAAGGATCCAGTTTTTGTAATATTTAAGTTTAAAAGTTGAAATTTGAGAATATTACAAATGTACTGCTGTGCCTTGTACAAATTATTATAGAATAATCACTGTATGATATTTAGTTGTTGAAATACTTTGCTAAAATCAGACAAAGACATCTTGGACAGTTTATTTTCACATCTTTGATACAGTTAACACTTAATGGAACTCTACAGAAATCCACAAGGTCCTTTTCCACTTTGATAGCTGTATTGATAACTTTTACTTGTCCTGGTATTCATATTTCAGAGAATCACTGAACTATACTGTGTGTGTGTGTGTGTGTGTGTGTGTGTGTGTGTGTGTGTGTGTGTGTGTGTGTGTGTGTGTGTGTGTGTGTGTGTGTGAGAGAGTGTGTGTGTGTGTGTGTGTGTGTGTGTGTGTGGAGAGAAGTGCAGAATCAATCAGGCAGATAACACTGAGAGCTACTGCACATGATGCTGTCTGTGCTTGTCTGAGTTGAAGGACCACTTGACTTGTTTCTCTCTAATGTTTTGAGGGGAACAGCAGAGCTTGATGAAGCCCCTGCCGAGCACAGCATCCAAAGGTGACCTTCACCAGAACATGCCTCTCCCTCTCCCTCTCCCTCTCCCTCTCCCTCTCCCTCTCCCCCCTTTTCTCTCCCCCTCTATCTATCTGTCTCTGGGTCTCACAGAGCATCCAGCACATCACAACCAGATGACCAAAGATGCACCACGACTCTTCTCTCTCACACTGCCCGCTCTACACTGGGCATGACCTACTTAGGGGTGGGACACTACGCGCAGCCTGTGTGTGTATATGTGTGTGTGTGTACATGTGCAGCCCGCTTATTCCTCAGCCTGCTGAGGCACAAACACCCTCTGATTAAAGCTGTCATTTTTCTCCCATCTGATGACACCCTGGCACATGTGAAGGAGGTGGAAGCAGGGGGCAGAGGAGTCTGAGGGGCACTGAGCAGCTCTCAGACAGAAGGGTGTCTATCCCTGTGCATGCATGTGAGTGTGTGTCCTCTGCATGTAATCAACAGCTCAGAAGTGAATCAGTGGCTGTGGGGTGCTGAGCGCTGATGACAGCACCTTGTTTTCACCAGTGGGACAGTTCTTGAGAAATGATAGAAAGACTCTTGGATTAGAGGAGAGTTATTCAAATTGATGGTGGTGATCACAACTTCCAATAAGACATCCTGTCAGTTTGTCAGAGATTCAAGGATAGAAAACTGATAACAATGCCACTAACTCCTCAGGTTTTTCTGGCTCTGGCAGACTACAATTTGTGTCATCTTTGTTGTGTTGAAACATGACAAGCATGAAAAACACAAGTAAGTTTATTCCTGGCTTCTGTAAGCTTCCACCAACCAACAAAGTTTCTATCAGTGTTTCTATAGGAGTTACAGAGTAAAAGGACAGAGGACCAATATTTGCATATTGAACATATCTGAAAACATACATCTGCCACCCCCCCAAAAAAAGGAAAAGACAAAGTGAGTCCACATTAAACAGAGGAGTACGCACCCCAGGAGGAACATGATAACAGGGAACGTCTCTCTGTCTCTAATCTTGGAATCCATCAGCTATCCTCTGACGCAGAAATATGCCCCTGCAAATGATGGCTGGTGAAGCCAGTGATTAGCGATAAATGACTTGCCATGACTTCCATTCTTGGGAACTTTACTGCTTATAGCAGAGTTACTAATGATGATGATGATGAGTTTGGATAAAAAGCAAAGTGGAACTCCCAGCTCCAGATAAGTTAACGTAATTTCTTGGTTCATTAAATAACGTTCATTTGTTTCTTGTGAGTCTCAGTTTCACTGTAAATAGTTGGTTAAACAGAGATTTCGCTCTGGCTAACTACGGTTAAATGCTGTAAAAGAAATCTACTTTCTTTACTTGCAATTAACGAGTTTACTGAAGTAATAATAATAATACATTTTATTTATAAAAGCGCTTAAAAAGTTTCTCAAAGACACTTTACACAAAATAAATTATACAATAGATAAGCAAAGGAAATCAAAGCAAAAAGAAAAAAATCAATCAATTATATGTTAAAAGTCTTTCTTAATAGGTGGGTTTTGAGTCTGTATTTGAAGTTGGTGTGTGAGGGAGAGAGTCTGAGGTGTTGGAGGAGAGAGTTCCAGAGGGTGGGGGCAGCAACAGAGAAGGCCCTGTCCCCCCCAGGTTCGGTGCTTGGGTTTGGTGAGAGGGGTGAGGAGGTTGGCATTGATGGAGCGGAGGTTGTGGGAGGGATTGTAAGGCTGCAGAAAGTCGGTGAGGTAGGAGGGAGATAGATTATGGAGGGCTTTGTAGGTGATGAGGAGGATCTTGTACTGTATTCTGGAGGTGATGGGAAGCCAATGGAGGTTCTGGAGAACTGTGGTGATGTGGTCTCTGGAGCGGGAGTGAGTGAGGAGGCGTACAGCTGAGTTTTGTATGTATTGTAATTTGTTGAGGAGGGTGTTGGGTGTACCGTAGAGGATGCTATTGCAATAATCGAGTCTTGAGGTGATGAAGGCGTGGATGAGAGTTTCAGCTGCAGTGAAGAAAAGGGAGGGGCGTAGGCAGGCAATGTTTTTGAGGTGGAAAAATGCAGTTTTTGAAATATTGTTGATGTGACGTTCAAAGTTGAGTGACTGATTGAAAATGATACCAAGGTTATGGATCTGGGTGCATGCTGGAACAGTGGATTTGTCAATGTTGAGTGAGAAGTTCGGGCAGGTGGACGTGATGGATTTTGGGCCTATGATAAGAATTTCTGGTTTAATATTTGAAGTAAAATTTTGATTCAGATTTGTAATACGTGCAAATGCAAGTTGCAATACAATAAATACAGGTGCAGCTAATCAGACTTATGTCAGAATACAGACGAATCATAACAGCAGACAGAGCACTATTTTGGAATGTAGGAACCACCACAGACCTTCAGATGAAACTAGATCAAAGAAGTTTACAGAGCTTGCTAAATGGGTGACATGACTCAGTGTTGACTGCAGGCCAGTCAACACTGAGGAAGCTCTGGAACTATGGGATGTCCTCAGGTTTTCATATTGTGACCATTTTGTGATCAGTTAATATACCTATCGCCATGGGGCACAATAGTTTCACACCTACAGGACCTGTATGAATGATAGGGGATCATTAGACGTCAGTGAGTAATCAAATGATCCAAGAATAACTGCACACCATACCAACACTGCTTTAATATTTATGTACATACATGTACTCCTGCATATTTCTAAATGTGTAAAAGCATTATCCTTTTTAAAAAGTAACCCTGTGTTTCACAGAATAAGCATTTTAAAGCTGTCTCTTACCTCTAAGTCATGGTTTCAGACCACCCTGGTGTAGCAGTGCAGCATTTATTGGAATATTGAATCTAAAAGTTAAGATTATCAAGTGCATTTCATTGCTCACATTTGAGTAATGCAATTTATCCTGATTTGACATTGAAATTCTGCGATTTATCATAATTTTAAAAATGTATCATTTGACAACCTTAATCCTGATGCATTTTGTGCACAAGGTACTGCATCTCGCATAGTGGCTTTTGCAAAATGGGGCACTGTATTTTTATGCAGAATCTGTGAAAGAGGTTCCTCTCCCTCGGATTCTCTGCAGATTATGTGACTGTCACTAGAACTTTTTTAAAACAGCAAAATAAAGAGGAAAGCTAGCGGTAGAGCAAGGGGGACTGTCCAACATTTGATTGTAGATGGCATCATTATCTCAGATGGATGGCAGTTAGAGAACAGCAAATGTGATACAATTCCCTCTGACTGTTGCAGAGATATCTTTGAGTACAGGTTCATGTTTGCATAACTTTTAAAGATACTGTGCCCAGGTGTTCCTGAGGCATCATAAACACGAGAATAGGAGTGAATAATGGACAATCAATAGTCTTTAATGCAGATTATGATGTCTGAGAGCATTTTAGTGGGAAAAAAATGTCACCCGCTTCTTATTTTATCCTATCGTACAAATGTATATTACATAATAATGAGAATATGAATTCAAATGTTGCTTTCATGAGATTCTTGAAAATGAAATCTAATCAGTTCAACCTTGAGTCCAAGTGGATATTTGTGAAAAATCATAAAATTGGGCTTGCAATGAGGTCAACTGTAAGGCTGTTAAAACATTACGTCATTGTCTGGTTGGTCAATAGGTGTTTGAAACGGAATGACGCTGAAGAAAAACAAAAATATTTGACTAGAGTATTTGTCTGCTAATTCTAAGGGTGCATGTTTGCTCTCACTCTGTGTACTTTGAGTGTTTGCATACACTGTATGCGTGTGTGTGCATGAAGTTGAGTTTCTGTTTGTATGCCGACCTGTCGTAGCTCTCCAGCCAACTTAAAAATTTGTCTCTCTTTTCTGAAGACCTGTCACCTGTCAACAAACCACACACACGCACGCACATGCAATTCTGCCTTTCTTAAAATACAGCTCTCAGTGACCTTCTTCACCAGCTGTCCTCATTTTGAGGAGCTATCAAGGGAGGCAGAGAAGGCCTCCAAAGAGCCAAATTAATTCTTTGCTTTGAGCCGTGACATAACGCCTGCTGCAGCACCGCAAAAGAGCCTCACACGTCGCAACACACCGCTCTGCATCCACAGTATGCAGCTGTGCCTCCAAACAGTCAGAGAAAATTGCGAGATTGCCTTCCAATGCATGCCTGATCTAGCTGCTGCTCCTTTTCAAACCATTTTAATTAATCCAAACATCTTCTCTGGCATTTTGTGTGTAATGTGTGATATGCACTGGTGTGTGCGTCCTGACCTTGAGAGCACTGCATATCCAAATGCCATCCAATTAGGCTGAATCTAAGATCTCATGTCCAAGAAACAAGACAAGGTCATCATCCTGCCATCATCACAGGCTATTTGAAGAATAAGGAGGCCCATCGTGCATTAAAGGCAATTTTTTGCTTGTGTGTGAAGGAGTGAGCAGCAGGGAGAGAGCAACATTCCTTCATTTACATTCTTTCCACAGCATTGGTCATAAGTATGAAAATGAAGTGCAGCAGCCTAATGTAAGAGGAAGAGCAACTCGGTTAGAGAAAGACAGAGACGAAAGCAGCAGCTGCTCAGGATACACTGCATGTTCCTTTTCCATGTACTTGGCTTTTTTTTCTTTTCTTCTTTTTTTATGTGTGTGTGGGGGGGATTTGTGTGTGAAAACCTTTTCCAAACTCTTCCTCATAATTCATCTGCTACACTGCAGGAGTTTTCTTAGATTCCTCTCTTCAGATCCAGGAATTAGAAAAACACTCCTGCATACCTCCACCATGCATGTGCAGTAATGGGTGTTCTCCCTAAAAGGACTGGTTCAAAGAGGGGAGATACACAGTGAAATATGCTGTGCGATATTTTTTAAAATCCAATTCTTATGTTGTTACTGAGCATATGATGCCATGAAGCATTTCACAAGGGAAAAGACATAGAAGTTTTTAGTATTATCCAAAGACTGTATAAAATATTAACGTAGTATCCGTGACGTCACCCATCTGTTCCTGAGCGCTGCAGCCATATTGGAAATGTGGAACTCACCAGGCAGAGTGTGACGTAAAGAGGCAGAGTTTGAGCCTCCTAGCCAACAACTATGTGTTCCCCTCCGGGAGTCAAGTCAGTCATGTCCTTATTTTGGTCAAAAACTCTTAATCTTAATATCTTCTGAACCGTCGCGTTACAAAAATTTCACACCCCGTACAGTGTGCGCCGATAGAGAAATTAGCTAAATAGAGCCAAGCCGTTTTTTGAACCAGGCTGTAAACATGTTTATTAATGCTGCAAAGATCGTCTTAATTGAATTGGTGTCTATGTGGTTTCCGGTGAATTGCAGTTTATAACACCGTATGGGCTTCATAGTTTGAGACCGGAGGTTGCCGCTTGGTATTATCACCTTATGAGTTTAATATGACAGAGTTACAAAGTGTCAATTTACAATTCCATCAGACACAGAGCAACAATAATCTTTACTAGGAGACAGATACATAATGAACATGCAGTAAGGCTGATATTCATTATTTTCTTGAGCTCTGTGTTGGTTTCTATGAACTTAAAAAACAAAAAGTCCTGCTCATTAGCTTCTAAATGCTCCACTGTGTTCACCATCTGTTTGCTTACTTTGTTAGTGGGCAGTTTTGTGAGGAGTAGGTATCTTACACTGAATTTATCTGATCTTTTTGTAGAAAACAGCTGCCTGCTGCTACTGGAAAGAAGGTCAATGAGAGCTGCAGAGTGAACCAAAACAATTCAGTTGTAGGTCAAAACAACAAAACAGTTAGCTGAAAGATGCTCAGAAGAGCTAAGGGGAGCCACTTTATCCAGAGCCATTTGATCCTTTGTTAATGTTAAGTGAGACTTAAATGCCTGCTGCTTATTCTTACAAAGACGAGTGTCATTGTGTGCTTGTTTTTGAACTTTTCTGTTACTACAGTGAGGGAAATAAACATATGGGATACTATTTTCTCCTGATTTCTCTCATGTTTCAGTATCTGCTATTGTATCAACCCTTCCACAGAGGAGCGGTCCAGCAAATTTCTTGGAAAATAAAGTTTGGTGGCTGAAAATCAAGCATGTGGTGTGAAGATTATTAAAGACTGAAAATTATCTGCCAAATTCTTATTTATGTCAAAGCACTCATCCATGCAAAAAAAATCACAGTAATGATTTTATCTTTGGTACAGTGACACGTCAAGGAGAGATCATGTGGTGTGATCATAACAGTGTGAATATGATATAAAAGGAATGGTCTAAAATCATGTCTGCCAAAGAGGCTCAGACAGAAGATGATTTTTATATATTTTTGTTTTAAATTATACTTTGGGGCTTTTCATGCCTTTGTTGAGAAGATAGGGCATAAAGTAGGAAAGTTGGAGAGAGTAGGGGATGCAATGCAGCAAAGGGCTTGCGCCCAAGGGTGGGAATTGAACCCTAACTGCCTGCTTTGAGGACTATGGAGCGTGCAATTAAATCCTGAGGCCAAACTGGCACCACAGATGCTAACTCCCTTAAAAACACTGAATGAAAAACACCAAAGGAGGCCTTTCATGAAATAAGAAAAGCACCAAGACATGAGCTGAGCCAGCTTAAGCAGCAGCTTGGCATGCAGCTTCCCGACATGCCATTTGTGCCAATAGTGATTCAGACTTTTTTCACAGAAAGTTGCTTCATTCAATGTTCAGCTCTAAGGTTACATCAAAGCTAGCACTGTTCTTTTGTTGTTGTTATTGTCACAAGAAAAATAACTTGAAAATTCTTTCCTTTGCTGCTTTAAAACAGAAGTTGCCTGTTGCAGCAATAATACATCCTTGGCGGGAGCAAAAAACGTATTTTGCCTTGGTGGTAGAAAAGTACAGCAAGGAATGTGTGAGCTCCAAAGAGAGTCTGTGTTATCAGACTTAAGCATGAGCACTATACTTGTATCCCCCATGTTAGGCCATATCCAGGGTATTCTAACACTGGTGTTGTTATCAAAACAAAAGTCAATACAAGATGCCACTTCTCACGCACTGAAGTTTTTCACACAAACTCCAACAAGTGATGATGTCTGCAAAAGTTCACAAATACACCCTTCTACTATACTTGAACCTTACATGACAGCTCCACAAATTGAAGCCAAAATATATGGAGCTCCTTCTTCTGACTGGTTGCAAGTGTAGGTTTGTAAAGCAACCTTCTTAACGAGGACTGATGGGTAATTTTTTTGAGAAATTTAGTTTTGCAGCGCCAATTCCAGAAAAATTGGGAACCTGTGCATAATCTGAAGAAATCTCTGCACAAAAAACGACAACAAAACTGATACTGGATGGCCGTCATCTACTGTATCTTTTAATACAGTGACTCTGTAGTGGAAATCACTGCATGGGGTTCAAAATACTTTCCAAAAATGATTGCCTATGAACACATTATGCGACTGCATCCACAAACACAGGTTAAAACTCTGCAATGCGAAAAGGAAACCATAAATAAATATCATACAGAAACGCCGGCAATGTCCCAAGACCCAAGCCCATTCAAAGTGGGAAACTGTCCTGTGGGCTGCTGAATTAAAATTTGGCTTAAAAAAAAATAAATCATGGACGCTGCGTCCTTTTTAAAATTATGGACGCTGCGTCCTTCATTCTAAAGAGGAGAGGGACACCTGGCTTTTAGCTATGAGCTATTAGCACACAGTTTAAAAGCCAGCATCCCTGATGGCATGGAGATGCATGAGTGTCCATGGCATAGGTAGCTTACACATGCAGGAAGGCCAAACAATACATACAACTTTTGGTAAAACATATGCTGCCATTCAGATAATGCTTTTTAAGGGAAGACCTTGCATATTTCAGCAAGACAATGCCAAACCCCATTCTGCACATATTACAACAGCATGGTGCAAAGCTGGCCCACGTGCAGTCTCAACTGGTCACCCAATGAAAACATTTGGTGCATCATGAAACGAAAAATACAACATAAGAGACCATGAACTGTTGAGCAGCTGATAGCCCGTGTCTGGGAGGAACGGGACAACATTTCACTTTCAGAAGTCCAGAAACTGGTCTCCTCGGTTCCCAAATGTTAACAGTGTTGTTAAAAAAAGAGGTGATGCAAAACAACGGTCAACATGGCCCTGTCCCAACTTTTTTAAATGTGTTGCTGGCATCAAGTTTGTGTGGTGCTATAAAAGGTGGTGTATTACATCATGATTGACAGCTCTGTTGAGAAATGCGGCTGCTTCACAGGCTAATCTCTGTACTATTCAGAAATCCAGCACCAAAGTGTCACAAGTGCTGGATGTCCGCACTTGTCGGGGGGGGGGGGGGGGGGGGGGGGGGGTAGTTAGGGTAGCTTGGCTTCACTTTGTACAACCAGAGAATAAGAAGATGTGCTGTCCATCATAATATCCTGTCATCGACTTTGACACCATGACCTTTGGCATTCTCCCCTGAAATATTAATTCCTTATAGATACAAAAGTAAGATTGCTGTTGTCACCTCTCAAAGGATTGCTCATAATGCAAGAAAACACAAAACCATAAATATATGTAAAGAGGATGCTTTCCGGCAGGAGTTCAGTGGGGAATGTTCCTTAGACAGAGCACAACCCTGGAGAGCTTCATTAGCACATGTGGGCATACATAATGAACCCTCACGCACTGATCTAAAATAGCAGCTAGCATAATAGAGCAGAAGAGTAACCAAGCATAGAGCATGGACGCGCACTCACACATTCACAATGGATTTTATTTCACTGTGTCTGGTCTGCACTCAGTGTTCCCTGTGGATATTGTGTGTGTGTGTGTGTGTGTGTGTGTGTGTGTGTGTGTGTGTGTGTGTGTGTGTGTGTGTGTGTGTGTGTGTGTGTGTGTGTATAGGCACAAGCGCATTATTGATGCCAACCCAGCAGGCCAGGATGATGCAGATCAAAGTCTGATGGGGGAACATAGTGGCCACCCATACAATACAAAGTGAGAGACAGAGGGAAAGAGAGGGCGGTCACATGCTCGCTCTCTTCCTCTCCTACCTCAGACCTCCACTGCTCCTCTAACCTGTTGGCTCCCCTCTCCTCCTCCTCCTCCTCCTCCTCCTGCTGGTGCTTCTTTCTTCCTCCTCCAGTAAACCATCCAGGGATTGCGTCATGAGGACTCGGTTCCAAATTAACAGATTGCAAGAGAGTCATGAAGGGTAGAGGAGAATATGAGAGGTGGGGAGGGGGATAGTGAGGGGGACCCGAGTTTCCATGACGACTGCAGAGGACTCCTGCTTGCAGAACTAATGGGTGTGTGTGTCCTTACATGTGCGGTTTTGTGTGTGTTGGTCAAGGATTGAACAGTGAGGAGACACCATCAGATTGTCTTCCCTTTACAATAAATTAAGAAAGAATCAGCATGATGTAGAAAATATGACGTAAACTCAAACACCACGCACACACATACGCACACACATACATTCACCAACACACACTAGTGTGAAACATACTGCCTTATCACCATTTATGCTATCGCAGCCAGAAAAGCTGTGAGCAAGGGGCTGACTGGTATAAAGGAAGTACAGCATGGCAGGGTTAGTCTGGTCTCATCATTAAAGCTTTACAGAGGCAGAGATGGAGGAATATACTTCTTTATCTTATAGCTTCTATATCATAAACAAAATAACAGAGAAAATAAGAAAGACAGGCAACACTAGTCACTCTTAAACCCTCCGTCACTATCAAGAAACAGTTACCCACAATCAACATGTGGCGAGAATTTGAAGTGGACACATGGCATGGAGATATTGACCACGTGGCTACAATCTCCAAGAGGAGATCAAGAGGAATCATCTCAGCAGGACTCAGGGTTCTGGTCTTGGCCACCCTGCCAGGTATTCCTGACTCCTGGGTAGCATTTTGATTGGATCATTAACAGGAAGGTAACACCTGAGTGCTCATGCTGCGAGTGACGACAATGTCTCTCTCTCAGTTGTCCTTCACTTTATGACCAGCCTCAAGCGGATTCTCGATGAACTGCAGTTTTTAACACTTCCACATTGGACTCATATTTTTAGGCCGGAGGTTGAAGCTTGGTTCAGACTCATGGTGCATTGTTTATGTTTTTAACTGGGAGTGGTATAAAGGATGGATGAAGCAATACATTCAAACTAGTGAATGCATCGATTCAGAAATTCAGCACTGCTACTGAAACCAATATCAAGAATATAAATTTGGTTGATTTATTTAATATGATTGAACTGAATTTGTTGCCTGTTTTTTGTTTTTTAAATTAATTGCTACTGCTGGTTATTATTTAATTTTGGCCAAAACATTCATATTCATTATAAAACATTAGTAAATATTGTTCAATTCATCCAGGCCTTCACTAAACTTGAAATAATTACTTCATCTCAGTTCATCCTTCTCTTCTTACATATGCAATACGTCTTTCTACCCATCTTCCCAGTTCTGTTCTGTACATTGTTTATACCTAGGCTACAAGTCTGTGCACATTTTCACTGCGTCATTGGTTTTGGAAATATTTGTAAATTGACTTATTTAGTTGTGTGTATACGTTGTGTATATATGTTGTAAGACATGCTTATTTTTACTTCTTTAATTTTAATTGCTAATAACTTTTTAATAGTTGCTATTGCATATGCTCTTGTAGGCTTTATACTGTTTTGCACTGTCTACTTTGCTGCTGTAACACTTAAATTTCTCCGTTGTGGGGCAAGTAAAGGATATCCTATATCTTATATCTTATCTTAAACTATATCTGTGTGAGCACAAATTAAATCGTACACAGTTACAAACTTGAATTTAACCTTCTTTCCCATCAAAAATAGTCTCTATTGAAAAAATAACTGCTTCAAAAGCCTCTTTTATTAACTTAACAATCAGAAACTGAGTGAGAAGCAGTTTTCAGTGATAGGTCAATCATTCAGCTTTCATAAAGAAATACAAAATATGTGTCTTTGTTTCCAAAAAGGAAAAATGTCATTAGGCTAAAACATGAGGCTTGCTAAAATGTAATTGATGTGACCAACAGGCTTGCAATCAGAGTTATTATTTTGGTTGAAGTAAAACAATCTAAGTGTTTTAGTAATAGTTGTTGCCTATCAGGACACCAACTTTTGAATCGGGACAGACTAGGACAAAAAAGGACAAGTGGTCACCGTAACTACATCGCTATTTGTCTTCTACGAGGGCTAGTTTTTAGGTTAATACAAAATCATACACACACAACTACTGTTGGCTGCCGGGCTCTCAGGGTCTTCACCAGGGATAGTTATAGCTGCCCATTAGTGACTGCTCTGAGCCCAAAGAAGAAACTGGGTCAGAACTGTGTGAGAGAGAAAGTATGTTGCTTCTTCCGCTCTCTGATTTATGAAGACTAACATACTGAAACACAGATCACACACACATACACACACACCACAAACCTGGGGACACACAACAGAAGTATTTTTATATCAGCCCTGCTCTGGTTATCTATATACCCTCAACCATTGACCCCGTCTGTCTGCGCTCACCACATCCTGTCTACAGTCCTTGTACTTTCTTCGTTTATGTGTCTGTCGTTGTTGTTTACATCCCTTGGAGGATTAACTGAGCGGTTAATGCTTTACCTCCACACCAATTCAACTGTATCTCCCCCTGCCTCCGATACATTTTGAGGAGTTGTAACTGTGTTGAATGGGCTGCATTCACCAATCTGAGAGCATTAATTACAAGAGCCAAGTGCCTTACAATGGTTCATATTCATCACACTCACATGCACAGATGGTATCAGAGCTGCCATGCAAGGCGGATGACCTGCTCATTGGGAGGACTTTGGGGTTCAGTGTTCTGCTCAAGGACATTTCCGCTTGATATTAGGCAGAGCTGAAAAATAAGACTAATCACAGATGTGTGCAACCAAAAAAAAGTTCTGCCGAGGGAGCATGATGCTGTCCAAAACATGCCTATAAATAACTAAGCTGTGACACTGAACTGACTGTGTTGTTAGATTAATATACGTAGAGGTGTAGAGCCCCTAAATAAGATAGTGCAAGTGAATACTTTGGGAAACTTCAGGTATAAGTCAAAACAAAACCTGGCTTGAAGCATTTAGTTTAACTCTGCGGCTAAATCACACACACCATATACAGAGTCGTTAGTCCTTGACACAGGTAGTCCAGGTTTGATTCTCACCCTCAGCCCTTTACCGCATGTCACCCCTGACTCTCTCTTCCAAGTTTCCAACTCTATCCACGGTCTTATCATCTGAATAAACTCATAAAAGGCCAAAAATAATCTTTATAAAAATGAAAATGTTAAGCCCCGGGGATCTAAGCCTTTTCATGTGCTCTTTGGAAAAATAGTACCATACAGGGTAAGATACATGTGGAAAATAAATAAAGTGTAGAGCAAGTTCAAACAAAAAACAGTAGTATGAACAAATCTAAAATGAAGAGATAACCTGGCATGATACAGCATTTGTATGTTATAGATATGTTATATGTTCTAAACACAAGATACTTGAGCCCCTTATGAAAAAGATAATCCTACCACACGGCCTTTAGTGACTACTGCAACACAGACAGCATCGCCGCCTTAAACAGACCGAGCTTCCAGGTACTGACAACCCTTTTGGAAAAGTCAGCTACACTCAGGTGTTTTGCCAATTAAAGTTTGTCTGCTAACCTAAAGGATTTGGAAGACACAAACAAAACCAGTCTGTTATCTTATCACAAGTTTTAGCACATTAAAGCCACTTGAGTGCTCATCTCAAACAGAAATGCATCCTTTCTCTGCAGTGTGGGTGATATCCTGGATGTTTTGACACACACAGGCCTGGGCATTGTTTGCTACCATCCTCCAGAGAAAATGGCTATCTCAGAGGAAGTTGACGACTGCATTCAGGCAAATCAAATTTACCACAGTCTGGATGTAGATTTACATAAGTAATTGTGACAGCAGATCAGATCAGTTAACATTTTGTTGGAAGCAACCATTACAAAAAGAAAAATGAAGGCCGTGACACTGTAGCTAATGTTGAGCCAGTACTGCTTCAATCAATCATTCCAAGTCCAATATAGATCACAAAAAACTCTAATCTTGTAAGGGTGTTTAAAAAGGTAAACACACTCATAGGACTCCCCACTGCCAATTCATGTAACATACTGTCTGGCCAGCATTTCAGTGTCACTACTTTATTTCTCCATGCTGTAGTATTAGGGTAAAATGTTAAAGACATACTGCATGTGAGCTCTTGGGCTGGATGTCTATACTGCACCTCCCACACTTAACTCTGAGTGGTTTCAAAGGCACAAGGAGCTGTCACTGTGAGAGTGGGTGGTTACGGAGCTGTCTCCAACAGAACACTCCTCATTTGTGCTGGTGCTATGAATTACACACACCACCAGCTCAAGAGCAGACAAGGTAAATGTACTCTTTGCTCTTCATTTGACAACAAGAGTCGAAAAAATGATAGGAGGAAACACCAAAGTGTCTTGTTGGCAAGCGGAGGTAATTTTTAATTATACTGGGATCATGCTGTAATGCAGTTTGTGCTGCATTAGAGTCGAAACCTTGTCAGGAACACGACATGAGCGATCAAGAAGAGACACCAAAATGGAGAGAAGAGAAATGACAGTTACCATGTTTGTGTTTAGTGGATTTACTGAAACAACAAACTACATATTGAATGTCAGTATGAAGGTTTAATACTAGTGTCCTACAAGTGAGACAGCAGATCCTCCTCATACACTGAAGTTTCATTGAAATGCCTTCTTCAGAACGCACGTTTTGCTGCATGGGTTTAACAAATCTTACTGATAACCCAAAATGATGAAGTTCTTGCCTTTCACACTCACACTGACATGCAGGATTACATTCAAGCACCCCAACTGTGGTGTGATCTCACTCAACACAAACCAATCTGCTGCCCCTGTTATGTTGTTATGCAGGTTTGCTACGCACCAATTCAGCCACACGGTTTGTGTTCTCTGAGGACAGAATTCATACAGCATTCTGTTGTCTTACTGCTCGGTAGGTGTCAGCCATATCAGAGATGCACATTCACTTGTTGGCAGACAGCGGCGGCTCAGGTGTATGAATATTAATACTACCATACTGATGCTGTATTAATACTGAGCTCATGGATGCAACAGAGGTCTTACCATGTTCTTCAGCTGCACATTCGTCCTACAACGACAGTGACAATAACTGTGTGGGAACTCTGCAGCTCATACATGAACAGGAGTTGTGCTTAAATTACCACACACACTATAAACAATCACCATAAAACTGTGTTCAATGTTTGTAGTATACAGTCCAGTGGCATGCTGGTACTATATCCTGACTCAAGGAAGTGTAATAAAAACAACAGTGAAGATCTGATACAGTCATAGCAAGATATGTATGTCACAAGGCAATCAACCAACACACCTGTCGACTGAGCAATCATATTTTTTGCATATTGATATGTTTACACAGTATGACATCTCATAAAGATCAGCCTGTACTAGCCTTTCAAGGCAGGAGGGCTTATTCTGTTGTTAGTTTAGGGATTACATTGTACAAAAACATATATACTTTTGTAGTTTGTGGTTTTAGCTTTGGACACAAAAACCAGGAACATATCTAACTAAACCTGGACCAGGTTGCCCCCTTGTGGTGAGAACCAGGTAAGATCTACTTAGGTTCAAGGACATATCACTTTTACTCAGTCATGTTTCCCCTTACAGTTTAAGAAACATGTACAGTGAGTTCTCTTTCACATGATGCACAGGGCAAGGTCTGTTTTGTATCCTCACCAAGGCTGCAAGTAAATACACTGATCAACAAGTTTGGACTTGCAGCCACACATGTTACTACTGTGGGAACTTCTGATATCATCATCCACTTTAGGGACCACAAAACCAGCAACTAGATACCGCCATGCAAAACACCACAAATTCAGAGTCCATTCATAACTGTCTTTCAATGACAGGTGCCTTACCTTCGGCCTTTCATCTAAGATTTGCTGGCGGGTATCCTTGTGCTTCTCTTGTAGTCTCTCCTGCCTTTTACTCTGTGCGTCTTCCAGCTACACACAGACACACACAATCACAGGCACACACACACACAAACAAACAAACAAACAAACAAACAGATACTTTAAGGTCTTTGCATGTCAAAACAATATAATCAAAACGTACAGTAACACTATAGCAATGAGTAAAATTGGAATTATTTGAATTTGAACACAAGTTTATTATGTAGTTATTCTACGTTGAAGCTCATAAGGGTCTAAACATTCTATATCAAACAGCCTCTTACCCGTTTGATGTACTGCACCACCTCATTGACAAACGATCTGTTGATCTCAAGCTTCTCTCTGTGGGGTGAATTGTATCATTGGTTTAGCTGAACAATCAGTCCCAACAGAATTGACCGTAAACATCTGGTGACATCTAGTGGTCAGACAAATCTACAATAACCTGCAAAGACAGACTGCCTTTATTTTAATGTAGGTACTTACTCTTCTGTCACATTCTTGTCTTTTGATTTAGCTTCATTGATCTTCTCTTGCCTTTTCTTCTCCATTTTCTTCTTAAGATCCTTCTTTTCCCTACAAACGGTGAGATGGAGAAGGAGAGGGGAATTGAAAATGTTGGATGCCTTCTGTTTGTTTGATTGTGTTTAGATGCTTCATGCTGAACACAGTCTTACTTCTCACAGATGTCTCTGAGCTTCTTCATCTGAGCACTCTGGCACTCCTCTGCAATGGTGGTCAGCTTCTCAACCAGCTGCAGAGACAACAAAAGTCATGATTTGACACTTGAACAAAGTCAACATCTGCTTTGAATGTTTGATACATTTAAACTGGCCTGACTCAAAGTGAAACTGGTTTAGATTTTCATCTTAAACAACACCACAATAGACCAGCAGCACATCCTCATTATGCTTAATCTCTTTTGCTGATTAAACCTGTTCGACACCTCAGCTGTGCTCACTGTGCAGATGCACTGGAGCATAACTTATTTATTTTTCCACTTGGTACGACAGAACATGTGCCCAGGCAGCAGAATGATGCCTGTAATATTCTGAAGGGGGGATGACCTGGAGCTCATAGAAGCATGAACGTATCCTTTAGCTTGGTATGATTAATGCGTGTTAGCCTTTCTGAGCTTTTAGAGACCTGGAGAGAGTCAGCACTTTATCAAGTCAAACACAAGTCAAGGCAGGTACTGTATGTGTAAATGCATGGATGCCTTTTTGTCAACAGCTACATACACTGAAACAGCTTCATATCTGTTATATTGTCTTATTACCTTCAATGCGTGATGTTATAGGAAGGATAAATTAGGTTTTATTCAGACACCGTTGTGTTATTAATGATAAGAAAAGTTGATGCTGTAAAATAATGAACAAATTAATCATGTAGCCATTATAGTCAAAGTGTAACATGTTAGAGAAAAAGTACAGCTGTGACCTGAAAACAATGTGACTGATTGTTTTCCGGTCCAGTAAGACATATGTGTCCCTGAATCATATCTGAACTTAAACACAAAATATTCAGTAAATCTGTTTTTAAGTATCTTCTCTGTATTCTACCTAAGAGTTAGACTAAAAAGGTCTAAACTGCGTCTTATCAGTCTTCTGTACATGCATGTATGTTCAAATCCAAGGCCAAACATCTACTCCGAACTAGAAGCTTTAATTCTCCAGTGAGGAACTTTTGTTTCCGTCCATTTTGACCAGCCCTGGGAACAAAGCTGCACCTGTAATGTCTTTGCTGATCTTGTCCTGCACATGCACAAATAGCGTGTTTAAAAAAAAAAATGTAAGCCTGTTCTCAGTAAGCCTGTTTTTCAGCTGTTATTGCCCTCTTTAAGAGGGTAGGGTATCAGGTAGAGAGAGTGAGGGATGACATGTGGCAAAGGCTGTGTGATCAGATTTGAACCAGTGCTGCCTACCTCAGGGACAAAAGCCTCTGAAAAGGGTGTGTGCAATTTAACCACTCAGTTTAACCTGTATCTCATAGAGTAGGACCTTCTCAAACCATAAAACATTAAAGCTGCTGTGAGGAACATTTGGTTTGTGTTGATTTTGGCGCCCCCTGTGGGCAAGGATTGTAAATCTTGTAGCTTTGCTGGTCTTGTTCTGTGCATGTATTTTCTTACCATGCTGCCTTTCACAGTCAAATGTATCACTCATTGTGAATATTTGCAGTTGAAATTTAAAAGAAAGGCTGTTCCTTCAGCATGCTGTCAGTCATCTGGTGTAACACCTACTCCCTCTGTGGTTTCAAGCATTAAAAGCTGCAACAATTAAAATTGTCAATCTGGTTGCTAATGGTTTTGTTTGCTTTTGTAGGTCATAAAGAGGCATAAGTGTAAAATTCAATCTGTTTCACAACTAATTAAAAAGTCATCAGAGGGGCTTTCATGACCATAAAACAGCACTTCAGCCATTGGACCAAAGTAAGCTTAAATGCAGGAGATGATTCCAAACTTTTTGAACTTCTGTCGCCCCACAAGACCTTGATGATGAAATACAAGTTCAAGAGACAAGTATGAGACTGACTATAAGTGCAATGGTCATAAATGAGCAGCTGACAGATAAACAGAGATGACAGGGAGAATACTCCATACTGTCTCTAGGGCCATTTAATACCAGTAAGCTGAAACAAATAGCCAGCATGAGACAGATTTGCTGCCAACTCAGCTGCCTTACACATCTGTTTGGTTGTGTTTGTTGCTATTTGTTTGTGAGTACCTGCTTGATGTGTTCTCGTTTCTGGTACTTTTCGCTGTAGTACTGCTCCTGGCGAAGTGTGAGGAGCTGCTGTTGTTGTTGCTCCTTCAGCTCAGCGAGCCTCTGACTGCACTCCTGCTCCAGATCACAGAGCTCCTGGTCCAGGGTTGACAGAGAGTGCTCGGACCGACTGGAGACGAGCACAAACAAACAGCCACAGAAAAAGAATGCATGCACAAGTTAAGATACTTGCTTCTTTTAAAGAATAGTGATCCTAATTCATTCCAGTGCTTTGAAATAATATGCTGGTAATCAAGTGAAACATTTTAGTGAGACTGGTGCTTCAAACATTGAGGTTTAAATTGAAATTAGGAAAGCACTTATCTTTGTACCTTCAAGTACTGTGGTTGAAATACGTTATCTGGCTAATACAACGCCCCTGTGCAGCCAGCACTGGCTGAAATGCCTGTAATCTTTGCTGCATGCTCAGTGCTGATTCTTCAGTGTGTGATGGACTGCTGAGGGCCCTGTATGAGTCCCTGAGCTTCAGAGGAAGCCTTATCCACTCATTCTTATTCTACACAAAGCTTAGCCTTTTTTTTTCTTCCTGAAAGGGGTGAATCCTGCCCTGTGGTGTTTGATTTAAAAAAAACAAACAATTTGCAACAGAGGATTTTAATAGGTACTCGAACCATTTTTTAAATGACAAGTACTCAAAGGTGAAAAAACTACACAAATTAATATGAAGGGAAAAGAAATACAAGAAGAAAAAAGTGATCTTGTGACTAACAGTTTGTATTGAATTTCTCAGGCAGTCTTACTGTGCCTTCTCTTTATTCCCAAGACTGTCTTATAACCATTCCAAGAGAAGCCCAGTACTTTAGAAAATTCAAAGCTACTCTTTGTTTAGAGTCACGCCCTTCTCAACATGTAAAATATCTAATGGTAGAATTAAATACTAGTTTAAAGGAAAAGTGGTATCGCATATCGCTGTAAAGGCTTTTGTAGAGCTCCTTGACTCTCAGATGAAAATCAAAGGGCCTCAAGTCCAAAGATGTGAAACAGGACAATATCAATAACACATTTAGTATCAGAGAAGAGGAGGGCCACCTACCTTTTCTTACCATCTCGTTTGTGGCTCTTCTGCAGGGCAGAGCGCCGTCGCTGATGCTGGCTCTGAAGCTCGGACACACGAGCCGTATGCTCCTTGATCAGCTCGCTGGTCTTGCGGTGGTGTTTCCGAACCAGCTCCTTCATCTCCTTGTACTGTTTTCTTTGCTCTCTTACAAAGCCCTTCTGTTGCTTCAGCTCCTCCACCGTTTGAGCCTCCAATTCTGAAGGAAAAGGAGAAAGATCAACAAGAGTAACTTAATAAGTTATCAAAATTACTTTTACTTTTTTTTAACTAATGCGCATCAGGAAAAACATTTTGACAAAAAACTTTCATAAGTTATAAAAAAACTGTCAAATAATGTATCCTTGATATAAGATGATGTCCTCTTTGCAGAGTTTTCATACAGTTAATGATTTAACACTAATCTAACTTCTATGTTAACAGACTGTGTCTGGACCTTAAAACAAATAGTTTTCAGATCTGCTTCCTGCATATCTGCCTTTTTAAAATGTTCCATGCCTCTAACTTTTTTGAAAGATGAGGCATTTTCATGATTAAGCAAG
The DNA here is from genome assembly GCF_009762535.1 of Notolabrus celidotus. Lineage (NCBI taxonomy): Eukaryota > Metazoa > Chordata > Actinopteri > Labriformes > Labridae > Notolabrus > Notolabrus celidotus. The sequence continues at coordinate 22,786,119 of NC_048284.1, forward strand.
AAGTCATAAAACACAGATATTGAATGTGACAATACATGATGGTGAGACTTGGTTCCTACATTTAAACAATGACAGGTGCAGACAACAGTTGTGTAAGTATTAGGAAGAATGAATCTGGGTTCATTATTATCTAAATGTTTCAGATCTCTTGTACAACTGAATAAAGGACAGCAGATCGCCTTCCTGAAACTGATCTGACATTTTTTCAACACTTTTTTTAACCTCAAACTTAAATCCAACTTTTGGCTCATGTCAGAAAAAAACTGTGACAAAGCCTGCGTGTTTCCGTTCCAACACACAAGCCTTTTTATAACTCCACATGAATGCAGTCAATTATTCATAATTTCTTGGTAAAAAAAAAAAGATAGGTAACGTGGAAGTTATCTGAAAATAAGAGAGCTTTGTATTACTTTAAGCAATAATAGATCTATGTGTTTGGGCCCTCTGGGTTTGCAAAATCTTCAACTGTAGTCTCTTGATCATTGCATTACACGGTGCTTTAACATCACTACCCACCAAAACATTTGAGTTGGTTTGAAGAGGTCTCAGTTTTAGGTTTGTCTATCTAAAGGGTCATTTCAGGTCTTAGGGATGGTAGAAATATCCTCCTTGCATTGGATTCCTTGTACATTGCATGTAGTGGGACACAGTGTTTGTTCTGAACCTCTTACAGGAAAACAAACCAATCATAGGACACTTCACAGCTCTGCTCAATCCAAGCAGTCCTCTACTGTTGGACTACTTTATATTTCTGTTTCCAACTCTCTAACAAAGTTTGAAATTGCAGCCCTTACATATATTAATTTCAAAAGAATTGTGCAAAAAACTCATACCAGTGACAATAACATATATATCCATCATAGTTTTTATAATAAAACCACAGATTTAAGCACAAGCAACCAAGTATGAAGCTTAAAACATAACCTCACCAGTGAGAACGCTCTGGATAATGTCTTCAGTCTTCACTGTTGGTTTCAATGAGCCTGGATACAAAAAACAAAGGGTTTTTAAATGTATGTTCAGATTCAGATTCAGATTCAGGTTCAGACAACTTTATTGATCCCAAGAAGGGCAATTCATTTATAGCTTACCATACAACATTTAACATCTACAACACATCCATCATATATACATGCTACAAGTCACAAGTCAAGCACCAGGGCTGTAAATGGGACCAGAGGGTCTGTGGAGGATAGCAATAAGTTAATGTAATAAATAAATAACAGTAAGATAAGACAACGATTAAAAGACAATGTAATCTCTTGCCATATGTTATTTAAAATGACTAAAAAGAGTGCTGTCTGAGTTTAAAAGCCTGATAGCAGACGGGATAAAATATTTTGAATACCGATTAGTTCTCCTCACCAGTGCATAAAAACGGCGAGCTGAAGGCATCAGTACAAACTAGGTATGAAAGACATGTAATGACTGGCCGATAATGTTTTTTGCTTTCTTCAGCACCTGGTTCTCCCAGAGGGAACACAAGTCTCTCTGTTTAATTCCTGTAATCTTGAAGCAAACTTTTATAATGCTCTGCAGGCTGTTCTTCTCTTTGATGGGTAAGCCCTTGAACCAGCAGATAAAAGAAAAGGTTAAAAGGTTTTCAATAAAAGAACAATAAAAGTTATTAAAATCCTCTTACTGACATTAAAAGAGTTCAGCTTCCTCAGCAGGTAAATCCTTTGCTGGCATATTTTGACAATAGACACTATGTTGACATCGAACTTCAATTTGGAATCAAACACAGTTCCCAGATATTTGTACGACTCGACAGTCTGCACATCTTCCCCATGAATGACATTAACTTTGTGTACAGTATTGTGTCTAAAAACAATAATCATATCCTCTGTTTTGGATACATTAAGGTAAAGGTAGCTGTCATCACACCATGTTACAAAGTCAAATAAGGCAGGACCATTGGTCAGACTCTGAACCATGGAGCAGCGACAAGCGTACAGTGTCATCCGAAAACTTCACAAGGAACCTGTTCTCATGCAAGGACCTGCAGTTGTCGGTGTACATGATAAAACATTGCTATCTCTATAGTTAAGTTGAAAAATATCACATGAAATATCTCAGACATTTTGTTATTAATATGTTGTTTTGAGAGTTAATCAGATTGGATTATTTTCAGATATCTTTGTAATCCTCAAAATACTGTTCAGACAGCAACAGTTACATTATTGGTCCATTGCAAAGTTTAAAAAGATTTTAAAAATTTGAGGGTTCAAATATCTAGACAAGCAAATTGTAACTGTATTTTCAAATCTAAGACTTAAAGCATGTTGTTTTAAAGAACCACTGTAATTTAATTCTTATGTTCAACAATACACTTGAAGAAAAAATGTAGGTAAAGTTTCTTAGTAATGTAAGAACAAGCATAGATGACATCACATTCTCAAGAACTAAAATGTGATAGTGGTTATTCACACTGTACCTGCAGACTGTGGCTGGTGGCCTCCCACTGACGGGGGTTTTGGAGCGATGATGGGCGTGTGGCTCAGTCCGTTCTCTGCAGGCAATGCTACCCTTTGGTCCACCTTAGATTCTGAAGGAGCATCACTCCCAGCCTCCACCTGCGCATGATATAAAAGATTCAATGAGCTATTGATCAAGTCTGTAAATAAAGCTCTGACCACAGGTTCTTCTGCAGCAGAGTTTAAAATCTTTGACTTAAGCTAGTTGAATGCTCTGATTTGTAAGAGGAGTCAAACTTCTCACCGACTAGATAACTTTTTGAAGCACTTATAATGTTTAAGAAAAATTCTAATAGACTTCTCTAGAAACCTTCTCATGGGGTGCTTTGTCTCCAGGAGTCTCTTGTGTACCTGTGGTCTGCAGGATAGTTTGTAGACATAGCTTTGGTAACCAATTCTTAACATTTCTTTCTGTGCCGAGGCTCTGCAGATCTTAATTTCCCCTTAGACTCAGCTGCAGCTCTCTGCCTATACGCTCTTATCTCTGAAATGTTAACACAATTTCAAATAATCTCTGCTCTAGCCAGATCTACTCATTACTTTTCCCAATCTCTCTCTCTCTCTCTCTCTCTCTCTCTCTCTCTCTCTCTTTCTGAACACTGGTCTTCGGCTTTCGTTGCATGCCACTTTCAGTGACTGTTGCCATGGTCACAGCATGAAACAGCCCTCTGCCGGCCATCCTCCTGGGTAATCATATCAGCTGGCAAATCAGATAAAAGACGCCCCTCAGGAGAAGCCCTTCTTTCCAGCCCTCTTCTTCCTATAACCTCAGATAACCCTGTGCCCTGCCTCGCCTCTCATCTTACATTTATCTCAACTTCAGTCTTACAAATTACAGTCCACGTGTTCCTCTGATAGCATCCCTGTAGCTTTGCATCAACACTGATCTTTGGCTGACTGTAGTCTCCTTCACTATGTTTAAGATGACAAACTCCACTGAGATATTGCTGCTACTATACCTTCAATGCACCACTAACAAGCTCACCATTGCCATGCCATTGTTTTATTATTGTTTGCCTCTTAACGTGTGATATTTCCTGAATGTCACTTGTAAAAGAACATGAAAGTCTCATTCTCCGAAGCAGCAAAGACTTGTTAAAACTCTCTAGGCTGCTTGGCATTTAGGTTACATTAAAAATGAAGCCGGTACCAAAGTTAAAGGTCAGTGTCTGCTCTACTCTGATATCTGTGTGCATGCTCCAGGAATACTTACTGAGTGAGTGCTTTTTTCTCAATAATATGAAATAATATTGCAATTTTAGATGAACTTGATAACTTCAATCACTGGTTTCTGATATTATTTTAACTAGTCTAATTATGTTAAAGATTTTGTTGTAGATTTAACAGATGATTGAGTGACTGATTTCTGTTGAAAGGCAGATTTGAAGCATGTACAGTTTTGATTTTCCCTCTAAATACTCTGTATTCGGCAACAATCTACCCACCTTTTTTTGATTGGGATCTTTTCAGACCTGAGAAGCATTTTTGTTTGTTTCCAATTACTTATTTTGCTCTTCTTAAGTGGAATTATGCAAAGTTAAAAGCTGTATTGGGGTGTGCTAGAATTTAAATAAAAAACCTTATCCAGAAATAAAATCAGTTCACTTTTGTGGGCTTCTCAGTTTTCTCTATTGGTGCATTCATTGCCTTATTGCTTAGCACACTACTGCCACCTTCTTTCAACCGGTCAAATAAACCTACATACCATATAACTTTAACATCCTCTTGTGCAAAGTGAGTAGCTTTGCCTTGAGTTGCCAAAATCTCCTTATGTTGCCTTTAAGTTTGGTGATCAGATAATTCAGGGTTGGAGCTTCAATGAAATCTTAAAAAACAACAGTCCACTACAAAACCTCCAATGTTACAGAGTGTGTTATTATTTTTTATTATTTGTATTATTATTTTAACCATTATTATTTGAATCATTGCTTTAACATGTATTTATCTTATTTAATTATGTATTTATCTATTTATTTCTTGTGTTCATCTGATCTTGTTAATGCTACCTTATTTTTAACTTTTCTTTCCACTCTTACTTATTTCATTAATTTTACTGTATTGATTTAATTTTATTTTGAAGTATTTTATTCATAATCATGCCTTTTGTAATTTTACCATTGCTGTTATTTTCAGTCTCTCTGTTATTCTGTGAAGCACTTTGGGCTGCATGTTTATATGTATGAAAGGTGCTATAAATAAAGTTGAGTTAAGTTGAGTTGTTTGTGTATTTTTAAGTTAACATATCCCATCATCACAATATGAAAATGAGACAAATTGACCAGAAAAGTCTGAATAAAAATCAGATTTCAAGCACCAAAAATAGAGACTTAATTGTATGTAATCAGTAATATGGCTACAGCTGCAGCAAGCACAATTCTAGTGATACGTTTCTTAAAAAGTAGATTATAAATTGTTAAATCTGATCACATCTGTCATGAATAAACTTCACAACAAACTGATGAAAAGTGTTCCCTCCCCATTCAACCAATCATCTGTACGTAAACAGATTTGAGCTCCTTGAGGATGCAAGTCCACAGCACAGATATTCATCTTCACAATTAGACACAAAACAAGAGCAAACTACACAGAGGCAATATACTTTTTGCACTTGACTATCATTAGGGGAATGTGCTTTGTGAATTAGACCTTGAGATGGAGCAGATAGCTGTGCCAAATAATGCACAGTTCTTGGTTTCCTCCCTGTGTTATTTGCAGTGTATATGTGATTGTTATAAGCATTTATCTCTACACTGCTTTACTCCAAAGACTTTTGATTGTTTGCATCGGGTGTAACTCATGGAATAGTTTTACATTTACTTTGTCAATGTGATATCAAATCCATTTCTTGCTAAAAGGGAATGAGATTTCCAAACTGTCACAACAGTAACACCACAAACCAAAGAGGAGCTTCCACTGAGGTAACCAAATTTATCTTATCAGCCAAAGTGTCACTTTAGCAAGACAAAGTAGGTAAATGGTTATCAGAATATTAAGTCTGATAAGTGCAGTGTTGAGTTTTAACATCTACAGTGGAATCTCACTCCCTAAGACGTCACACCTTGAAGTGGAGAACAATGAAAGAAACCCATTATCAGAGCCTGCAGGTGGCTGAAAGAAACGCCATGAAAGTCAGAAACTACAACTGCTGTAACATCGGCTGCTGCATTTTATAATGGAGCGACTGGAAATGAAAAAAAAAACAGCTCAAACAAAGCCCAGTGATCATATCTATGAGGATACAAACAAACCGTGGTTCACAATCATTCCTTTCTCACAATGGATCTGAACGGCTGTGGGTTTTAAAGTAGCATGTGGCAGAGTTAAAAATCTCCTCAGTCTTCTCTCAATCAGCGTCTTAATAGAGTTTTTTCCTCTCATTCTCTACCATATGTTCTGAGTTTTTAACCCAGTTACTTCTTGGCAGAGAGGAGAGTGGCCAGCTGGCTGAGGGATTGATCCTTTAAATCTGAAACTGATCTAGAGTATGAAGCCTTCCATACAAAAACACATACAATAACAGTCACATGTCCTTAATATGTGATGGAGAGAAGAGCATTAAAACACACACACCTCTTTGTCACCCTCTTCCTCTCCTCCCTCCTCTAAAGTAAGAGCTGCCAGCTGATTGGCTCTCTGCTCCATCAGGTTGACATAGCGGATGGGATTGGACAAGGCTTCGATGACATCTAAAGAACAGGGAGAAAACACAGCAGCTTTGTTGAAGCACTGTGCATGACTCTGAAGCTCTGCTTTCCTTTTATTGAACTTGTTTCATCTGACTTACCTGCAAATGTGTCTGGCACATAGTCCTTCACTTCTACATACACAAACAGAGTGGGCAACGTCAGGGACTGGTTCTTCTCGTTCCTTATACTGATGTAGTGATAGCCTGCAGGGATTGAGGCAGATTGAAAGAAACAATGTTAAAGTGTTTGTCACAAAAAGTGCAGAGAAGCGTCCATATTATAAACAAAAACATGCAACAAATCTTACATGTAACTAACGTGGAAGATAAGGTTAATTAAGTGCTGAAACAAAATATTTTCACCTGGACGGATGGCTGACACAGGAATGATTCGATGGCCGATGAACTTCCCTCCTTCTTCAAACACAGCTATCCTTAGTGATGCAAGTGTGGGCAAAACGACCTGACGAAAACACGTGAAATGCACCAATTATTACATCAGAATGACATCAAGACAGTATTATTTTTTAACTCCATATCTGTTCAAACTTGCTAAAATGGATTGGCTCATCTATATGTCTAAGCATAGCAAAAGGAAGTCAGTTAAACTTGTATTCCCCAAGTATGTAAATGAATTGTTTCCACTGTGTGTCTGCACAAAGCCACTGTCTGACCTTCTTGAAGACAATGGCCTCCTCTTCCCAGACAGGGTTGATAGCATTTCCTTGAGATGTCTTTGTCTTGAACGCTTTCCTCTTTGTGTCCACAGGTAAGCCGAACATATCCATCTCAACATACGTGCCCACTTTCTTATCTGACAGGAACTGGCCTGAGATGATCTGAAAGGAAGGAAGGAGTATAACATGATCAACAGAGAGCAAGAGTGCTTTGTGGACACAAAAAAACCCCATACAGATAGACACACACCTTAACAGACAGTGTGTTGGCTACAATTCCATCCACTGTGCTCTCAGTGAAAGGGTCAAAGTGTTTATCTGGCCGTCTCATAAACTCTGGTTTGAGTCTGTAGCCACATTTTCCGTTGTATTCATACATGCCCAGGTTCAACTGCATGGACAAATCTGTGGAGGGAGGACAACAAATACCAAAGTTATCTGAATGCATACTGTATTCAGCAGAAAAATAGAAATAAAAAGGTTTATCGAATTCAGTCACCAATGATAAAACTTTGAGGGCTTATTTACAAAGAGACTGATTTATAACTTTTCCAAATGTGTGATAGAATAAAAGATTTCTGCAACTTAAAAGAATGAAACTGATTTTTTTCACTCTCCTCCCTCACCGATGGTTTGGAAGTTGAGCGCCACCAGCTGACAGCCAGCGTTCCAGAAGAGCTGAGGGTTGTAGTTGGATGAATCCACTCGGGTGCCTTTAGGGTAGATCCTGCTCAGCTGCAGCTTGTTGTATCTGAACAGAGCTGGTTAAAAAAAACTGTATGCTGTATGACCTGCAGCAAAAGGACGACTGGCGCTGTTACTATTACTACCAATCCTACTACAACTACAACTTCTACATGTTGCAACTTTAGAGTTACTGACTTCACATCACACACAGTTCAGGGTACATTACAATTATAATAGTAATCCACTTATTTGACAGATAAGCCTTCAACATTATGAAAAGTTGAATACTGATATGAATTCAACTGGGCTTTATACACTACACACAATGGGTAGAGGAGTTTAACACTAATGGAAATTAGATGCAAAAACCCTGAATTATATTCAGTAATGCAGACCACATGCTTCAGTAAAAGTGAGAAGGATACTCCACAAACTCTACTGGAGATTTGGTCAGCTGCTCCAAAGCTTTGGTCTCCACAAAGGATGACATCTGGTAGCCGCGGTTGATTTCTGTAGGCAGAGATGATCACAGTGAACCAACGGGCAATTGAGTGATTAAAAACATCCTGTGTTGTTTTTGTAGCTGTTCTTCTTTTATGTCTACAAGTTTTTGTTACTGTTTTAATTTCATTCAAGATATAAGCTGACAATGTGTTCAGAAGCATTCACAGTTTTGCACATTTCACAAGAAAATGTTTCAAGATGAGCGATCTCTATCAGAGAGAGTGTACGTTACTGAGATTCCGTGTATGTCATTCATTGTTGGTACGTACTTTTGGACCCCTCAAAGCTGTTAAACTTGACTGGTTGGATGTAGATGACCAAGTTAGACATTTCCTCAGTGGCAAATGCCTCACTGCCTGCAGTACCCTGTACATAAAAAAACACAGACAAGCAAATATCTTAAAATCATGCAGTGCAATAATTCAACAAAAGCTCTGTTATTACTCTTGACAGTATTTAGAAGGATGTTTTATCAGCTTCATGGGCTCAAAACAATCTGAAAAGACATTGTGTCAGACATTTGAAGTACAGTCAGCTAAAATGCATGATCCACAATTTACACTAGAGGGCAGCATCATTACATTCAAACACACTGAGTGCTTTTCTTTCCAATGTCCATGATATCTGGTGTCAGAAGTGACAGCTGAGTGAGAATTTCACCTCATCCATGGAGCCCTTTTTACAGTCGTCATCGTCATCATCTTCATCCTCACTTTCTGCCTCCACCTCCCCTGAAACAGGAGTCACATATATGTGTAGCGATGAGTAGAAGATATATTATATGTTTTTATTTTAAAGACAACAGCACAAGCTCTATGCTAAATGTCACATAGTCCAGTCCAACAGCTGTTGGTAGTGCAACACATGTTCATCTGCTGCCTCCATTATAACCAAATCACTGATACAAATAGGGATTACACTGACAGGACCCGACATACTGAGCTCATGGATTTGAGTAAATTTATTATACAATATTGTTTCGTTCTAGCCGACCAGTCGTCTGCAGCCACATAAAAGGAGATCAACTGCAGATTTTCCACATTCATTTTACAGGTGTGATGGTCAAACTGACCCAAGGCTTCTCCAGTCAGCCTGATGACAGCCCTGTTTATGATTTCTCTCAGGATCAGGGGTCATGTCCTATGAATGACTCACCGATAGACTTTCTGCCCTGCGGCCTCAGGCTGAGCTCTGCACCTTCAGCTGGCTGCGAGGAGTCTGCCATCTCCTCTTTGGTTGAACCTGAGGTGAAATAAACAAATGCTTTAGCAACAAACACTGTAAAGGTTATTTCATATGCTTGCTGATACTGTACTGTACCTCGTGTCAGTATAACAGCAAAAACTACAGCAGCGGGTTGAGACTCTGTGTTGTGTACTAAAGATGATATTTGGTGCAGTGGATTTGTATTGTCCAGCTGCCACAGAATATGTGATCAAATGTCTTTGCTCAAATAATGAATGTTTGAGAACAGCAGAAAGCTGAGGTTGGGTTTTTTTTGCCCTTAGTTTTTGTTTTCAGGCCACGCAGGCTGCCCTCAAACCTCTGATTACTGCAAGTCTCTGAGCTTGTGCACAGCCTGTTATACAGATCTGCAGACTAGGAACTGAACTACGCATTACTCACACTCCTCTGCAGGTTGTTTTAGGGGAAAATTAATTTGGTTTCAAGCTACAGTGTTAAAAGACTATAGACTAGATTTTAAGTATATCCTCAGCTCTTGCAAGATACCTGAAGACAGCTGTGCAGCTTCCCTCCTTTCACTGAGCTAGAGATCTATGCTTTTGTTTCATCTTGGTTGGACTATTGCAATTCTCTTGGCACCTGTCTTCTCAACACTTTTTTGAAACTCCTACAAGACGTCCAATATTCTGCTGATAAGCCTCTGACAAAATTGTCTAGAAGACCTCATGTCATTCCCTTTCTCATGTCTGATTCATAGTCCAGTGTACTCTTGTGATTATGTGTAGAGCATTGCATGGTCAAGCTCCTGCATGCAGTATATTAGAGGGCTGCTTAAGCCATTTGACTCCAGCAGGACTCTGAGGTCCTCTGATCAGGGTTTGTTCCTCTGGCAAAACTTCAAACCAAAGGAGACTGTACATTTGAGATTATCCCTCCTGAACTTGAATTGTTGATGACCCATTTGTTTAAACTTGCCTACATTTGTTAAGTCTGTATCAGCTTTATGTAATTCTCACTTGTTAATGTCTGATAAAATCTCTTGGGGTGAAACTTTAATCTGTCATTGTGAAAGACTTCTGTTCTTTAAAGGTACTAAAAAAAAACCCTTACAAAGTTTGACTTTTAATTTGTTATGTATTGATACTTAACATAATTTTTAATGTTCTATGATTTAATTTCATTGGAACTGTTGTTGTATGAAGGGCACTCACTGAATGTTGTTTCTAATACAAGGCTGTACAAACAAAGTTATTATAATTATAAGTCTACAAAAAATATTAAGTTTTTAATTATAATTGTTTCCATTGCAAATATTATTTATATTGTTAATATTGTTGTTATTTTTGTTGTTGTTGTCTCCCCCCTAAAAAGCCCCTGCTAGGGGGGTAGTACTTTTCAAAAGGTCCCGGGGCTTTTGGGGGGCAGGGCCTGCAAAGCTGAACGTGTCTGATTGGTAGCTTACCTGCAGTGTTCTGCCCGGCGTCCACAATAACATCACACACATCTGTGATTCACTTGATTTTTCTTTCTTTAATTTGTTCTATCTGTTTTCTATGTGTCCATATTTTTCAAAAGAAGAAGCTGTGATTCTCTTGATTTAGCAGCTTGTAACAGTAGTCTTTTATCATCCCACTGCGAATGCGTCTCTCCCGGTGTTACGGTTTTAAAAGTGACCCTGTAAACAGGAGAACTTCAGCAGGTCATGTAACGGTTTTTGTGGAGTTTACCCGGGGCTTCGGCCCCGCGGTCAAAACGGAGACAACAATGGGGGGCACAGAGCCTTTTAGTTTGAATCATAGCATTATCATTGTGCTCTTAACAATAAGTTTCAATGATCTGCGACTGAATCAATTATCACTATTAAAAGAATTTGTGACTGTAATACTTGTGCTGCTTATTCTTTTCCAGTAGGGGACAGTGTGTTAGTGTGCAAGTGAAGCTTGCTGCCTCGCCTCCAGGAAAACTGAAGATGATAGATTGCAAGTTCTATCACTGTTTACATCAGAGCAATATACTATACACACACATGGGAATGAATATTTGTGATATACGCTGTATGAAGAACAGAACTGAAATGTGAATGGACACACACACACATGAACACATCTAAAGAACGTGTGTATGCAGCCAACTCCAATCTGTATATTTCTGATTAGGGAATAGTAAAACACAGGAGCAGCTGTGGAAATATAAAAATCCATAAATTGAGATGTATAAAAACTCAACAGATAGTTATGACACAAGTCTCACACAGCTGCATGCACACATACCAATACACAGAAGGCCACTACTGGCCTGTGTTTAGGACGCCCCAGTGACTGGCAGTGTGTCTGCCTGACAGAGAGAGTGTGTAACGGCCTATAACACCTTCAGCTGATGGAGAGGGCCATGAAAATGATGAATGATAAACAATAGCAGTGTTTCGCTCCAGTGAATCAGCTTCTGGATAGCACAGAGATGCCGGTCCATATTACAGATGGACCCTGGCTGCTCAGCTGTTTTGCATTAAAACATCATAACTCAACTGTCAGGCTGTGACTTGATGGCTCTGTTTGTGGGATGCGTTAATGTCTTCAGGTTTTAGCAAGAAAGCTTTACCTGCACTAGGAGAGGAGGGTTCACACACGCTGGAGGAATCGCTGTAAGTGTTGGAAACCTGCTCTGACAGTTTCTTCTTGGTGCTTCCGTCTGTCTTGTGGTGTTTCTTCTTGTTTTTCACCAAAATCTTCCCCATCAGCTCCATCGGGCTGGGCAGAGGGACACTAGACTCCAGCTGGATGAGGGTAGAAAAGCAATGACAACAGAGAAGTGAAAGAAGTGATGATGAGTCTGGTAAATAGAGAAAGAAACAAGTCTGTTTAAAAAAATAAGATTTCTGCAGAATAAAGCAGTGCTTTGTTGTGATTGTTTATCTGTTGAAGGATGCCGGGATGTTGGCTTTTGATTGTGAAAAGCACTCTGAAAAATGTTTCAAAGGAAAATTGTGTTATCAAGTTTCAAAGCGTTGCTGTTTGGCTGAAGATTGCTCCATTACAGCCATGTTTTACATCCGTTTGGAGACAAATTAGCCCATAACTGGAGAAAATAGGAAGTTGTTTACTGGAGTGGTTCTGATTTAAAATGTAAATACACTTCAGTTTTATGCACAATTCTCCATGGAAGATTCTGCTGAGAAGGGCTTGTTAGTGACCAAAAGGATTGGCACTAGGCATTACAAACTCTGTTGATGTAACAACTCAAAAGTTTACACTTTCAACATTAATTAAGATCAGCTTCCTGGGGAGAGAGTGAGTGTTAAACACAAACATCCAGCCTCTCAAAGGAGCTTGCTTGAAGTAGAAAAACCTCTGATTTATTTATGGGGTACATTGCTTTTGGATCCCTGAGTTTAGAAATATTAATAATGCATTAGAGAAAGTTAGCAGTGATATTGGATACACACTTGCCCACACACACAACCACTGAGTTTACAAGTTATCAGCTGTACACACATCATAACTTAAAAGCTTTTTTTCTCTTTTTCTTGGCTTCTTTCAAGTGAAAGAAAACAGTGATTCATGCACCAAACTTGAGCCAAGATGTTCCACATCTGACACATCTGTCTACACCTTCCTATTGTGTTGTTGGACAATGACAAAACACAGATTAGGTTGTCCTGTTTCTCTTGGCTTTAACAGTTTCACATAAATGGATCCGGTTCCACAATGGACTGTAATCTTGACCACACTCAAATACACAGCTTTAATGAAACTACAATTTAACTGGACGGATTCAATAAAGCTTTCCCCCCCAGATCCTCTAAGTTATTTTTTTTTTGCTCAATAGTAATAAATGGAGAGGAAGAGTGAGATATATATATATATATATATATATATATATATATATATATATATATATAAAGAGAGAGAGAGAGAGAGAGAGAGAGAGAGAGAGAGAGAGGGAGAGAGAGAGAGAGAGAGAGAGAGAAAGAGAGAGATATATATATATATATAGAGAGAGAGAGAGAGAGGGAGAGAGAGAGAGAGAGAGAGAGAGAAAGAGAGAGAGATATATATATAGAGAGAGAGAGAGAGAGAGAGAGAGAGAGAAAGAGAGAGAGAGAGAGAGAGAGAGAGAGAGAGAGAGAGAGAGAGAGAGAGAGAGAGAGAGAGAGAGAGAGAGAGAGAGAGAGAGAGAGAGAGAGAGAGAGAGAGAGCAAACAAAGACCCAAAGTAGAATGAATTGTTATTTGACCCTAAACCATTATTTATCAATTATCTGAATATCTGTACAATGTCAGAGATACAAAACAAAGACGTATCCTAACCAAATACAGGCTGAGTGACCACCAGCTAGCTGTAGAGACAGGGACATACAGGCAGACATGGCTGCCCAGAGAGGAGCGTCTAAGTGCTCACTGCTCTACAGGGGACATAGAGACAGAGATGCAGTTCATCCTCCACTGCAGCAAGTTCTCTTTACTAAGAGATTCCCACTACAGGGTAATTACTAAAATAGTAACAAACTTCCCAACATTAACACCAGAAGAGAAACTGTCAGTTCTCCTGGGGGAAGGGTCAGCAGCTCCTCTGGCTGCTAAACATGTGTACTGTCACAGCCTGAGGGATGCACCATCCAATAATATCTGATTTTAGGTGAAGGTTTTATGAGCATACCGCATCAAGTGAGGACATTGAGATATGCTGTATGCGTGACACCATCGTTCATTAATGCATATAAAATATGTAATATATATAATATGTAATATATATATATGTAATGAATATATATGTAATGTAATGAATATATATGTAATGAGGAGTGATTCAAAAAACAAGTAGAGGTAGAAAGTGGACTGAACACCACTGATATAAATTATATATACACTCAACTTTTTCAACACATTCAAGCCTCGAAAGCTGCGCAGTAATTAAATCTAACTAAGCAGGTTCACTTGGGTGCTTCTTCCTTACAGGTTTGTCCAAATTTTTTCCTTTGTCCTTTAATTGTCTATTGTGCAAAAAAGCCAGATGTAAAGTAGTTAAAAATTCTCAAACTGCAACTAAAATGCTGTTCCTTAAATCTACAAATAATGTTTTTTTTTAATCCACCTGAGACTTCACTGAAAGCGCATCTTTTCTATTCTTTTCTGTAACACAGTTGCATACCCATGACTTTTACTGGACAATGACTACATTTGCAAAGGTGATTTTAGTGCTTAAAGCTCCTGTGAGGAACTTTGTCTGTGATGATGGCGACCCCTGCGGAGAATGTCTTTTTTCCTGTACATGCGAAACTAGTGTTTTCAGACAAAGAAACTCTCCCCTTGCTGTATTTGATGGTGAAATGTGTCAACACTGTAGAAAAAGTAAACACAAGACTTTCGCCCCAGTGTGCTGTCAATCTTCTGGTCTGACACCTGCCACCTCACATTGATTACAGACACCAACAATAGATTTATAGAGAAAGTCAATCTTGTTGCTGATGGTTTTCTTTGCTTTTGGTCATGAAAAGACATCTCTGTTCATTTCAGTCTGTTTACTAACCAGCCAAAAACTCCTCTCAGGAGCTTGAAATTCTGTCCTGAATCATTATTCTCCATTTTCAATAATGTCTGCACTGTTTATTGGGGCAAGGCTGACAGAAACACACTTTTAGGACTCTCCAGCTGAATCAGGGCCATTGTAGAAAAATGAGAGTATTCATATAGGAAGTATAATCTGTTTATGTTAGTATTTTGCTCTGTTGTACTTTTCCTGCAGAACTGTGGTTCCCAAACTTTCTTTCCTTGTAGACCCACCGGGACACTCCCAGAAATAAAAGTGATGCATTGCTGTCAAATAGAAAAAATCAATTTAATGTTCTTTCAAAATGGAGTGAGGAAAATGTATTTTGTACTCAGCTTTATCTATAGACAGTGGCAAGCAAGTCAAGCAAGTGTGCTATGATGATTTTAGTTGATATACAGTCTAAGTCTTCTGTTCCCAAAACCAAGGTCGGGAACCAAAGCTGACAGATACATGTAGAAGATTAGTCTGGACACTGCATGAAGCAGACACATGGACTGTGATACAGTAGTGATGTTTTTTTAAGGTGTATCCTATATATATTAACTGTTGTTGTGAGCCTTGGAGCTGCACTAACTCCAACAGCTTATGACTGCTCTTCTGCCCACATTACTCTCTATCCCCCCTGCTTTCTGTGTGCAAGCTCATCTCTCCTTGCCAATCCTGCACTGTCCTTGGCTTAAAACTAAGCCCCAACAAGACTGAACAAACTGCAAGAAAAATAGCTTTATTTCTCAACATATTTCTTTTTTTTTTTCAGCAGTTTTAATAAAAATGTTTTGGCAACACAGCGCTCATCAGCGTAATGAATGCACTGATTACAGCCATATGACAAACAAGAAATCATGCTCAAGGCAAATCCAATTTTTGAGTAATGTTGTTCATAATTTAGTGAGAGCAGACTGCTCTCACTTTGATTGAAACAAAAACAAAAACAGGAGTCTCTCCTGTTGAACATGATTGACATTTTTATGTAGTGAAGATACTGGAGCAGCTTGATTTTCTATAAAAACTGTAATCCTCTTTACTGTCACTTTAGGCTCAGCTGGAACCAATTTCACTGTATCCCATCCCTGCCCCTTCCCCTATGGACTCTCAGAGCTGATATCCCATTCAATTTGCTGTATACACGGCTGTCTTGGTGCCAGGAGGGAATGGTTGTCATTGCTCTCACCTTTCCCACTTATTACATGCTCAGTAGTAGAAATCTGATTCCTCGACGGCACTTTTCCCTCTCAGTCTCTCTTTCTAACTTCTCCCTTGGTGTCTGTCTCCCTCTCCTCCTCCTCCTCCTCCTCCTATGTTCGAAAGGATTCTCTCTGATAATGCTTCAATGTCAAATCCAAGTCAGGGGGCTGCTGGGAGCACTAGCTGCTCCTCACTGTTACACCAGAAGGATTAATACATCCCTGGTGGATAACACCCAAGGAGTAAGTGCTCCTTGTTGAGGGACATGTGTGTTGTGTGCCTGTGTGTGTTTTTCTATGTGTGCCCCAAACGCCTCAAGAGGTTCTTGAGTGTGCGTGAGAGAGTTTGTGAGACAAGTGTCTACATTTACCTCACGTCACTACACACAAAGAAGCCTTTGGGAGAAAGAAGAAAAAACAGAGTTCGGGTACAAGGAGAAAATGCAAGCTTTTGACTGGTAGCCATGGAAACAGAGGAAAGACAGATAAAGGGCCGCCAAGAAAAAGCTGAGTTTAGATTACGGCGTATAACACGTCTGTTTAATCTCACACTGCTGTCGTTTGTAGTCTTTCCCGAGATAATGGAGAGGTGATGCAGGGGGATCAAAAATGACTGTGGGTTCAATCATTAAAAGTTGGCTTCTTTGGAAGAAACTGCCACAGGTGTGTCGGAGAATGTGACTGAAAATCAGAAACCAAAGCTGAGGAGAGAAAGGGAGCATGCCTGCAGTGACAGGAAGAGCAAAACTGTGACAACACATTTTGCCAGGTGCTAGAGGCCATGTCGATACGTTGCTGTGCGTGTGACAGATGGAGAGGGGGAGAGAGGAAGTGTTTTCAAGAATGTGGAGAAACGGTTGAGTGTGTGAACGAATGAGTGGGTATCATGTGCGAGTTCATGTGAGTGAGCATTTAGCTGCCTCATGAATGTATACATGTTTCTATGGGTGGCATGCTGGGCAGCAGTGTTCAAGGACACTTCTTTGGTGCACCCATCTGTGTGAAAATATCCACCCAATCCCCCGCTGCTGGCAGTGCTGCATGTGTGCGTTTATGTGTGCGTGTATGCGTATGTGTGTGAGCCTTTTAAAGAGAGAGAGAGATAGAGAGACTGCAGAAGTGTGAGTGTATGTGTGTTTGAGCATCCTTATATACTCACAGGATATTTCTCCAGAGGTTCTGTCAGTAATGCGTCTCCAAATATTGACCTGCAGTACTCTGCCATCTTAGCCTGCTGTTTTGGTCTGCAAGGCATCACACACAAAAAACAAACACAGACACACACACACCGTTATGACTTCTTTAAATATCAATACACACAGAATATATATGCTGCATATAAAAGACACCTAAAGCCCTCAAATGACAAAACAAGCAGTTAAAGCTTCATACGCCTCAAGGTTTGTGATGTTTGCACATATGATGGGAAACAATCGACACAGCTGATCAGGGCTTTCTGATGTTAGCTGATCAATAAGGTCTACAGGTAAACTGTGGGCTTTGACTTGTAATGATCTGTTGACTCACGAGTCCACGTGGTTCTCAAAAGACAGGATAACAGGGAAGGGTGAGGTCTTGAAGGCACACTCTGCAATAGCCTCGATCACCTCCTGAAACACACAACAAAGAAAGACAGTTGAAGATATGGCTATAAATAAGAGTGCAAGTGCATAGCTAAGGTAGAATATTGTTATTAATATTTGAGTTATGTAATGCACATTTCAAACAAATAATGTCAGTGAAGTTTCTGTGATAACACACAGCGGAGTCATAAGAAAGTAAAGCAATTCAAAAAGCTCTGGAGCTCATATATCTGCCTGAATCACATCCATTCACATTGACAGTATTCCCTACATTTCCTTCATTGCCTGAGAGTCTCCCTCTGAGAACACAAACCTGTTGAAATCAATAACTGTACGAGGAAGCAAGGGTGATAAGATGGAAAGATAGTCCTTTGGGTGTACAAAACATAAATTACACTCTGCAGCTCCAATGTTTTCTCGCTGCACGGCACGATGGTTGAATAATGTAAAAGAAAATCCTGTAAAAGTACCACATCTCGCTGTGTGCTTGGTCATTTATGTGCTGTAAATTTTAGATACCTCTACAGAAATTGAAGCAGAGCTACGAGACGATGTCACGGCTCAGCTCCGGTGAAGACAGTTAAACATCTGATATCAGATTTCTAACCCTCTGACTGTCTATGCCAATTACACCATCATTACCAACAGTGTCAGATCAGGTAATGCCTTCCCTCCTATTCGCTCCAGCTCCTCCAATAAAAGTCTGTCTGTAATTCAACCCACTTCATCTGTAGCACTCCAACATCCTCTCCTTTACTATTCCTCTCTTTCTGTGTTTCACTTAGACTGATTCTATTACGCCTGTTCTTCCTCTTTTGTTTCTCTCATTAGAGCTAAATTTCCTCTATCAATCACTCCACCCACTTCTCTCTTACTCTTTGTCCTGACACTTACTCTACCCTGAGATCCTCACACACTTCTGGTACCTATATTGCATCATTTCTTTCTTTCCTCTCATCTTCTGAGACCTCAATTAAGTGTCCATCAGCGTTAGTTTGAGGCTTTTCAGTGCTTCACAATCGCTTAAAATACTCCATGTGCTGCATGAATGCCACGCTTTTTTGCTACTCCTGCTTCTTATACAACTGTGCTGCACTGTGTATTAACCTTATTTTTCTGTCCGACTATATATTCACGGTTTTGTTGGTGTCTTTATTTCCCATAAATCACTGTACGACAAATTACATTTTCATTAACCCCCTTCTTTTCAGATTCTTTCAGCTACAACAAATCACTGTGTTCATGTTACCTTCTTACGACGATACTTTATTACTTCACTAAATGGAGATTATTCCCAAGAAGTCAGCCACTAATAGAATATACTGATTGTTTAATTTGAACACCACAAGTCAATTAGTACTTTAGTTAATTGGCGGAGGATTAGAGGCACATTAAGGATGAAAACAGAAACAGATTTTGAGAATAAAGTCACAATCTTTAGAGAATAAAGTTGTAATTTCAAGAGAAATAAGTGGTCATTACAGGCAATGGTTAATCTATTAGACAAGAATAACACATAGGGCGATATGAGAGGGGCAGTCAACCGTCTGCACTATAATGAGGAAAGTGGATCATCTTATGAAGATATGCGCAGCAGCTGAGGACAAACAGCACATGATTTCACACATTGACTACTGCAACTCTCTTAAAGCAGGCCTCCCTGCGAGTGCATTTAAACCTCTGCAGATGATCCAGATAGCAGCAGCACGTCTGGTCTTCAACCTGCCCCAAAACAGCACGTCAACCCGCTGTTAATCTCTCTTCACTGGCTTCCAGTGGCAGCTCGAATCAAATTCAAAGCTCTTCTTCTGGCCGGCAAAACAGTGACAAAAACAGCTCCTGCCTACCTGGAATCCTTCATCCAGGTCTACACTCCCTCTCGCCCACTACACTCTGCCTGTAAAAGACACCTGGTGCTCCCAGCCCAGCATGGCTCTAAATCTCTAGCTAGACACTTTTCCTCTGTTGTTCCCAACTGGTGGAATGAATTACCTAACTCCTTACAATCCGCAGAGTCCCTTTCTCCGTTTAAGAGATGTCTGAAGACTCAACTGTTCAGGGAACACTTGGGCACTTAACCTGACCCTTCTCCTCTTTGTCCTCAGGAGTACAATGAATCAGAAGGTCTAAAACCCAGCTCTTACTGAATATTTAGCACTGAATATTGAATGCTGTTGAATGTTGATTGATATTGTTGACTTGAATTATTTGTTGTGATTAGCTGTGGCTACTTCTTCTGGCACTAGATGGCAGAACCTGTCGGCAATCAAATTGAAGCACTTTGTCGCACTTACTAAGGTTTTTCCCTCCAGTCTAAATTCTTGCATGTGTTGTACGTTGCTTTGGACAAAAGCGTCTGCTAAATGAAATTGTAGAATTGTAGAAACCTACGTATACTCAAAAATAACCTCACAAGAGGCTCCATGTTCATGATTTTAGTGAAGGCGACTGACTGCTCCTCTGATCTTTCCCGAAAAAAAATGACATAGACTAACTAAATCATGACTTTTCTTTACCTCATAAATTAACAACTTTATTCTCATAGTGTTTTGCCTTTATTCTCATGAATTCATGACTTGATATTTTTAAATTTGATATTTGATATTTTTTAAATAAAAAATTTCTCATAAATGTACTTCTTTAATCTTAATCTTAATTTTTCCCATAAACTGGTCTGAATATTCGATTGCATCCAACAGATACCTCACATTTCATTTTTTGCATTTCTGAAAAGTAGCTTCTCAGGGACTGTTTCCCAGAAAACTCAACAGGAGTTGTAATAAACTGCCCTTGTAGTTTCCAGTAATCATCACAGATGTAATCTAATCAACTAGGAATGAAATCTTAAAAGGTTACAGAACCACAAAGAAGAAACTGATTCATCAACAGTATGAGGATGAATAAAAAGTCACAAAAGCTACTGAACAATGCTTACACATGGATCTGCATAACTTTTTGGGCCTGGAACAAGCTTCTGCATTTTGGTGCAGGAAATTGTATGCTTGAAGAAGCAGATGTTCACATCTGTGGCTGCCAACAAACTTTTGGAATGGAAACAGACCTGACTCACAAACAAGTTTATTGAACACTGGAGTCTAAATAAAACCAGATCCAAATTACAAAATACTAAATATTTCTTGCAGTCCTGTCAGCCATGTTCATGGTGTTACCTTAATCTTACATATATTCAAACATTTACAATTATTGCATTTTAAAGAATGCATATTTTAAACATAAAAGCCTCATTTTGAAGTACATAATACATTTAGTTGGTGATGCCTCAGCTAGGCAAAACAATGATTTTAAATAATTAAATAAAGAGACAAACTAAGGGATAGAGAGCAGTTATGGTTGCAGACATACCTGTCAGAGGAGACCAAATTCTTAGTGGAGGTCTGGACTCTGGGAATGCACTTTAATAAACTAAATCTAATCAAATGGAAATGAGAAAGAACCCAGAAATAGAATGCTACTTCATTTAAAACGTATTAAAACACAGAGTACCTATAACACAGAATGTTGTGGCTTTTATCCAAACCAAAACCAAATCAGTATTTGATGCAGTGAATCATGATGACAACATGTTTACATCATCTCTCAGAACCCTCCTGCTCCTGCGTCTACAGAAAAAACATTCAAGTCTAACTTCAGAGAACGATGTTTCACCCCAGCCCCTCAACAGCCCCATAGTACCTCTGCTCCCCTTGTCTTACCTTGAAAGAGATTTCAGTTGTCATGGTGAAGCCGTGAGTGATGACAGGTTCTTCTTCTGTGGTGCGACCCTTCCAGCAGTCCAGTTCAATGCAGCGGCACCCTGACAGGAGAACCTGCTTGTACATCTCCACTGACGAGTTTCCCGCCAGTTGGCCGGCTGCATCCAGCACAAACACAAACATTAAAAAACAATGAACAACCCTTCAGGTTACTGTGATATTAATCCCATAAGTAACAAAATGACTGTAAAACCACATTATCTCACTTTTTAAGAGCACATTTACAGCATTAGTTGATGCGGTACACACAATACACTTGTCATTATCTGAGGCAGGCACGTCTCATCACCCTGTCACCATTAGCAGAGCAATTATCTCTTCACATTAGCTGCATGCTTTGGAGCAACATGGTGGGAACTGTGTCAAAGTGAGAAGAAGATCTGTGTTCTCACCTAAGGTGGTGTTGTTAATATCCTCTTTTTCTCATTACTTTTCCCAATTTCCCTCTAGCTCTAAATTGCTTCCCTTAGAAATGGAATCCTTGTCCAGATCCTCTCAGGGTAACATTTTCTTTACCTCAATTTGTTGTACAGTGCAGAAAGAACCGCTTTAATTTACCATGAATCGCCAGGATAAAAATACCTCTGCATGAATGAAGAGGACGTACAGTCAATCCAATTATCTCGCGCGGATTCCTCTTATACAGTGGTAAAACATACATTCTGCATGAAGAGGAATGCATTCACCCCTCCAAGATGCCAACAATATAATCCCAATGTGTCGTTTTGAAAATACATTAAGCAAAACAGTGTTTGTGAGGGGGGAATCAAGAGCTGATTGTTTGTTTTTCTCATTTCTTCATTTGGAAGGCTACGAGGCCAGCCTATTACAGAAATTCCTTATTTTTTTCTCTTCACCGGAGAAATATGATCCACTTGAAAGATTCAATGCACTCCAGTTCCCCCAAGAATAGATCTGAATAGATGAATTTTAATATCCATTGAGGAGAAAATGGCCTCTGTATTGTGGCTGCCATGCTTGTGCACTGCCGGGAGTCAGTTACTGTGACTACCAGTCTAAAGAAATATTTAACTCATGAATATCAATGAATTGAGTCTCATGTCATGACTTGATTGGATAACCTCTCCAGAGATAACGTAGGAGAATGCACGGGTGCTTTTGATTGACTGACCTGCGAGGTATAAAGTCGGGTGTATTCACTTGTGAAATCATAATTGTATTTCAGAATGAATGAGTGATGTGTTCATGTGAAGAGGATCAGAGAATAAGGACCAGTCAGGAGTCAAAGGAGTTGAGTGGGTGTGTGTTTTCAGACAGAAACAATCAGACTGTTTAACTTGTGTGTGAGGTGTGTTTACCTGTGAGGTATGTGTTGTGTGAGGAGTTGATGAAATAGTGGGAGAGGGGGAAGGTCATGTCTTCGCTCTGGTCCAGCTTCTCAGGTGGGATGATGCTGTTCTCTTCCCCGTTGAGATACTTAGCAAAGCCTTCCACTGAGATCTGACCTGTGTGAACACAACGCATCACAAAAGCATGTTTGTCAAATTATTCTTGAGAGAGACGACAACATAAAACTGTTCCAAATTCTGTGCCCAAATGAAGAGACAACCAATCGCATGAAAATAGAGGCAAGAGTTTGGCTTTGTGATTACAATTTGCACCCCATGTACAGAGGCTAAAGTTGACTCCCAGCCTGGAGTCATCCATCTAATGAAGGCAAAAATGGTAGGAAAACTGACTTTGAAAAGACCAATACCAAAAATCAGCCGGTCAAGTCCAATCAAGCTTCGACCACATAGACCCCATTGATCCCACATATATCTTGCTGCCACAATCACTCACTGATGTACCAAATGTGTATGACTCTGCAGCTGAAACAGACCCAAACAAATGCACATTTTACTTTAATTTGAGTAGTGTCTGCTAATAACTACAGTACCCAGCTGCTCTAGGAAACTGAATGATCTACAGCAGGGGTTTCCAAAGTGTGGGTCGGGACCCCCTGGGGGGTTGCGTGACACAAATAGGGGGTTGTGAGGTGTCCTCCAGAATTAAAAAAAAATTGTAGCTAAACTTGAAATTAAACCTTAAAAATAGAAAACATAAGGAGTTTTCTGCCTTTCTTTTTGCAAGATGACTCCTAAGTTTGGGTTAGTGAACAGTTAACTGTCAAGAGTGCAGTATCAGTAGGTTAATTCATAACGGCACAGGAAACACAGCCACATGCTCATATAGGTAGGCTAATTTTCTGCAGATCAGTTAAATGAAGCCACATTTAATCACTTTGAGGAACAGTGGGGGTCGCAAGTCTTTGGCACCAATATTTTGGGGGTCGCGGGTTGAAAAGTTTGGGAACCCCTGATCTATAGAGCCTATGGCCCGTACCCTTCTACCAACTGAGGCAAATCAGTCACAAGACTTAGAGTTTATAAAGGATAACAATGTTTGTGGTAGAGTAGGTATTATAACTGTTTTTGTCCTTTTCATGCAATATGTTGACAAAGAATGTACGAATCACAGGCTTTATCAAGTGAAATGAAAGCACTGTGCATGGCATACGGAGGTGAACAGCTATGTGCACAGCTATGTGTCGCTTTATAAAGAAAAATGTATTTTTTTGGAGACTTAAAATGCAAGATTTGCAGTTGGGAACAGCCTTGAAAAGACAGAAGGTATAAAGTATGTTTTAGTGTTTGTGCATACAACATAATGTGTATACATGCTGCAGGTAGGGGAAGACAAAATATTCATAATCACTTATTTACACTGATATAACATTACTAGCTCAATTTAGCCCTAACGCTTACTCACTGTTTGCCAAAAGCCTTCATAGTTAATCCTTGAATTATGAGACTCAATGCGTCTTACATTTCCCCGATGCTGTGCGCTGTAGGTATATTAATAAAATAATACAGAAATCACCTAACCTTGTTTTCTCAGGCAGTTTAATATAAAACTGATTTTTAGTATTTCAGGCTCCTCAGCCTCTGTTTAGCATTTCTAATAAGTCATACAAGGATAAAAAAGCTGAACTGCCCTTGATGTTGTTTTCCTTGTTTAGATTGCCTGTCAAGGTCAGTCATGTTAAGCTCAGCCCTTCTTAGACTCATCACTGAGCTCACATCTGGGCTGAGGGTGCTCAGACAGTAAATAATGCTAAATAAACAAGTCATAAGCAGCAGAGAAAACGCTCACATCTCTAATCATTACCAAAATCTCAATATGCATTAGAATACATATGCGCTCCACACCTGCATGGGTTTAATTTTATTCAACATATAGTAAGAGCTAGAAGCAAGACCATAGAACTTGCAGTCTCCTCCACCCGTAGACACACACGCTTGATGTTATGCTAAATATGCTAAATGATGCAAGCTTGACGGGTGCAGCAGGTCCCTCTGGCCACTTTATGCTAATTAATGCGGAGCCGCCCTCTGCAGAGTTGCTGGACTAATTAACGATGGCTGCTGTCTGTGACATGAGAGCTCAGGCTCACTAAGCATCTTTCTCCCTGCTGACTGCAAGGACCTCTCTTTGAAAGACCGAGGTCTAACCTCTGTCCCGCTCAAAGACACAGATGCAGAGTTTCTTCTGTTCCCCAAGACATTTGCATGTCAAACACTGAGTAATGGTGTTAACATGGCCGGGAATAGGGGTGTACTTGAGTGAGCACCTACAGGTGTAATTCTAAAGGTGATGCTTGAGAGGTGAAGTTTGTTCTGAAAGGCAGAGTAAGAGGACACAGAAATTAAATTCAAAAACTTTGGCTCTTGTCCACATCAGGGACTCTGATGAGCTGAGAGGACGCCGCAGTGTAAATAAATTCTGAATTTAATGACAACCTGTAAGTGGGTGTGTAGACAATCTGGCAAAGAGCTTCTTCTCTACAATCACAGAGGATGAATATGTGATAATATGACGCTATCCACCCTGGATGAAGGAGACTTTAAGTGTCTTGTTTCATTTTGCATTTTATTCATCTGTATTCAAACAGTGTCAGAACATTTAAGCACTGACTAATGTAGTGGAAGACAATGATAGAGTGCTGAGGGAAGAAATGAAAGAATGGTTTAATATTCAAAAATGTGAAGTGGAAGTTGCAGCAGTGCAACAGAGCAAAAGGAAACAAAAAGTCAGGTAAAAATAAACAGTTTTCAATCCTCTGACTATTTAGACAAGCATGTTTTAGGCAGACCTGAGGCCAGAAGTGTGTTTAGAGGGGTGGGCAAGGGTGGGATCAGCCCCATTTGAAATTTGTTTGGCCACCCCTGGTGCAACTCCAAAATCCTTAACTATGATTGGTTATCTAAATACCACATCATTTTCAAGATTCTGTTCCTCAACTACAAGGCCATCAACAACCTATAGCTCCTCGGTACCTCATTGACCTCCTCCATACAAAAATACCCACCCGTAGTCTCAGGTCCTCCTCTTCCACCCAACTCACCCTCCCACCTGCTCGCTTGACCACCATGGGGTCGAGAGCTTTCAGCCGCTCGGCCCCCTGCCTCTGGAACTCTCTCACCCTGGACGTACAAAATTCCACCTCTCCCACCACCTTCAAATCACACCTAAAAACTCATCTTTTCCATCAAGCATACTCACTCCAATCCGTCTCTTGGGACTGGAATGACTTCCCCTCCCCTTCCCCCTTTCATTTTTCTAGCATTGTATATTTATTCTAATGTATGTATTTATTTACTGTTGAGTGTTGCTTTTATTATTGCTATGTTGTAAGGTGACCTTGGGTGTCCAGAAAGGCGCCTATAAATAAAATGAATTATTATTATGATTATTATTATTATTATTATTATGATAATGATTATTATGGTGATTATTATTATTATTATTACTATTGTTATTTGTCTTATTAGTGGCGTATCTTGTTTTAAAATCAACTACAATAAACATATATACACTGTGGGGCAAGGGACTACCAGTAGCTTACAATGTATGTGTATATTATGACTCTCAATTGCGACTTTAGGTGTACATCTTCTTGTTGAGTCCATAAAGAATTGAGCTTTAAATGTTGCCACGATCTTGTGTTGCTTTTTAGAGTTCAAACATTCAACAAAGGAATACAATATCTGTTGGATACTTCAATGTTAATCTATACGGTAGATATGATACGTGGAAACAGAAATGCAAAATACTATTCAGTCATGTGTGTGAATATTCCATGACACCTCTGCATAAGTCAGTACCCCTGTTGGGGCAACCACAGTCAAAAAAGTCTAGACACGGCCCTGACACCTGATGCACTATGTTCAAATACTGCTAGTAAATCCAAATGGTAAATAGCCTCCCATGTACATTTTCCTATGAGTGTTTGAGTGTCCTTGAAAGAGGTATAAGTGTGTTTATGTGCGTGACTGTGTGTGAAGGTAGCATGTGGAGCCCTGGACCCCTCTGCAGAGCAGATGGCAGCACTTCCTCGGGCTAGATAAATACTTCAGATGGGGGAATCTGTCACTGGGACAGAGAAGGGCACTTGTCCAGAGAGCCTGGGACAGGATGAAACCACAACATCACAGTATGAGCACATCGCTGTGATCAGAGTCAAACGTCGGGCGGTCAAACGGGACACTTTAAAGTGATTTAAAGAGTAATTTGGTCTAATTTAGTCACCCCTGATTAATTTGGTTTGAAAAAGGTACTTTGCTCAGGAGTGTTTATTAAAGTGGTATTGGTGCTCTGCTCGAGTTATTTGAGGGCAATTTAGTTTCAGTATGATCAGTGATGAAAGGTTTAAATGTGATAGGCATATTAATGACGGACTAAACAGGTTTTAGACACTTCTGGCACCAAAGATTAGCATTTGTAATTGTTGAACAAAATCTCAGTTTAATTGGAGCCTCAAGATTTTTTGTGTACTCTCCCAAGTCAACACAACATTAAATCCAAGCCAAGAAAAGCATATAACCCTTTTGATCCATTTCACTGTGCAGGTTAGATGGTGCTTATTGTTGGATGAAAATAAGCCCCGATCAAATTCAAATCTAAAGTAACACTTCCTATAGAAATGTTTCTGGTGCTTTCTCAGCCATAAAATGGGCACTGGGTAAACACAAGGTAAGAGCTTTTCAAACAGGCACATGCAGATTGTATTTTCACCCTCATTTGATGTGTTTCAAAAATGCTTTTACGCAACACTACGAAAAAACCCTCTGATTTGCCTCAGAGTAAACATCATATGGTGTAAGTAAGTCACCCATTTTGGCACACTTGCATAACAGGCTTTCCAGCAGGGATAAAATTTGAATTGGCTCTTACCCGACCCTGATGCCTGATATCCGAGGTGGGATGTTCTCCAGTTTTTGACAACATGAAAGCACAACATGTCCAGGAGCGTTGGCTCCCCTGCACTCATCCATCTTGGCTGTTCATAAATTATTCTGTGCCACTCCTGAAGCTCTGATATTACACTATAAGACCTTATTCATTCACTGTAAACATGCAGAGTTTTTTAATGCTATTAATACTTGATGCCTTTATTCCAGTTGTGTGTGTTTAAATGATAGAGTATCATACAGAGGTGATAGCGTGTATGGACACAATACAAACAAATGACCAAGTTACATTATGCAAACCGGGACACACATTCAATGAATTTGACTAAAAGGAAGCAGAAAACAAAAAAGCTGCTTGCCAAACTAATGCTGGTTACTTGGCAATTGTTCCTGGCAAGCAAATAGTCCTGCACATTACCCCCCATGAAACTGCAAATTACTGTTTTTACACTTACTCAAGTAAACAACGTACAACATATTAGTACCTGCCAAGGGACAGCTGATGCAAATTTGCTGCAATCTCACTCTGGAACAATGCATCAAATGGAAACATTCATGTTCAGGGAACAGAGAGAGCTCTGCAGTGGAGTGACTTGTGAGCAGGTGTTGTAACTTTTTGCTACCAGCCAAAGTGGCTGCCTCTCTCTGAGAACCATCTTCATGCTCAGCTAGGTTAACAGGCGTAGCTTAAAGGTATTTGTGAGGAGTTTTATGTTGTGTTGATTCTGGATGAAGTCGGTACAGTTTTTCCAGGACAAAGAATGCATTTCCCATGAGCACCGTCACCCTCTGTTGTGAAGGCTACAGATCTTCTTTATATCACTACTTTGTTCAAGACAACTTTTTGCAGGATGCAGAGTGATGAAGTAATGTAATGATGACATAAAATCATTAAATTTGGTAAACTCGGACTAATTACTGTTAGTAAGCTTAATTAGTTGGCCATGATGACCAAACATACCAGTCTAACGTCACTCGTCACAGCCCCCGTGTCATGATGTGTGCTAAAGCGTCCTAATAAGTGTCTGAGTAATGTAAATATGCACACGGTTTAACCATAGACTGTATAAAATATGGACGTAGTATCCGTGACGTCACCAGTCTGTTTCTAAAGCGCTGTTTTGAGGCCAGGCGGCGGCAGCCATATTGCTGCTGTCGAGTGATTGTGACGTAAAGAGGCGGACTTTGAGTCTCCTAGCCAACAGCTACAGTGTTCCCGCCTGTCAATCAAGTCAGCTGTGCCTCTCATTGGAAGACTCGTAATCTCAATATATTTGAAACTACTACGTTAGAAAAATTCACCCCCCCGTACAGTGTGTGCCAATCGAGAAATGAGCTATCCAGACTAAATTCGTCTTTTGTACCAGGCTGTAAACATGTTTATTTCTGCTGTAAAGATCAGCTTTTTTGAATTGGTGTGTATGTGGTTTCCGGTACTTCCAGAGCCAGCCTCAAGCAGACCCTCGATGAACTGCAGTTCTTAGCACTTCAGCATTGGACTCATATTTTTAGACCGGAGGTTGCCGCTTGGGTTTAACTCATGCTAGCAGAAACACTAACTCCCGTTCATTAGCCATATTTCTGTTATACCAATCAAAGGCAGGGATGTGGAGCTTCTCTGTCTGAAATAACACTTCAAAAGAAAACGTTTGTCTCTTTGCTCACCCTGTTCCAGTATCAGCCATGAGTACTAAACATTATGTTAAAAAGAATACTCAGTACTAGACATTTCGACATATCGACTATGCTATTTTTGGCAGATCTGACGTAAACACAGGTAAATACAGTCTAAAGAAATATCCAATCTTGTCTCTGATCATTTCATTGGACTGTGTAGATCATCAAGAGGCTTCAACTATAAGAGTGACTCTATTTCAAAATCAGTTAAGAACTCTTCACTCTTCGAAAGAATGATATGAGAGTGGTATGAAACTTTCTCTATGACGCTTCACCAGACAGTGAATAAACATACTTTCAAACTGTGGTTTGAAGATGATCTCTCTGAGCTACCACGACTGCCCATGAATGAACAGACTGCATACACAGGCACATATTCTTTATTTAAGGTATTTCATCTTTTGAACAATAATTCACTTTAGCTCAAAAAGATAGTTTTATTGAGTGGAAGGAATGAGAGTAGAGAAATATATGTACATAACTCCATATGTGTTTTGTGTACTCATCTAAGTCCTCATTTATTTCCAAAACTTTCACCAAAGTTCTTTGATCAAGCTCTGCTAAAGTACTGAAACACACACACACACATCCCTCCCTCTCTATCTCTTCACTCTCTCTCAGACATTCTCTCTCTTCACTAAAGTATTCAAGTCATGGTTTCTTCTTCTTGGATATAAAATGACAGGGAATATTCTGTATTAAGTTCAGCAGTGTTTTCAGTGGATGAGACATTTTGTGGTGGTGTCTGGTGTGTGTCTGGTGTGTGTGTGTGTTTTCTGGGTTTCTCACATTCCGTTCCTTGGCACCCCACTATGTCCCCTCACTTTCTGCACATTGCTATGGCAACCCTTCTGCCAAATGTATTGGCCAGTGGGGGCCGGACTAGAGGGTTAGGGGGACTTTAAAGATGTCCGGGAAAAATATGTAAAAGTTTTGTTTGTGCCTCCTGGAGCTTCTCTTACATGAACACCTTCATCTGATGTGTAAAAAGTAAGTGAGCAATGTGTTGTAGGTCTGTTTATGTGTTCATGCAAGCATAATGGTGTGTCTGTATTTGTACTGGCAGATATTTGAGCCACTGACCTTTCTCTGCCAGCGACTCATTGGGTTCATATTTGTCCACCAGCAGCTGGACCTGCTCTGGTTTGAGCGGAGGGTAGAGTATCTCGTTCAGACGAGGGTCTCGCTGTTTATTGTTAATAAACTCCGTCATCTGCTCGACGGTGAGGAATGGACGACTCTTCGCCCCCCTGAAATGAGACGAGAACAAGGAGAGGAGAGGAGAGGAGAGGAGAGGAGAGAAGAGGAGAGGAGAGGAGAGGAGAGTAAAGGGGAAGGTGGAGAAAACATGGGAGGGTTAGTCAGTGATATGTGAGCACAAGGACAGAATTCAAAAACAGAGATATGCGAAAATTAAACAAGCAGACGACAACGGAGGGGAGGAGAGTAATTAAAAAGATGTGAAGTGGGAGAGCAACAGAATCACAGAGGAGCAGAGGATTTAATGTTGTGTTGAGTAAATTATGAGATTTGATTAAAACGCCTTTCATATCTAAGCCTGTTCCACTAAATTATCATCTCCATAGCCTCCTGGCTCTCATGCCGTCTCACTTAACCATGATTAAAATCTATGACTTTGAGTGGCCCCGGTCGAGCTGGCATGCTGCCTCGGCTGATGGTCTGAGTTCCTCTGGGGGCAAGGGGCAGCTCTGCTTCCGCTGCACGATAGGTTCACGGTGCCAGGCACGAGACATCATGACCAGGGCCATTACAACAAACTTAAGATGGATGCAATGGATAAAAGCAGTTTTCTCAGACCGATAATTCAATACATACCTAAGATGACAGCTGCTATCTGTCTGCTTGTCTGAAAAGAACAGCTGAAGGCTATAAGCAAAACATCATAACTCAATATCTTTACCTCTTGCTTCATTTTTAAAGTTTTTAACAACCCCTCCTTTAAAACTAACTGAATTTTTCAGGTGATGAAAAAATAACAGACTCATGAAAAGGCAGCTGTAACTGATGGTAAACATGGCTCTTACACGTCAGAAAAGATGTGGTCCAGCTCAGACCGTGGGCAGATGTTGCTCAGGAACACGTTGTACACCTCTGGAGTGAAATCTTCCTGGGGGATGGAGTCATTCTGCAGCAGAAAACACAGACATACTTATATTTAACTCAAACACATACATACTGTACTGTTCATGCATTGCATTCTATTTTGCTGTGTAACCTAATGATTTGTAACTGAAAAAGTTTGGCCTCAAGGAAGAATGTTTTAACAATGTAACTTTTTGGAGGCTTGCATAAGAGACACTCACAGCTGCACGGGGTGACTCACAAGATGATGGTTTGGTTATTTTTGTGAGAGCAAAAGAGAAGCTAATTTTATCAAATAGTACAGAATTACAAACCTCACTCAACATGCTTCAGACTCTGAAGATAAACAGCACTTTGACGGAGGCATTCACCGGGCTCTGATATGATTGCTTTTCCCTTTAAGAGTTAGGCACATTGTCTGTACATGACTCATACACAAATTGTGAATCCAAGACATTCTGTGAATGAGACAAGTTGTTTTGATTCTTGTCCAGGGCACTTCACAGAAAATGTGTTCCCATAAATGATTCTGTAGTAAAACCCACTGACTTGTAATGTCTCTGAAGATTTAAAGCTGAGGAACATTCAGTTTGATGCCCCTGTGAACAAAGTGGTCACTCTTCTGTTTCCTGACAGTCGAGGCTGTGTTTTCTAACGAAACTATCATACTGCTTCCTTTGAACTATGAAACATACCACTCATGGGGAATCTCTCCTGTTGTCAAATTGTCAACAAAGGCCCCTCAGCTCTGCATTTTGTAAATTGCTTCATCTGACACCCACTAGACCAGGTGGCAGCAGTGACAGGTATTAAAAAAATCACTATACCAAAAGAAAATCGATGCTGTCGCTGGAAGTCTGGTTCTGCTATTGTCTGGTGGAGACATCAGTATTAACTGCAGTCTGTTTCCTTTAACAAACTCCACACTCTATGTTTTATAATAGTTTTTCACCGGTCGTGCTGACTTTTGTCCACTTATTAATTTGTCCTCCTAATGACTGTTCTGTCTATAAGCCACACATTTCATGCTACTGGATGTCGTCTAAATGACCCCACTACAGACTCTGACTTCCCTCCACAAAGCTATAGCACACACACACATTTCAAAGCTAAATTAACAAGCAAAGCTGACTTCCTGCCTGCCTTATAGAGCAGTCAGAGCAAGAGTCTGAGAAAGACACAGTATGCTCAGCAGCAGCTTATAGCATTGTGTCTGCAATAAACAGAGCAGAACCAAAGAGTTTTAGAAAGGAGCTGCAATGAGGCAGATGAGGGAGGATGCAGGTCGAGCCCTGCTGAAACTCAATGAGTCACTCTATAAAGACCTTGGTGCAAGCTGAGTGGTGGATGCGCTCTTGCTTGTGAGTGTGTGTGTGTGTGCGTTTGAGGGATTAACAGCACTATCGTTTAGCTGTAATTACTTGTGCGTTGGAACAACAGCAAATCCCACCAGACCGTCATGCGGCAACACCTTCGTACCTCCTCTCTCTCCCTGTGCTAATTATGTATAGCTTGTTTCCATGCGAGACTGTTTGTATTTCTGTGTATCAATGTGTTGATACTGATTGTATTCAGAAGCCAATCATTAGCACCGCAATGTTTCTGCCCTGCTGTATGTGCATATGTATCGGCAGGTGTTCGGATCTGCATTAAACTGCTTTTTTCTCCACTTCTAAACATGCAAATTGCTTGTTACTGCTGAATACAGAGATTGTTTGCAGTGTTGGGGGACTGTTTACACCTCTATGCATGAGGGAGCAGCTTCTCTCTAGCGGTATCTGACTGAGGTACAGATAAAACAGCTTTTGTCATCTCTATTGCTCCCACTGGGTTCATTTGTTTCATTAGAGCCAAGGCTAAATCAGTTCTGAGTGAGAAGTCAAGCAGACAACCAAAAAAATAAGGCTCCAAACAAATGAGCAAAGCAGCAATCAGATGCAGTTTCAGGAGAATACCAAATGAGCTGAATGGTAGAGGACAGACAGATGGAGGGATAGAGGAGATAAAAGAGTTGGGAGACTAGAAATAAAGGCAAACACAGAGGGAGAGGAGCCGGTTCAGAGAGAGGGGAAGTATGAGGAGACAGTAACGTTTTAGTATTTTGGTGTCTCACTCTGCCAGAAGGGAGGTTACAGTTTTCCAGGGCCGTCTCCACTCGCTTCCTGTCTGACGAGTACAGCCTGAAGATACTGTGGGGACACAAAAACATGTACTTTAAGAGTAATCACAGAAAAAAAAACACACACACAAAGGGAGGACTTTTCACTCTGATCCTCTGTGTCAAAGTGATGAATTCATCGCTGCTTTTAATTGATACTTCTCAAGGATTTCCTGTGAGATCGTTCTGCTTCAGCAGCATAAAACAGAAAAATAGATAAAAGCAGAAACAGAAACTAGAGACTGAACATATGTTTGTTTGAAGGAAAGAAAGACAACAACAAACTGTGGGGAAATTAAAAGACTGAATACAGCCAAAGAAAATCGCAGGATCGAAAATGGTAAGGTAATAAATTCAGAATAAAAAGAAGAGAGAAGAAACGAGGAAAAATAAAGGCACAGAGAGCAAGAACAAATTCAGGGAAAAATAATGACCCTGCAATAAATGTAATATTCATGAAGGTTATAATCCACTTTTGGAGAAACTTCTTTTCTAATTCTTTTTTTTTACACTGAGAAATATTTCTAATATTTTTTCATGCTTTACTTCCATAAACGTCTGTGTGGATTAAATACACAGCAGATCTCCAAAGATGAGTCTGTAAAGACTACTGCAGTATTTACCTAAAGAACGCTTCCAATAAAGAAGTCAACAGCCCGTACTGTAGAAAACATAATGACTTGATTACTGATGTTCATACTGACTGAACTCCAGATGGAGACACTCGTATGTACATAAATAAAGGGGTAATGTTTGTGATCCTTTATAAAGACAAAATAAATGCAAACATGCATGAAAGACGAGCACATTAGGTTTTATTGTTGTCATTTCTTCTTATCATTATCATTACCATAGTCATCACCATTACAATCATCATTGTCATTGTCATCTTCATCATCATATCATGGTCTCTTACACACTGCTTGTAGCTCCACACATCCAACCTCACCAGCTGCAAACTCTGCTCTTCAGTAAAAAGATGAATGTTTTTATTAGCACTCATACACAGCCCTGTTTTTGTTTTGGCTTTGTGAACACTGCATTTCCAGGATATTCTGATGTGTTTGAGATTTTTGGTTCTCACACTGCACACAAATAATATGCTGTCCGGCCTCATTAGTCATCATAGTGTAGGTATAAGCAGTGCTACTGTTTAGAAGAGCTGCTGTTCCAGAGTATATGGACAATAAGTGAGATTTACTGCAATGAACTCCAGTGTTGTTACAGCTACTGAAGGCTGTTTAGGTCCGTTACCGCCGGCCCTTGCCTGTTTTAATTACATGCAGAAGGTATGCCTGTGTAGATCCGTGAGCGTTCACTGTATGCTCAGTGGGAGAGCAGAGTCAAGCTGACATTAGTCAAGCTGACATGTCCTTCCAGCTAGGAGGTTAATTCCCTAAACGGCAAGGAGCGTCTCTCTGCCTCTCCGCGATGACACCCACTGGTTTTCCTCCCCGGCTCCGAGGGAGGTTATCGCAGAAGTTCACTGCTACCCGCCTGAAAGCTAAACTTGACTAATGACAACAAAGAGAGTTGGGTTTTCGGAGAGATGATGACAAAGGGCCAGATAAGTGAAGATGAAAGTCACAAAACTGGAAAACACAGAAGAAAATTCACCCACACATCTCACACTGGCACATTTTGGGCTGAAGTCAGTGACGGGTATAAATGAGGCTTGGCCAAGGCGTGGTACTTCTCACACACACACACACACACACACACACACACACACACACACACACACACACACACACACACACACACACACACACACACACACACACACACATATACACACACCCCTCTATACACACACACTTACTCACAAATCGATAATGGTTGGGGTTTTTTTACAGATAGGGGAAATGACAGCTGCAGAAGTGATGAAGCAAATTTTACTGCACAGTCAGGGAGTCATGGATGGAAAAAAAATGGGGCATATTGATAATGGAGGGTTCACTCCAGTAATTACATATACACATATACTGGAAGAGTGTGTGTATTCTGAGGCATGCTGATAGGAACGAGTGACGGAAGAGGAAGCAATGCATTGATCAAAAGAGCGGAGAGGTGGCAGGGAAGGAGGAGGATGAGTCAGAGAGACTTACTTCTTGACGGGGATTCGCCCTTCAGGGTTGAGCTGCAGCTTCAGGCGAATGTATCTGCATTGGACAGAACACGCAACTTATACAACACGCAACTTGCAGTTGATACTCATTCAAATGTGATCCCTTTTTGTGTGTGTGTTTTTTTTAGTTTATGCATAAGACTGCGGTACATGTCTATAGATATTTATCATGTCTGTCTACATCATACATGTGATAAAACACACTCTAGTCTCCCTAACAGTGGACCGCACTCTCGAATCTGTCTGTGCACACCATATTTATGTGGCTGTGTTTACATGAGAGGTTCAAATTGTGGCTAATCCCTGGAAGCATTGCATTGGCAGCACATGCAGCAGCAGCAGCAGCAGCAACACAAGCAGCGCAGCCTGAGCTAAAAATAGCAACACTGCAACAGGAGCTATCATTACAGGCTGGGCTTTAAGTGGCTGCTGGCTAATAATTAATATCCATTACGGTGTCCACTTCATCGGGCAGGCTGGCTGCCACTGGCAAAGTCACCAACGACTGTAATGGTTAACAGGGCTAGACTGTTTTTTTTTCTCTTCGTCTGGGGCCTCTTTCCACAGAGATGTGAGGGGAAAGACAATGAGTGTTGCTGGAGGGAGAGCTAGTTGACAACAGGTGACGTCACTGAAGCTACACAAGGTTGATTTTTGAAGAAGATTGTGTAAAAAGGCGGAGGATTGAGGGTTCATAAAGAAAGGAGAGGTGGTTCTTGATGGCCTCATCCGTGTTAAATCAGCCTGTAGTATTCATTAAGACGTGTTGAAAACAGGTTACTTGCATCTGTCTCCTTTCTGTTTCACCCATTGCTTTCTCTTTCCTTGCCTGACTCTCCCCCCCTTCTTTCTCTGCTCCCTCTCTAGTTAATGCTTAATCAAGGAGGTCAGTTTCCATTTCACCTATGGTAATTGAAATACTTACTCCTGTGCATCTACTCTCTTTCTGGCATGGAGTGAAATGTGAAAAGTAAAACTGACTCATCATTGATTCGTAAGGCGAGTGCATGTGGTGTCAGCCCCGCTGCGTTCCTCTTAAAAGAACATCAGCAGCCGTACGCAGTCATGTTGGGTTCCCTTTTTTTGCTCTGTTGCTCGTCTACCCCCTGGAAACATACCACAGAGCCATAAGAGCTATCAGTGATGTTAGCCACACGCAGGAGAGCATCAAGAGATATGGTGTTGTAGAAGTATGACAAAGAATAACCGTAACTGCAGGCAAAGAAAGCACAAAAACAGCCGCTGTGAGCAGTCAGCGTGACTGTGAAACCTGCTCTGTCCAATTCTGTTTAACTCTCAGTGTACTATGTGGTCGATGGCCACTTTTATTGTCTCATAAGTCAATTAGCCTCCTCAGGGGTGCAACCTAATGGCTTCTGTTCACTGATAAACACCAGGCAGCTGGGAGTTGTCACCAAACACATCCCCCCTGTGTCATTTTTCAATACATTATGGCAGGTTCATAATGTAGGTTCTCTCTGCAGGAGCTCCACTCAGTGTTATATATCTGTAGTGGACCATGGATCAGTGTGTGAGCTCCAATCAGATCGATAAGAGCATGTTAGTGAAAACCATTAGACACAGTTATTACACAGGATCAGAGGTGGTGTGGAGCCATTGATGCTAAAAGCTGCCTGAAAGGACAAAGATCTGCTTCCCTGATGTGAGCTGGAGGTGATGTTCCTCTTTAACATGATGACACCACCATGAGTTCAGGTCAGCAACCTAACCTGCTGAAAGATCCACTGACACAGGTTATTACTGCATGAAAACGTAAAGACTGGAGCATCGTACAAGTGGATGCACACACAAGCCCATGCTGTCAGGTATAAGATACAAAGAGTCTGGTTCGTAATCTTATACATGCTTCCAACTGTGTTATTTGTCCTCCGCCTCCCTTCCTTGCATTTTGTTATGTCTCTTTTGCTCAAGATGGCTCATTTGCTTTCTGCAGCTGTTTCTGTTTATGTAAAATACAGAACAAACTCCATGTGATGCCTGCTGTGTCTGACACTTTTTTTTTTTAACTTATTTTCATATTTATCTCTTAGAAAGCGGCTTTACATTTTTGGTGTGTGCGACTGTGTGTGCTAGTGTGGCGTTAATGTGTGTTTTTAGTGTGTGTGGATGACATACGCTTTCTCGAGGCAGGCTTCTCTTGACATGTTCTGCACCAAGAGATTGGAAGCAAGGTTGAATAGCTCCTCTGCCCATTCCTGCGGTAAATAAAACACACACACACCACACACACAAACACACACACAAACACACACACACACACACACACACACACACACACACACACACACACACACACACACACACACACACACACACACACACACACACACACACACACACACACACACACACACACAAAGAAAGGTACATACAGTCAGGTGCACTACCCTTGTGAATTTTAAAGTAGCTGTGGGTAGACATGAGTAACTGCTGCCATATTTTAGGAGAAAATGAGGGTATTACTCCATATGTGAGGGAAGACTGGTAGTTTCTGATTGCTTTTTTGTTTTGCATTGACATTAAACCTCAACCCTGACATTACACATTGTGTTGTTGTCCACACAAAGAAATAAAAGACCTTTAACTGAGCAGAAAATAATATCAAATTATATCAAATCATATCAAATTATTGTTATGAAGCATTTTCTTTATTTTATTGAACAACCAGTCATTTCTATCCTCAATTTCTGAATTTAACAAATGACTTTTTTCTGTTTTGTCCTCATGTCAATTCACCTGTTCACTTAGTTTATCACTTTATTCAGCTGAAACCTTAACAACATTTTCAGGGAAAATTGTCTAGGTACTGATTCCACAGACGTGAACAGAATGGCTTCATTACAGCGAGATGAGTAAAGCAGGAATACTAATTTTCAGCTGGTTGCTTCTAAATTACACTAATTAGCCTGTTGTTCTATCATTATACAAGGGAGTCATTAATATTATATGTTGAAGTTGTTGATCTGCAGAATATTGACCTTTGCAGTCTCCTCTGTGAAAGCCATGAAGTTCAGGTAGGTGATGTTGACCATATCAGTGCCGCTCACAACCGTCAGCATCCTGTTCTCCATCTTCCCCGCCAGGGTGCTAACATCCAGGAGCTCACGCAGCTTCGCTTCCTGAACACAAACAATACAATCACACAAAAAAAGGGTTATCACAAAGACTTAATATAGAAAACAGAAACTCCATTCTTTCTAAATTAGTCTCAGTAGTGTGATGCCAGCTATTCACTGAATAAACCTCCCTCCCTTTACACAAGTGTGGTACAGCGATTTCAAACTGCACAGTCTTTTTATTATTTATAGGTTACTAAGATTTATTTAGTAAAATTAACCCCAATCTCAGTTTTTACAGTGTATATATAACGTGCTTCACAGGAGGGCTCGGGGGAGGGGAGACTTGGCAAACCAGGTAGGATTTGACAGTGTGTGTGTGTGTGTGTGTGTGTGTGTGTGTGTGTGTGTGTGTGTGTGTGTGTGTGTGTGTGTGTGTGTGTGTTCAAGCTTAGACCCCTAACAAGCACAAGAGTTTTGTGAAGATATGTTGAGGTATGACTGAGCTACAACAGTTTGAAATGTTATGGTGAGACAAAATGTCAAAATCGAAATTTGCTGCCTCAAACTGACCACGACCTCTGACAAAAATTCACAGTTTTTGTGACACACATCAAGACCCTCATCTCAGCAATATCCTGAGTGAAAATGATGCAGATATGTTCACCAATTTTTGGGATATTTATTTATTTTGAAAATCCACTTCCCAACCCAAGAGAACAAACCCAGAAGTGTCAAATTCGGACTTCCTGTTGGTTTTATGACATGGGTCCCAGAGGCTTTTGGTAGGTTTAGGCATGACACACAAGCCCAAGAGAGTACATATTTCTAGATTATACAGGTTTCAGGGGCTGAGACAATATTTGGCCTGATTACGGGCAGGGCTAAATCCGCCAATGAGCCACACCCATCAATAAAACCACTATGAAACTTCTTATTGATTGACCTCAATCTTGTGTAGTGTGATTGGTGACTCGATGATTATTCTAAGCCCTTCATTAAAAAATATTTACTTTTTACTTCCTGTTTTGTGATATTGGTCCAAATTACTTTTTTGTAGTTCTCGTCACATGACAAGCCCAAGAGAGCACATCTTCCTAGGTTTAACCGATTCTGCTGGGATTCTGCGTAGTGCATTTGGTGACCCTACAAGAGTTTAAAGCCCTTTAAATAACTACTTCCTGTTTCATGGAGTTTAAAGTGTGGCAACATCGTTTATGAAAACTTTACTCTCAGTCAGTCACAGATTTCTCCCCATTGTGTCTCTGACACTTCAACTTTCATAAAGCTTTAAAGACTCTCACAGCCTGGTTTTAATACACATGCTCATACTCTCAGATCATGACATAAAAAACTTCCACTGGAGCTCTCTTTGGTTCTCCTCACAGGACAGAGAAGGAAACATGTTTCTGTTTTTTTGTTAAAGAAATAAAGATAAAGTCTTACAGAAGAAACCTTGTTTTTGTCCTTAAATCAGCAACCTAAGAAACCAAACGTCAGATGATTATATTTATTTATTTATTTATTTATTTTTTGTTTATGCTTTTTCTTTTGATCACGGCTGTGATCATAAGGATGTTCTCCAAGGTCAAGTTGGGGATGTTAGAGGAGGTGTTGGAGGCGCAGCTTCAGCTTTCTCTGCTTCTTTTCGCTTCAGCTGCTGGATCATCTTTGACACCTTCAATACATTTTGGCGTATCTGGATCGGTCTCCAGGTGATGTAGAGTCGCCGACCTCTTCTCTTTTCTTTCTCTCCCTCCGCGGAGCTCACCCTGACCTCGCACTCTCTTATCCTCTGCCACACCCACTCCATTAACTCTTCCTTTGTCTCTTCTGTCTGTTTGATGAGGACCATCAGTCTCCGCCTTTCTTCCAGCAGCCAGAGGAGTTCGGCATAGCGGGAGCCAGTCTTAATACCTGAATCAGAGAGGAGAGGTTCAGAGTTTAGAGGTGTGAAAATCAACAGGTGTGATAATGAACAGTTGTGAATTAAGTAACAGGTGTGTAACAGGTATGTGATAATAAACAGGTGTGTGACAATGAACAGGTGTGTAACAGGTGTGTGATAATGAACAGGTGTGTAACAGGTGTTTGATAATGAACATGTGTGTGACAATGAACAGGTGTGTAACAGGTGTAACGTTGGACGTACCTTTTTTTTGGAGGGTCTTCTCCCTCTTGTGGTATTTGTTCATCTTTAGAACATAGAAGTATCTCTCACAGTTAAGGATACACAGCTGCAGTCTGCTGAACAAACTCAGGTAAGGAGTCATAGTGTCCTCCTCTAAGGATGGACTACTTCTCTCCTCCTCTTCTTCCATGAACTGGATCTCCCTCAGCACTCTGTCTATGTCCTTCTTCATTCTAGTTTCTCTGTGCTTCTTCTCTAGTCTTTTTCTCTCCTCCTTCTCCTTGACTAGTTTCTCTTTATCCTCCTTTTCTCTCTTTTGCATCTCTTTGACCTCTCTTTTCAACCTTTCTTTTTCCACTTTTTCCTCTCTCTCTCTTTCCTTCTTCTCCCTTTCAAGGTTTTCCTCCTCCTCTCTCTTATTCTTCTCCTTCTCTCTTTTCACTCTTTCTTTTTCATCCTTCTCTTGTCTCTCTTTCTCCTTCTTCTCCCTCTTAAGGTTTTCCTTCTCCTCTCTCTTTTTCTCCTCCTTCTCTTTTTTCACTCTTTCTTTTTCATCCTTCTCTTGTCTCTCTCTCTCCTTCTTCTCCCTCTTAAGGTTTTCCCTCTCTCTCTTTTTCTCCTCCTTCTCTTTTTTCACTCTTTCTTTTTCATCCTTCTCTTGTCTCTCTTTCTCCTTCTTCTCCCTCTTAAGGTTTTCCTTCTCCTCTCTCGTTTTCTCCTCCTTCTCTCTTTTCACTCTTTCTTTTTCTTCCTTCTCTTGTCTCTCTTTCTCCTTCTCCATATTTTGGCTTTCTTTCTCCTTCTTCACTCTCTCTATCTCCTCTCTGTCCAGTTTCCCCCTCTCCTTCCTCTCCTCCTTACGAGGGCGAGCTCTCTCTCCGTACGTCTGTCCGTACTTCAACCAGAGATAGGAGGGTCTGCAAGGTTCAGGAGAAGGATTTCTCCTCCTCCATTCTTCCTTGTCGTAGGCAGTTTGGATGTCGGTAAACAACGGACTCACGCGCTTTGGTCTCGGAAGCCTGATTACGAAGACAGGTTTGGATTTACGGTACCAGGGCAACCAGCTCCAACGAGACTTGTCCTTTGAAGGGACTTTGTCCACGGGACTCTCTCCCTTTTGTTTCTGGTCTGGTGACAAATGTTCAACCTCTCCGTTACCTGGGGGTCTCTCATCCCCTGGTGCCCACTTTTTCTTAAAGGGGTCGGTGTCTCCTGAGACCAAAGGTCTCTCAACTCCTTGCACCCCGTCTTTTGTTGAAGGGAGGATTGCTCTCCAGGACAAAAAGCTGTCTCTTCTTTGTCCCTCAGTGTCCTTCATGGTGGAAGAAGAGTCCAGATCTGCAGGAGACAGGGTTTGGACTGAAGTCTTTCGTCTACGCAATAATCTCAACATGTTTTCTGATTCGCTTTCCAAAGTTGTAATTCTGCAAACAAAAACAAACACACGGGTCATTTCTCTGAGAGTCAAACTGTTTTTAAGGCAGAAAGTTCATTTTTAGGGCCTGTGTCCACTGACAGCGTTTATTACACTAGACTGTTTTCTACACAAAGCAATGCAGTTCAGGGTTTTCAGTCCAAAAATACAAGACAGTTTCTTAAATGAAAGCTGTTTACCCCAAACAGCTTTCATTCACCACAAAACACAGGATAGACAACAGCCGCTAGTGAGGACTATAGTCAAATTAAAAATGTAAAGATGTCACATTTTTTATTAAGAAACAGTAATAATACAGTAATAATTACAGTAATACCAGTCATTTAATCTTGGTCAGTGGCTACGTTTACATGAGACTTTTAATTCCTCTTTAATTCCGAATTAAGATTAAATCCTCTTTAAAAAGATTTAAAATGACCATGTAAACACCTAATTCCGAATGAAAATGATAATTCCGAATTAAACTTAAATCTGATGTAAGTAGCTGGTTTATTCTGATTTTAAATCCGAATTGAATAATTCCTCTATCATGTATACGTTCATTCCGCTTTAAATTAATTCCGGACGTTCTGCGCATGCTCGTTCCCTTGTCCTGTCGCGATGACGCACATATTCCGCGCTGGCGGGCTCATATTTCAGGATGAGGTAGAGCAGCCGTTGCACTAACCGGCTTTGAATCACCACAGTCCGGTCTTCCGCCTCCCTTCTCCGGTCCTCTATCTCTCTTCTCCTCCTCAGCTGACGAAAGTGAAGCAGTACGTTTGTGTCGAGCTGCTTTTTAACAACTATAGTCAAAATCAAAGCGACATTTGAACTTATTGTGTGGTCTTCCATGTTGTAACCGAAAATGAAAGAAGCAGGAACTGGTATCTGTTTTCTTCCGGTAAACGTAAATACGTCACGCCCGCTCCCAACCCCCAGACGTTAAGAGGAATTGAATAAAAACAATTAAACGTGTTTTCCATGTA
Organism: Notolabrus celidotus; assembly: GCF_009762535.1. Taxonomy (NCBI): domain Eukaryota; kingdom Metazoa; phylum Chordata; class Actinopteri; order Labriformes; family Labridae; genus Notolabrus; species Notolabrus celidotus. Next base: position 22,829,354 of record NC_048284.1, read on the forward strand.
AACCTCAATTCGGAATTACTATTTCCATGTAAACACGAAGGAGAATACTTTAATTCAGAATTATTTAATTCGGAATTATTAATTCAGAATTAAAAAACATCATGTAACCGTGGCCAATGAAAACACAGTTTCTCTGAATCATGATAACAAACCTTGTTTTCTTGATCAGCCAATCGCACACAGGAACAAACCAACAACAAAACAAACTACAAACTACTGAATCTCAAGTGAATACAAGTACTCCTCCTCCATAAAAACATATCTACTCACTTAAACAGGTGGATTAAAATGTGTCTCTGAGCAAGTGAAAGTGGACTTACCTCTCAAAGGTCAGCAACGCAATGAACCGTTGGAATTTGTTGAGCTGTGTTATATGTTGAGCCTTTGTGACATCACAGCGAGAGGAGAACACATTCTGTAGAGTCTTATTGTGATGTCAGCTCCCTGTTTACTTTCATACAACACTATGCTTGCTTTATTTACATGTTACAGAGACAACACTGCCAACACAGCAGGTATTGATCAGGTACAATGTCAACAAACAAACAAACAAAATAACTAAGTAACTAAGTAACTGAGTAACTAAGTAACTAAGTAAGTAAGTAAGTAAGTAAGTAAGTAAGTAAGTAAGTAAGTAAGTAAGTAACTAACTAACTAACTAACTAACTAACTAACTAACTAACTAACTAACTAACTAACTAACTAACTAACTAACTAACTAACTAACTAACTAACTAACTAACTAACTAACCAACCAACTAACTAACTAACTAACCATCATCAAAACATAAGACTGTCAGTAGGTAGCGCTGTTGATTGATGCCTTTAAAAGGGGTCACGTTTACTATATTCACGAGAAATGCTCATATGACCCCCTCCCCCCTATCATATTCACAACATCATAAATTCAAATTTTCTGAAAGCATCGAGTCCACAAGTATTGACGTGTCTGATGATGTCCACAGAAATGGTGGAGCCCATGGACTCCAGTTTCATGCAAAAACATGACATTTTTATGTACAGTCCTGCTCACCATTATTGGCACCCGATTCATTTTTTGCATAATCTCTACAAAAATCTTCAGAAATAAATGGAAATGTGAGGTCCAAAGTACTTTAATAAAGAAAACTTTTTTTTCAACTTACATATTGTAATTTCAATGAAGAAATAGAGAAAAAGCATGTGCAGCAATAATGGCACCCCTCTTTAATATTTGGTTGCACACCCTTTGGCACTGATGACAGCCTCCACTTCTCAGCTGGTATTTTCTCCCACTCCCACACTATCTGATTTCATGATTCCTGTGATACAGTCAAGGCCTCCAGTACCAGATGTAACAAAACAGCCCCACAGCATTATGGATCCTCCAACATGCTTAACTGTTGGTTGGGTGTTCCTTTCCTTGTAGGCTTCATTGTGCCGTCTGTAAACAAACTGTTGGTGTGCATTGCCAAAAAGCTCTTTTTTTGTTTCATCTGTCCACAGAACATTTTCCCAGAAGGATTGGGGTTTGTCCAGGTACTCTTTGACAAAGATTAGTCGTTCCTTTTTATGTCTTTTCCTCAGCAATGGTGTCTTCCTTGGCCTTCACCCATAAAGCCCTGTTTGGTTTAGTGTGTGGCGTATGGTACTTGTTGAAACCATGACCCCAGACTGTTCCAGGTTGACCTTCAAGTCTTTGGATGTTTGACGTGGGTTTTTTTTCCACCATTCACACCAAGCTTTGAAGACTTCTCTCATCAATTTTTCTCTTCCCCCCACGTCCAGGGAGGCCCTTGACAGTTCCATGCTTGGCAAACTTCTTAATACCATTATACACACTGTTGAAACAGGGATACCAAGGTCTTTGGAGATGGCCTTATACCCTTTGGAGGTCTTGTGTTTGCTAATTATCGCACTTCTGATGTCCTCAGACAGCTCCTTTGTCTTCACCATTGTGACAAAAGAACATGGGAAAACAGATGGCTTTTTAAAACACGGAAGTCAACATTCATTGGCTGTCATGTCACATGGGCACAGACAATTTATCACAGGTGATTCTCATTTGTGATTTACCACAGGTGAGTCACGATGTGTATCCATACTGATTTATAGCAAAGGGTGCCAATACCAGTGACACAGCAAGCTTTAAGTTTTTCTTTTTTTCTCCCATAGTTTATTGTTTTAAATTGTTATTTATAATTTCCTCTTTTGTATAAAACACAAGTTCTCTATAGAAAAAAAAAGTTTCACTGGATCCATTTTTTTCAGAAGATACTCCACATTATGTACTTAAACTTCATGGGTGCCAATAATGGTGGGCAGGACTGTGACTGATAGGGTCCGAATCGAAGTTTCCCCTCAGCTGAAAGGCAAATGATATGAAACTTTCCGAGGAAGTAAGACAGTGCTGCTCTGTGTCAGGGTTTTTTAAAGCTTGATTTAATTTGAATAGCCCGGTGAATTCAGAGAACTGAAACAAGACCTGCAAGCATTTAGTCATCCACACCTCATCTCTCGGCTGATTTGTGTGATTAATGAAAGCTCAGCCGTGTGAGCTGCGAGGTGAGACACACTTCAACCCCAGTAAGTCCCAGTGTGACTTGAAGGTTCCATATTACAGGCATTAAGGGAAGCAAACAAGGCTAACCACTGTGGTGCTTTGAGACTTTTTCAAGTGTAAAGTAATCAAAGGAGCTGGAGGCGATAAAGGGATATTAAAAGGGTGACCTCGGTGAACTCAGTGGAGCAATATGTTGACTTTTAAGGTTCCAAAGCACAAAAGACAACATAATATCTGCAGGTGATTTATGGTGCCATCTAATATGAATGAAAATCTCCAAATCCATAGAGCTTAATAGATCCCAAACATTATGTTCCAGCTGCTTTTCAGTTTGAAAAACATCCCTCTGTGAAAGATTGTACTCTGAGAAGAAAGGTTATAAGAATGCACAGCGGTACCTTGTGATCACACTTCATCAAAAACTAGAAATGAATTCACATGGTTAAGGTGTGGATGGATGGATACTGCTTTTGCCCAGAAAAGGTTTTCATAATCACTCTAACAAATTATGCAAATTCATGAGAGGAAAGGAAATTATCTCCACCTTGAGCAGTGCAATAAGATTCAGACTGTAATACCCTGTATCCTTCATTTCCTAACAAATTCAGCAGGTTCAATGAGTCTGTTTTTCAGAGTTTGTTGTCTTTTGTAGCACAACACTGGGTGCTGGCAACAGTTCAGTTCCCACTGAGAAAACTCTGGAGGATTTGTATTCAAAGAGGCAAATTATCAAAGGGACACTAAACCAAACTGATTTTAGTAAATATACATTTAAGCAGCTCATTTTTGGTGCAAATCGTGTTTAAAAAGGAAAAAAATATCACGATGCCTCTGAGGTGCCAGACAAGAATAACAATGATCTTTTTCTCTCCTTTGGGGCTCGCTACGCAAGCAGCATACAAAATGGTTGCTCCAGCTTAATTAACACAACAAAAAAGCCCTGTAAAGGATTTTGCAGTGAAAGCAAATGAGCGCCCACTAATTTCACCAACCAAACAAAGAGCATTGTGTCCTGTGTCACGCTGATAAATGTCCTCTACATGTCCCTCAACCCCCCCAATCAAAACGCAGGGTTTAGTGCCGCCCGTTATTACAATACTGAACTTTTTCTGAGGCTGTAAATTTTCCCTGTTGAAGAATTTCTGTCAGCCAACGTCTCAAATAAACATTCACAGAATGTGTGGCTGACCTGTGAGCTGGCGTCTTGAAAACAAAAAATGTCCACAATTCACAAAACTTATAATAAACTTTGCATACTCTGGAAAGGTGTTAAATATTCTAACTTTTTTGAATGCCTCTACCTTTTCTATTTCCTGATTGGTGTTTTAACTCCAAGGATTCAGCTTTAAAAAGAGTGACTGCATCTGTTTTGTTGATTTAGAGGATGGCGGCTTGTCGCTTGTTTTTGCCAACAATGGATAAGAAAAAAACTTGTTGGTTTTGTCTGTCTGCCATAATTCAAGTTTCCAGTGCAATGTTATTTTCTGATTACTCTGACACAGAAGGTTAGAGTTACACAATCCTCAGCCTTGACCACCGATCAATTGAACACAAGGCGCTGCTTAGAACGGGAATCCATCACTTCCCCCTTACATATCCTGAGAACCCCCGCCCCATCAATCAAAGCATAAAAAGCCACTTTCAATTTGCTAAAACACACTAAAGCCCAAGTCGCCTTTGATGGAAGCTCTGGCTGACTGCCGGAGATGAAAGGCTTCTGAGAACAGACGACAGAAAGATGCATATTCCATTTATTACTGCTCTTGAACGTCAATACAATTTAATTCTATTCTGATGCTACTTGTAGCCATTAGCCGAGGACACAGCCCCGCTCCATCTGAGCAGTCAGCACAGGTCTGATCTTGGAGCGAGCTGTAGGCACTGGCAACACATCAGCTGGAGAAACATCAGCGGTTAAGTGAAAGAAAGAAGCTGATGTCAGGGACCCTGCTGGACAGAGCAAGGAGGAGAAGGATGGATGAAGAGAAGAAAAAGTAAAGGCATGAAAAGAGAGGGCTCAGCCATGTGAGTGAAATGTAATTTGTGCTGTTGCATTGTGGGAGCGTTTGGAGGCAGGCCTGGGGTCCCATGTTGCCAGAAAGATGGGAGATTTAAAGCCAGGCTGGCTCTGGTGAGCTCTGGGTGGGGGTTGGATGGGATCTGGGTTGACGGTGCAGCAGAAGCAAGAGGATGCTTTTTTGTTGGACAACCTACTTCTCTGAGAGAGGACTAATCCTCTGCACTGCACGTCCATGGATGAGTGAGGCCAAAGTCCACTATGTCTAGTCTGTCTTTTATTCATGCCTGTGAGTGTGCGTTCATTCAGGCATACATGAAGCATGTTAGCAGCTGCAGTGTGTCAGTGTGAAAACTCGTCCTCGGTCACTTAGCATTCAGGTGGAGCCGCAGCCGAAGGAAATAAACAGACTTCCTCTTCCTGCCCAAGTTAGTCTCAGGGCCTTACCTGTCAGCAGCCATGCACTCAAACTGTGTCACACTCTGGCGGGCACTAGGGAAAGGATTCAGATTGGCAAAGGGAAGTCAGCCACACCTCAGGTCATTAAACCTGCAGCTCAGCACCTGTCTATAATCACACAAACACACACGAGAAAGAGTACTCGAGTGCAAAACTGCAGTTCAGAAAATATCAAGACTCACAGATGAATACATACACAGTCAGGTGTGTGTGTGTGTGTGTGTGTGTGTGTGTGTGTGTGTGTGTGTGTGTGTGTGTGTGTGTGTGTGTGTGTGTGTGTGTGTGTGTGTGTGTTTGCGTGGGATCTGATGTCCCCATGTTTGTGTATAAATACCCACACAGGGACATCAGATCAAAGCAAATGTCAATATGAATGATTGATGCTGACCCGACTACCTGCACACGTGCCGGTAAACACTTTAACGTGCTGCAGCCAGATGTTAAAAAGTTCAGTTAAGCTCACAGAGAGACACTTACATACCAGGTAGATAAAGCTTCATCACACTATCATTCATATTTCGTTGCAGAGTCAATATGTCATGTTTTTCTGACCCTCCGCCTTAATATTACGTTGGGGCGATTGAAGTAATTGATTAGACGTCAAGGATAGCTGCTTGAATCAGCGGACAGCACCTCGTTTATGAAGGTGCTGTTCGTGAACAAATTGATGTTGCAGTTTCAGTTTTTTCTCCCTTTAATGTTGCAACTCTCACAAGACATACAGTTCACAGCACAGAGCGTGAAGGAGAGCAATTTTTGGTCGGTATCTTGAGAACGCCTGCACTTTGGTTGACCCTGCCAGGCTGTGCAGTTTGTTGCAGTTCACTCTCTGTACTTTAAAGCATCTGCACTTGAAAGAAGTGCAAAAGTTTAAGCAATGATTTTTGGGGGTTGAGCTTTCGTGTGGGTAAAAATGTTAAATATTGTATGATTTGAATAAGGGCTGGCATTTAGAACCTCGATATACACAGTCAGACCTGATCATCATCCGCTGTGTATCACCTCACCTGACCTCATCAGCTCCTTGCTTTCATCCAACAAGTCACCCAATTACGGCCCTCTCAACCCCTGAGAGCCCCAGGTAGAAATAAACATAACCTCAAATGAGCAGGAGGGCTTGAACTTTAGAAATGCAGCTCTCACATCAATATTCAAAGCAGCACGTCCTAACATACGGAGCTGTGACACTGCAGAGCGGCAGTGCAGGTTACAAGCAGGGCACCAACTCTCCCGCTGCTGGCCAGCCTTGTTAACTAACAGAGCGCTAAGATGCTGCTGGCGGGGCAGCAACAAACTTCAGGCATTTGCAAGGAAATTATGGGATATCAAGCTGCGGGTGCTGTGCCCATTCTGCCACACAAATGCTTTGCAGACGCTTGTTTTGTCTTTTACTTGCACACATTTGAGAGAATGGACTTGCAGTGAAGGCTGCATGATGAGATGCTTTAAGTCAATTACCTTTCAGTCTTTTTACTGTTCTCTGAAGGCTTTACTCAAATGTGTGTGTTTGCGTGTGTGTGTGTGTGTGTGTGTGTGTGTGTGTGTGTGTGTGTGTGTGTGTGTGTGTGTGTGTGTGTGTGTGTGTGTGTGTGTCTAGTTGCTACATGCGCTTTCTTCTTGTTTATCAGCCAGCATGAGTCACAGAGTCTACCGAGCATTTCACCCACAGCAGAGCTAATCCTAAGACAACTCTCTCCCTCTCTTTTGGCGATGCAGTCATTTATTTAAGAGGGTCACGCCGCATCTGCAGAGCATGTTTTAAACATTAGCCACGTCATAACTTACACAGACAGAAAGCACTGAAACATTGATCTCATTAGTAGAAATAGCCCTGTGTTCATCGCTGGGCTGAAGCTGTTTCCCGCAAGTGACCTTCCTAAACATCCGCAAGCATGCGCATGCACAACCACACACACACACACACACACACACACACACACACACACAGACAGAAAAATACAGTAATCCCATTCCTGACGTACGCAGATATCTTGAGTTGAAGTGCACACTGTGGATATTGGGATTGTTTTATGTATTCTCACACATAGGCAGCATACCAATGCCCTAGAAATTATATGCTCTACATATTAAAGCAGAAAATAACTCCAACCATGCGTTGTGATCATGATATATCAAAACAAACTTTGTTTTCATCATATTGTTGACTTAAATAAGAAAAAATGGGAGCGCTTCAAAAATGCTCGGTGCAGAAATCAGAGGATTTCAGAGTATAAACATGGGCAAGTTAAACAGCCCTGCAGCTAAGCCGATTGTTGAAGATGCAAACAAAGACACAAACACAAACAAACACACACACAAAGCAAACATGTACACACATACAAACACATACAAACACCAACAAACCAACATTTTCAACGGTGAAAATAAGTCGTGCACTTCACACCCTCACAGTGGGGAGCTTCAGTATGGTGGATTTCTGCTACTGGGGGATGCTGTGTAGTTCAGCTTTAAAGTATTTCTGCTGATCAAACACTTGGTTTGATTCAGCTTCAATGACACAAGCCTTTCATTTAAGGATGGGGGAGCTGTCTGCTCCCATTACAGCCCTGAAGGTTCATATTTGAAACTTTCTCAGATTAGAAACGGCCGCACTCATTATTCTAGCATTGAGTAAAACTCATTCAATATACAGTGCAGTGTGTACAGACTGAGGAAACACCTCTCACAGATGTCTACATTGTAGAAAGAAAACATAGAATGTGAATGAGAGCAGAGGATGAAGCTGGGATGGAAAGTGCAAGGGATTTGGAGAGGGATTAGGATGAAGTCTTTGATTCTGGAGTGTCAACCCCCCTCCAATGTCTCTCCTCCTTTTTATTATTTTCCCTCATGGCCATAATTCACTTGAGCACTCGAGTGTCAGAGGAGGCAGACCACCACAGTTTCACAAGGAGGAAAATTGCCCACAAGGCCAGGAGTAAAAGGTCAGGGCTTCATCAGTCAGCTGTCGGGTGATGCATCACTGACCACAATGTGGAACTGGGCGTGTTGTGTGTTTGTGTATAATGTACCACTGCAGTCATCATCCCCAAAAAAGATCCAAAATAAGATGAGAGTTTTCGACCACATTAGAGCAGAAGTGATGCCAATTTCTTGAAAATTTCCTTTAATCCATCCGGCTCTCCTGCCTGTAACGCAGCTGTTCTGGCTTCTGTCCATCAATGAAGCATCTGTTAACAAAGTGTGTGAGTTCAAGGCCGCAGAGTATCCTGCTCAAGGATGTGTGTGAGAAGGAAACATGATGTATTCAAGTGAGAATATCCCTGAACGCTTAATATTTCTATTTATATAACAAGTACTTGATTGAGGGGTTTTATGGCTAAGGAGTGAATTAGAATGATAAAAATACCCTCCTGATTAGAGCAAAGCCTTAGATTATCATTAGCTCTCCACTTCAATACACTTGCCGCGACGATGAGTCGTTGGCGCTCATGCATTTGAGGTCCAGGCAGGTTGAGAAAAATGCGTGGGAGGAGGTTGAAAGCTCATATGAACTCCACAATCTCCCGTTCCAGCTCTTCAATAGGGGCATTTCATTAACCCTGAAGCAGTGAGACATGAAACGAGGAGACGGAGCGATGGGGAGCGCATATCAAACCATTTTCAAAATGCCAGCGCATTAGCAATAACGTGCGCTGACGGGCAGCTGAAGTCATTTCTTGGGGAGGTCGTCTAGCATTTATACACATTGCTAATCAGACAATGACGCACAGTCCAACTAAGCATCGTGGATTCTCTCTATTGGAGGGCTGTTACACAACAACTGAATTTCTGATTTAATCATGAATAATTGTATCTAGGACAGAAATATTTTATTCCAGGTGATCACACTTCATCATACAGGAAAATTCTAAACTTTTACCCTTTTTAGGCATTACTTATTCAATAACAGCATGTTATTTTTTACTTATAAGGACATGCAAAGCAACATTAACTTGTTTTTATTTTTTTTATAATTTTGATCAAGTTACAAGTGTAAACTAGAGTCTGCTTCACGACGGGTCTTGTCTCATCCTGTCGAGATTCTTTTTCCCATCACAACCTGCGAACCATACATTATCCCACTTATACCCGGCTACTAACTTAAAATACAAACTTGTCGTCAAAAATCATTGATTAAAAGATGATTTTATTGATTTAAAGTGATTTATGTACACAGTTTTTAAAAAATAGTCCCAGTGATTCTGCAGCAGTTAGCGTTCCATGGTGTTGGATTCTTATCTGCCTGTTGCGGTGGATTCAACATGGAACTATCCTCATTCAGCTCTCCTTCTTCTCTGAGCTCTGAGGTTCACACAGCTTTTTAAAAAAACAAGGCTTTGAACCCTGCTGCTATCATTACCACGCTGGTGATGAGTTTTTTTTGTTGAGACCGATAATGTAAAGTGGCTCTCACCTGACACCTAACATTATCACACAGTGTGCAGGCTGTGAAAAATCCACAGGAACTGATAAGGGTAATGATAATGAATTGGATTGATAAGCAGAATTGATAATGGAATCAGTATCAATAAAATCATATTAATTGCCATTATTGCTACTATGTATGAAAGGGTTAATTATGCTTGTTGGGCAGATATGTAACCAAAAGAAATCTTAACATTTGTTTGATGTATTCTTTCAGAAACTTTTATAATTACACTGAAAACTCTTAATTTGAATGAGCAATCAAACCGAAACAACTAATTGAATTTTAATGCCTGAAGAAGTAAGCGTTCAAACAAAATGGAAAATACAAATTCAGACTAGGATTCTCGCTGTTTTGAAGCTACAATTTGCATAACTTTGATGTTTTTCTTTTTCACATTTATGCCAAAATCCAAACTACAGATGACAGACCATACAGGGTTTCTGAAAGTAATCTTTCATGCTATGTAGTCAATTTAATTTATAAGAACGCAGACACTTTGGCAGAAACCTCTTATGACATCCACCTGTGCTAGAATGAATTTGTGAAAGTTAGAGCGTTACACAAAAGTCACCTGTCCCCATTGGAGTGTTAAAGTGGAAGAAAAGACAACCTGTCTGCTATCTGATACTGACAGCTGTGACTGCAGACTGAACCAGAATATTGCACCATCCCTTCAGTCTGCCACCATGCATATAAAATCTTCAAGTCATCATTTGGAACATAAGCAATTTTTGTCAGTATTATACTTCACACCACAGCTGCTTGATAACTAAATCATTCAATTAAACTGTCAGCTGTCAGACACCATCACACAGAATGAGCCACAGAGGAGTTCTCACCAATTCTGACACGTCCTCCAACACTTTTCTCCAAATTATTCAGACTTGGGTAAGTTTGTGGCATCTTTTATTCTTCATGTTTGCACCACCTGTAAGACAATATCAAGTAGAGCATCCTAACTGTGCCATATAATCTTTGAAATTATCATTGCATTCCACTTCCTTCACTAAATAACCTCTGATATTCCAGCGTGCTAACCAAGTGTTTTTCATTTTACGGTCAACATGACCGCAATCTCTGACAAACAAATCTAAATAGATGCTCTATTGAGTGCACATGATGACTGCAGGGCTTTGAAGAGAATAATGCCTCAGAAATGGGGAAGGAAATTGGACAATCTTGCTGGGAAATCTGCTCTACGCTGACATCAATGTAACATGAGAAGCAGATGAGGAGTGACTACTTTAGTTTTGAAAATATTAGACCGTGAGGTTCAGACAATATTTATAGGAATAGTGGTTTAAAAGCACAAATACAGTGATTTTTTTCACATAAACAATGCTACTTACATTCCTTGGATCATCCCCATAATTGCAAACGTCACCCTGAAGTACCTCAAAGCACTACATTGGTGCAAACATTGAAATGGTATTGAAAACCGATTTTCATAAAAGATTGTTGAAGCAGAAAAAGATAGCACATACAAGCCTTCTAAGGAGATGATAACTGGATATGAAACACTCATGTTATAATACCCATGTATCTTTAAGTACTACCAAACCAACCAGACCATTAGATAAAGGACGGACTATTATTTACAGTAACTTTTCACCTCTGTTGCTCTGTTTGATTCCTAGAAATCAGAGGAGCCCATGTTTACATTTTCTCAGACTAAATTTGGCAGTGAGTCTGATGTTAGACGTTTCTAAGAGGAAGGAGATCTTTCATCAGAGAATACACACATTTGTAGAAGTCAGCATCTGTACAGCTACACAGATACAGGGAAGAGAACTGGCTGTAGAAAAGGTCAATAAGAGCAAAGTGGAAAATGTGAGTCAGCCTTGGTTTTAAATATATCCTGCATTGATAGGTATGTAAAGTGTACTTGTTATTCATGAGACGTTAAGTCCACCGGGCAAATGGTGGACATGACTGTGAAAATTCATAGTGGCCTTGATTATGAGTTGTATCTTGCTGTTTGCTATTGTAACCAAGACTCAACATGAGATGGTGATAAGTCTTTATCAACAAAATTACTCTCACTTAGCAACACAATCTGTCAGCTGGAGGCTTGGTTTCCAATGTTTCAGGGAACATAATATTTAAAACACATGTCTTTTTCTTTCATTGGCTTCAAAACTTGTGCATGCAGTACAGCTCGATGAGGATCTTTAGGACATCAGGCGTAGTGCTATGGTGCAAAAGGGCAATCAAAATGTATTCAAAGTAAATGTTTTGCAGCAGCTTAAAGGACATTCAGGTATAAGATGTAGCAGATCCACCAGAGCAGCTTCAAGTGGCAATTGTAAAGTTTCATTCTGCCAAACATCCCTCGCTCAGACAGCTTTTTTTGTGTAAGGAGCAAAATCCTTGAACTCGCTACCTGATCATTTGAAATAGACTTCAGCACTTTAAGAAAGCTACCAATTCCTGGTTTATTCAGCAACAGACCTGTGCTCATGTCTGATGTTCAGTGGATATGTCAGTGCTGAAGGTGTGTTGACTTATTTCACGCTGCGCCCAGTTCATCTTTTCTTTCTCCTTTTGAACTTACCTTTTCAATTTCTTATTCTCACACAAGCCCCTCTAAGGACAGGGTGTTACCGTCTGCTATTAATACTATGAAACCTATATCAGATGGCTGTTTACAGCTTGTCTATGTATACTGTATCTGTCCCTAACAAACAAACAAAAATCTCATCATGACAGGATGCCCACAATGATGAAATGAAGGACGAACATTTCTTATGAAAAATCTTTCCAAACACAAATAATTTAAAGTTGTATTTTTTGGGGCTCTTTGCCTTTATTCAATAGGACAGCTGAAGAGAGACAGGAAATGTGGGGAGAGAGCGGGGGAAGGAAATGTTGGCGGCCAGGAATCGAACCGGTGACCCCTGCGACAAGGACTGTAGCCTCTGTATGTAGGGCTCTTAGACCGCTAGTCCACCAGCGCCCCAAACGCAAATCATTTAAGAGGAAATTAAACTAAACAAACTCTTACCGAAGATGTCAGAAGCATGATAACTCTACCATTTATTGACTCTTGACACGTTCAGAGCTTAAAGACTTGTGGAGATATCCAAGGCCTAAAGGGAAAGTTTGTTTTAAACCGGAGTTGCATGAATTATTTGTGAATAGCATATTACCGATAGGAGTAATTCTGATCCAAGCGCTAATGTTGTTATAAGAGTGCATTACTGTAAAGTTGTTTAAGTGATGTACTTTGCTCTTAGCTTATTTGCATTAGCACTAATTGCAGACACAACACATATGTGTTCCTCCATCTGAATTGCACTGAGCAGCTGTGTTGGTCTGGGGGAATTCAAATGAGACCAAGAAAACAACCAATTTAAAAAATCATCCTCCTTTGAAAAGAGATGAGTTATTTTGACTTTCCCAGAAATTAGTGGCCACATGGCCAGTGGCAGAGCCAAACGTTTTCAAATTGGGGGGGCCAAACTGGGACAATTGTAGGGGTGGCCATCAACATCATGGGCTTACCCAAAACCTAGGAGGGGTCTCTTCACAAATCACATCTAACTTATATATATATATATATATATATATATATATATGTATGTATAAAGTTACATTCTTGTATATAATTCTAACCTTCAGAGGGTAATTCTGCAAAGTGGCAACATTTAAATCCGCAGAACTTAGTTCTTTAAGGATTAAAAAAAAGGATGTTTGTTTGAAGTCACCATTTAAAGTACCAACAAAAGAAAATGTTCCACATTGAAATGCAAAGACGTGCTAGCAGTCTGTTGAAACACAACCCAAACACAGCCATGACCACACTTTGCTCTGCCCATGCATGAGGTCCTTGCAGTGTTTGCCAGGAAATTATTTTCCCAGAAGTCTCCATTTATATATTTACTTCTATTTTTGGTTAACCCATATATTTCTTACCTTGAACTTTTTCGCATGAAAATCAACTTAAAGTGAAATTGGATATTTTCTTCTCTCTTTTAAAAAAATCAATACAAATGGTAGAATGTTAAAAAAAGTTTCAAAATTGCTCTGCTCTATAGATGCACACTTACAAAAGCCAAACCACAACTCAAAACCCAACCTAGACATGAAACCAGAAAATATTAGATTGTATTGCCATTACTGTAAAAAAGACAGGTTACTGTAGCAGATGCCTGAGTAACAGGGAATAAGAGCCCTGCAGGGAGGCAGACTCCCACCGTGGACTAAGACAGAACATAAAAGCTTGGAGGGCAGGACACAAGGATAATTACACAGAAGAGACCAGCCACATCTCTGTTAGAGAGAGTTCTTTTGCACTTCTATTTCTAGGAATGAAACCTGCATAATAAGCCGTTATGTTTTGTCTGCAAAGGCAGAATGAGGTTGTAAATTTGACATGTTCTCATACACTTGAGTGCATGCCACCAGGAATGTGTGAGCATCCAAGATGAGGTTGGAGTCTGAAAGCCAGAGAGTTAGAAGGACCAAGACAGAATAAAGAGAGAAAAAAAAAAGGCAAGAGGACTATCACACTGTGTATGAATCATCATGAGGGAAAGATGGAGAGACAGAAGGGGCAAGGGGCAGGTTTGATGAGGTGGAAGAAGTCTACCTGGCGTGCACTCGTCCTCTCACTGGCTGAGCTCACATTGGGCAGACAGAGAGGCAGGAGCACAGACAGGAAATAGCTGACCTCAGATACACCGCACCAACCGCGGCAGGAGGAAAATAATCAAGTGCTGTGAGTCACCAGCTCAGCACTTCTCATTAGTACGAGCACCAAACAAGAGCGGGAACTTGGTGGCACACAAGTCAGATAGCTGAGCTGGCAATCAAATCAGACACGCAGCGCACTGACTTGGCTGAGGAGGCTGAGTGAGAGCGTGAGGAGTGTGTTGTGTAATAAGGAGATGTACTGCCAAAAACAAGGCTGAGAATTTCAGTGTGATGTTGTCCACTGGCAAAACCACCAGCTAAATTAATTACATAAAAGGAAAGCAGTTAAACATTTTGGACTGGTGAACTATCTAAGTTAAAGGTGAGAGAAAAGTCACACCAGTACACCAGGATTTGTACGAGGGGATTAATGACATGAGATAAAATTAGATTTCTCATCTGAAGTAAACTTCCCAGGAGTTTGTAATCTTGCTGATCTTTTTTCCCCTGTGCAACCTGAACGACTTTTCTCCATCTCAACGTGCTACAGGTATTCGAGTCATTACACCAACCCACTCCCTGTGAGTCATCCACATCGATTTGAGGTGGATGTACCCCATTCTGTTCAAGCTGTCCATCAAGTGGCAGTCTTTCAGCGGTGGCACTAAAAACAGCTCAAGGGCACTAGAAACTGGCAGGTACATAACTACAGTAATTATCCTGTAGTCGTGAAGAAACTCTTATTTATGTGGACAGACTTTTGGTCATGCAGTGAGAATTCTAGCAGTTGCTAACAGAAATCAGCACACCTGGAAGGAAAACATGCATGTACCCTGGCAGCTACTGGAAGACACAGATGAATATGCACCCACACAGGGATAAATTGACATGGTTTGTACAGAAATAGATGAACAGTCAAGAAATACAGCAACATATTTCATCCATCCCTAAGATGGAAACTCATTTACTAGATTCTGCGTACTTGAAGCTTGAAGCACAGTAGTCAGTGTTACAGGTGTTACACAGGTCAGCATACACCAAGATTTTACTTTCTTTCATTAGGCGTTATCAAAACTTAGCCGTACAATGGACGTTATAATAACTAGCTGAAAGTGTCTGGTCAGCACAGCAGCAGGACAGTAACAGCTCAAAGTGGCATGAGTCAGATTTAAGCTGACAAGTGACAAGTAGAAGGAAAGTTGCCCTGCTGACACAGTGTAAACAGGTATACAGCCAACAATACAACAGTGGAAGTATACAAACATGGATGTCTGTGAATTCATATGGATTAAGGTCGACAACAAAGAGGCAAATTTAGTTCTGCTCTCACCCAAAACTCCAAACAATCTCTGGTTTGCACTCTTTTAGTCGACTGAATCCGTGTGAACACGGCAGGACTTCAGGGGAAATTAGTTTTATTGGTGATCACATGAGAGATGTGTGTTCACAAACACTCTAATAATACTCTCATAGAGCTTCAATCTTATCTTGAAATGTTTTTGCAAGGAGTCAAACCTTAGGTTTTGTATAGGGACATTCTCAGAGCTACATAAATACGGCCCCAGGTGTATTGTCAAGAGTTTGATCATATGTAGAGAGCTTCCTCACTGTGATACACCATGATACACCAAATTCCAATAAAACCTGAAAACTATGAAACAAAACAAAACAATGAAACACAAAGTCCACCCAAAAAATCCATATTGGCAGAAACAACTTTGGCCCAAAAAAAGAAAACCATTTCCTCTTCCCCACTGTTTCTGAAATGATGCTAGTCGGATTTCGGTTTCCACTCTTCAATCAAAACCAACTTCTGTTCCTGGAAGCAGCCTGCACAGACTCACAGGACACCAGTGTTTGGAAAAGAAGGCCAGTTCCTGCCTCCAGTCTCCCCTCTGGCACCCTGCTTGGGCCCTCCAAGAGCCAGGAGCCCTGTGGTGAGAGGCCCCCAGGGGGAAATGTCCACAACGGGGTCTAGGAGTAAATAATTCAGATGAGTCCCTGTTGGCACAGTGCAGCCTTCTGGCCATAGATGCTGTGCCACTGCTGCTTTCATAAGAAGACAGCATATGTCCTCTCCCTCTAGCGGTTTCCATTTTTGCCATCCTTCCTTACATCCCTGTTCTTCCTTCCTCTCTTTTTTTGCAGAAACTCTCCAACATGCTGGACTCCATGCTGCTCTGAGAACACTAAGCAGATTCGAGCCCCAGTGACATCTTTAATAATTCTAAACCAGAACCAATTGGGTTTATTGGAGGACATTCCTGCAGGACTAAAGGGGAGGGCTGTGTAACATCAGAAATGGTTGGACATGCTGTACAAAGCAATAGTGGGGCTAAGGAGAAGGGGCTGTGCTTCATCTTCCTGTTGATGGAGAACTGGGCCTATTCATCCCAGAGAAATGGCTCTGCCCTGATTTGTTAGGCTAATATGAATGACGCACAGCAGTTGTGCAATACTACAGCACATGGCCTACAGTTCCTGTGTACTGGCTTTTTAAATAAGACTTCATAGTACAGAGGGACACAATGTTTCACATGCTGCTTTCACAGCTCAAAGCCAGGGGGATGAGATGGTCTCTACAAAGCAATATACAAGAACTGTGAACTTCAGGGAAACAAACTAATACAATAAGGCTGAGTGGAAATGGAGACAAAGATAAGAAGTTACTTAGATACTGTCTTCAGTCCCCGACTGAAAGGGCAGCATTGCCTAAAAGCGTCTTCATATTGGCTCATTAAACAGGTGGGGAATCGTACATGACATATTTCTGTGAGTCACAGTGGAACAGAAGTAAGAAGGTTTTAATGACCCAACACTCTGAGAGGGATCAAACCAGATCTTTAGGTTTGATAGTACTGCTCCACAGTATGGGGGCTTAGCAACTACAGGGTTGTGGATGAGGAGGCAGAGGATGAATAAATTTGATTTCTACCACATTCTTTTGAGATTTAGAAAAAAAAATGTTACCAATTCCAAATACACCTTTTATTCATAATCACTTTCATTACTAATGAACTCATCTTCCAGCACAGTTTTATGTGAAGGGCAGGGTTTTTAAGCTAAAGTCCTATTTGGCTGAATTAATTGATTTGATATGAACAAAAACACCAGAGTTCAAAGTTATTTAATCATTTTAAAAAGGAGGAGATATTTTTAATAAAAAATGTTACTCCATTGAGAGAGGACTAATCATTTGTTCCAAGGACAACTGGACTGGAACTTTGTCACTGATTTTTGGGTTTTACTAATGGCTTTATTCATCTCCTTCAATCTGCAGTACATCTACAGCTCTGATTTTCATGGAAGATTTAAAAGTAAAATTGTATTGCCCTACAGAGAGGAGGTCAAGAGTTTTGTGCTTTGTAAGTTAGGTATGCAGGGTCACAAAAGCCTTTATAGAAAAACCTCTGAGGAAACAATTGTAAATTATCGCACTGTTGAGCAAGTTCACAGGGTACCGTTCTGCACACGGAGTAAAAAAACTGTTGGAAGACATAATTCTCAACATAAACAACCATAATTGGGCGCCCAAATCCCTCTGCAAACATTTCAGAATCCTCGGTAAGCAACGTGCAGTGATAATTGTGATATATCCTCTGTCTCTAGTCATCATTTAGCCTTTTGCCATCATTAGCTCGGCCGTCACACAGAGAGCCTGCTGTCCCGACATCCCCAGACCATCTGCCTGGCCGGGCCGTGCCAGCCAGCAACCAACCATCTTCCTACCACCCCGCATAACGCCCCATTTGGTGAGGCATCTGTGTGCACCACCAGTCTGCCAACAGAGGATTACCAAGTGTTTAAACAAGCCCTTGGATATTTAATGATATTCAAATGGCCATCTAATCCTATGGTGCATGTTTGAGCTGACAGCGATCATGAGAGACCCCATTTCAAGATGCCACAGTGTTAATGACACCCGCGATGAGGGAAATCAACACTCCATGTGAGAGCCGCCCTCGTATCTGATTGGCTCTGATTCTGTGTGACCAATCTCTGATAAGAGATGATTATCAGTCCATGCTTGTCCTGTCGCAGACAGCAGACACCTCTGGCACCTCTAAGATTAATTAACTGGTCTCACTTTCTAATGGTAGAGCAGGAGATGAGTCTTGACAAAAAGCAGGCTGCCAGTAAACAAGATGGACAATCCACAATGGCTGATTATCAGAGGAACCTTTGGCTTGTAATTTGCTGCCAACAATACCTAGAAAATTGGGGATTCCTTTCTATTTGAGGCGCTAAGTGAGAAACTAGAGTTGCTGTCTTTTGCTTTGATTTTTTTGTAAGAAGTACAAACTGAGGCCAGAAGTTATCAGATATTGTGAACTTTATGTTACCCCATTCACTTAAAGACTAACAGCTCTACCAAACCTAGAGAGCACATTATCAATAACTCATTTTGTACAATAAAAAATAATGAATAAAACTGGTGGTGCACATCAGTTTTCTGGTACAAAAGGAAAGCAAAACAAAATTTCAGTGCTTTCTCCCCAAAACTGTCATACTACAAAACCAAGCAAAACATTTCAGACAAATCCAATCAGACATCCATCTTCTTTGACATTAGAGATAGTCCGAAGCAACTCATTTCCTTGTCTTGTAAATGCAAACTTAAATTCTGACTAGGGATGTCAACACTTAATCAACTATCGATTAATTGATTGTTAAGAACTTACTCGAACCCATTGTTTTGTTTCGATTTTCAATCACGTGGAACAAACATCATGTGGTCTCATACTTCGTTCAGCTATCAGGGAGGTGTTTTATGTTTAAAGCATGTTTTGATGTGAATCAGCTGACTTAAGGTGTTGCGCACAGCGGAGACGCTCAGCTGGTGGCTGCGGCTGAGTGACAGGTCTCCATGAGCGCTTTTTTTCTCCGCCGCCGGTCTGATTATGAGCCGGTTGACCCATGAGTCTGGTTCTGCTCGATGTTTCAGCCTGTTGAAATGAAGTTTGTCCTTGCCACTGTAACTTACTAAATGCTGCTGAAGTGATCTACTCATGGTGGATTAAGATGAGATAAGACAAAGTGCTGCCTGTAAGATGGGACTGGATCTTATCCTGTCTTGATGTTGAGTCTTGGGTATAATATAGATCTGAGGCAGCAAGGAGAGCGCAGAGGGGGACTGGCACACATGGGACGATTGTCTCTGTAGTCCATCCACTTCCATCCGCACTGCTCCACTGCAGCTGAAACTTTTTGCCCAGTAGACCTATCATTTTACACAGTTACAGGTCCACAATGGAAACGAGACATTTTTGTTCTCAAGATATCTTATAATTAACAATACCATTACATAACTAATTAACACAGCAGAAAAAGACCAAATGCACAATAATGTATACTGTCACGGGCTATTATATTTCACTCAAGCTAAATGTCTGCTGGTTGCTTTAAATTGAAATGCTTTCAACAGTGCAGAAGACGACTGCTGGCTTTTGTACAGAGAAAATTGCAGTGCATTATAGTGCACAGTGGGGTGAAATAATTCCACCTGTTTTATTCAGCTAGAGATATTCTTGAACCGAGTGTGGTTCTCTGATGCTAATGGAATGGTTTGCCCTATTATGAAATGTTAACAACAGTGTTTGATAAAGTAAAGAAATGCAGCAAAAGACTGTTGTAAGGTTTGTGGGTATAATGAAAAGGAAACAGGGACTTTATGCTCCCTTTAATCTATAAAATAGTGTTTTAAAACTGCATGAGGCTACAAAGCTTGTTAAGTGGATGTGTTTTTTTCACCAGGGTGTTGTCAGTGTTTTCTTTTAAGTGTTACAATTGTGAAACAGAACTTGCAGTCTGCCAGCTACAAAACCGTGTGGCATCCAGAATGAAAGCGGGGGAACTTTTTTGGCATATAAAAGTATACTACAAAACTAATATGACTTCCTGTGCAGACAAATGTGCACAAAGTGAAACCATTCAGGAAGAAAAAGGACTGTGTATACAAGTTCTCTGATCCAAGCTGGAGCAACCCTCAAGAGAAAAAAAACAGAGAAAAAAGAAAAAGGCAGATGTGTGTTCCTCTACCATTTGCCCAGGTCTTTAAGACAGGAAATAGTTTAAGAGAGGTCTGTGGTCTCTGGAGCAGCAGCATTAAGAATCAGACATTTTCTTTACTGACTCTCCTGAGATTTACCAACCAAAGCCAATTAAGTCTTTGGCTTGAATGTGCACTTGGAAGGGATTGTTTGAGGGAGCGAGAAAGGTCACCTGTCTCTTTATGCCTCAGGTCCCCTAACCCCCCTCCACACATACACACACACTAAAACAGACATTTATACGTAAAGCCGTAAAAACGATCACACCATCACCCCCATGTGCTTCACGTCCACCAGTCTCACCTATGTGATTAATGGTGCGAGGATCTGACTGGTGTGACCATGGTGACAACGAACAGAATTCCCAAGAGCTGCTTCCAATCTCATCCATCCCCCTCAATCAGTTCACCACATATCTGCTATGAATAGATGAACGATAACACATAGATTGAAACTTGCAGGAGATATTGGTCGGCCCAATTAAAGCAGAACAAATAGGAGAGGAAAGTGGAGAAATTTGTCTGCAGGCTTGTCTGGTTGCATATAGAAATGCAAAGCCTGTTTCTAGAATAAGATATCTGGAGTCAGAAATGATCAATGGTCATTATCACATCTTCATTAGCGCTGCTTCATTAGCAGTTGTGATCATTAGCAAAGTAAAGCAGATTATAGTTTTAATTTAAAGTTATGAATCTCGGAGACATTTGCTTCCAAAATCAGCGCATTTGAAAAAGGTAGACTTGTTCCTCCAAAAATCCTTTAAGGAAATTACCATGAAAATGGCTCTGAAGCTGAGCCAATCTCCCAGTCTATCTAATAGCTTTCTGCAGATTTGTGAGCATTTGAGGAAGAACAGATAAGAAAGCCTTGAGCATCACATCTGCTGGGTTCGATTGAGAGCAGATGCTGCAGTAGACCGTGATTTGGCAAAGTTTTATACGTAATGTAACAGAATCAAGTGTTCAGTCAAGCAGGAGAGACGTGAACGTTTCCAGCTCTTGTCCCTCAATCATTTTAGGAATCACAAGTCTGGAATAGCTAATTGTTCCAAGAAAATGTTGCCTCACGTACTGCAGTTTAACTCCTGAGACTGACAGAGAGAAATGGTATGCTTCACCACAAAACAGAAGAAAAAAGGAGAGGAGAGAAAAGCTGTGAACATTTCTACATGAGAGGAGACTTAATTAGTGGTAGATGTGATCGTTTCTATGCTCCCCTGTCAAACGGGAAGCTACCGTGTGTCAGTGAGCTTTTACTGTCCTTGTTAGCATGGTGCTCATCCTCACTTCCTTACGGTTGCCACAGTAACAGACCCATCAGCCTGGTCATAACCCCTCACATTTCATATCTATATTGGTGTGCAGAGTGTGTGTATTTCAGTATGAGTGGAGACAGTGTGAGGGCTAATGAATGTCTCCATAGAAAGTTTAATTCCTGTGTGCTCTGGGTCAGTGAACCAGGCAATCATTTTCTCAACTAATTCGAATGATATTAAAAGATTATGAGACATTCTGATTGTGCTATAAAAATGCAGGTCTAGTGAGGTCTCACTTTAAAAGACATAAAGCAACAAATGTATAAGGTCAATTACTTGTAATCGGATTGTCTATGAATTCAATAGGTAAGTCTTAAGAGGTAGTTTTGTGTGGGATCTGTCCGTAATGGCTGAAAAAAAGAAACTAGTTCAATATATTGACAATGACACACTGATTGTCCTGCACTGAGCGATGGCTAAGCCGTGGCAGAGATCAGTCGATATAGGTGAACTGCTCAGAGCCAATGACTGTAGTTTTACAGTAAGTCTCCTGTCAGAGGCCAGTTAAATGAGTTACTGTTAAGATTCATGGCTGCTCTTCAGCAGTGATTCCCAACTGGGCATTCTTGTAGCTGATGCTTGGCTTCTGCAGCCACAAGTGGGTTCAGGAAATAAAGAGCACGTGTAAAAGTAACTCATTCACTACCAGCTGCAGGAGCATGACTGCACAGGAGACACCTGTCAACCCACATTAGCTAACCTAAAGAACAACAAAATGCACAGACAAAGAGGGTCAGCACATACCTTTAATAGTGAGCTAAAACAGGGAAGTAGGGTGTTCTAGTAGTTATCTAATAGAGGATTATGACAAATAAGAAAGTTAGCCAAAAATGTATGAAGGATTAAACAATTATCTTAATTTGATTTTCATATAAAATACTGAGATAAAGGTAAAGTATAAAATCAGAGAGACCGCACTGCCCTCAAGTGCCTCAGCGGGGAATTGCTGAGCGAAACGGACACATCGGCGCACAAGTATGTGGTGCTCATGTCCGCGTAGGGGCAAAGCAGAAGTATAAATTAGCCTTAAGGAATGGGAAATTGATAGTTGAAATAGTAAGTCAACAATTATGAATAAGAAGTTGAACTGATTAGCTACCAGTAATGGATGATAGCTTGAAAAAGCTAGCTAAGAGAAATGGATTAATGTGTGAAGTGTTCTAGTTTGCTGACAGTTATGGTGCAATTTTCGACAGTAAAGATAAACGTTTCATTGAACTAGCATCTGCTGGTGAATAAAATACAATCTCACCTGACAAACAACAAACTGACGTATCACAAAGGTCACAAAGTAAAGTATTAATATCGCTGCATTATCCAGCTTTTAAAGTGGTAAACCTAAAATATTCCAAAATGATCACACAAGACACCTAACATTTGTTGCTAATAAAGAGGCCATTGAGCTCCGAGGATGTGAGGCTACATCCATCTCTCAAGAGAATTGGTGTGGACTGTCCTTCCCCTGTCAGAAGAAACTAAGACAAAACACAATGGAGATATGTCTCATCACAAACTTCTCTTCACCATCTATAACATGCAATTTTCTGCCGTCAGCTGCTCTTCTTTTCTAATCTGAGAGCTCTTGTCTGGACTGGTTCTTGTTTGAACAGTTCGAGTTCCACTGGGATGACCTCTGCAGGGTTAGCAAAATGACATGTCTGATTTTACTGCCGGCATCAAGTGACTTTGAGACATATGCTGTTCCAGTGGGAAATACTGACACCAGCTCATACGCTGAAGAGAAAAGGGGGAATTAAAAAGCAATGTCCATAAATTCGTAATTTTTTCTGTTGATAACAAAAACTACTTAGACGGGTCACTTAACTTCCTGTGTCTAGCAGGGCTCAACCCCTTTTGCTCTTTGTCTGAATTGCTTGGTCATTCAGTAATGGTTTGTAAATGTATATAACCAAAGGTATAATATTTGAACTTAGTTGACACAATGTGCAACGCAGCGAGCAAACTTTACTGAATTTAATAAAAGGGAACACTGAAAAACAAATGCAAAACTGTGAATGTCTTGGGTATTACATTATGTTTGTGAACTACAGTTGTTCTCTTTGGCTGATCAGTAAAACAGATTACTCAAACCCCCTGTTCCCTCTTTCACCCTCGGCCACCAAGTGAAAAGAGTACAGAGAAATACACACAGATTCAGGAAGGAACATTCTTTTTCTTTGCAGAAAGTTTGACACAATTCTGCTGAGGTTTACCTGCACAGGTGCACCTGTGTGCTTCCTCTTGCATTTTCAACGAGATAGACATCTCTGGATCCACTCAAGGAACTTTCTCTCTGCTCACAAAGGCTGCCCTGTTCATCATTACAGTCTCTGTTACACCTGTTTATTCATTCAGTCATTCCCTTCATCATTCATCCCCATCCAGGAGCTTGGTCTCGGTTTAGCAGAGATCAGGAGCAGAAGGTGAGGCAGAGTAGAGAGAGACAGAGAGAGGGAGAGCATCACCTTCGATTTCTTCATGAGCAGTAATGAGATGGCCTGCTACACACCGGGGGAATTCATCTGTGTGTGCAGAGATCACATAAGTAATTGACTGAAGAATCCAACTCAAACCCCATAAGGCCCATCATGCTAACCTTGTCTCTGCTTCATTTTTTTTCTCTCTTACTCTGTTACATCGATTTGTGACACTGATCAATTGCTTTTGTTCAAGGGATGACAAACGGTGTAGCAGTTTCTTCTATGAAAATCAATGAGTCTATATACTGTTTTACTTTAATCACCTCTTTCTGCGAGCTGCCATTTGCCCTGTGGCAAATCCTCTCGATGAAAGCGACAGCCGGGGGCAGCAGTATTGGTATCCGATCTCTTCTCCACATATTAGCACTGACTCAATTGATTGTCTGATTGACAGCGCCAGACTGAGACGAGACAAAGAGAGAGTGTCAAACACAGGAGGGGGGATACATGCTTGGATAGTGCAATGGCATGTTTATTTCAGTGACCGACATACCACAATGTGCCATTGGTATGATAGCATGTGGGCTTGCACACCGAGTGTGTATGTGTGTGTCTGAATCATGTCTAAAAGGGGAGTGTGTGGGAGTTCTCTCTTCAGACCTCATCAACTGACAGATACTTTCATGGCTCTGTGCACTGAAATGTCTCAGAGCAGAGCCTGAGGGGCAAAAGAACGATCCACACTTCATATTCATTCAAATTTTCAACAAACAAATCCCCCCCCCCAGTGCAATTATGTAACAGTGCTTTATAGGTTTCTTCTAATCAATCTGATTAAACCATGTCAGAGCTCCTAACTTTACAGCAACAAGCATTTTAAAGTGCCACATTGATTTAAAGTATTCATAAAAACGCATTGAAATGTTGAAATGTCACAAGTTTTAATCCTCCAAATTATGCTGAGAAATGGAACCAATTGTCGGCATCATTGTCTGGTTTCATTTAGTTATATATGATCAAATATATGTTAAAAAGGAATAAATGATGAAGGTGTATGACTATCAAAACTCTAGTCATTAAACTCAAACCATACAGTAGCTTAATGTGTCTGTCTAAACATTGGATAAAAAATAAACAAACCTGACATGCGAAGTATACTGAGCAGGTGGTTATAGTATACCTAAGGGATATTGTACAATGAGCAGAGGGGAGAAGAGAGCCCTCCGCGTCTAGGTTTTTTCCACTCTTGAGGGATTGTATTTTGCATTGCCACCTGGTCACTATACATCATTCCACTTATACCTCGCTACCACCCACAGATACAAACAACTTTACACTATGTATTGATTTAGAAATGATTTTAATGATAGGAAAGGTTGGTTTTTTTTGCAGCAAAAAAACTATTGTTAGCACTTCCATCAGCAATTGTATCTTTGACAGCCTCCTTGCAGGTCAAGTTAACATTGACCTGAGCATTTTCGTTCACAGTTTGGTCAAAACATGAGCGTTTCTTTTGTGGTCCTTCCAAACACAAGCAGTAAATAACAGCGGCACCTGAATAAGCTCTTCTTCCTTATAAAATTTCTGTTGGCATTTCCCTCTCACTTAACCAGTCCTGTAACACTGTCAATGCCCACACGTGCCACGGGGTTTGGTTTTGCTTTTTTTTGCTTCAACGGTTTTACAACCTGGTCTAATTTTCTCTGCTGCTGACTGGTCAGCCATTAACCACCAATCTAAAGTTTTGTGATATCTAATACATTGAGAGTAATATTAAAAGCATCCTCCATGTTTTTTAATGCTGTCATCAAAAACAAGTTTTTCCTTTTCAGCACATTATCAACAGGAAGAGGTGAAATCATAAACTGCATAAATGTCCTGAACTCCTTTTTTTCAGAATCAATGTATCAATCAGAATCAATACCATTATTATGGAGTACTGACCAATTGGAATCAAGTATTTCACACAGGCTGGTGATTTGTGATAAAGCCAGGTACTAAAATTATTCATCAATTAGGCTAGTCGTTAAAATTGTCCGATAAAGCAGAACATGTCTATTGATATTCACAAAGCTTTCTGATTAGGTATGTCAAATATAACATTTTTGGACCTGTAAACTGAAAAAAAAACTGATATTTCCTAAAAGATGACCAAATGAATGCCCAACTTCTCAGTAACTCAGAATTGATATATTCAACGCTACATTATTGGTACAAACAATGCTTTTCAGTCTGATTTTAGTTGCTTCTGTGCTTTTAGTCTCTGTGTTTTTTCTTTTAAACACACATACACACACATTCACTCAGTCTTTCTCAGCCTTTCTAACAAAGCCCTTCAGAGATACTCATTATCACTGACTGTCCTCTTACAGCTCCCTTTTATATTCAGTTCCTGATCTCTCAACAATCAGTGCTCATTTGCACAATTGTCATCATCAAGGATGTAATCTTTTATATGCTGCAAAACAGTAATGATCCAAACTCCACTATTGCCACATACTGCCATGTGACACTTAACTACTGACTTCAGTCCATCAGTGAAAGCAAGATATACTGCCAATATCCATCTGGTGTATCCTCATATGTTAGTACTGTCAGCCTCTAAAGGCTGATTTATACTTCTGCGTCTCCCCTGCGCAGCAGGGACTGACGCAGACATGAGCACCACATACTTGTGCGTCGGTGTGTCCGTGTCGCTCAGCAATTCTCCGCCGAAACGCTTGAGGGCAGTGTGGTCTCTCTGATAGCTGGCCGCCTGCTTACGGTCCCGCTACGATCTCTGTTTACTTTTCCACAGCTATTCAGAGCATGTTATGTTAATCTACAGCTGATACATGTTGCTGTTTATCATACAGACATGATTACATTAAGAATAGAGAGGAGGAGATCAAATACACGGCCGATGTGCGGCCGATGTCCGGGATCCCGGAAGTGCTGTAAATGCGGGAAAAACAAAGCCGCCGAGCGGACCAATCACAGGGCTTGTGGTCCGCGTCTACGGGGAGTTACATTTTGGAGGAGGTGCTACGTGCGTAGGCCTCGGCGTAGGTACGGGAGCTACGCGGACCCCCGGCGTAGGGTACGCCGTTGATTCAACGCAGAAGTATAAATCAGCCTTAAGGGATGGACCATTATATCTCTGTAACTGCAGGGGGCTGTGTAGCTGTGCAGGAGGTGAGACCAGGGTTTGAATTACAATTAGTCTCTGTGGGATGTGGGTGAGACTGCTGGTGTATATATATATAATTTTGCTATGTCTCGAGGTCTCACGCGCACATCATTGCATCATTGATTATCATACTGCACACAAGAAGCAATCACTGTCTTAAGGATACACGCTCTGATGGGTTTAGATTTAAATGTTATGCATCACAATCAGTGACTGTGTATTTATATATACGATGTGCCTCCATCCCCCATTGTATGATAATGAAGCCAAAACACGCCCCATGACCGGCACTGACACGTTGTGTTGATGACGAACTTTGAAGCCAAGACTTGTGCAGAAGCAATCTGGCTGGTGGTGTTGTGGAAACAATATCCTGCATCTCCTAACCAAAACACAATTCACAATTCCCCGAAAATAAACACTTGCATGTATACACCAGCATGATAGTTTAACCCATGTCCCACCTGTTTACAAGGAAGAGGCAGGATCAATGACCTACACTGCAGCCGGTCAGTGAGAGGAGCTTGCTATTTATTGGCCTCAGTTTTGGGAAGCTGTCATATCGCTGTCTTTCTACACAGGCTACAATCACAATGTCAAATACACTGGTGCAAGTTCAGGCAGTGAGGAGCAACTGAAAATGAATCAAAGCTGGTTTTTAGTTATATTTGATACAAATAATTAAAGGTGCAGTCTGTAGAATTTAGTGGCATTTAGCAGAACAGGCTTATTAGAAATGGAATATAATATTCATCATTTGGTTTAAACAAAAACCTTCCAAGGGGACTGCCATCTTGCACCGCCATGTTTCTACAGTAGCACAGAAAGGACAAAGTATTGACATCCAGTTTTTGTATATAGTGAATGGCCTCTCAAAATACACCAGTTGGAAGAAAAGAGTGGTTTCACGTAAAATAATTTGTATCGATACGTTTTTTTGATGGCAAACTTGATAAACAGAGGATCATACTTAACATGCTTCACAGCTGCTTATTGTCCTCGAAGGCCACCATCACTTGTTGAGCTTCACAAACGAGAGGGGTGAGCAAGGGAGCGTTTCAATGTAGAATCTGAAACCCTGATATGGCACAGTATTCCCATTTCTACACACTTATTTTGTTACAGCTGTAGGCACCGTCAGTGTACGTTACAGGGCACAGCACACAATGTGACTGGGCATGTTACCTAATATTTCTATGCTTTTTCCAGCTATTCGTCTCTTTATGCCTGAATGTAGCTGTGTGCAAGGTCAGAGAGAGGCCCTGCCCACTCTTGCATCAATAGATTTGAAGAGCTGTGATTGCCGGAGCTGGAGAACATATTGTGACCCCATCCTTCATTGAGGTTTACAGACAGCTTGGATGATGGGAATAAATACAGCCACAGAAATATCATTGTGCATCTGTATTAGAGGAGATTCAAAATCAAATTTTTAACATATATAGTGTAAATAACGGATGGTTTACAGGGATTTATATAAGTTCACTTATGAAACTTGGTAAGCATCGTTGTCATACACAGGCCTACAAAAGAGCCACCTTGAGCTATTCAGAACTTCCAACATTGTCAATTTTGGTGTGTTTTGTAACCTTTTACATTTCAAATCTTGAGCTTTATTCAAGATAGTGGCAGCACTCAAACGTCCGGCTGTTTTGGACTAAAGATCTGGGTCGGTTTTGGACTTTCAAACAACCAAAGAAAGAATTTTGATAAGGCACTGCTTTGACACTGATATCCTATGTCCCACTTTCTGTTTATGGTCATACCTGTGTAATTAGTGCTTTTAACACGTCAATAACAGCTGCTTTGAATGTGCTTTGTATAAGGGCAGCTCTGAACCCTGCAGTAGCTCGCTGTGCACTCTGAGGAGCTGTTTAGCACTTACTGCCGTGGGAGATGGAGCTTTAGTCGGCTTTGTTGGCCAGACGGAGCCCTGGTGATAATGGCCTGCTGGCCTCTCCCAGATCCTGTTACACTGCTGGGGACACACAAGCTGCTCTGTATTTAGCAGCAGTTGTCTCTGCTGAGAGCTGAGACTGTAACGGAGCTCGCGGACGCTTCCTCTCACCTCACAGTGAAAGTCTTGAGGAACAAATAACACTGGAGGAAATGGACAGCGTAGAGCAGTCTGTTCATTACATTTGTATTGACTCTGAAGAGAACAAGGAACAAGGAAAGCAAAAGGAGGAAGCTCATGTTTTCTTTTAGCTGGAAGTGTCGCTGCACAGCATCTACAGTTAATGGTAAATGCTCTTGAGTGACCAACATCACTAGGTATGTTTTTCCTTAATGTAACTGATACCTAGATTTAATCAGGTATCAGTGCAATGAAAAAAAGAAACTAGAAACATGTCACTATTATTTTCTAGCACCAGTTTTCTACACCTACTAACACTGTGGATGCGACATGTTTTTTATCACTGGCAATCCTAACCCAGTAACACACTGACCTAAGCTAAGAAGCAGCTACTATACAGAAACTCCATTCAGTCGACTTGATCTTAATGTTACACTCAATGCTGCAATGTTATTGGTTACTCTTGTCACATAAAAAATCACTTATTTAACTGTTCTTAAATAGAAGTTGCCAAAAGCAGCTTCAGTATAAATTATTGCTTTGAGAACAAGTTGACTTTTTAGGGGCTAATCAATTATGATATGACACCCGAGCATTAGGCCTTCTCTCTGGTATGGTGCTCTAGGCTATATCAAAGGCATTAAGATACTGATATTTGTCATGGAACCAACTCCTATTACATCTTCATACTTTAGCTGAATGTATATGTTTGTTTGGCAGCCTTGTTTTGAAGTTGTCAGTCATTTCCATGTGTTTCTCAGCAGATAAGAGCAGCTGCAACAGTCCAGACAGTCCACCTTTGTAAACTATCCTCTTTAACAAGCCTTGAGAAATCAATTTGTTCCCCTGTCAGTTGATTGAGATAATTTTACACTCAGTCCATCAGCAGTTCTTCAGTCTGACTATGTATCATAGGATGGATAAGCTCTGTGATTCTGTGTTATTTGAAACACAAACAACAAATGGCAGACCCAGGCTGGGGTAAGATAAGGATTTCTGAATTATCTGGCTGCATTCTGTCTGCACATGGAGCCTCCCCACAGGATAACAGCAGCTGTGCTCGATGTCTTACTTCCATTAAAATAAAAGACAGGATCTGAGAAGAAAGTCTGCTGTATAGAAAACTACATCTAAAGGATTTCCATTTCCAACATGTAAATAACTACCCTGAACAGCACAGGCAGTGAGTACAAGCAGGCTGTTTCATACACGGATATGGTATCTGTCTGGCTGTTGAAGAGTGAGAGAGAAAGCATGACATTTCTTCTGTCAGACACCAAATGTATGTTGCATGCTGATATACTGATTCATTCTCCTCTTGCCAGTTGAAGTGAGCAAAGAAAGAAGAATTTGGACAGAAGAAAACTTCCAGGAAGCACTGGGATGACCTTAAAATATTCCATTCGCAATGTGCAAGAAGGTAGATGTAATGTTATCTGAACATATTATGCGGAAGTTAGTTGATGATGGTAAGTCTGCACTACAGATCTCAGATGTGATTGGCCTCAGAGGTTTGGCTGGTGCTGAGGAGAGGGAACAGGCTGTGCAGGAACACACTAATGTGCTGATTTAATAAAGAGACAATATGAATGGATGGTTTGGAACAATGGAGCCTGGTCCAAGCTTAACATGGATTAAATAAGAGACAGATTTCAAAGAGCATGAAATGAGTCAGTCTGGACTCCTCAATCTAGATTCTTTTTTTTTAGGCATCCATTGATGTAACTTTCTTAGTTACTTAGTCATAGACTTATTTGCCTAACTGAAAGATTAACAATCGTTTGAAAAGGTAAACAACAAAAACACAGAACAGCTACCTTATCAAGCTATAGCATGTCACTCTATTCACGTCGTTTCTGAGGCAGCACAGTATGAGTTTGGCTTGCGTTTAAGCAACGTAATTCATATGGTACTCTGACGTTCTCAATAAAGGTAGAGAGTTCTCTGAAAAGCATATGAGTGACATTACTTTTTTTAACGGAGTGAGACTTTGTCTCTGCGTTTACAATCTTTGCAACGCACCTAATGAGTGTAATCTGACACTGAAAGAGATAGGCTTTTCTACTCCTTACTATTAGGGTGCTAGTTGTGCTATCAATTATGCTATCACACAACCCTATTGTGCATGCTCACATTATGATAATGATTAAGTTGCAATTTATTGTGCAGCCTTATTTGGATGTGTGATGAGATATCTTTAGAGTAACAATGCAATTGTCAGATTTAAAACTGTTAAGTAAATAGAGTTCATCAATCATTTTTTATTTTGTTTTATTTTATTTTAAGGAGTCGTTCTTGCTATTTTAATCCAAGAAGTTACTATGGGCAAAAATGACTACATTTTACTTTCAATTTGAGGTGTTTAGAATTGAAAAAAAAACACACTCAATTTTGAAAACAAAAAGCCTGTAAAACCACCAATCTTCTGTAGATTGTGCCCTCTATTCTCTGTATCGAGTATGCCTGTTTTATTTTTGTGAGTATATTAAGTGTTATTAGTGTTGTGCTTCCGTCAGGCCCAAGGGTGTGATTTATTTCTGGCGCCACCCGTCAAACAAAGGTTGCCTCTTGTCATTCTGACAAGCAGCCAATCTAATCAGCATGAATGATGATGGGGTGGACACATGCTAATTAACATCATCATCCTCAGCATGGTGGAACAAACGACACTGCTTTTGTCGTGCTTTGATAATTCTCATCAGTGCAGTTATTTGTGTCTGTACAGTTGTAAGTGTACACAATGTACAAATGATCGTGAGTGTTCCTCTCCAAGTGTATTTGTGTGTGTGTGTGTCTTCACAGTGAAAAAGAATGAATCATAGCTGAGTAGCTGGAGCCCGTGGGCAGGGTGGCATGAGTTCATCAGGGCAGACGAGCCGCCCGCACACTTCGGCGAGACGATGAACACTGCTATAAACTCCAAATTTAAATGACGTTGAGACTGAAAATTCCGATGCTGTACGTAGACAATATGGAGTAACTTGAGCTCAAAGAGGCGAGCCAAGGCAGCCTTTCCATCTGGAGCCCATTTTAAGCCGGTGTGTAGAGAATGATTTCATCTGAGACTCAAAACATTCAACTGGGATGCACGTCTTTTTTAGTAGCAAAGTGAGTGTCCTCCTAAAGCTTTTTAGAAGACATATCACCATGAGTCCAACATCTCATCTTGTCTTGGTAAACATGTTGGTTCCCTGCATTGTACATGAATGAAGGTCGTTCAGGGAGCCTCTGAGCAAGAGCATTAAATAAGCTTTTTAGAAGAAAGCATATAAAACCAACCGCTCCAACAACACAGTGTTAAATGAGTTTTATCAGCAGTGTGACTTGAATAAATGCTTCAGAGGGAAATGTATACCTCTCTTGATTGTTTTCACCCTCAGCCATCTCCACTATGTGCTACAATGCTTATGTCAATCTCAGTTTGAATAGCAGGCTTTTTTTTAACCAATTGGATTTTAATTTAGTTTTAAATGTTGATAAATCTTGAGAGTTTTTATGGTGTCAATTAGGGATGGGCAATGATTTTCAAATATTGGAATATTCGTTCACTTTTAAAAGTACAATTTTTCATCATTTTACCGGTGCCTGGTTGTAATGCAGTATTCCCAACAGACGGCGGCTATAGAGCATATTAAAGCCATTTGCTATCCGCATTAAGTAACAGAAGAAGAAGAAGAATGCTAACTGCATTAAATAGCAAAAGAAGAAGAAAACATTAGCGACAGTCGCAGCGATTTTCTCTGTTTCTGAATCTCACACCAAACACGTATTTCCAGAGACTGAGCATGGCTCTAAAATGTAAGCACACGCCACGCCAGACAGACACCGTCAGTGCTGGCTACTAGAAGCATCTCGTCCTGCTGCTGGACGTTAATGGGATAGGTGTGCGTGTCTGTGTGTGTGTGTGTGTGTGTGTGTGTGTGTGTGTGTGTGTGTGGGGGGGGGGGGGGGTATTCCAAGAATTGTCTAACAGATGATTATGGAATAGTATTTTGGCTAGAAAGGCTCATCCCTAGTGTCAATATGCCATATGGTAGAGATCTGTCCTGGTCCACAAGGATCCTGGACCTATAGGGACAAAGCCAAACCTTATGAAGAGCTGGTCTCATGCCGTCACCTCTGATTCCTGATTTGTTTATCATGATGTTTATAACCAAGGTGTCTCCTTCAGGACACTTTATTACTGCTGTAAATAAAAGATAAGCATCATACACACAAAAAAACAAGATGAAAAACCATAAATTACTGCAGAGCGAGTTGGAGGCAGATGGACCCATTCTTCACTCAGGTAAATGAGACTGGAGACTGAAATGAGTTTTCTGCAACAAGAAAATAAGGGCTCTTAAGTGTATTACGTTCATTAAGTGTGAATTTTAAGAGCCATTCTATTTATCCAGCTTTGGGTCCATAAAAGATCGGTAGTATCTTGGGCAACAACAATAACTGTATATTCTGGTAAATTATCATATATTATTATCTTTGAACTCTTTCCTACTTTATATGTATACATTACTGGACTAAATCAGATGTTCAAAGCAGCCACCAGCCAACATCCACCCCTGTAGCTAAGGTTAATGGTTCCTACCATAATGCTGTATTGTTCTACTACCTGGAAGGCATCTAGTACCTTGGCACGGTTTGGCAGTATTGTGATCTAGAAAATGGAGATAAAGTTGTATGTAGGCTGTGTCTGGTTAAACTGGCACATAACCACTCAACCAGAGCAATGAGGAACAAACACAGGAATATGGACATTACCCTGCAAGAACCGTCAGCTGGTGGGGCTAGCTCTGCTAACTTTAGCCGCACTCTGCAAACCAGATTGACATCATTCTGTGTTCCAATCTTTAGGCGTGTTCAATACTTTCTGCTTAGCTTTGACTATGTCTTGATTTTTTTCTTACCTTTAGATTAGTCGGTTGATTGGAATTTAAATTTCCATTTAAACGACCAGAAAATAAGTCACTTCAAAACACTGACGAAGAGAATTGTAACATATTTTTTCAAATGTTTCCACTTCCTATCTTACTTTCACTGATTCAGATTTATTTGCTTGTGTAATGAGCTCTATATAACCGTTGTCAGCATTTTCAAAAAGCTTTTCCTTAAGCTGGTATACATTTATTTTCCCTTTCAGCATTTCTTTCAAGCTGAAGTTGACTGCACAGTGATCCTTACAAGACCTTCACCATTCTGAAAAGATCCTCCAGAAGTGTGAAGTAGAAATGTTTGAGTAGTGAGCCACAAAAAAGTGCTGTCCATTTACAGCAACTGCCGTCTGGTATTATGTGTTTCTTGCATGACATCTTCCTTGGACCTCACATCGTCTGTGTTCTTCCTCTCTTCCTCTCATCCCTTTTCTTGCCTTTGGCAGACCTCACATTGAAAAAAATATCTCCTTGCTTTTCCTTCTCCTCTCTGCTTTCCTTCACTTCATCACTCCTCCCTCCCCCTTTCCATTCCTCTCTTGTCTCATCAACTCTTCAGACACAGAGTCTCACTGGAGCTCCCATTACGATGCCCAGGGTGCATCACCGCTCCATCTCTCAGTAATGGATTTCCAATGCTTCGACCATCTTCCTACCTGTCACGTGGTCTTGTCTCCTCCCTGGGTAGCATCACTCTGTAAGCTGTTTAGAAATGCATGAATCCTCTCTGTGTTATTGTACTCATTCCATCATTACTCACTCCCCAGACAGAGCAGCAGAGCACAACCCCCACTTGCTCCTCCTGCTGCACCAAGTCAAAACCATGAAGACTGCTACGGCTATGGAACAGCAGCACATCACAAGATTGATCAGCTCCAAATGATATATAAAATTGAGTTATTGTGCTGAGTTATATAATAAGAAAGTGGATCGGAATGCAGGTTATTGTTCCAAACACCCCTTGGTAAATTGGAAATTAACTGTGAGAACTGAACTTGGCTTTGGAAACCGCACCAGAATGTGCCAAATTTCTTAACAGTTCCTGAGTGACATATTAAAAAATGTGAGTGCAAATTCTTCCCTAATTGCTCACAATCACCAGCATTTTGATGAGCTGTAAAAATCGATTTTATACCCAAGATATTTTTATGTTTCCCAGAAAACCATTTAAGCAGATACTGTGCAGTTTACACTCAGAGTGCTGTTCATCAGTTTTGAGGGTGACATAATTTTCAGAGCCTCCTCCAAAAAAGAACCTAAATGTGCATGGATGATTCAAATAGTACTCAACGAGAAGGCACACACACATTCTGTATTTCTACATTCTATAAATCTCCAAAACAAACCAAAACATTTATACAGAACTGACAGGCCTCACGTTTAAATGTCAGTCATCACAACCACCTGAACTAATTTCAGTCCTCTCCATTACAATGTTTTGGCTGGATGGATGCAGACAGTGTCTGATTCATAGCTGGGCTTCCGCCCACTCATGGCTTTCATTTCTGTACAAAAATAAAAATAAAAAAATAAAAAATAAACACTTACAAAGCATTTCATCACCCCAAAAATGCCCACCTCTGTCCTTTCAGTATGCTGCTCATTGTATACAGTCACAGCAGACAGAGACAAGAACAATACTGAAACAAGCTTTTTGGTTCAATACCTCTCAGCGACTAGAAAGAACCGCACGGCCTCTGAATAAATATGCTTTCAAAAGTATGTACAAGCATGTAGGCTGGGAAAGCAACTCAAATTATAAAATAGTGGTCTTACCTTTGGTGTTTTAGTGCACTTTCCATTTCGGGCATCTTTTATATATGCTATATCCAGTAGGTCTGTATCCTGGAAACAAGAAGAAAAAACTGATTCAGTATCAATGTCAACACTGCTAATTCAACAGCTTCAAAGTCAGTTTAGGACAAAAAGACACTCTTAGCTCATGGGAGCCGTTTAAGATCCAGGAACCTTTCAACATCCAATTCCATTTCCAAAGCAGCCACCTCTGGCGGGAGGCTTTGTGTGTTTGCTGTGTATGTTTGATCAATCTCAAGTGTTAAGAGACACACATTAGCCTCAATTCCAAACGCCATTTGGGAATCATTTAGTGTAGATAGATGCTACCCTAATGACACTTTGCTCTGCCAAAGTTGAATTGTAATGTTGGGCAGAAACTCAGGACAGAGAAATAAGTTCCCATGTTGGCTGATGACCTGGCTAAGTGATCAAAAGCACAAGTAGTCAAAATAAGCTTGACAGATTTGTCTCATGTAAGCAGATAAAAGACTAGTGTGACAGGCCCAAGCGGCAACCTCCAGTTTTGATAAAAAAAATGAGTCAATGTGGAGGTGCTAAATATTGCAATTCCGAGTCCACTTGAGACTGGCTCCAAAGGCCTAGGAAGTCCCATTATGTCCCATATAAAATAGGCTGTTTTTCCAAGTTATATTTAGGGGCAAAAAAAAGTACAAATTCAGCTGCGACAGACACCAATAGAAACACTACTAGCAAGAGAAAACCTGGTGTAACACCCCAGAGATAAACACATTTTCTGTTGTAGTGTGATGCTGTGCCATAAACTTGTGCCACATTTTAGCTGGAGTTAACTATGTGATTGAAAGTCAACTTGCAAAGCTGACAAACAGCCATGAAAAAGCCATGGAAATGCAAACATCATTATTCCACAAAAAAGGAACCAAGCGCTTTGTGCGACGGCATTGTTGGGAAGTGGAAATCTTGGCTCCACCATTGATTTATTATTTATACAAGTGTGGGAAGCCATGTCAGAGCCTCTTGTTCCATCTCCAAGCTCTAATATTTTACCGTCTTGATGAAGAGCACTGAAACAATCGCCAAACAATTTGTAAATGGAAAGCTTCTTCCAACTGTCACACACATCACAGACATGCAGCCAGCCATCAATAAACCATGCGTGTCAAGCTTATTTGCAAGCCCAATGTCCCTCAAACAGCCGGTAATGTGGTTAGCAATGAATACTCAGAAAATGCAATCATACATAGGGCCTCTGCTGCCTTCCTTCAGTCACCTCATCCTTCTATCAGCCTGGTTTATCTCTCTTTCTATCTCTGAGCAGGAGCCAGGACATGAAGTGGAAAATTAACCAGAATGAACTGTATGTCCACTCAGCACTATCTGGGGAGACAAGGTGTGATGGAGGCTTTGCTCCATCTTCAGTATCTGACCATCTCAAGGCAATGAGATTTGAAGAAAATTGCACCTGGCTATTCTTCCTTATCTGTAAATCCATACCTCCCATCCTGGACCCTGAAAACGATTGTTTCATTCTTATATATGAAGATTGTTTGTGTCTGTTTTAGATTATTATGCCAACAGCAGTAGATCTATACTTTTTCCAATACCACATGTACAATAGCAGATGAAGAAGAAGAACCCCAGATCATGTTAGTTTTTCAGTGTATAACCAAATGACCAAGATAAAAGCAAGCTCAGCTCTGAAGAAGGATTTGCAGATGCAAATTATTGGTCACAAAAGCAAATGTCTCAGTTATGTGGATGCAAAGCCCCCATCTGTCTTTACATTAAGGCACTCTCCCCTACGGCTGTAATCCACAAGGACAGGTTATTCCCTTTCTGCAGCTTCAATTAGGCAGTCCCTGTTTGCACAGAGAGAGCCTTTGAGTCAAAGGTTAACGCCTACATCAGGACTGAAAATGCCTACTTTGAAGTCTCTTTAGTGGGATCAAACTCTGCATGGGGGCCTGGCAGAGCAGCAGGGCTCTAGGAAGCAGCTCGCTGATGGGGTCCGTTTTTGTGCCCTCCAGCCTTGCACAGTTAAAGCAAATCTAAGCTGGTGCAGCATTATTGGTTGAGTTTTAAGCGATACAGCTGACTCATTAAAGGTAAAGCAACCTGCCTGCATGGTTACCAGCTGCTTACACAGTGTGTGACTAAGATGTTACATATGTAGTTGGTGCTGTAACAGCCAAACAGCAGCATCAGCACTCACTGCAGAGGATTAATCATTGTACAGATGTAAATGAAAGTTGATGCCAGTGACATTTTATAAATATTGACTTGGATTTATAAGTGCAGACGCTGCATAGTGAGTTAATGAAAGTACTTTCCTTCAGTCTGGTGGCTCCAGCCATTGCTTTTCCTGTTTAATTTCTCTCATTTATCTCCTCTGACATACGTTCTTTATCTGCTCATTTTTGTCTTTTCTTCATATTTATCACTCTGCCTCTCGATCTGTCTTTCACAATTTTAATTTCCCCCTCTCTCTCTCTCTCTGGGAATTTCTGTGTGCAAAAACCATTAGGCAGTGATAAAAAAAAAGCCTATAAAGACCCATGGCACGTCCAGGAAGTGAGCAGAGCCAGCAGGAGAGAAAGCCACAGAAATTAATGGACATGCTCAACATGCGATGGCCCTAAGCTCTGTCCGTCTACCCCCGCTGTTAAGACTGTCCACACAACATTTGCAGGATTCTGCCTTTAAATAAGAATTAATCCCATTTCTTCTTGAAGTAAGGAGGCTGGTGTTTGAATGAAGCTGAGGGAAATTCATCATTGATCTGTGAGTCACTCTGCTGTCAAACCAGCTTCTGTCTGCTTCAGGCCCTGTTACGTCTAATATAAATGCCACGTTCCTGTGTTACAGAAATCTCTTTTATCCTTTGATTTAAATAACACTGAGCTCAATAGTGTATGAAATGTGATGTATGAAATCTTGACAAGAGCCTTGCCCTTGAAAATAATCTGTTACAAGGTGCTTGGAATAAAACGCCATACAAAATATCTACAAAGGGGCTTTCAGAGTCCAGGTCCTAGTTGGTTGGTTTTACAACAAAGTGTCTGCTGCCCTTTCAAGAAACAATCTCTCACAGCTTTACAGGTACAAGCAAGGGAGAAGTGTGCAGGTGTGAGAAAGAGAAAGAGAGAGAGGAAGAGAGAGAGAGGGTGAAGGAGACATGGAATGGAAGGTAGAGATGGAGAAAAGTGGATAAGTGGAAGTGGGCAGACTGAAAGCAACAGGTTAGTTTGCTCATTTACCAACAGCATGCTTGACAGCCTCGGGGCTCAAATGGATGTTCACTCCACAGGGCTCAGGGCCTCTGCTGAGCAACGGAGACAAGGAGCAAAGAAAGAGAGAGGGGGAGGATGGAGTGAGGTGAATAAGTACAGGGCAGAGGGAAGGAAGGGGGAGATGTTTGAGACTGGTCATTATATTGAGGCCGCTGTGGGGGGAAACTTGAGGGATGTTCACTCTTTTATTTAAAGAGGACAGAATATACTATAACAGCATGTATAAAACAAATATTGGTGAACTTATTTAAAGAAGGAAAAAGCAAAATAAGTAATTGATAAGATTTCAATTCTTTATCCATAGTGTCATGTTTTATCTTTAAGCCTTCATGTCTATGTCAGATTGGCTGAGAGTCAGATGTGGTTTACTTACACTACAGCTGACAGGCTGCCGGTTTGTGTCATGAGGTCACACATACTCTACTGGTATAACATGTCGGGGTGTCCCCTAACCCCCCCCCTGTCATCTCTTGTATCCAAAATAAGCTCCCATAAACACAGGCTGTGTGCAAGGACTTGATCTGCTCAGCATACTGAACCTACAAAGCAGCAGAGGAACACAGAAGTAGATTACAGTTTGGGGGGGTTTATGTGATGCAGAGCTATGTCAGAGTATTATAAAAAAACAACTCTGTGCATAACAGTTTTCAAACCACCACTCACTCAGGGTCACAGGATTTTGGGGCCTGGATGTGTTCCCCCACTCATAAACAGATTTAACGCTTATACATTGAACACAACACACTAAAGCAGAACAGGTGCTGTGCCTGTCCCTGTAAGTGGCCCTCCAGTGATACTCGGCAGCCAGGAAACATGTCCTGTAACAAGGGAAAATGGTGTGTGGAGAGCTGTGCTTGAGTCACATCCACTCTGCGGCTGCTGCACTCCTGGGTTCCTATAGAGTGACTCTAACAGCCCTGCAGCGATAGAGTCACAAACCTCCTCACCTGAAGAGGCTGACTAACTAAGAGAGAAAGACGGAGAGAGAGAGAAAAGAGAAAAGAGCTACACATGAGACAGACAAAGGAGAAGAAAGCTTGTATGTAGGAGGGAAATGACCTGTGGATATTTTCAATTAACATATGCTCAGACTTTGAAGACTTTGGACTCAAATTTTGCCGCATGCTTCCTGCAGTACATGGCTTAACTCAAACTCCCAGGCGAATGTGTTACATTTGGATTTATTTCCATTTATTAAACACTCTATTAGCCAGTATGAAGTGAAGAGTAGCAGCAGCAGTGGGAGAGAGTTGAGGTATGGCATGTGACAAAGGCCAGGAGCCAAATTGGAGAGCCTGGCATTGCTGTGAGGCTGCCTGAGGGTCTATTTGTACTGAGCAACTAATTCACTCTGTTTTCACCCATCCACTCTGCTACATGTCCCTTGTTAATTTGATTTCTCCACCTCCTCAACAATTTCACAAAATTAAAACAACATCTTCAAAGCAATCATTTGGAACCAACAATTTCTGTTTGAAATGGGGATTTAAATGAAAGAGTATTTTCCTTTAAACTCTCAAAGGCGTTTGCTGTAAGAAGGTAAAATCTCCCTTGATACAAAAAAGTACATTGCGCACTGTAGCTTTGTATAATGGATTCCATACTTGAGTTAGCCCAAGTGAAGCCTTCAAGTATAATGAGTAAAGCTAATTTCTATGAACGATTGAAGGTGCTGCACACATGTCCCCTCACAGAGATACTTCAGACACTTTCTAGCCTTTACCACCGCCAGTAGACAAATGTGACGTGTAGAAGGAGCAAAGATCTCAGCCAGGCAATCCTCTCACCGCCTGCCCAGTGGGAGCAACACAAGTTTTTTTCCTCTACACTTTGTGTAGCGGTGTAAATTATGCAGAAATGTTTCCAGCTTTCTCTAACCTCATGTACTCCATTGGACCAGTGAAAGCAATCATGCTTCGGAGCATCTCAAAGCTGTGACGTGCTGCACTCAAGTTTTACCTAACCCCAATTTGACTTGACATTTGAAAGATGTCCTGTTGGAAAATTGTCTCGTAAGCAGAAGTGAAAATGCTGAAGAGCAGTCTCAGGTATAATACATGAGTTGGGGAAGTATTATTAAGTAT
Organism: Notolabrus celidotus; assembly: GCF_009762535.1. Lineage (NCBI taxonomy): Eukaryota > Metazoa > Chordata > Actinopteri > Labriformes > Labridae > Notolabrus > Notolabrus celidotus. The sequence goes on from NC_048284.1 coordinate 22,870,548, forward strand.
TATTAGTACAAGTGTGTCATCTTGTAATTGTTCTATTACTTGTTCAGAGGATGAAACTGAAAACTTGTCCATACCACATGTTTTTACTCACAATCTTCATTCAGTTTGCAATGACAAGCAAAAAGAGAGGCAGCTGGAAAGATAATTTTATCCCACCCATTTTTTTGTGTCTGGTGAAAGGCAGTTTCAGCTCTATTTGGCATATTATGTGCTCATGTAATGTCTGATGTCTGACTTCTTTTGTGCTTTCAATGTGTTTTTTTATTGCTCTTTCTCCACCTGGCAGCAGGTGCAGTCACTCTGGCCTGCATATGTGTCTGTCAACTGTTGACACTGAGAAGTGTTTTTTGTACGTTCAGCTGGTGTGTGTCTGAGAAACTCGTGAGTCTTATGAACATAGAACTTAACCCTGCTGTTATGTTGCGGGTCAAATTGACCCTTTTAAAAGCCTATTTTAGGCAGTATACAGTATGCCTTCCAAACCAGCGAAAGGCAGCATAATAAATCTGGGCAGCATGTGTTAGAAGAGGTGTTGTGTTAATTTATCAACATCACTTCATAAAAAAAAATGTTAAAAATCAAAATGTAAAATAAAATAAACAAAAATCTATGTCATGTTAAAATATTGTATTTATATTTAGGGCTTTCCAATGTACATTAAAAAAGTTTTTGAATGAAAAACAAGTGATTTATTCTCATTGAAGCCTGACCTGTGAGAATTGTGGAACACCAAATCCTCTAAATCTTGATTTAACTGGTTAGTAATGAAGTTAATAATGAGATTTAAAAAAAAATGTGTATTGGGATTTTTTGGGGTTCTGACACTTTTGGGTAATTAAATATGCCCCGGGTCAAATTGACCCAGGAACATTATTGCTGTTCCAGAGAAACAAACATAACAGGAGGGTTTAAAAGGATATTTATGTTGCACCAATGTTGGCCATTAAGAGGGATTTTATACATATTGTATCCCAACTCTCTCTGACTTTGGTCCTTTTCCCTTCCTCCTCCTTCAGGTTGAAGTCTGTCGCTCTGTATTGTAAACACTGTAAAGAGGAGCTGCAGTTGTTCCTTAATTACTTGTTTGCTGTCATTACCTCCCACTGTTGCATCTTCAAGTCATGTCTCTTTACAGTGAATTTTTAATGGCTCTTGGTGGCTGTGTCTCCTAGACACCAGTTACAAAATGTTTTACCAGCCTTATAGGTCATTCTGTGTGGATAATGTGTAAACAAGCTGGATAAATTGTAGAGCGATCCTATTTCAGAAAGTAGTATTTACTCACACCTTAAGGGATATTAAAGTTATCTGTCAAGGCAGAATCAGGATAACACTCAAAATAAGTTCATACACAAGGCACATCTTAAAATACGCTAAGAATTCATCATGCTGGATTTACTGCTTTCCACTTTAGAGTCTCTTTTCGAAGCAGCACACACATGACTTTAAATTAGCCTTTTCCAGTGGGTTAAACAAGGTCAGAAAGAACTCCACATGTAGAGCAAAGTCATACATTTGTGCAGTCACGTGACTTTGGTTATCAGTTTTAGTGGGGTTCATGGTTAGACAGATGCAGAGAGGACACAGAGTTTAGAAGTCAGAGTAGTTTGGGTAAGAAAAGAGGGAAGGTGGCAAGGCAGTAGTGAGGAAGAGGACAGCTTTAAGGGGAAAAAACAGTGAGGCCGAGAGATGGAGAGGAGGGTGGCTGCGGCTGATAGTGGCTATCAGCAGCTGACACGCTCCACAAAACAACCAACGCTGAGATAAAGGCTGCTGGAAGCTTTGTTCTATACATCAGCGCACACATTCACACACCAGGCAATACACACAAGCACAAACACAACACTGTACGGGGGAAATAATGCACACACATAAACTCCAACTCTGGCCTATCATCAATCTGCAGCGTCTGGCATGTACGCTCATTATAAACACTCGAGGACTGAGAGTGATGATGAGACCCGCTCTCCTTCTCCTTCTTACTCTTGCACCGGTCACCATTTTCCCCTTGCAGCGTGCCAGGCCAATCAAATCTTGGACACACACACACACACACACTTGCATGCACTGTTGCAGATGGAGAGTAGTGAGGGGTACTGGAGGGAGTGTGCTCCTCTCTGACAGATAGCACAACCAAGCGGGATGACAGAGAAAGCAGCACCGCTTCCCTCATCTGTCCATCATCCACTCTTGTTCTCTCTCTTCTCTCTCTCTGTCTTTGATATGCTCCTGGCTGGTTTTGTGCTCCCCTCCTCCTCCTCCTTTTCCTCCTCCCTTCCTCTCACCCTTGTCTTCCTCTGCTGTCTTGGACATGTGCCTCTCTCTCTCTCTCTCTCTCACTTGTCTCTCCTAACCTCTCCCTGGACATCTGCCTGCTTCGTTCCTCCTCATCCTCCTTTCATGCTTCCCTCCCGTCTTCTCCAATCTTGACAGCAGCTCCTGTGTCGATGGATGACGGCTCACATCTTGTCTTGTCTGATCCCTTACTAAAACACACACACATGCACACACACACATGCACACACACACATGCACACACACACACACACACACACACACACACACACACACACACACACACACACACACACACACACACACACACACACACACACACACACACACAAACTGCTAACCCACTATTCTCCACCCCTTCCTCCATCCTTACTCCTGCACACTATTTAAGCTCCTCTTTTCTCTAAGGCTTCCTTCAGGCATGCTTTGGATGGCTCTTATCTTCTCTAGTGAAACATCTGAGATCCCCTTCAGACTTCTTGGTGTGAGGTGGGAAACACACTAACACATATGCAGGAATGCATTAGAACACACACACATACACATATATGCAAATAGAACCCCAGGAAGGATAAGTTGATGTAATTAGCGGCCAGATGAGACACAAACACTACAGTGGAAGACACACACACAAAGAGATGTACTTGTACATGCACTTGACTTTTCAATATGATGTTGTGTTTTTAATAAATTATACAGTTTCCTCCTAGCATCTTTGCAATATATATTCCAGCTTTATATTTGTCTTCCCTAATATTAAACCCTGCATGTCTTTGTAGGTAACCATTTTAATACAAATAGAAACATTTGGCATGCAATCGAAAAGACTATAAGCTGCATTCATCCACACTATGTCTCTGTTCTGCAGTTTGCAGGCCGGACTGAGCATTGTGTATCCGTGTGTTTGTGCAGAGGCTCTCCACTGAAATCCTTTGAGAATCACTGCCAGTGGCAGATACAGTGCAGCCACAGCACTCATCTTCCACATCACATCATTTAGACACCTCCTAAGTGCAATCCACTGGCTCTTTGAAGTCAGGACAAAGCAGACGGGTAAGAGAAATGTATTTTTCACTTTCATTCTGCAGGTAAAGATCCCCTGTCTTTCACCCGTGTCTGTGTCGCTTCCTCTTCAAAATCCTTTCTAACACAGTCTTGACTTTTCCTTCCTTCATCTCCTCTCTCCGTCTTTATCTAATGATAGAGTCGTTCGATAAATTCTGCGAGTGAGAAGTTGATTTTCAAAGGTGTGTGTTGTTTGTGTGTGAGACCAGATCTGTCTCTTGCAGGCTAAATACTTTAACAGTATAAAGTGTCTGCATTTTTTGGGGTTTATTGCAAAAGTGTTAGAAACAAAATCAGAATATGGCCAAATGCAACACCTCTTTCCCAGAAAGTTGGAGCTTGTCTGACACTGTTAGCAGGATCAACAATGTCAAACATAAAATACATATAAACTTCTGGGAAATGCGGATGCCTTGTCTAACAAATCTGGTGCTACAGGTGTCTCTCACACAAGCGCCAGCCAGAGAGCTTTCTGTTTTTACGCCCCTAAACTTTGGAATTCTCTGCCTCTGGACATCAAAACGGCGAGCTCTCGGGGTGTTTTTAAAAGTAAACTTAAGACTTACCTTTTTAATCTAGCTTTTAATTTGGAGACATTTGTTTTTAGCCCTGGACTGCATTATTATTATTTTTTAAATTATTTGTATTATTTGTATTTGTATTATTACTTGAATCATTAATATTTTAATCATTGCTTTAACATTTATATATCTTATTTAATTATGTATTTATCTATTTATTCATTGTATTGATCTGGTCTTGTTAATGCTAACTTATTTTTAACTTTTCTTTCCACTATTCATTATTTTATTAATTTTACTGTATTGATTTGATTTATTTTTAAGTAGTTTATTTATAAACAAGCCTTTCATAATTTTACCATTGCTGTTGTTAGCTGTCTCTGTTATTCTGTGAAGCACTTTGGGCTGCATGTTTTTATCTATGAAAGGTGCTATATAAATAAAGTTGAGTTGAGTCGAGTTGAGGTGTAAAAAAACATAGATATTTGGCACAGAACCCAAAAGCAAATATAGGTGACTAATGACATGCTCCCAGCATGTCAGCTGTCAAATTTAATTGGCTGCCAAGCCTCACAATGGCAGGACTTGTTTGGTATAGACTTGCCTGAGGGGAGATGAAAGGTGGCATGGCATGTTTCTGTTAGTTGGAATTTGCGCTCAGTACAGTTATGGACAACGGCAGACAACCCTCAGTTTGTATTAGAACTGAATATGGCTCTGTGCAATGTTAGTGGTACAATGAGAAAATCAAATCCGGCGGATCAGAGCTATGTGATGAGCAGAGCTTGGTTAGTTTATTGAGGTTCAGGTTTTTGCATCTGAAGATGAAGGAATAGAGAGAATAATAAGAGTGTTGGTTAAATTTCACACGCATAATAACAAATGATACTGCCTTTGCTGTGTTCCACCTTTCCCCCACAAAGTATTTGAAATAATGTGATCCTTTCTGTATCAACAGAGAATACCTTTAAGTGTCAGAGATGATTCCCAACAGGTTACTCTAGACATCACTTTTCTACTGTCAGTCTATTTTGTGTTGTTGCAGCACAAGAGAGGAAAACACACAAATCTCTCAGCAAACAAGTCTATACTATAAGCCACATCAATGTATTGGTCACACTCCAGCCATGACCCACTCCCACTCAGAAGCTAAGTGCCTTTTTATCCCCTTTAGAGTCCAAGAAACCACAGGGAATTATGTGTGTATCTACTGTAAGAGCTCTGAATACAAATGCAAAGACAATGGGAGCATCAGCAGAGTGTAAAAGGCCTGCACTTTGACTGCTAATGAATCAGTGGACTCTTCTTCTCCATGTCCCTGTCTTCTTCTCCTCTAATAGGTGAGGTGTTGTTCCTCTCCCTCCTGTCATATATCTCTCCTGAGGAGAGGAGCTGGTACTTGAAGTACTGAAGACTGCTGCTCTTCTTGTGCTGCTGCAGAGCCTCGCCAAGCAGTAAAAATTTGATACCGTCCTATCATTTCACCAAATTGAGTTGACTTTGGTTGGGGGAAGAAAGGCGACTGACCCACATTTGTGACACACTTATTTGCTGGAGCAGAAATGGAAAAGGGGGAGTCTGGGGGAAATTTAGGGACTGAGTGATTGCCTGGCACAAAACTTTCTGAATTCACACAAAACTGTCTATTTCCCAGCCAAAGAACATTGAGGTGACAGGTCAAGTCTGTATTTTAAAATACACACTGAAGCATTTTCATAACCTCAACAAGTCTGTCACTGTGGTGGACATTTCAAATATAATGCTTTCTCTGCTGTAAGCATTTTTCAGACTTTTTTATATTTCTCTTATAGTCGTCCATGTCGAGACACTAATTATCTGCACTAAAGGCCAAAATGAGTCCCTGTGTGTTGCTAATGAGCTTTCTGGTGTGCACATTGGTAGACAGAGAGACAGCAGCTAGATAATTGCAACAAAGTACAAAGGAATTCATCTTAAAATGAAAGCAGCGGGGTGGCATGAGAAACCGGAAAAGCCCTCACTGGTGTGAGTTACGGCCCTCTTAAACATCAGAAACTCGTTTAATGTAATTATTAGGATTAATCTGTACAAAGAAATCGATGTAACAAAGAAGAAAGCTGTCTCACTACGAGACAGAGATAAATAATACAGAGTTTGTCAGGGTGAACAGAAGACATGCAGCCCCTCCTTTATTCCTGTGAATGGTTAACTCAAGCAGTCAGCAGGAAAAAAAACACTCCTCTCTGCTTTCTGTGATTATTAATAACTACTATCCCACTGACCACGCCACGTCCAGCTCTTTTAAATAGAGTTAAAAACCTCTTCTTAGCATTCGCCCACTCAAGCAATTGGTCATTGGTTTATGTGCAGGAAGCAGTGGAAATAGTTGGAAAGCAAAAAGGCCTGTAATTGTCTTATTAGCAAATGGGACTTGAGTGTAAGCTGCCGTCCGCTGCCCCAATTCCTCAAGTAAAGTGAATTAAATACAACCTATTGGAGCCTTTCCTTTGAATGAGAATGGAATAAAGCAGCTGGAACCATTAGAGAGGTGGAGGAAGACGGACGAGAGACAGTGGATAAAGAGAAATGATGGCTACTTATGCTCTGAATTTGTGCAGTGTTATGTCATTAAAGAAGAACGTGATGTGAGAAAAGATGTGGGTCTTGAAGAGGATCATTATATTGATCTGTACTCCAACCCTGAACTGTTGAAGCCTTGTGGGATTGTTTTTTATCAGCTTCCTGTAACTTGTGAGTTACTTAAGTCCCTTCAACATTCCTGAGCAGAGAACTGATAAACTTGTTGACCAAGAGACAGTTCAGACTATCTCACACTGATAAAATGAACAATATCTGTGTTTGCCAAGAAAAGAGCTTGATGAACACAAAGTCCATTTAGGTCCAGTGTATTTCATGATCTTGGTTACCCCCATCTAATTGGAGATGAATGCCTCGGTATAGTCAGTTGTCTTTGAGAAGTCAGGGAGAACGGACATCAACAAACACCACAGATTTCTGCTCTTATGAGTTCAGTTTTATTTGCAGGTTTCCTCGTTTCACTCAAAAATATATGACCACTGATGGGAACTTTTACTTTAAGTATCCTGAGTCAGCCTCCTACTTAACTCTGACCCTCAGGATATCTTACACCACTCAATACTTGGTCTCTGATGATGCTGAAACTGCCACAGGGCTGCTCAATTATGATCAAAATCATAATCAGGATTTTTTTCGCTGACATTGAGATCACGACTAAACACGATGACTCATGATTTGACAACACCTCTATCACATGGACTCATTGAACGTAAACACTCTTTTTAAACATTTCTATAAACATTTTATCTTTTTATTTCATCAAATCCTGCCTATCTGTTTCACGGGATCAACACAGCAGAAACATTTATACAACAATCCTGTTCAATAGTCCTGACAGAGACCACTTACTGCATCTTAGAGCTTTGTCTTCATTTCACTGATAATGCTTGTTAAGTTGAATACAAGACTTTGACCTGCAGTCGAGTATTTAAACACAGTGTTATTAAAAAGTGAAGGATCTGAGCTCTACCACCACTTACATTTTATCACAGGTTGAAAATCTAACCTATCTTTCAATCTTTTCAAGTCTTCATCTTTTGAAGACAAGAGTAAGGATTACATTTTGATGATACGGGCTGATGCCACTCACTGTTTAGCCGGCAGTCACAAGCTCATTAACAATAATCTCTCGGTCTCATCACTCGGCCCCTCACACACACCTCTTCCTTGCTCTCCTCTCTCCACCTGTGATAGAATGAAAGTTTGTTCTGCGATAGCACAGCGTGTTACAGAGCAGTCCCCAGTTTACACCAAGCGGCAACCTCGGGTCTCAAACTATGAAGCTCATGCGGAAGTGTTTTAACCTGCAATTAATCGAGAATCTGCTTGAGGCTGGCCGCAGAAACACCGGAAACCACACAGACACCAATTCAAAAAAGACGATCTTTGCAGCATTAATAAACATGTTTACAGCCTGGTTCAAATAAACAGCTTGGCTCTATGAAGCTAATTTCTCTATCGGCACACACTGTACAGGGGTTAATTTGTTCTAACAGGACGGTTCAGAAGATATTAAGATTATGAGTTTTTGCTCAAATAAGGACATGACTGACTTGACTCCCGGACAGGAACACATAGCTGTTGGCTAGGAGACTCAAACTCCGCCTCTTTACGTCACACTCTGCCTGGTTGAGTTCCACATTTCCAATATGGCTGCCGCCATCGATTGGCTTCAAAACAGCGCTCAGGAACAGATGAGTGACGTCAAGGATACTACGTCCATTATTCATACAGTCTATGGTTCACACATACTGCAGCATCCGCAATTTCTTTCTGCTCTCAAACTTTGTTGCGCATTGATCCAAGCTCTTGATGATGAAGTTTAATGAGAGCTGTCTGAGGAGAGGGCTGGAGCACATGCTCTGCTGTGATGGAAGAACGGGAGAGTGGTCTTCATTCATCGTATCGGACAAAATGTGTGCAACACAGCAAGAATAATCGTTTGATCTTGATTGTGTTATTTTCAGGATCTTAGGAAGCCATGATGGAAATTCAATGAATCTCCCTAAATTAAACTGCCACACACAGAGTGGTTCTTCATTGGGGAACAGACTCTTTGCATAGTTTATTTAAGAAAACGCTTGTCATTCTACCTCTGCTATCAACACTATAAAAACATGTTGGTACATTCAGTGACTGTATCTCAACCTGAAGGGTTTGTTTGTTTGTTTGTTTGTTTGTTTTAGAAAGCTCCCCTTCTTGTGTGCTTAATACATTTCTCCTCTGCCGATGGTTTAAAATAAGATCTCATGTATTGTTTTTAATATTCTAGTAATGCACCTAAAATTTTGATTCTGTAAAACCACATTAGCAACACATTTTTTATAATGTTGTCACTCTGAGTATGCAGTACCTGTTTTAAGTGCTCTACAGTACTTTGTTGCCTTTTCATATTACCTTGAGAACATTTTCTTCTCCTTCAGGTGTTTGGAGATTTTTCACCAAAGGTTTTTTAAGACTGTTTTTGGCTGAATGTTTTCTTTCATCTTTAACCTTCCTGCCGTCAACAGTGAACAAAAGCCTTTTTGCTGAGGTTGACATGAAAGAGTAGAAACACTTAGTAGTCTCTCTTTCATGAAACAAAAAATGAATCATTGCCATCACAGCTACTTTTGGGGCTTTTGTCTATTTTACAAAATTCTTTAGAAGAGGAAAGAAATCAAGTGAAGACTGGCATTTCTGGATTCATTATTGAACTTTTTAACATTCTGCTCTCAGCAATAGTTCAGATGAAAGAGAGGAGAGAGAGACTTGGAGGACTTAAATACTGCCAGGACTTCTGACTTTAACTACACAGCAGAAGCTTAAATGTAAGGGAAACAAAACAGTTGAACAAAGGAAATGAGCTGTTTCCTCTGTTAAACATGTGGAACACTTGACTTGATCGCTTCTTTTTACCACTTCAGTTTCATCTCAGTAAGTTTGTTGTCCAGATCCCTCACTTCATATCTCAGCCTTTCTTTTGTATTCATTTGAAGTCGTGTTTATCTCTTCCTGTCTCAATCCTGTGACTAACTGTGATCTGTTGAGGGTTATTTCATTATTATTATCTTCTTCCAACAAGCTTTTAGCACACCATTTGTCACACTTTATTCTAGTCGCTTAATTTGACATCCATAACTCATCTTGGTTGGCATTTATTTTTCATTTGAAGAAGAAATGAGTGAGATGGAGGATTATAAACTACCTTCATTTTCCTCCTGGTCTTTAGCAGCATTAACACGACCACAAATTGATGAGCAACACAAGGCTGCTGCGCTCTATCTAAGCTTCTTCGTCAAAGCCTGGGATGAAACAGGAAGGAAGTGTGCTCTCTTATTGAGGGCTTGTCTACAGTGGGACTTCAAAGTCTTTTGGCTGAATGCCTTTATTTGAAAGGGCTCCCTGAGGAAAGCAGCCACCTGGCTTGGTGCAGCGATGGCAGTCAAATCACAGCAACGGGGGTTGGGTACTTTGCGGCATCAAAAAAAAAAACAAGCTGTATGGATTGGATTGTCATGGCAACTGGGCTTGGTTAGCGTTTGAAGTGGAAGGAAGTGAAGACACGGAGAAAAGACAGAAAGAAAAGGCACAGAGAGGGAGCCAGTCTCTGTGAACCAGCTGACTCATAAAACACCAGCCCTAACACATTTTAAATGTCAGTTCACCAGAAGCCAAAGCATTAAAGTGTCAAAGCTGTAAATTCTCAACTGTTATTGATTTAGCATATCTTAAACTTATAAAGCACATCAATGAGCGAGAGATTAAATTAATGCTTCCTGACCCGTCACAGTGGTACTCAGAGAAACTGTTATCAGAGATCTATAAACTACTGTGGACCAACTGTGAACTCCGACTGCCGACCCCACAATCAATGTCAGGTCAAAGGATGTTACATACAAACGGAGGCTCTCTCCACTGATGTACACATTTTATTGACAGCGGACATAACAGTCAATGTGCAGCCATCAACTATCTACTGATCAGCACTGAGTTACACCGGATGTATGAAAGCTCAAACGTAACACTCTGCTTATGTTTGAAGGGTTGCACCGGCTGAGATAGTTGCAAATAAGTTACAACTTCATCCATAGACTGTATAAATAATGAAATATATACATGACGTCACCCCATCTGTTCCTGAGTGCTGTTTGAAGCCAATCGATGGCGGCCAGGCCATATTGGAAATGCAGAAACTCAACAGGGCATAGTGTGACGTGTATGTGGGTTTTTGGTGTTTCCTCCAGACAGCCTCAATCGGATGCTCGATGAATTGTAGTTATAACACTTCCGTATGGGCTTCATACTTTGAGACCAGAGGTTGCCGGCTTGCTTTATTCCTCCATCTAGCTCTAAGGAGCTCTAAGGCTCTCTAAGGAGTTATTAAGTCCTCTGTAAAACCATGGTTTCCGTGGCACATCGTTTTAAAGACGACTGATATGGAGAATGAGGAGAAGCAGGTGATTTTGCGGGTTGTTTTCTGTTGGCAACATCCAATTAAAGTGTATGATCAGTTTGATCTGCATCACACATTATTTTCATTAAAACAGATACATTCACCCACTTTAATAGCAGGATGCTTAGTTAACATATGTTACAGCGGATTTTGTCACTGTTGCTATTTTACACTATAGATTAATGACCATCACACTTGTAATGTTTTGTCATGTTTTACATACCTTACATTGCTGTTAGTTCATCAGTGCGAGATATAATTAATCACTTAGTTAAACAAACCCCATCAAGAAAGTTAATATAAGAGATAAAAAGCCAGTAATCTTCGGACCTGAGTTGTCCTGCCTTTTTGTTTACTGCTCAAAAGTAACAAAAGCACAATGATACCAAGCTAAAAAGAGGTTTGGTCATGTAAGAAGAGGTATAAACACATACAAATAAAATCTTAGGGCTGGCAGCACCTTCCTTCTTACACAAAACAGAGCAGTTCAATGTCTTAGCACTCAGCAATGGTGTCAGCTGTGTTTTGTCCATGGTTCAACTTTTGGACACTACCCCTTTCACCAATGTCACCTCAGCATCTAAACAAAATCAAGACAGGGCAGGTGTCAGTGTGGGTCTGTACTTTTTTCTTTGAGTGATTTTGGTTATTCTGGTCCTGTTCAAGTGTATTTAGTTTCTAGGGGTCCTTTGTTTCATGTGTTGATTTCCCTTTTGTTATACAGTATGTTCTCCTTTTTGTAGACTCATGTGTATTCCTTGTCTGGTTTTGTCTTGTACTTCCTTTTGTAGAAACTCCCTGTTTATTAGTTTTATGTCATGTTTTGGTCTGCTCTTTGTTTTCTTTTAGTGATTTTGGAAGTTCTTGTCCCTGTTCAAGTGTATTTAGTTTCTAGGGTCTCGTGTTTCATGTGTTGATTTCCCTTTTGTTATGCAGTATGTTCTCCTTTTTTGTATACTTGTGTATTCCTTGTCTTGTGTTTTTGTCTGTGCTTCCTTATAGAACTGTCACTGTGTGTTAAGTTTTACTGCCTGGTTTTCCCTCCCTTATTATTGTCTTCACCTGTGCCTTGTTGGTCTCACCTGTGCACTCAAGGGGTGGCACAGGCTCCCCTTGAAATCTGATTGGCAACCTCAGGTGCCCCCCCAAAACCCTACACTATGATCAGCAATCTGCCTTTGTCAATTTTTTTGGCAGGGTTTGTGTTAAAATCAACGCTTTGGACTGTGTTGCGACTAGCTGCTGGAAGTTTAAATACGGAACATTTTTTAGGACTTTAATTTGTATAAAGTTATATGGCATATCTATTTCAAAAGACAGGTGCTTATGGGAACTAATCCATCAAACATTGCAAACTGCCAGAAAAAACATCTGTGGGCAACTTTTAGGTATACTTTTTAGGTAATTCATAGAGTGACTTTGAATACAAAATCTGCCTTTGGACTGATATGGTTGCCACCCTGTCATGTACTTGTGGAAGTTAAAAACTATTTAAAGATTATAACATGTGTATGAAACTTCAATGTTAGTCATTGAAGTAGATATGATTAGTGGACACAAAGAGGCTAGATGAATGCAATGCATTTGTGTGTGTGAGCCCTCATAATTGATGCAACCCCTGCATTAGTCAGTGCCAAGTTGGGCCAACTGAGTCTCAAAGTGGAGACTCTGATAAATGGCACACATGAATGCTTTAGTAATTTTATTGGATATTCCTATTTTTTTATGACTTCAAGCTTTTTGCCTATCCTTCGTGATTTGAATCACAAGTGATCATGGTCACGGTCATGAGTTCGTTTTTAAAAGATAAATACAAACCAAGTTTATTGACACACAGTATACCCTTGTGCTTTTACATGGTCAAAAATAAGTTTGGCTAAAAAGAAGATATAAAAGCAGCAAATAATTGAATTGTCACATTGCTTAGTCCTCATCTGACCATGATTTTTTTTGGACTATTCCATACAACATGTGGCCTGTACCAGTCCAGCCTAGTGACACTGTCAGTCCAATGCAAAGAAAAAAAAACAAGCCTAAACAAGCTGACTCTGACTGATTCAGCTATGTTATGATGCCGAGCTCAACCACAGCTCAGCTCTGTCACAGCCATGCAAATATCTAACTGACAGCTACAACAGCACCTGGCCTCCGCTGCACATTTAAATCTATTCAAATCATGGCCGTGACACACTGACAACTGCAGACTGCTGCAAATGCTGCTGCACCTGGGGGCCCTATAAGCTACAGAGCGTTACATCTGACATTTCATGGTAAAGGGTTGAATATAGAAATGAAAGGGTTCACGTTTTGCACAGCTTATGTGCTCGCTGTGATCAAATGACCTCCCAGTTGCCTTAGAGGATATTGTAACTTTGGAATATATGAATATTTGAGTTGTCTTCTTTCTCTCTCCTGCACGCAGGATGATATCAGAAATGCAATCTTGTGGGTGCAGGTAAAGACGAGCTATTAATAGACCTTTTAACAACAGTTTTATTATTAAAGCATGGCAACTGTCATTCCATCAAGAAAAGAGAATTACAGTGTGAACTGGAGGTGGCTACCCTCACAGCACTGCAGCTTATTAATGCAGCAAAACCAATATATGAGCCAGGCAGGTAATAATGAAGAGGTAATCAGCGTGTCAAAGACAGTAATGATAGAGAGAGCAGAGAAGAGGGAAAGACAGACAGAAATGAACAGAAACAGGGAGCGTGAGAGAGAAGCAGACCTTTCAGCCGACTGGAGTCTATTGAGCAGAGATAAAGTCAATTTACCGGCATCACTGTTAACCATACATCTCTGCGCTCCGCATCAAAATTTCATTACGCCCTTTCTGTGGCACTGGGAATGCACGCATACATTTTTTACGCTTGAAATAAGAGAGGTTTTTTTATTCACATTGTTAAAGTGAGTGGAACAAGATGGCAAAAGAGACAGGCGGTGTTATAGTTTGAGTCATCCTCATCCAAGGTAAGTCTCTGTGTCGCTCACTCTTCCTTTCCTGTTCTAACCTTTGCATGCAAAACCTTCGTCACACACAAAAAACTCAAGGCCAAGCTGTTTTCTTGTGTGAGTTGTGTGTAATGAAAGGAATCAAAGTATTAGTGATCATTTTTTAATAATTAGACCACAAATAGACCAGCTTAAATGTTATAAACATATACCAATGAGAAAACTAGAGGCTTAATCATCCTCTTCACTCTGCTGTGGTATTCAGACAGACAGACAGAGAGAGCAAATACATATGTATTGTAGTCTGTTGGCTGTAAATCATACTGTACACGAGTCTCCAGTAGAAGCATGAGTATTAAATGATTTATATTTAGCAGTAAAGACATTAAATTATCTCTGACTGATGAAGCTCCAGATTTTAATTTGTTTTTCAAATACGACTCCTCACCTGCTTTTAATGTAACAGTTTGAAATAAATCCACTAGAGCACTCTAATTAGACACTCAATATGGTTTTATTTCCTTCAGTCACGTCTACACACATTAACCATCCAAGTGAACAAAAATAAAGCTCCACTCTCTAGCCAAACTGATTTTTTCCGCCAGTTTGCACTAGTGTTTCTAACATTACTGCTATTGGATTTATGTTTGTGTCTTTGAAATTACAATAAAAATTCATAATATACTGCAAATATTTTGATTCTCCAGTTCCAGCAATGAAGCCCCAAACGAAAGACAAAATTAAAGGCAAGTATCCACATTTTTTCTTCCTACTTAATACCCAAAGAGTTGTTCAGTTTGCACACATGGAAAAAAAGCATTAAAATTATTGTTGTTAAAGCCATAAAAGAAAAACAAGAGACATTTTAAGGCATAATATCTATTGAGGCTGTTTAATAAGGGAACATAACAGCACAACAGGTTTACTCTTCAGCTGGTAATAACAGTGATAGGAACACAGCAGTGTTATCCTTTAAACATCACATTGTTTGAGGCGTTGGCTGATGCAGTAAGTACAGAGAGAGGATGGTCTAGAGTTATTTAAGTACTCTGAAAACAGTCTCCCAAAAGGAGATAGTATTTATTGTCCACACCGTTTATCCTATCTCATCAAACATGGCAACTTAGTCTTGGCAAACCTGCTTCAGCACTAGCATCAGTTTGGTGTCAGGTGTTAGCAGATGAACTTTTAAAATTACACTGTCAAGTTAAATATTTTATCTATTTTAATATCTAGGCAGTACATCTATTGGTTAATCAGAGGCGCAAAAACCAGTTGGTTAGGTTTTAGATCATGGTTAAGGTGGAAAAAGAAGTAATGTGCACTTGTTTCCTTACTACAGGTGATGTAACTTGGGTAGAGATTGCCTGTTTGCGAACATCAGAGCCGCTGCTGATGTTTAAAAGAAAATATTTAGCTAACAGCTGTTTCTATACCAATTATATATTGCATTACTTTGACACTTGATGTATTTAAACTGTTGATTGTAGTTGCTCCTCTTAAATGCCCCTGAAACAAGTCTCTCAAACAGCATGTTGCTGAGCTTTGTCAAAGACATTGTGATACCACCACACTGTTAATGTTTCTCTCACATCCGAACATAAAAACAAATCAGAGTTTGTCCAACAGGGGACTTCTTCTGTCCAATAAAATAACAGTTTTGTGCATCAGCAGTTGGGTGTACTAGAGCATCAAGCTGGTGACACAACAGAAACATCTGCTATTGATTTGCTGATTGGCCTGTTGTCTATCAACATGGCAAACATTGGCAGATACCAAGGTTAAACTAATATATCAATAAAGTACCAATACATCCTTCAACTAAGGCATTTATATGATGTAACTAAATAACAAATGCTTTGTTACTTAGCAAAAATATTGGAAGAAATTAATAATGAACAATAAAGGATTCAAACCATGGCCTCCTGGAAGTTCAGTTCTTGTTTGTTCTATGCTTTGCACTTAACTAACAGCCCAAGTGGACCATAGTGTTTCTTAATCTTCACCAACAGACATTAATGGTACATCAAAACAATAAGCTAAAGGACAGCTGCCAGAAAAGATACTGGAGGAAAACCTAAAGTAACATATTATGTTTGACAACTTGGATTTGAGAATGTTAATGGAGAGATATTTCATTGGAATAAATCACATTTTGAGGATTTCTTGTTGTTTGTCTATCTGCACATCCCTACATGTTCTTACAGTCCATGGGCTTTAATCCAGCGGGTGCTGCATCATCACCATCATTTAAAAGCCATGTGATTGCCTGGGCTTATCACTTGAATCCAGGATGTGTGAGCAGCTCAGTCAGAGCCGCTGCCATCCCTAAGTCACCTCTGTTACCTTGGCAGACTCAGCTGAGGAACAAGAATTCACACTGTTGGCACCAACAGAGCCTTTAATCAGCCAGAAGGCTCTAAACGGACAGAAAGACCTCTTTCCGGATCCGTGGCTCCAAGTATTGTCAGGGAACTCGAGTTGTTCAGGAGAGGAAATGAAAAGAACCATGTCCTCCCCATCTTCAGTGTTACTCTGTGTGTGTGTGTGTGTGTGTGTGTGTGTGTGTGTGTGTGTGTGTGTGTGTGTGTGTGTGTGTGTGTGTGTGTGTGTGTGAGTGCGTGTGTTGCATGCTTGCCTGCCTGCCTGAGTGTGTATTTACTAACCCGTACCGCCGCATGGTGCAGAAAAAGAAGGCCTAATCAGAATTCAAGGGGAAGACAGGGCTAACTGAAGCGCAAACAAAGGCTTCTGAAGTCACCCAGGAACTGCCAATCCAAAAAGACTTTGGCAATGCTTTTCTTCTTCTTACACCTTTCCTTTTCTCCTTCATTCTGTAACTGTGATGAAAAGTGATTCACTCTACAGCTCCAACAAGTCCTCTCTACATGCAGGCCACTGTTTCTCATCTCTGCCCTGCTAAGGTCAATAGTTTACATTCTCTTGTTTTACTGTAGGGCTGATGCTCTGAGCCAAGCTGCTGTTCATGTCACCTCATAAAAACTGGAGGATGGAAACTAACTCTCCTTTTTAACTTTTTGTTTGAGGGAACATGAATGTCTACCAAATACTCATCTCACACGGCATGCAGCGGCTAGCTTGAATGTCATAATATTTGATCACACCAGTGACAACTGTTACTTTTTCAGGTCATACAAACCAATAAATTAGGACAGTAAAGACAAAGAAGTGACACCTATAGCTGACATCAATAATCAGGCCCTGACCTTCTGCTGTAAGCTTCAGTCATTCCCTGATTATTACAGAGACCCTATCTGGGCAGCAGCAGACACCTCATCTGAGCAGTTTCACTTTAAGTGGAGAAGTTTTCCTCTGGATTTATGAGGAAAACATTTTAAGAAGCTTTCTTAAGCATTGCATGGACAGAGAATGCAGCAGCACTGTGTCATGTTGAGCTGGGTTTGTCATTTTGATGGTTTAAACTTTTGTGTGCAGCAGGCAAACAATACAAACGTTGATGTGGCATGACAAGTTAATTAAAGTACTGATAATTAATACTTTCAGGGTGACAAGCTGTGTATGAAATCACTTTATATTTCCCAACTTTCAGCAGCTTTAGTGATGTTTAAATTGTATGGATCAGTCTCTGCTGTTGTTCTTTCTGCAGTGTGTAAAGCTCACGTGGATTAGCTTAACACACTGCATTTTCTATGAGCAGTGCATCGGAGACAGTTAGCATCGGAAAGCAGATCTGTAAAGTGGTATACCAGAAAACGTGCTCACTCTCAGTGATGTGTGGGTGCTGTTGGTTACACACAATTTTCTCTGGGAGCTGCTGTGTCAGCCTGATGACTGATTGCTGGTAAGTGTCACCTGTCTATGACTGCTTGAGTTTCTTTGGCAGAAGCAAGTGAAGGAGGGCTTTTGCCTAAAACACCTATGCAGCAATACAGAAGATAAATGAAGTAACAGTAGTGCTGTCCTGTTCTTTTTTTGACAGATCTGTAAAGTCAAAATGCAAAAAGATTTGACCGGTTTATGTAATTGAAGTCCTAATTTTAAATGAACCAGATGGTTTTTTCCAAGTTAATAGACTGCATTGTTATGAGAAAAAAAAGCTGTCAAATATTTGGGGCTGTCCCAATGTGATTCATTTTACATTTTTTATTGTGTGCTACTCTGTCCCAAGCAGAATTAAGTTATCACTAAGTAGTTAGTAGTTGAGTTCCCACCTATGAGCTAAGTATAAAGGTGCAGATTGACTGATGTCAGCAGGCGACCACATCATAAAAGGCAGCAGAGCACTATCTTGTGGTGCACGAATCGCCACAGACTTGTGAATGAAACTTAATAGAACCACACTGCTGCAGCAGTGCAGCATTTATTTGAATACTAACTTTAACAGTCAAGATCATAAAGTACTTGCCTTTGGATTCATTTGATTCCCAAATCAAGACACTGGTTAGAATTGCTTTACATTGTTAAAGTGACTTAAAACTGCAGTTAAAGAATGCAGTTATCACAATTAATTATTCAATTTCAGATATTAATAGCGATTTTAAATTGCAATCCTTTAATAGCCTTAATAATGTTACAATCTTATCAATTTGACTGAAATGAGAGATCAACATTCAACATTAGTTATTCTTGAGTCCCCTTATGTAACTCATGCAATGAGGCAGGGGAGCTGGGGCGCCATTGGTCTAGCAGTCTAAGCGCTCGCCCCCATGGCTACATGGTTTATCTCTTGCAAACTTTCAATACCTTGGTTATATTACACACTGCATCCTAAAGGCAAAGCACCGATCCCTTACTGATTCACAGGTGTGCAGTGCGTGGGTGTGTGAGTCACTGAAAGTTGCAGAACATAAAGAAAATCTACATGATACTGACAGGTTGTCTGTAAAGAAGATACGGCTTTGAATAATCAGAAAAAAAAAAACCTGTTTCCAGTCTGCAGTTGTGTGACACATTTCAGTGTTTGTACATTTTTGCAAACTATCAAAAGTCAGAAACCTCGACAAGTGTCAAAAATAACTTAAAAGTGATTAACTACATTTGTTACAACAATTAACTCATTTCCATATTTCCTATCGGCTTATTAAATTCCAAAATTCAATCAAATGCCACCCTACTTGCTTTCCCTAATTTATTACATTATATTGCTCTTTTATTTTATATTTTGTTTGTCTACCCCCTATTAATGTCAGTATTAATGTGAGGTGTGTGTGTGAAGGGATCAGTGTCTGGGGTGGGTGGGATCTTAAGGGTGTTTCTGTTCATGTTTTATACATCATCCACAGAACTCTGATCCAACTGTTACGGTCACAAAACCTACGGTGTATTTGTCTGTGCATAAAATCCAATAAAAAACTTTGGAATAAATAAAATAAATATAAAATAAAAAATGTCACCTAAGCATCTCAATGACAGTAGCATAAAGTGACTCACAAGCTGACAAATGGCTGCGAATAAGTATTTACTTCCTCATGATCATCTTCTTTGTTTCCTTGTTCTTGTTTTACCTCTGTTTTTCAGTCTCTCTCTGTTTCTCTCATCCTGGTTCAGATGAAATAGGCCTGTGTGTGCCAGGCTTTAAACTTGGCAGAGGTCACAATTCACTCTGTCGATTGGCTGCAGATTTATGCCTTGTCTCTCACCATCGTATAGCGCTGACGGAGGTGGTGAAGCAGCAGCCGCGGTAATCACAGAAAATTGCTGTGTTGGGCGAAACAGATGTGTGAACTCCACTCTGGCAGAGCTGCAAGAAAAGTGTGTGTGTGTGTGTGTGTGTGTGTGTGTGTGTGTGTGTGTTTGTGTGTGTGTGTGTGTGTGTGTGTGTGTGTGGGTGTGTTGTTGTGTGTGTGTGTGTGTGTGAGAGATTGTTTCTGGCCACCAAGTGTGTACTTGCTTTAACATGAAGCAACAACAAAGCCTTACTCACGCTCTAGATTAGGTCAATTCGAGGCTCATTCAGAAATATCCCACACATGCCAGCTGCCAAATGTGTGAGTGTGTTTTTGCCCCGGGTGAACTGTCTTTCACCTCTGACATCATTCAATGCCATATGCTGAGTGCTCGTCCAATGATGTCCTCAAACTGGCACACTGCTGGAACATAAATCTTGAGAGGACGCATTTAACCTTTTTGTCAAACCACAGTCTGCCAAGAGAACACACACACAAAGGCACAAATGCAAACACACACGAACAGACAGGAAACAATGATATCAGTTTCAAAGTGGCAACATTCTCCAGAATATGAGGGGGCTGAATGAGAATGTGACATTCCAAGGTGTATGCTGTCGCATGGCAACCATGGCAACTAAACCAAAAGGCTGTTATTCGTCTGAGTCAGTCCTCTGTGTCGCTTAGCTCCTCCCCTCGAAGGCAGAACACCTAACAATAGGGAAATATATTTTTGACTCACTAAAGAAGCACCTGTTCCTGTTTGGACACACAGGAGGTGTGTGTATGTTTGGGTGTGTTAAGTTCATGGTGATGAAAGATTGTAATCCAAGCATGACAGATAAGACTAATCAGACTTGTTACCTTGGTACTTGAACTGGTATGTATGAAATAGTCAAATAGGGAGGTGTGAACAGTGTCACATTTCATAACAATACTGGATTGTGTCAAATACCCAGAAGTGATGGTGATGATTTTTCCTTCCTTGTTTCTTTGTAAATTCTCTGTAAGGAGCAGCTAAACAAAGACACTCTCAAAATAGAGGCTGTACAAATGAGTTAATCTGTCACTAACACAGTTTAACAAAAGCTTGTAATCGCCCATTTTCAAAGTCACTGAAGCAGAACTGCAGAAAAACTCCAAAAGAGCGGTTATTTCAAACTCTGAACAAAAGACCTATTCGTAGATCTGCACAATGTTTCAAACCGAAGGGATTTCTTTTGTTCTGGATATCTATTGCTGTAATTACCACAAGATATAAATATAATTTTTTTGCTTATGTGAACTGCATAAGTCTTCCTTTACTTACAACAAACTAGGGCTGCCACAACGATTATTTTGATAATCGAATAGTCACCGATTATTTTTGTGATTAGTCGACTAATCAGATCATACGTAAATTGCAGCTTATCGCACCAGCATGCAGCTGCTCTTATATAACCATCATTCGTTTCCAGCTTGAAGTGTTTAAGGTATGTGCTAACTAAAAATAAAGACAATTAAGATGATAGTTCATTCAACTTTTAATGAACTTTGCAGCTTGTCGCAGCATTTCTGACATCTTTTAAGTAAATAGCTCACTGTTAACATTAATGTTAGCAGCTAACTAGCCAATTAGCTTACTGAGACGACTGTCCGTCTTCGTCAGAAAATTGAATCAGCCACGACGTGCTTCCTTTTCAGATACTCGTCCCATCACCGCCATACTGCCATGGAAGGCAAGTTCTGCCTTGCAGATTTTGCATTGCACATTCTTCTGTTTTATTTTGGTCAACGTCATCGTGACTGGTCGACTAATCGTGGCAGCCCTACAACGAACCCCTCCTTCATGTGCCACAAAATTTCTTCAGCCCTCCACAAACGCCCCCTGAAATTAGCACTAAAGGTTCCATGTGCTCCATTGCCTCAACATTATCATGTCTGTTTCTGTCTCTTCATCTCCATCCATCCCTCCTTCCAACCCCAACTCGGTCAAGGCAGATGGCTATCTAACATGAGTCTGGTTCTGCTCAAGGTTTCTGCCTGTTAAAAGGACGTTCTTCCATGCCGCTGTAACTTTCTGCATGCTGCAAAGTGCTCTGCTCATGGTGGATTAAGATGAGATCATACTGAGTCCTGTCTGTGAGATGAGACTGGATCTTATCCTGTCTTGATGTTGGGTCTTTGTTAATAATATAATATAGAGTACGGTCTAGACCTGCTCTGTTTGTAAAACATCTTGAGATTACATTTGTTGTGATTTTGCGTTATATAAATAAAGATTGATTGATTGATTGATTGATTGATTGATTGATTGATTGATTGATATAATGATTGATTGATTGATTGATTGATTGATGGTCAGGAGTATTTTGGAAATCAACACATATTCGGACACATATGTATATTAATATATATATAGATATATTATAATATAATATAGTATATATATATATTTAACAATGTACACAAGTGCGTCACACATGTTTAAATTAAACATAAGAACAGGCTACATCTCTACATATGGGGGATGAAAAATAAATCTGTCAGTACAGCTGAGGAGTGATGGAAGAACTCTCAAGAAGACCCATTACACAAATCCGCCTGGTGAATGTAGTTTCAAACTCTACCCATGCTTGGATGAGGCAGAGTGATGGCTAGGATACACATACTCCAGGGCTGCTTTGCATAACTAAACTCCTGGCCTAAGCATCCGGGGGACATCTGTGACAGAAACTGTGTGCATGCCTGACAGATTGGTCATACACAGACTCCCCGGCAGTGTGAGTTTTGGCAGCTATTTCAGACTTCGTCATAGTCTCATTCTCTAGACGAAGATGTCCGTTAGTTTTAGTCAAATATTAGTCATTTTGCCAAGTTAACAGTCATAGATGAGTTTTAGTCAACAACAACTCGTGAATTGGTTTCAAGAATGTACTAAGTGTTAAAATCTGTAGAGCAACATTTCACTGTCTTAACACTTTCACTTGTTAAACATCCTGGTTCCTCTCCTTGGTTGGATTATTAGACTCTCCCGCCACCGCAATGCTGCTGTGCTGTGCCTGCTGATCAGTCGAATTTTCTCAAAATAATGCCTCAAAACAGCAACGCTCACATCGCCATGTTGACAACAACAATATACCTCGCCTCTCTGAGTACAGATCTTTTTCTTCTTGCTTATTTTCTTGATCACGTATCTCTCCTGTGTGATCTCTAAACTCAAGAGATTTGTTTTAATATCTAAGGAAAGTACGACAACTTTTATATTGCTGATTAAAAGAAATAGTCAAAACATTGTAGAGAATGTTTGTGACACAGTTATGAACGTATCTCTAATGCAGGCTGGGAATAAACAGTGCGTTGCATTCATTTATATTGAGTTGACGCATATTTCTCTTTTAGAACTGACATTATCGCAGGGGATGTTGCCATGGTCACTACAATTATCATCGACAGTGTCATCACAGTCAGCGCCCTCCTTATTGTTGCTGCTGTTGTTAAATCTCTTTTACTCCATCTGTGAACGTGTTTGTACATTATGTGTGTGTGTGTTAGTGTGCGGGGGTGTGTGTATTAAAAACAGCGGGTCTGTGAAGGTGAAGGAGAGATCGGACAGAGACATGAAAAGCCGGCCAAATGGACTCTGAAATAAACATGAGAGAGTTACAAGTGCAGGAGTTTACATATCAGGTTCTGTTTTAAAAATACAGCATCGTGCAGAAATGGAGACAAAACTCATCTCACGGTTGATTCCACACGATGCTCCTGTTTTTATCCCCATTAGAAAGATTGTGCGATACCTCTCTACCCTCTCATGCCACATTAAGTAACTTTAGAAAGATAAGCATTATTTGAGCTCCTGTTTTGGAGAGACTCCACTCGTAAAGGGTGGAAAGAGTGAAACATGTAATTTATCTTTTTGCTGGATCCAGAGTGTCACAGCTAGTGTCACCTCCATTACCTTGAAAGATTTGATAAAGGATCCATAAAAGTATCCTTTAAAGTTCTGAGAAGTCTTACTTCCTTCTTTGAGAAGTCAAGATGACTTACTGTGACTACAACAAAGGTATCAAGATGAAACCAGAGGAATCCTTGAGTCATCAACTAAAAGGGCAGCCAGAAAGAAAAAAAGCAAAGAACATCACGCCTAAACAGATTTGACATTGAGTTTTTACTGCTGTCAAACCGACACTTTGTCTTTGTGACGTTGAAATATGGCTGAAATACACGGCTGGATCAGACTCTGATTGAAGAACTCTTCACTAGATTGAACAGCCAAACTTCAGAATCAACAGCGGTGTCCTTCCATCACCCTTTCCTTCTCCATGACTCAATCAAACATGCTGACAAAGGTAGAAGACACTGCTGGTCTCACTTCAGTGTGTCACAGGTCGGTCCCAAGCCCAGTCCAAAGTCCTAACATGTGCTTTATGAGTTTGAAAGGAGTCACAAAGGAATCATAAACAATTTATCATCTAACACCTTGCTGCCCGACACTGACAAAAAGCTAACGTTAGATATTTGTCAAGATCATAATAAGCTGACTGTCATATATTTGATGTATAAAAACTGTTACCACACCGCCTGAGTCAAGAGCTCATCGATCTCAGTTTGTTTTTATGTCATGCAGAGATAAATGTTAGCTCAAACACAGTTGCAGCTTCTATTTGATATGAAACCATGTTTTGGAAGTTATTCTCAACCACAAACAAATACCAACATTTGAATGTGAAAGCTCGGGTTGATGAATAACTCCTTGTCCTCTGTTTGCTGAGAGGATTTAGGGCTGCTGACTGATCACATAATGTTGAACATTCATGAACTAAAGAGTTTATTGCTGTATATTGAATGCAACCTAACATCATGATTCTGCACCATCGCTGAAACAAAGCTCCGCTGCTACTCCACCTTTGTACCCCATGACAGTGCACTAGTGGTGGCTCAGTGAGTGATTACGTCACAGTGCTGTGGAAGCATGAGAGGCAGAATGTATAAACAAGTGACGTAATCTTCACATACTTGGACATATACAGACACACAGTGCTGCTTAGTGTTACATAATGATGATTTTTAGCCTCTGTTACTTCCTGAAATGCTGGCTCAGCAGGAGGACAACTTCATGACTCATCACTGATGACGTTTTTACAAAGGTGTAACAGTCCCGTCTTCAATAGTATCGTAATAGGGGCTATAATTTGGCATTTTTATATTAGAGGAGGATAACAAGTTAGTCACATGGCTTGCGTTCAAGTAAGTCACGTGTTGTTAAAACCACTAACTTCAGTCACAGCTCTGAAAGTTCATAACCATGAACTCATACTTCTCAAAAAAGGATAATTCAACTCATACATAATGGTTATCTCTTGAAGTTTAAAACTGGTTTCCTGGGGGCGCTGGTGGCCTAGCGGTCTATACAGAGGCTACAGTCCTCATCGTGACCATTTCCTGCATGTCGTCCCCGCTCTCTCCCCGCATTTCCTGTCTCTCTTCAGCTGTCCAATCAAATAAAGGCAAAAAGCCCAAAAATATAACTTTAAAATAAAAAAAATAAAAAACTGGTTTCCTGGCCTTCAGCATAACTTAATTACAGCAATAGCAAAAATCGCATCGAGGCACTGGTTGGCCTAGGGGCGAAGTCCCTCCCCATACACAGGGACTATAGTCCTCGCCATGACCCTTTGCCGCAGGTTTCCGCCACTCTCTACTCCCCACATTTCTTCAGCTGTCCTGTGAATGAAGGCAAAACTGCACCAATAAGTGACAATGTGTGTTTGAAAGAGCACAGTAGGCACACTGAGAACAGTTCTGCTGTGCTCCTGAAGAATCTGAGGAATGCTTTTACTCTGCAGGCCATCGGGCTGACTTTCTAACAAACACACACATCACATTTGCACACAGCATTGTAGCTTGTTTAAATTGGTCTGCTGAACAGATGTGCAATACGAGCAAGAAAAACGTGAGAAAAAACACGATCTGAGACCTCGCTGTAAACAGATACAAACACAGGTTTGTGTTGGCATGGAGGGAATGAGCGGGCTCCTTTCTTTATGCCCTAATAGAGTTTGGTCCTGGCTGTGGTTGGTATCAATTTGAGTTATTATGTGTGGTAGGACTGCGTTCAATGCTGGGAGACAGACCAGACATTTCCATAAGTAAACAAAACCCAGACACCCAGATAGAGATACAAATACACACACACGCATACATGCACACACACAAACACAGACACACACACACAAGCTTCATCATTTAAAATCCTCGCCTTGTGACAAGGTCGCAGAAAATAATGACGAGCTGATGTCAGAGCCTCTCTCAATTGCGTGAAAGAAAAATCACTTTCAGTTGTTGTTACCTCTGACCACGGACACACACTTTCCAAGCACACACGCACACGCACACGCACACACACACACACGCACGCACGCACGCACACGCACACACACACACACATATGAAAAGTGTGCCTCTGTCTCTTTCCAGAGAGGAAAGGCTTTCCTTATTGATTGTTTTTGTCCTGAAGACACCCCCACTTTTTCCACATATTAATTTACAGTGGGTCGCTAACATTCTAAAACACAGGAGCAGTGGTCCATTCATGAATGATGTGTGAATGTGCACAGAAGTGTGTGAGTGCAGAGGTAAAGTCCTGGTCAGCAGTGCTGTCTGTGCTCTGGTATGGCTGCAGTGAAATACCCTCATCTTGGCAAACATAAAATCAATGGCGGCTATTAATTGGTCTACCTCTGACTGCCTTTGCTGATACAGTCATTCACACAAATAGAACAGGAGCACATTGTGCTTGTCGCGCTGTTCGCACTGGGATTGGATTTTAAATAGAGTTGTTGAACAGACAGACTTAAGTAAGAAATCAAAACAAAACTGAGCAAACTAAGAACTAACCAAACAGGAAGAGTTCTTGAAAACTGAAAAAACAATTTCAAGGTAAAACTGAGAAGAAGTCAAAACATTTTGAACATAAGCTCTGATATTACCTTGTATCTGAAATCTCTCAGACTTTGCCATAACTGGGGAGGAAAAACACTAGAGAGAGGGAACCACACAATGCACCATACAGTATTCTCACAGGTGTCAAGTTCAGCACTGCAGGTGCAGCAGTTCAGATTTCTGTCTCTTTCGAGCGGTGCTCTCGCTGGCTTGAGTCAAAATTGACAGAAACCTCACTTCCTGATGTGCCACCAAGAACAAAATATGGGGTCATCATCACAAACTACACATTGAAATGACAACCTATCAAGGTCGAAGGCTTTGCTTCAGCACAAGTGGGGACACATTGAGTGTGTGTTTTGGGGAGTTAAGGCCTCTCTAGGAAACTGAGGAGGTTTCACTCTTTTTCTCTGTACTTTGGTGTACTTTTACTCTTTTCATGAAACTCCAGCAAGATTAAGTGCCATCATTCACATAGTTGTCTAATAGCGCTCAAGTGATAAGAAAAGCTGAGAATTTAAGTTTACTTCTTTGAATGCTGCATTCTTGCCTCCTTATAGAATTATGAATTATCAAGATTTGAGCATAAAGAGGATTCACTTTTTATTTAATTGTAGTTGGATTCTTTTTTAGTTGATCTACTATAGGCATTTGCCCTTTTCAATACCATCCCCTTTGCCTGGAAACAGCTTTTAAAGAGTCTGTTTACATGACAAGAGGAATCTAGACAGTTGTTTTGTATAAGCTCTTACCTGTCTGTCTTTTTCTCTCTTTGCCTCAGTGACGGGTATGTGTGACCTTTTCTATCTATTAGCTATTGATATGTTATCTACTATAACACCATAGGATGTTGGGGCATTATAGTCTTGTGCTAAAATGCTGTAACTAAGTAAGCAAGTAAGTAAGTAAAGTAAACTTTATTTATATTTACACAAAGAGCTTTACAAAGACAAGACATACAGAAAAGAAAGGTAAAACTGATAGGCAGCATAAAAATTACAGTGGTTACATGATCCATAAAAGCATTAAAAGTTCTGCGAAAATCAACTAAAAGCCTTCTTGAATAAGTGGGTTTTTAATTAAGGGTTAAACACATCTGCAGATTCTGCAGAGCGCAGGGATATTGGCAGAGCATTCCGGAGTCTTGGGGCTACAGCTTGGAAAGCTCTGTCACCGCAAGTGCTGAGGTGTGTTCATGGAACAGTTAAAAGGTGTAACATGTTTGACCTGAGTGGGCGAGGTGGCTGATCGGGGTGAATGACAAATATTCTGGAGTCTGACCGTGTAGGGATCTGTCAGTAAGTGTGAGAATTTTGAACTGGATTCTATAGGTGACGGGGAGCCAGTGCAGGGATTTAAGTACCGGGGTGATGTGAGGCTGTTTGTTTGACCGTGTTAGTACTCTGGGTGCTGCATTCTGTAGGCGACTGAGGGCGGACATGCTGAGAGATGAAAACAGAGAGTTACAGTAGTCGATGCGTGATGAACTAAAACCAAGCGGCAACCTCCGGTCTAAAAATATGAGTATAATGCGGAAGTGCTAAAAACTGCAGTTCATCGAGGATCTGCTTGAGGCTGGCTCTGGAAGTACCGTAAACCACATACACACCAATTTTAAAAAAGCTGATCTTTACAGCAGAAATAAACATGTTTACAGCCTGGTTCAAAACACGAGTGTAGTCCTGATAGCTCATTTCTCAATCAACACACACTGTAGGGGGGGATTTTTTCTAACACTGCAATTTAGAAGATATTGAGATAGTCTTCCAATGAGAGGCACAGCTGACTTGATTGACAGGCAGGAACACTGCAGCTGTTGGCTAGGAGGCTCAAAGCCCACCTCTTTATGTCACACTCGCTCGACAGCAGCAATATGGCAGCCGACGACGATTGGCCTCAAAACAGCGCTTCAGAAACAGATGGGTGATGTCACAGATACTACATCCATATTTTATACAGCCTATGACTAAAACGTGAGGGTACTCAGTATGAAATAAATAATATTCAAGCCTGTACTGAAACAATGCCGACCACAAAGAGAGAGCATCGTAAGCACAGAAATATGGATGTTAAATGAAATCAGGACATGTGATCATGAAGCCTGTTGCTGCTCTCCATAACTCTCAGGTCTTTATGTGAAGTGTTAAAAATCTACCACGGCCTCCTCGTATCTTCATTCAGGTGAACTCACAGGTGTAATGAACAGAAAACTAAGACGCAACACCACCCTGACATTATTAGTTTGTAGAGCATCTCTAACACCAAATGGAAACCTCTCTTCTAATCTTTTGGGTCCGTCTGTTCACTGAGGCGATTTCCAAAGTGCTTAATCACTTCCCACACTGCTTCTGATCCTTCTTTAATAATCCAAGGTGCACTGAGATCATTTTTTCAACTCGAGCGCTCAACGTGTCCACCACAGAATTCTAATCTCGTTGCTATGGTGATGAGGGGATGGATGGATGGTGCGATGACAGTGAGAAGTGATAAAGTTGGATCGCTTCAAGCGACTGTCTGTGAAACGTTTGGACAAATGATCCTTCTGCTGTGGTAATAAAACCACCTCCTCAAGCCTGAAGCGCTGTAATGAGCTCTCAAAACACGATTCAGAGACTATAGGTATCTCTTCATGCACAAATCATACAAAGTTATCAGGTGGATTGTCAAATTTAGCTAACACAAAGACCTATTCTGATGTCAATACCCATGCCTGCATATACAGTTGTGCTCATAAGTTTACATACCCTGGCAGAATTTGTGATTTTTGGCCATTTTTCAGAGAATATGAATGATGATAGAAAAAACTTTTTTTCCACTCATGGTTAGTGGTTGGGTGAAGCCATTTATTGTCAAACAACTGTGTTTACTCTTTTAATATCATAATGACAACAGAAACTACCTAAGAAATCATAAATTCTGCCAGGGTATGTAAACTTATGAACACACCTAATTCTCCCGACGCCTCTCAACTCAAGTGAGGCAGGTAGAACGCTCATCTTTGCTTCAATAACATTCAACATTAACATTCGTTGACCAGTTATCAGACAGCATCCAAAACTTTGTGTACATCAGAGCTCCTTTTACTTACAATAAGTGTCCCATTCCCCTCCCTACTGACAAGAATGTTCAGAAGGAATGTGAGAGTGAGGAAAAAACATTCTTCTCTCATCATCTCTTCAAAAATTTAAGGAAAGATAGGTAAAGGGAAGAATGCTAAAAAGAACCAGATATGGCTTCACTAATCTATCCTCCAATGAGCTGCACTAGCCAATCAGATAAGTGCAAGCATGCAGTCAATGAGGAAAAGTGTTTGGTGTATCATTTAGCATTGTGATGATATCCAAAGTGAAATGGAGAACATCTTTATTGTTGTGATAACTCTGTAAGTCATTGCCTAAGGTGCAACGATTTGCTGTAAAAGAAGCTTTAAGTAAGACTTCCTGGTTTGAGTTCAAGGAAGAAATAGTTGAGCTGGTTTGTAGTAACTCACCTTGTTCTGGTCAGTCCAATACAGGAAGTACCCTTTGGGGTCGACTGTAAGAGTCACCGGGGTCACAGTGGTTGAGTCCTGGAAGAAAACACAGAAAAAAGACATCTGGAGTCAATGTGTGTGTCTGCTTACGTCTGTGTCTCCCTGTCTGGGTCTGTGTTTTGAAATGAGCGCATACTTGTGTGTGTATGGCAGAATATTCTCTGAGTAAACTCATTAATTCATTTCACAGGATCAAAGCCCGACTCTTGTTAAACCACATGCAGAATACCAGAATCGGAAATGACATTAAAAGTGCTGCTTATGTTGTAAGCATGCACACAATCCTTTCCTTCTAGGGTGCTTTCCTCCACCATGAGCTGGCATCACCACAAATGACCAAGAAGCCTGGTGTGTGTGTGTGTGTGTGTGTGTGTGTGTGTGTGTGTGTGTGTGTGTGTGTGTGTGTGTGTGTGTGTGTGTGTGTGTGTGTGTGTGTGTGTGTGTGCGTGCATGCGCATGTGTGTGTGCAGGTTGTTTCATAGCTAATGTTTCCATTTCCCCCCTCATGTAACAGACAAATGCTTTCTCACAGCTCCTGCATGCAAACTGCTTCAAGCTCTTACACACACACAACACACGCACGCACGCACGCACGCACACACACACACGCACACACACACACACACACACACACACACACACACACACACACACACACACACACACACATACACATAGTTTGACCCTGAGGCATACATGGCATCGCCAGATATTATTGGCTGTGTCTATAAAAAGAAAGAGCCCCTGCTTTGTGTTCACAGTGGCTGTGGTTAAGCTCAACAGTAGCATATTGTCCTCCTCAGTCAGCTGTGGCTGCAAGATCACAGAGATGGAAGCTGCAATTGCTGCACAGAGCAAGAAAATCTTCAAAGTGTCTTCATGAGGCTTCTAATGATGTCCTTATCACAGCACAGGGAGACAGAGCTAATGGTCAGCATCTGCTGCATGCCTGTCATACTCGGGTGCGACCCTGTGTGACTTGCGGGGTAGGATATCATGAAAGGGTTGAGCTAAAGACTGTGGGGGAGTCTGTTTTCAGGTGCAGACAACCATTAGTGCTCAGAAGTCATTGCATACAGAATAAATAACCTGCTACACCTGCTACACGACAGGCAAACACTAATATCCAACTCTTGTAGGACTCAAAGCGAATCAGAGATACAGAAAGAGAGAAAAAGATACCTATCTTCTATCTCTCTGGCCGCTATGGCAACCCACCATTGCCATGACATCTAAGTATTACCGAGACTCGAGAAGAATCGTTTTGGTTCTGTTCACACGAGTGAACAATCTTTGCAGGCTTGACTGAATGACAAAAGACACTGTACATGTCAGTCACACATGCAGCATATTTGCACACACAGAATAATTCCAGCCTGAGGACACATAAAAAGGCTTCATGGTTGCAGATCTATAGGTACACAATATCTAAATCTCCACCCAAAGAACAATCTGATTACTTTCCTTCAATTTGCAGAGTCCTTTATCAGGGACATCAGTTGTTCCTGGAAACTTTGCAATATTTAGAGCAGGATCAACACATTTAGTCAGTTCTTTCCGTTTACACGACAAACAATTCTCTCAGTGTGTGAAAGTAGTGAATGTGAGGCTATCTGCGATGTCACAGGAGGTGAAACAGACTGCTTGAGAGCAGTGGGGATCTGCCTAATGATGTTAGAGCAGTCTTTTTAACCAGCTTCTTTCCTAATGTCTCTTACTCTCCATGGCCACCACTATGGACACATTAAGCTGTTATGGACTCCTTTTCTCTAGGGTCTACACATTTACGAAAAAAAACACAAGTACTTACTACAATGTGGATTAGAGTTCACAGTGATTTGTGGAGATTACTACCTTCTGTAGTGGTGCTGCCCCTGCTTTTCATTGTCTTTTGACTGTTGTGTGGATTTGTCATTAACGGGAAGGTGGCAGCAGCAGCTTTTGCCTGAATTAAAGTGAGATTAGTGACTGACTTGTGAAAGTACGAGCACCCTGAGGGTACCAATCTCAGGCAGGAGACATTACCGTCTTTTCAGTGAAGAGTTTGTACCATTAGCCATCACCTGAGGGGCTGTGTTAGAAAGGGGATTTAAGCTGAGCATATTTCTGTTTCGTATGCTAATGATACAGTCTACTACTTTTAAGGGATTTTTAGGCTCCCCCGTGGAGACTGATAATATCTTATTCAATACACAGCAGACTAAAGGGGGCTGATACAAGCTTACAAATAGCTCTGTTTACACAGATCCTGCATCATCTCTCACATATTCCACATCTTGGCCAGCTGCTGTCTGTGATCTGTAAGACCAAGGATCCTGTTTCTCGAGGCTTTGGATGCCTGCCTATCCTTCACTCTCTCTTAACAGAAGTAGCGTTGTGACACCCGTTGGTGCTGAATGTACCAATTGAGCTTAGTGAGTAAAGCAATGGTTTAGACTAGAAGCAGATATCTCATGAGCCTCTGCAGCAGCACATTTTCTGCCACACAACACACGGTCTGCGCAAGTGTTTTTGTGCGAGGGACACTGGGGAGGTCTGGGATTTAGAGGATTTCACAAACATTTGAAAAGGTTTTCTGAATGCTCTTCTGTTCATTTGCAACCGTCAACAACTGAGCCCTTATACTGTAGTGCTGAGGTCTGCAGCTCTTTGACACTTAAGACAGCCTGACTCTGAGACCTCATGGCTGTTGTTCAAACAGAAGAGCAGCTATCCAAACACAGCAAACACAACTTGACACATATTTTCACACCACTGATGTCAAGAAGTGAAATAAAATCTGCGATTTTCACTTAAACTTAACATATTTAAATATTGGAATTGCATGCACAGTTTCTTTCTGAGAGAGTTGTTAGAGCCCAACATCAGAAGCAGCGATAAGAAGCAAATGATTTGATTAAATCTTTTTTCACTGGAAATCTATTACAACATTTTCTCTCTCTTTGTCAGCCTCTTTGTTCTTCTGTGATTCTTTCCATAAATGATACAGGGAGGAAAGAGGAAGGAAGGAGTGCTTGAGAATTAAAACAGAGAGCGTATCTGTGCTTATGTATGTGTCAGAGGGTGTGTGTGTTTTCACAGGAAAAGCCTGGTAGGCATTTGGTTCTAGAGATAGACCCACATGTACAAACTACAGTCCACAAACACGGCTGTTAGGGAAAACAGAATTACACCTCACTGACACACATCCCTCTCACAACTTACCGACATGAGGGCTGAAGGGCTGAGCGCTCAATCTCATTAGTATTTAATAGTTAAGGAAATGCTTAAGCTTCCTTATTTAAGCAAAGGATTGATGATTGACAGAGTGGTAGGTTTGTAAGTGTGCATAATTTCCTCGCTGCCATCTGTACTGACCACATTCACATTCACACTAACAATCATCCATCTGATGCCATCTGCACTGCCTGAATCACCTGAGCTCTGTGGATGTGATGATTTCACTGTGTTTTTGTTAGGATGATCACAATGAGTTTTTCTCTCACATTATCACTTGTATAATATCAGTTGGTCAATAATAGTGGACTGATGTATCATATTGGTGAATGTGTTGAAATTAAAACTACTGGCAATGCACAAACTAATGATTGATGATTAAGAAGTGGTGGCAACATGTAGCTTATTTCTCAGAGCTCTACCTCCATAGTAAACAACGCTCTGCACTGTCTGCAGCACATATAGCAGAGCGTCACAGCTGTGTCATTCTCAAAACCCATCTGCAATCGCCTGATGACTACAGGTGCCAACTTCTCTTTATTTCTAATGTAGTCAGCAGTAAACAGCAAATGACTTCCTTTTCTGGGAGCTGTATTTTTAACAGTCCAATTAGAAAATTGATAAGCGACTCCATATTCAGATCAGTAGCAAAACAAAATCCCTCCCTTCCAATGTGTCTGCAAAATTTAACTCCATAATTGCTTGGTTCATCACATTCCCCGGAAAAGCATTGCTGTTACTGGTGAGTCTCATTTTCACTGTAAATAGTAAGTTAAGAAGATGCTTTGCTTAACTGCAGCGGTATGAGCTCTAAAGAGAAACTGTTTTTCTTTTGATTTGCTGTCAATTAATGTGCCTTAAGTTTTCTGCAATATAACTTCATACAGATTTGTAAAAAGTAAAAATACAAGCTTAGTCTGGTCAGTCCTTCACATGAGAAAAAAAACAACTTCCAAGAAGAAACACAATCAGGGTCAACTGGTCATTCCTGATGCATACTGGGGAGCTGGGAATCTAAATGGTGATCGGCTTTGCAGCACAGCCTTGGGCA
Source organism: Notolabrus celidotus (assembly GCF_009762535.1). NCBI lineage: Eukaryota > Metazoa > Chordata > Actinopteri > Labriformes > Labridae > Notolabrus > Notolabrus celidotus. The sequence continues at coordinate 22,904,767 of NC_048284.1, forward strand.
GATTGTTCACTCAAGCTGATTTCTATCTAAAACAGATATTTAGTTCTACTCATATGCAGATACCCATTAAATGAGATAAATAAATCACAGTCAGATCATTAGGATGGCATTAGCGTGGATTGGGTTCCACCTGTTTTTGCTCTCCAAATTTCCATCCTGCATACTGATTTGTAATTGTTTAGTGCTACTCGAACTACAAACATACTGCAAACTATGTGCAATCTGTAAAACAAGATTACAGTACAATTAGATGTCAATGTCTAGTATGACAACAATACATATTCTTCAAAGCAGCCTTCTGAAAACCTTGGTTTACTCTGATCAGTACAGGGTCAGTCATATCAGGTCTTGCTAAATGTTTTCACTCCAAAATGTGTATCTTTACTACAGCAGCAAAAGTTAATTGATTTAAAAAAAACAATTGATGAAAACTCAATTAATTGCTCAATATTTTAAGTCATTCAAGCAAAAATGTCAAATGTTTGCTGGTTCCAGTCATTTCAATAAAAAAAAATCTGCTTTCAACAGCCGTTAGAAGAGTTTGTCAGCTCTGAAAATACGGTTTGGTGATGATTAAGGATAAAGGAGCAATTGGAATAAATCACCTTTGTGTCTGGGAAACTGGGTTTGATTTTGATTTTACAATATTCATTGTCATTTCATAGACCAAGAGATAATTTGATTTATTCAGAAAACGAACAGTAGATTAATGGATAATGAAATTCAGGCTTAATTGCAGCCCTGTTTGTATCGTTCTCAAAATGCCACAGCTGTTGAACTGTTGCAATTTATATACAATGTGATCTTTAATGGAGATTTGATTTCCAACCTTTACACAATGCAATAGCAGCACTATTAAGTCATCAGCTCCAGGTGTTCACAATGAGCAACCCATTTACCAGGATAACAGCATTCATGGACGTACTCATTTACAAATACCAACACAATAAAGAAGCAGCAGTGTTTACAGAAACTAAAGGAATGCATTTAGTAATTCAAATGAGACAGACTGTGGGATGGTGTGAAACAAATATCAGAGGAAATCCACATAAGGATTGATGAGAGACATGGTACTACAGGCAGAGTAGATGAAAATACCTATTTATTTTACAATGAGGTCACTCAGTTGAAAAGTCAACCAGGGAAACTGAACATTCTCTGCATGGGATCAATAGAAGATGGGCAGATTTGTCGTTCTGTGACAGGTGCAGCAGTGCAACACATGAATGCTACTACTGTCATGTTCTACTCATTCTACTCATCAGCAGTATGCAATCAATTTTAAGCAAGGTCATTACACTCTAGCTACACTGCTAGTGTTGCAGACACATGAATACAAAACAAAAACAAGCACGGTCGTTTTTCAACTGTTGCCTTGTTGTTGCACGCTTAGTCTCGATACGCTAATTAATAGTTAATTGATAAAAGCGTTACCACTGGAAGGGGGAGGGGCGAGCTCAATCAAAATGTTTAGTCTGAATAAATGAGTGGTGCACACATTCCCACACATGAAGGAAGAGCCGTTACACGCTCGTGCACCAAATTACGCGCGCTCACGCTTGTACTATAAAAATGGGAACGTAAACAACTCACATGTCTACAGACACTTTAGCTCCTGAATCCTTTTTAGATCATGAACCACCTGAGAGTGCGGTCTTCACTGACAATGACAGCGATTGGCCAATGATGCATGAGTAGCCTACAGATGGTGTAATACAGTGAACATGCGTGCAAATAAAGCGTGCAGAAATCGTACATCAGTGAAAAAAGCAAAGACTAACTGCTAGAGTTTCTCGCCAATACTTACATCATCCCATTTCATAAATTTGTTGCCCTTTCTCAGGCTCTCGGGGACGGACACTGGCTTGAGCTGCAGCGCATGAACTCCAGGCTGTGCCCCTGCCATTGACTCATCTACTCTTCTCAACGCACGGCAGGGCTGGAAAATGAGTCACTTCACTCTCTTCTACTCTTATTTCTCTTCCCTTCCTGTTGTAATCTGCTTAAAAGCAGGCTGACGGAAACCCACTACTGCTGCCAGTATGTCATGCCCGCATTGACGGCGGCGGTGGCGCGTCTCAGGCTTTGGAGAGGCTGTGGAGGCGGACGCAGGCGCAGCGAACCGGGGCCAATAAATGACTGACGGACTGACTGAGCGACATGCAGCTGAAGGGAAGACGAGTAAAGAGAGAGCGAGGGAGGAGGGAGGGAGAGAGAGAGAGAGAGAGAGAGAGAGAGAGAGAGAGAGAGAGAGAGAGGTGGTTTCAAACTGTACGAATCAATGCAGGTACGGGGTCGATGCTTGAAGTGATCTAGCGCCGCCGTGCGTCCGAGGCAGTATGGTGGTATTAAGTTGCCCCAGGCTTTGAGCAGATGAGAATCCAGGTGGTGGAGTGACCATACACACTCAGCGGGGCATGCAACAGCCTATATTAATTCTGGAAATGTGTATAGGCCTACCGTAGTGTTCCAGAAATTGTTGTCTCCTCTGGATATGGAAATTCTAATATTGTGTTGGTTGTTATACGTTTGGCCATGTGATAGGTTGTCGGCGAGCTGTCCAGGGTGTACCCTGCCATCCGCCCGAAGTCAGCTGGGATTGGCTCCAACCAACCCGTTAAAATTCCAAACGGGATTTAGAGGTCAAGATAGGGATTTTATACATAAAAACCTATAGCCTACTTCCTTCATATATATTGTGGTATATGCTTAAAAGTTGTATTTTTATCCTTGGGTGCAGAAGACCATAGAATATGTACTTGTATCACTCCCCAAAAGGATTCACCTTTGCAGCACAGGAGGAGGGAGTGACAACTGTACAGCCTGCAGGTGGATGTAGATTGGAGGCAATGCTACAATAACAGCAGCAGTGACAGGGTAGTTTTCAGGTAGTTGGGAAAGAGGCAGCAAAGAATTGTCTGTCTTTACCAAATATGTGATGTGATTAAACTATGATGAATAGAAGCCGAATACAGGAGCAGACTGAATTTGATTAAAATAAATACATTCATTTAATGTTTTTCCTACAAGAATTATATTCTTGGGTTCAATAATGCTTTGAAATATTAGTAAGATTATGCAGGGAGATGACACTTACATCAAATGCAACATTTAAATTGGTGAAATAATACCTTTTTAAGAGGATTACTCTGAGAGAAAGCATTATTTTGGCCAGGGAAACTCAAATCCTGGTTATTACCCTGACATTATGTAAATGTAATCCACCTATCCTCATCAAATGAGATCTATTATATTTATAAGTGTGCAGATGGTAACAGGTGCTACTTGAATTCAAGAAATCAGTCTACCTACCAGCTTGAATAGATTTCTGTGTCAGTGCCTGCGTGTAGCTCTGGGGCCTTTTTACTTCTTCATGACTGAACTTCTTCAAAGTTTTGAGTCAAGAGCGTGTCATCGCCTTAAGGACTTTTTTAGATGAACTCTTGCATTAAATAAAACATAAAGCCCTTCTGGGCTTTGTACCACCCACACTGTTTATTTTCTGCCATTTCCAAAAACTGACTGCAGACTCCTCAAGTCCTCCGAGCAGTTCTCCCTTCTGTGTCTCTCTGTGGTCAGTGTCTGGCCGGCGCACTGTCTGACACGTCAAAGAAGTCAAACCTGTCAGAGTTTGACTGGCACTTTTCATGTCAGTTGTAACAGTGGTTTGTTTGGGTTTGCTCTCTGTCATTAGTGATTGATTGATTAATAGTGACAGTTTGGGGACCAGGCCCTGAATGGAGTCAGAGTTGGGTGACAGCTCAGGAAAGTGAGAGAAAGATGGACGTGTATGAGACAAAGAGAGAGGGGAACGATACACAGGTAGAAGAGGTAAAAAGACTTCATATTTCACAAAGATATTTTCTTATGAGTCATAGATACAAAGTGGAAGCACTTATTTAAACAAAAACACCATATGTACAGCATACTGTTGTAACACTGTGGAAATAAATGTTTTATACAGCAAATGAGTCATTCTTATCCTGTCTCTCTCAGTCTTTGGTATCTGTCATCCATCTTTCTATCAGCCCTGAGGTTTCAGCTGACTCCAAAATCAGCCACAGCACTCTTGTATGAAAGACAAAAAGCCCACAGTAAGGAAATAATTGGATTGTCAGTATATCAAAGCACTTAGATTTTCCATTACCTTCATTCACGGACTCTTCAAGATTTAAAAATGAATCTCTTTCCTCGTCCTTTTGTTGAGACAAATTAAGTCTGGATGTTGCAGAAAATGCAATCAGTGCAGCGTCAGGGAGATTTGAGGCACTGTGAGGAATTAAGAGGGATTTTATAAAACAAGCAGGTTGTTTCTCGATCCAGAGTCCAAAAATAACACACAAAGCTGGAGCCTATTTGGTAGAGGTGCTCAGACCCATTTTCTTTTGTAAACACTTGTACTCAGGAAGCAGTGGTAGAGTGTGAATTTGCTCTACAGCACCTGCTACTTGAACTGACTCTATCTAGCACAGGGCTACATTTACCCACTGAGAGCCAAAGGACAACAATAGACTGCAGTTATTTGTCAAACCTCAAGAGACACATTTTATATTGAAGTGTGATATACTTTAAAAGACATCTTCTGAGGAATAAGTAAAAATCTAAACCTCAAAATGCAACAGGCTTTCTCAATAGAATGCCCCTTTTGGTAAAGTTTAAGTTTGTGATAAAGAGTAAGAGATTGGGGGCTGGGTTAAGCTTAGTTAGAGGTGCACATGCCCCATAAAAAGAGACTGAGTCCTCACTTCATCAGCCTCAGTTTAGAGTTTGACTCTTGGCCCTTTGGTACATCTCTTCTCTAAATGTTCTATCTCCACTTTATAATTAAGGCAAAAGGCCAGACTGTGACCACCAAACTCTTACTTTTATTGAGTAAAAGTTTGTTTTTATGCCAATTTTATGATATATCCTCAAAGTATCCCCGATTACATTACATTCACAAAAAAGGGACAGTTGAGTGGACAGACAGATGGACAACACAGAAACAAACTGCCTCTAGCCACAGCTGTTGTTGGCACAGAACATCAAAGTTTATGGACATAACAAGGATTATTTAGCCTTCATCTCCCTAAAGAAAGAGGTTTGACTTAGGGAGTATAACTGACTGATGTGGTAGCCTGTGCAGTTTTTGCTGTATTGTCATGAATGTAATAGCAGCATCTCCACTATGCTGGCACCACATCTGTGTTTTCAAGTTGCCTGCCTTCTGCTTTAAAGACAACCAATAACTTAACTAATAACTATATATGAAGCCATACTTTGTGTGCTTAAAATACGTTGTAGCAGTATTACTTTGGAGGCAGTAATCTTGGAATCCATCAGCTATTATCTGATAATGCTACATGTCCAGGAGTGATGGTTGACTTTTTAGCCATTTTGGTGCAGCCAGTGGTTCCTTTTAGGTGTGCTGCAGTGTTTAAAGTCAAATTGGCATAAGAAGCCAAATTAAATTTGCCTCTTCAGATATGTTTGCAATTGTAAACATCATCCTTTTGGGATATTACATCTCTTAGAGTATAACCCGTTCATCGGTTTCTAGTGAGTCTCAGTTTCACTGTAAATACTAAGTTACGATAAGGCTCTGCTGTGGCTTACTTTAGTTGAACAAACCCAAATAACAAAATAATAATAATAATAAAAATAATTTGACAAAAAAAATAAAACAGCGTAATGAAGATTTGTAAAAAAATAAAATAAAAATAAAAATAAATAATAGAAATGCAAGTTTTGTCATGACTGTCCTTAAAGCTAGGGTTTGAAGTCATGGGAAACTAGCATGAATTTGAATATACCTTGTCCATCATTTCTGATGCATCTCAGGGAGTAGGGTCCAAACTCTGATCGGACAATGGGGTACAGTGTCAAGGGCTTTTGTTGCTCAAGTTGAACTTTCTTTCCTCTATGCTTGCTACTCTTGCATGCACGGATTGGAGTCATGTCATTATAGCACAATGTTTCCGGCTCTCCATACAGTCTGCTTTTCCTGCACACACCCAAGCCTGCTGAAATGTAAATTGGTAATACGAAACAGAAACCAGAACACTTCCCAGACTAAAATCCAGACGCTTGAGTGCAGATTCTACATTTTTCTACGGATGTCTGTCAATAGAACAATTCAAACAATAGTGGGTCTTGCTTGTCCTGATTTTGACATTTTTGAAAGAGAGAACATTGTCCCAGTAAAAAATGTGAGCCTAGTATTTAAATTTTGATAATGACAACTCTCATTGAAACTAGGCTAGTCAGACCCGCAACTTTCATTGTATTCAAGACAGGCCCCAGGGTTCTGCAGCATTCAAGAACTGTTTAAGGTCAGAAGTGTTGTCACATTAATATCCAACAGGCTGTACTGACCTTCCTGTTGACTCTTAAGGTTGCAGAATCCACCCTATATATATATATAGTATATACACATGCACATTTTCCCTCCACCTGATTTCACACTGGTAGCATTGAGAGGCAGAGATGTGTGATTTGCTTTATACGCAGTGACAAGAGAGAATGAACAGCAGTGCGGCAGGGTGTCAGAGTTTCTACACGCACATGATGAGGAACAGGTGTTCTCAAATGACTGCCTGCTGGAGCTTTCATTATCGATATTAACTCAAGATCTCTCCTAAGCTGCACATTCAGCATACCATTAACTGTGCACAATTATGGGCCAAAGCCTCATGCAGGCCTTTCTGCTTTTACAACTTTCAGTGCTAACTTTTAAATTTTCTTGAATGATTCAGCTTTAGATTCCACTGCTGGCTTGATGTTTGAACAGTAAAACGCTTATTGACTAAACATCTTCTATGAAATAAACATAAATGTCACAGTTCAAAATAGCTTGCACTCTGTGGTTAATATAACAAGATAACATTGGATTAATGTCTTCCAAAATTCAGGCTGCCAGTATTCCTGCACAGAACAATGCTGTGTTGTTTTGCTAGTTAGCAGGCTGGATTTGACAGGATCCAAAAAAAACATGTCTCTTTTTGCCTAGCCTTTTAGAAGTGGCAGGGCAAAAGCGCTGAGGAATAGAGTGTATGAATATATGAACAAGGCCTCTGGGTATGTAAAGGGTCTGTTTGATATGGTGCCTGCATTGTCCTCTCTGTGAACCTTGACATAAATTCACAGCAAAAAAACAGAACATTAGCAGCATCTTCTGGCTCTCTGATGCTAGTGCACTTAGTGATGGCGATGATATGTTTTCACACTGGTGAGCAGATGATGTGTCATACAACAGAGTTTGGCAACTCCCAATAAAATCTTGCATATTTTCATAGCATTGTAAAAAAAAAAAAAACTGCTTACAGCACTTTATGAGATGTATATAAAAACCTTTGAGCATGCATGTTGAATGACATAAACTTAAACAGGCAGATATATTTTAACTGTATTATTTCACAGGCTTGCTTTAAATCTGAACATGCTTTTTTGAAACAACTTTGCAAGATTTAAGAATAAAAGCTAAGTTACAATTTATGATAAAATCTTGATGAAAATCCTTCTTTGTAATTTACTCTCATTTCAAATGTCTGAATTTTGATGAAGTACAAAAAACCTCACCGTAAAAAGTTAGAAAAATCATCTTTTATAGTACAATATTTATATATCAATTTAATCCAAATGAAAGGAAAGCACAGTGTCTTCTCACACTGATGCAACAAGCTATAAAGTACCCCCACTTATTCCAGTTATTGTGGATCTCAACAGGGTCAAACATATGGCGTGAGTTAGGTTGGAAAAATGTTGAGATTTTTCGTTACACCCATCCAGAAACGACATCAGGGTGGTGGAGATGCTTATTGGAGACTCTGTGGGACTGATGGAGCCAGCCACTTTCATTTATTCTGGAACTGCAAGGTTATTAAAACTTATTGGGAAGAGATCCATGTTCATATACAGAATGCGTTTGGTGTGAAACTCTGTATCTGGGTGAAATATAATTGGAAAATTGGAAAATTAATGACAAAGAATTACTTGGTATACTATTGATGGCAAGTAAAAAAAAGCCATAACAAGAAAATGGTGAAAAATAGAACCACCCACAGTTGAGGAACGGATTAATATTGTGCATGAGATTTACATTATGGAAAAACTGTCATTTTCCCTCAGAGTGCAACATGGAAAGTTTTACCGGATTTTGACAAAATGGACTGAGTATATGAAACCGCTAAGATCTGATTTTGTTTAAAGCTATCTGTACTTTGTGACAGCCCGCTCTCTTCAGCTACTCTTAATTTTGTTTTGTTTTTGAGAATCACAAGAGGAAGCTCCCCTGTTCTTTAGTTTATATGTTATTGCAATAGAATGACTTAAGAACAAAAAACCTTGGAAAGGCAACATGGACAAAAAAACAGTTGGACTATATACGATCACCTTTCCCAATTCCCAGCGAAGGGGGTGATTATAGAATGGAACATTTTTGAAGCAGACTAAAGAAAGAATGTGATACCGAGGTGTTAAATGCCAAATAAATTGTATTGTATACTGTGCCATTCCAAATAAAAATGAAAAAAAGTACCCCCAACTTATTACTGTGCCAACTTACTCAACTGCAAACTAACACAGGTGTTATCATTACGTGGTCCAATGGTATGAATATATTCATCTGTCACTCAGATGTAGAACCGTTGAAGAGGCTCGGATCATCAGCTTCTTTTGATTGCAACATGTCTAATCTCAACTCCCTTTCTTTTAATAAATATTTAATAGTCTTTAGCAGTTATATTATATAAGAGTTCAACTGTATTTTGTTTCTTCTATTATGACTTATTCATCACTCTACATCCTGCAAGTTCTTGATTTTTGGAGAAAATGAGCCTACAATTCTTCATGCTGCAGAAAACTGAGGTTTAAGAATTAGGGGTGGGTATCGCCGAGAATCTCACACTTGAGTTAAAGTCTGATTCTTTGGGTCATGATTTGATTGGGTATGATTCAGTATTCATTCAATAAAATGCATAGATGACAGAAATACTCATGCTCATACTCAGGTCATGCAAAAGTACCGTATGCTCTACAGTGCACCTCTGTGCCTGAGCTGAATTTGCAGAACAAAAGTAACAAAAAAATAACTATGTTGTAATAACACTCGAGGACACTGTAAGGAAGTAGGTCCTTGAAGATGAAGATCGCCACAGACTGTTATCTTCTGTGAATGTTGAATTGAGCTTCAATGCTGTTTGCAGACAAATGACTTGTGAAGTTGGCGTGGTGTTGGCTGAAATGGTTGCATAGGTTTGTGGTATTGTTGCAGTATTTTTAATATGAGCTTCCACAAGACACAACTTCCATCAACTCCACCTGATCCAGTTTTACATCTAAATCCAAAATGCTTCCAAACATCAGCCTTTAATGTTGTGGGTGCTGACTTTACATTAGTATCTACAGCTGGTGTTATTTGGCTACTAAATAAAGTTTGTTCAGTCAAGCCAGGTGCCTGAAAAACGCAAATCACAGTTCAGCAGCACCCACAGTGCTCCTACAGGAGTGGGGCTGTATTACAATGGAAATAATTGATTCCAGGATTGTGTGAGTTGATTTTGTATTGGGAAAAAAAAAAATTCTAATGCACTGATGAACAGATTTTTCTACTTATCCCTATAAAGAAGATCGCAATAGAGAGTATATCTGTCATTCCAAAAGTTGTATTTTTTTTCCAATTATTTTTTCGGGCTTTTCATGACATGTGGCATAGGGCAGAGGGTCATGGCCGCCCAAGGACTACATGACACGCGCAATTTAACTGCTGAGCCAAACCGACAACCCAATCCAAGACTTTCCTCTATGCCTGCAGTTGTGCACATATGAGGCACATTAAGGGTTTGGCTTTTTGCATTTAACAGCTCCATCAGCTTTTTCCTGTATTATTGAACAACCCTTTTGTGATGGCCCATGTATAACCCAAAAATGACAGCAAAACGCCAGCTTGTTGATGCATTTGTATCAAATCTTAAATGTTGAAATCAAAATGATGCCCAACTTCTATTGAACCTTTGTTACATTATTAAACTGTAGACACAATACCCATATTCAATCAAGAGAGCATAATGCAACATTTGAAACAAGTTCACTAATCTGTACTGAACCTATAACTTTGAGGAGATTTAAGCTGTATGTGTGTGATGGTGATTTATCAGTTTTACTGTTAATGTGTCAGAAAGCTGTGCATGACATGTTCAATAACAAACATGAGGGTTACTATTAAAAGGCCTGTAAAATGTGTAATGTGTGAGCCATATATTCTCTGACCCTGGAAACGGTAAATTCACACTTGTGTGGTTATGATTTCATTATAATTGAAAGGCTTCATTGGTCAAAATGTAATTGTTTCCTGTGTGCTCTCTGGTGTGGTTTAAGAGACTCAACATAAGCACGGCCACCTGTGAATTTCCATCTGACAATAAACCGAACAGTATGTGTCTTTACATCCTGCGTGTGTATGTGTGCAAAAACCAGCTCACTGTATGTTCAGTATCAACTACAGGGACGGGGATTCAATCCTTTGAAGCCAGGCGGTGTCGACTGTTCTCTTATCCACCTGTGCAAGGGAAAACACTCAGTAATTCATGGGCTTCCCTGCTAATTATGTGAATATAGTCTATTTACTTCTGTATTATAAAACATCAGCCTTGGGATTCTAAATGGGTTCAGTTCAAAGGGTTCCTCTACCACTCATACTTATAAAATAGTGAGTAAGTACTGGCAAGCCTAAACTACTACTTAGTGAATACGAGCTCTTCAAAGACTCCAGGGATGTGGTTTCTTGCCTATAAAAAGACCAAAGCCATGCTGGGACTTTCAAGGCTTCTAATGAATCCACTCGGTGCCTCGAGTTCACCAACAGGGAGTGCTGTGGCACAACTTTACGTTCCCCTGGTGGCTCTCCTCTGCTTACGATTAAGAATAATCCTTCTCTCAAGGTTCAGGAACTTCATTGTCCATTCAATCCAAATTCCTGGTAACTAACATAACACGGAACATGTGCAGTGAAAAACGATATGTTAAAAACTTAACAGCTTGCAGAGGGGGCCCAGGGCCTGTGGCTCAGGTCAAATTATGAGTTTAAAGCAAAATGCTGGAGCTCTTTTGCTCCCCAGCCTGACTCCACTGACACAAAAATGTGTTTTCTTTTTTTCTTTTTTACATTATTCACACCTGGAGAGTTGCAGCGACCTTGTGGGCGAGACATGGGAGGCTTTAATATGTCTCATATCTTGCTGTGTTTCAGTGTGTAACCAAACACCTCTACTACATCTATTGTCTTATCTGAGATTGAAGAGGAGAAAAAAAAAACTGGCAGGTGTTCTTCCCCTCAGGCTACAGACTCCAGAAATGAGCAAAATAGAGGGTGGGAGTCAGAATGAAAGGGAACACGCATGCATGCATGTATACACAAACGCACACGCACATATGCAAAAGTATATACTTTGACATACATGTCTTAGTGTGTTGCAAGATCACACAGCTAGTGCTGTTACGTGCAGTGTAAACATGTCTGAGGGTGTGTATTAAATACTCATTACAGAGGACTGGGTAAGCTCTGGGAGAGACTGGGAGAGAAAACAAACAAACCCCACAGGGTGGCTGAGAGGGGTGGTGAGGGGCCGAGGGAGGCCTCTCCCAGTGTAATTCAAGTTCAATAACTGACCCTTAGCCCCCCTCTAACTCAGGTTACACAGTTCTGGTGAGACAGATTATGGGCGCAGTTACCTCACAGCTGTGGATACTATACACCTCCACAGAAGCTTCATACACACACACACACTCACACATACACACAGAGTACCAAAAACAAAAAAAGGTCAGTTGGTAAAGTCAACAATCAACCAAGTATTCCTGAATATCAAATGGCAACATGGATGACGGGTTCCCGATGTGTGCACCTTTCTGTATGATGTAAAGAAACTGGGACCACACAGAGCCCTTTCACAGCCAGGAAGACATCATTCACCTGCGGAGCCGCAGCTGGGCCAGTTTCACTCTGTCAGACAGAACTCATTACCTGCGCGTCAAAATGATCAGAGACGGGAAACACAGCCACTTCAAACCACTGACAAACGCTACTAATTGTTCAGTTCACACCTATGCAGACATCAGCTCTTTACTGGACTTATTAGTCTGCAATAAATGTAGGTTAAACTTTGTTCTGAACATCACAGGCAAAAAAATGAAGGTGACTGTCTTTTTATGCTTTCATTGCAACACTGTTTGTCCCAAGCTTCTATGCATGGTAGCAGTTGTGATCTTGTTGTATTTATAAAATAGTGCTTGCAATGAAGCTAAATATACAACCACTAAAATTGTCATGCAATATCAGATGTTATTAAATCCAAGGTTTGCAAACAAAACTCTCGCTTCTCTCAATATTTACTTCAATGTATTCATCGGCCACATGAATCCACATTTTGCAACTTCCAGATGAGGCCAGTGGAAGGGTTGCAGATGCCACGGTTGTGGCCGCAGCCTAAAAATGGTTCACATCGCATGCTGTGTTAGCATAACCACGGTCACATGTTTGAAGGGAAGACTCAGAAACTGGGGGGAAAAAGGGAAAGAGAAAGAGAGCTACTGAAATCTGTTTTTTACAATACTGTCTTGAACAATAACAACACATGACAAACATGTCAGAAATGTGCGGCTAGAATCAATGCCTTTCACTTTGACCACTCTCCTCCCAGCTGGGCATTACTTTGGTTAGAAGACAGGCTCATCCCAGACATCTGTGCCTCTGGGCATCTATTTCTCCTATTGTCTGGTGCAACAGCAGATGGGGCTGCAGGTCTGTAACGCTACAACAGAATAGAGTTCGGCCTTTTAACCCAATTTTTCTTTCTGGTCTTTTTCAGACGTTTTTTTCTTTTCTTATTTTCTAACAGTCCCTGTAGACTCAATATTTATGGATTGGTAAAACCAACATGGAACAGGGAGTTGACTAACATATCAAGTGTCAAGGTCTTGTCAGAAGGCCCTAAATTTGCATCATTACAGCTCATCCTCTGGGGAGATGGCGGGGCTAATTCAAACCATCCACGCACAGCTGGAAGAGAGAAGCTGGCTCTCTTCTGGGGAGAAATAAAATGGACAGAAACATGTTTTATGTCTCTTCAGCCATTTATTACTTTCAGAGTCATGGCTTGCCCTTATGGCATTCCCCTAATCATTTTAAGTTACACAACGTCCAATTGTCCTTTCATGACTGACATCTTAAGACAAAGCAAAAGGCATCATTGTGTCTAAATGAAATCCAGGATTTATCAGACCCTTGCACCTCCCACTGTGACTTTACCATTTGGTGTGTTTGTTATGAGCAGATCTGCCAATCAGCAATGCACAAAGGGTCTATTGTCCACAGCCCTCCATGGCACAGTTCCAGAGAGGGCGTAAAACTCCTGTCTGCTCTGATAGCGATCTGTAGTTAAAGCCTTCTACCAATCTCTACATGCAGCAACAACCGAGTGCTGACTAAGCCCGGGCTGCGCTAAGATGCTGATCTAAGGTCAGTTTTGTGCCCCACAAATGGTTTTTAAATGGAGGATTAGTTGGAGGTAAGCTGGTCGAAGGTCTGCGCCTAAGGCCAGGTGCAGAGTTAGGGATCAGGCTCTGTGCTGTGGTAGAGCTTTTTCCCTTCAAGTGGGCCTTAATCCTTTCAAGAAAGAAAATGTTGATGTTTACATCCTAGCTGTGACCCCTTCTTGGCCTCTCCACTCGAGCATTCCTGCCATAGCTGTGACATCTAGCTAAGCTTTAGGACACCAGGGGAATAGTGAAAACAAAGCTTAATCACAGCCACAGGGCACCTCTATGATAAAGCAACCCCTTAACCCCTCTGTGTTTGTGTGTGTTCTTTAATGCATGTATGCATATAAGAGGTGTGTGTGCGTCTTTGATGCTGTGCTCGTATTTCTTGGTCCAGAAAGGTGCCCTTCTTCTTAGCGCAGGGATTCAGGGGCCACCGCACATTAATTCTGAATGAGTCACCTGCTTAATGTTCTCAGAGTTGGGCTCAGGCAGGAATCCTGTTCTGATAATCACACGTAATGCCACACAGATCAGGTATATTTACTGTACACCTGTGGGGGGATTCCCAACACTTGTTTACCTAAAATTCCCTGAATGAAGTTGTCAGAATCCAAAATGCCCTGTAGTTCATGCAGTGGCCATAAATACACAGATCCAGGATCACTGACACTGAACAGGCATGCAGCTACGACAACTTTGATTCAGTGTTCTATGTTATACAGCGCAGGAAGAAGGTCACATACAGGTAATTTAACATCAATTACATTAGATCATAAGACCACTAGAGCTCAACCGTGACATACGATCAAATTTAATGAATTTCCCCAGGATATTAATTTGCAAAAAAACTATTTTGTGGGTGATTACATAAGTTCCTACCCTGTTTTTCTTCATTTCACTATATTTGCTGGACACACATTTCCCTTCAAGTGCCACAGAATTGAAACAGCTTGCACAAGGCCGCCTTTTATGTCTTATACAGCAGAGTTGCAAATTCACTTTTGCTGTTGGACGGCTGTGGATGCAAGGCAGAGCTCTGGCCGCTCTGCTGAGCTTGAGGAGATAGGTCAACAGAGGTCAACCGAGTCCAGCTAAACAAACACGCGCTATCAAAGAGGAAATTTCCTGTCCAATCTGCAAGTTTTCTCTTCACAGTAAGTGTACATTCACCAGATGATCCCAGGGGATGAAAGGACGTGTGTGCAAGTGACTGTCAGTACAAAAGGACTTGTTTGATTGATCACATGCATGAGTGATTGTTATGTAGATTTTTTTGACCATAAAGTGTAGAAGAAGTTAAAACATTTAACTTTTAGAGGTCACTTCTAAACCTTTCAATCTCTCTTTGGTTGTCATAAATGTATAAGAATATCCCTTCTTCCTCTCAGATAATTCAGTCTTATCCTGGTGTATTTCTTGTATTATGAAACAATATGTGACTTTCTCTGTAAAATGTGAAGCTCTATGTTACATTTTCCTTCACACTGCTTCAGACCCAACACAAAGACTGCGTGCGTCTGCGTCAAGCAGCAATTAACCACCAGTGAGGTTTTGGCTCTAAATTCTTCCAACGTTTCAAATTGCTTCCCAGCCATAACTCCTCCATCCTCTCTGACACAATTACCTGTCACCTCACAAGACAAAGGACACACTGTGGAGGCCTATTTCTTATGCAGACATACACCAACATATATGCATCATGCGCTTGCAGTGAGTACACACTCGCACATACACACACTGTGGAGCGGTACAACAGTTCTTTGGGTTGCTAGGTGCTGCTGTAAATTACTGCAGGATAGGGTTGCAGGCTTAGAAGCGCATCAGTGTCTTCCTACCAGGTGATGATTGTTGCTGACAGGGCTTCAGTCCACCTGAATTCAGCATAACACATGGCTGAGAGACAGGACTTGAATACTTAGTGAAAGTTTGGAATAAAAACAAGAGAGCAATTTCATTTGACGTAAGTTAGTGGTTGGTGTTTTTCTACTGAGGCCAGCGCAAAATCTGCTTTCAGATTTTAAAGGAATTTGATATAGATTTCAAGGAGAAAGCTGCCAAACAGTTAGTATTGTGATTGCCAACAATATTAAATATTTCTGTGAATGTTCAACCAACTTTGTGCCCAGGGTAGAGATTTTTTCTACCTCTTTTTTAACATTTTTTAAACCTTTAAAGCATTTTTTATAAAAAAAAATTCTATTCAGTCCTATTGAACACGTCAGCAGCAGATATGAATGTTTTTATTATTAAAATAATACTTTAAACAGAGCACAATCCTTTTCCTTTAGCAAAAAAAGTCCCCATTACTTCCAGAGTGCAAGCATGTGTGTACGTGTGTCTTTATGTCTCCTTGGTTGTGTACACAGTTACTGAAAGTACAAGAGCACGTGCGTATTTCAGTGTGTGTTCGTGCTGTATTAATGTGTGCGTGTATGTTACATGTGTGTATCACTGAGCGGACCTCCCCCGCCATACTGCAGAGATTTTTCATCACATGAAAGCCAACAGGGGGTGGTATGCATGCAGGGCAAGTCGCTTCCATCTGCCCTGTCCACTTAAATTAGTGGGGCCTCGCATCCAGCAGCATCTGGTTCCAATATGGAGCCAGGCGGAAGGGTGGGTGCCTCACTGTGCGGCGGAAAATACAGCCTACTGTACCTTTAAATAGCCCTCAGGAGGCTAGGGACGGATGCTGGCCCTATCGCCCTATCCCAAGATTCTTTGTATCTGGCCTAACACTTCTTCCCTTTGAAAGAGGACAAATGTACAATTAGGCAGGAATGCCTGCAATGCTGTTTTCCAAGCGTATGTTCGCAGAGCTGGCCTGAGCAAATGGCGGATCCTCTGGTGAGAGGTTACGCGCCGTCAACCTCCCTCACTGTTCAGCGGTGAGATGCACCGTCTGACCCTGCCCAGGCTAGGTTTCTCCGGTTCTGCTGGTCCGTGTTTGGGTTAGCCTCTTGTTGTTCTGGTTCTGCAGCAGCTTACCGAGCCAGGTCTCCGTCAGCACTCCTCTGTGGCACAAGTCTTTAAAGATCCCTCCTCCTCCTCCTCCTCCTGCTCCTGCTCTTCTTCTTTCCCTGGACAAGAGGCACTTCAGAGCTTACCCATAATTCAAAGGTTTCCATCTCAACCATAATTCACACTGCGCTCTACCCTAACTAAAGGGGCTGTCTGTAACTACGGTGATTGCATGTTTGTCAAACGAATTGTCAGTGCAGCAGGCTCAGGAGGAAGAAGAGAGAAGGAGCAGAATCATGAAGATGATACGCTTACACACTGGGCTATGCACAATAGAACCACTGTACAGATTATATATGATCTGAAGATGGTCGGAGGAATTTGCAAGATGCTAGAGAAAACCGGTTAGGTGGTGTTTTCAGAGGTTTTGGAAGGTAATGCCTCTGAGGGTCCATGTCAAACAGTAAGACAAAGAGTGAGAATATTGGTGGGGTAAATGCAGCGTATAAAGTGACTAGAGAAAAATGTTGCTAGTGCATAAAGTTTGAAAAAAGTTAAAAAGATTATTTTCACCAAACTATATCAATCAACAAAAAGAGGAATACCTGTGAAGTCCAGCACATTTATCTTTCCTGTGATGTGTTCTGGAGAAATTGCATTGATAGCACAAATCTCTGTTGTGACTAGGAATGCAAAAATGACCCACTCAAAGTGACAAACAGCATCATATCATATCAACATGACTACAAGCCACAAGGAGATGTTCATATAAATGTTTAAGAGGCCCTCTGGAGGTCCTCCCTTGGTTTTTCCGAGTACAGGGAATCTGTGTTTGCATTAGCCATGAGGGAGGAGAACATGGAGTGAGAAACACAGTGCGATCAGATAAGCCTGATGACAAGGCAGAGAGGATCGATGACAAACTTTTGACAGCTTTGGCCCATGTCTTCAGACCGGGCCAGCCTGCTGAAATATAGATCGCAGTGTGCTCCCAAGACACACACACACATACACACACAGACACTGTTTTGTGTAACGTGTGAGTGATAAGCAGGGCGAACCACAGGAAAGTGAAACAGTGCCCATGTCAGAGTTAAAAACGTCTATCTGAAAAATCTGTACTTTTGTTTTTTAAAGTGCCACGACACATGATATGGCACCACCATGTATCTCACTGTTCACACTCACTGCTGTTGTTACAATATCCTCGCCCTTTGACCTTACGCGTTGGAGTGCACACATACACAGATCAACAATCAAAGGGCATATCCAAAACAGCAGGAGGTTAAACTCTATCTTGTCACTTCTCAAATTGAATACTGGGAGATAGTCCCTAACAGGTTTTGTCTATTTAAACAGTCCACCAGCCAAAGACAACTACCATGCTAAAACAAGTGCTAACCAGCAGGTAATTTTATTAAGTTGTGACTTCCTTTATTTTCTTTCCTTACATCAGGAGGTCAGAGGTCAAGAGGATCTGTCAGCGGTGACAGAGAGGATTATGGGTGTAGGCATTCCATTGGCAGTCATTACTGCCCTCAGTCAGCACCCGGTACTCTCTCTCCCCCTTTTCTCCTCATCCTCTGTCTTTCTGTCTCTTCTCTCTCTTGTCCTCTGACAGACTAAGAAGCAATTAGTGTCACATTAGTGATATCCTGGGTAAAATTATTAATGCATGCCAAAGCTGCTGCTGTTCATTCATTCATTCTTTTTTAAATAAATGGACGCTTTGTTTGATTTTTCTACTTAATCTAAACTCCAGCTTTGTCCACATCTTTACAATGTTACTTCTTCTTCTTCACATTTTGACTTAATCCCAACTTGTGTGCCGCTATTCCTAGAGCTATTACTCTGTAGCAACAGTCCCTTCTGCATTACAATCGCCTATCCAAATAAAATACTAAAACTGAAGAAAAATGAGTGTGAGCAGCGATGTGAGGTTTGGACCCCTGCGCTAGAACCCCAGCCCAATAGGATTCCTCACATTCCAGCCCATGCTGGAGCTGGAGCTGGTAATAGATCTGAGCAGGCCTGCTGGGCTCAGGGCATTGTGGCCCGTCCTCTTTTCCTCAGTTTTCTACTCTAGAAGAAGACAGCGTTGTTCCCTTGTAGGACACCTTCCTGAGAACAGCCTCAGGTTCTGACTTTCCCTCTCCTTCAGCCATCCTAAAAAAGCACACATGAATCAATTTATTTCCTCTCCTTCTGCCATCCCTCCTGTTTCTCCTCATGCAACTGTAACAGGATAGTGGGAGTTTACTGCGCTGCAGAGCGAGGGGCTGGGTCTTTTTGACAGTAATGCAAGGGACACTTGTTTACCTAACCTTATGGGTCATGGCGCAGTTTAGCAGGGAATGAATGACTTCATTTTTAGGGTTTAAATTAAAGGGTTCCTCCTCCCTTGAACTTAAAACAGATTTGTGCATGCTGTGGAATGAACAAAGTACTCACTCAGGGAACAGACCTTTCTGCTCTGGCTGGAACTATAAAACAAAAAGAGGTGAAGAATTATAGTGATGGCAAGAATGTAGAACAGTACAACTCATGAGTTTGTGCACGTTTGCATACAATTACAGCATTCTTACTACCATTTCTACTATCTTAGATCTTGCTAATGCTTCATCTGTTGAAAAAAAAAAAAAGTCATTCGCCCTGACATGTTGTCAGTACTTCAACAGTTATTGGTCCACGCCATATTTGAGGGAAATTGCTACCTTATGTGCCTTTTAAAAAAACCACTGGGTTTTGAATGGGAGCTTTTAAAAAGGGGGTAGTGTTTCATTTAGGGTTGGTGGTCATTTTGGCAATGTGATTTCACCACCAGGGAGCCTTGGAGCATTTACACTCACACATGGCATCAAGGCCCGCTGTGGTGGCGATCAAGTGCTTCAGAGATGCCTGGACACCATGAGGACACAAATTAGAGCCCATCTCTGCCGTGCTTCCCCCACACCAAAATGTTCAGACTATAGCAGCGTGCTCTCCCTCTCGCTCCAGCCTTTCATGCCGCTTGCTCGTCAAAGGAGGAATTGATTAAAGGCCCTTTTAAATGACTTCCTTTTCAGAGCTATTATTTCCCAATAACCAAAGTAGAGCAGATTGAGATCAGCAGTCTAATCTGTTGTTTCCCTCTCCTTCTTATTGGTGTTTTTGTTAGAGCCCTGCAAAAGAACTCACCCCATTTTTCCTGTCAGTCATCAGGTTGTAATACTGGGGCTCATGGATGTAACTTTAGACTGCTCAATCGCTCACACACACAGGCCTTTTTGCAGAGGACAGAGTGAAACAAGTCACTCTCCAAACCCTCTGACAAATAACCCACGCCACAAAGAACCTGTAACTCTGCCGCCCAGGAAAAATGCTTTGAAGCTGCAATAGAAAGGATGGCTTCTTTACTGCAGCCAGTGCAGTGCTGGCTGTAGGAGCTGGAATCACAAAAGGAAGATGCAACAGTGATCTTTGGAATAATGGAAACCCTTAAGTTCTTTATCCTACAAACAGAAACACAGCTATGAACTCACAGGTTATTGTGATGGATGCTTTCCCAGAAGGCAAACACTTTTCTGTCACTGGCTGTATAAAAACGCAAACAAGAATATGTTTGGAATGGCAATATGTCATGCTTCCCCTAGTGCCAAATTGAGTTGAAAGTGAAGCTTAGCAATCGCAACGCGTAGCAGATGGTACGAAGAAATGAAAAGATAAGGTAGGATGAGGACTATTCGTTCTGTGTGAGCAGAAACACCTACAACAGTGTCCGTCTTCCACAGGGCTCTAATCGGAACATGACATCTCCTTTTAACTTCAAACATTCCTGTAAACACCTGCTTGTATCTCACCTCTGCATCTGTGTGGGTAAATACCGCCCATTCATGTTCGCCTGTGTACAGACAAGACCTCTGGACAGTTATTTCTTCTGTAGCCATGCATCACATCCCCTCTCAAGATGAAGCGCTCACAGAGATGAAAAGCAGACTCTCTAGTAGGGGGGGAACCCCGTTGTAAAGAAGAGACCTTCAGGTGAGAAATGTGCGGTTTTGACAAACAAAAGTTAGATTCACCCAGGTGGTCCCAGACGGCCTATCCAAACAGACGTCTCAGTTTGAGCGGCGTCAAGATTGTGTTAAAAACAATGCTGCGGTATGCTCATATCTCTGACTTTAATGATTAATCTGATCAAGCCAACTTTTCATCTGTCGACACCGATGTGCTGGGAGCTCTTTTGACTTGTCATCAGGGACAAGTAATAACAAGAAGTGTTTTGTCTCACTGCAGGCATACAATCACCTCCACGAGCTAAGACGCCTGTTTCTCAGACAGATCTGATATGGCGTGACATTAATGGTTAATCTACTTCAAGATCATCAGAAAGAAATGCTGTTGTATTTGGCAGTGCTGCATGTGAAGCTGACGCATATCAAAGAGATCCATTCAAAGTGAGGCTTATGTTTTAAAGGGGATTCCTCCTTCCACTGCTTTGACATAATTGTTACTTCAAGGAGCTGTGGGTCAAAACAGACAATTTCAAGCATTTCATGCACAGATCCAAAACTGCCTCTAATACTCCTTCATTATGGTTGGACTTGTGGCTTAGCACTACTTTTCACATCATTCCTGTGCAGGCTCTGTGCCTGCGCTCGCTCACCTTTGCCTGTTTCATGCAACTCTGCCTGACATGCTCTGCTTGCTCCACGAGTCACCAGTTGACCAAGTTTAACGTAAACCCTCAGCCTTTTGTGCCACAAGATGTGACTTTTCTACCCCAAAAGCTGCTTTAGCATTGATTATGAGCGTCAAAACAGCAGCAGGGTTTAAACCAGGAAGCACAGATGACTTCTTATGCCGTGAAACAAAGCTGGCTTTTGTTCCGTGGTTCTGGGAGGCCGCTCACTCTTGTCATGTACATGTGAAATTAATTAGGAGGAAATACTAAAACACTCGGGTGGAAATTGCTTTTTCAACAGATGTTCTGCATATGAGGATCGATTTGGTGTTCTTAGCAGAGCAAAATGACTATATAACTCTTATGCTTGTGTCTTTGATGAAAGCCAATCTGTCACTCATGGCACATAAAAGAAGTCAGGGTTGTAGGCTACTGTTGTTCCACTTTATGGAGTCTTAGGTAATGTGATTACTTAACCAGGTTAGGAAAACAGAATGTTTCATTCTGAGGAAAATTCAACATACTGACAAGAGGCCCAGTGTTCTTCAATGATCCATGCATAAACTGAACGAGTGCTCTTTTTCTTATCCCTTGCCCTGAACGGAGAGAGGCCAAATAATCAGAGATAAATCACTGTGGGATGTGAGATAGCCATCATCACAGAGGTGTTTAGGTAAGTCTGCAGCTGACATCTCATATGTCATGCATATGTTTTTAGTGTGTTTTGGAAAAGAACCAGCCCTCGCGCCCGTCTGTTTGTGGTGCTGCGGCAAAGAAAAACTCCTTGATATGGATATAAAAAGCACAGCATGCAATGACAAGGCAGGAGCCAAGATGAAGCGGGAGATCAGAAACTCTTGTTTCTTGCCTTCCGTTTACATTGCCTGCTCCGCTGCACAATGTCAAAGATGTGTGAGGAACAAGGAAACTGCTTTGATATAGCTCTCCACACTGTGGGCTCAACATCAAGGAAGAATGGTGCTGCAAAAAAAACATCTCAATATGTCTGAAGAAGTCTTCAACTCTTACTGTAGCAGCAAAACACATTCATCTCAAATAGAGATGGAAAACTATCCAACAACAAATACTCTCTAAAATAAACTCTTCTTTACTTTTTCATTTTAGTCAAATTGTCAACTCCACCCCCAATTTACACAAAACTCTGTACTTTCTTCTTTTTTTCTTTTTTTTTCACTTTCTTTTTATTGATTTTTAGCCATAGATAACACAAAAAAACAAGACAAACATTAAGGACATAATGGAAATAAACAAGCAAATAAGAATAAAAGAAAGATGCTATAATGCTGACAGTAGTTGAGGTGGTGAAATTTACAGCACAACTATAAGAGTCATACAGTCATACAATACGAGAAAGAAAAAAAAGACAAAGAACAAACAAACTGAACTAAACGTAGGCATCAGCGTGTTACAATGTGGGTTGGTGGCAGCTCTAAAAACACAAGTGCCATCTGAGTAGCCATTTGGAGGGTTCAAGCGTAATGCGAGGTGGCTCGAGAGGGAGGTATGTTGGAAAAGGTCGTCCAATTGTCCAAAAGGGGCTTCAATATTTTCATGAAAGTGTTTTCTTCTCTGTTAGACAATTTGTATCACAATCTTTCTAAATGCAAAACATTCCCAAATCTTTGAAACTCTGTACTTTCTATTAATCCTTGCATTTTAGGTCAACCTTATTTAAGACTCTGGACCCCCACTGTCCCTAAAAGTGATTTAATGTGGCTTTATTTAGCTGGTCTACAGAAAATTAGCCTACCTATATGAGCATGTGTCTGTGTTTCCCTGCGCTGTTATGAATTAACCTGCTGCTATAAATGCTTTTGATAATTCACTGTTCACTAACCTAAAACTTAGGAGTCATCTGGCAAAACTCATTACATTTTACATTTTCAAGGTTTATTTCAAGGTTAGCTACTATTCTTGTTGATATTTTTTACTATAATGGGTAAAATGTATTATTTTTAGATAACTTACAAAAAACAACATTCTGGAAGACATCTCACGACCCCCCATTTGTGTCTCCCGACCCACACTTTGGGAACCCCTGGCTTAATGCAATCATGGAAATTACCAATCATTCTTCTTTTGCATTGCCTGCAGTCTAACAAAAACTATGGCAGATTTGAAGCTAATCGTGTGGTTTTGTTTACCTGCAGCTCCATTGATAAATTACTTGCTATAAATGTTAAATACTCCCTTTTGTTACATTCTACTTGCTAACTTTTGGGTTAACCTTTTGTCATCTTTGTAAGTGCACATCAAGCATTAACGACACACAGTAGCATTACAAAAATTAACGTAAACATGTATGAAGACTTACTTTGCAAACCAGGGAAGCTCAGCCCTGGAGAAGAAGCATCTGATGAATGCGATGTCCCTGACCAACAGAGAGAACTTCAAGTCATGGCGTTAAAAGCCGACGACCTCAGAGCAGATTCAGATTAAAAAGACAATCCCCATTCAACTTTTAAAGTTCAATATTTTCACTGTGTTTTATGAATTTACTTTGGAGTTAGAAGGGTTCAGGTTAGCGATGTATGAGGTTCAGTTAGCTTTGCACAGAAAAAGGCAGTACAAAAGCATTTCAGAGGGCTATTTTTAACTTTTTAACTGTGGGTTAATCTTAGAACCTGTACTTTAATTCTTCTTCCTCAGTAAACAAGTTCTTTTTTTATACCAGTATCTATTTGGATAAGAATGAGTGTACTTCTGCTACTTCTGATCTCCAATCCCTGAATCCTTTTTTAAAAAAAACGTAATTTCTTGGACTCACAGTATGACACTGAGCCAGCGAGTTTTCAGGATATAATACAGCAGCCACTGAAAGAGATTCTGGCCTGGCCGCCTGACTCAAAGTGACTGCAGAGTAAAATACGCAGCTCTCTCCATAGCTTCTGTTGCTCTGTGTATATTCAAGAGAATCCAAGCCATCTGGAGTCTGTTTATTGTATTACAAATGACACATAATGGTAATCTGGCATGTGATGAGAGAATGTGACTTACAGACAGGGGGCATGGAACGGGTATTAACCTTCATTTGATTTTCCTTTAAGGAGGACTTTTAATTTAAGGCCACACTTTATCTACCCTGATTATTCATTACAGTAAGCTCGCCCATAACCGTATGAACCAGGATAAACAGAGGAAACCGCCAATTAAAATCACATTCCAGGGAAGATTGGGGGGCTTACTGTATACAGAACAGTTAGTTTAGTGACATAAATATTTACACAAACTGCCATGAATTAAGACAACTGTTACCAGGAAATAGGCTACATCGTGAGGGGCCAGAGCGAGGGTTCGTCTGAATTTATTGGCCTCTGTTGATAGTTTTGAAAACTGTTTCCCAGTTTTTTCTCTCTTTCAAAGTGAATGAAGCAAGACAACTGTCGCAGCTCTGTTCGAGTCTACACACTAAATCAACCCGCGCAGCTTGTTCTCGTAACATGATGTGCTTTCCTTCAAATGTTTGAAGCTTAATGTGATGTGCACATTCATTTTCCATTGACATTTACAGCAAATACTAACATGGGTCATGTATCTCATACAGAAAGAGAGAGAGGCAGAGAGAGATGGGCGGAGATATGAATAGTTGCATCAGACTGGCTACCTAGTAGAAGTTAAAGATACATACTGCATGCCCAGGGAGTGGATGTCAGTTAAATGTTTATACAGCTGCTCGAAGATTATTATTATCATGAAACCCACACTGCTATAATGTCATTCTGTGGATGCCAGGAGTTACAATCAGGTCCTCCCTATAGCCTACGAGCCTGCTCTCTCTCTCCCCCTGTCAGACAACCCTGCTGTTCTGCTCCCTCCAGGCTCTACGGCGGGATCAGGACGCAGCCCGACACCACCATAATGAAATGTGACAATGCAATGGGTTTGTTCCGGACTAACTTCAACCATGTGAAAGCCGGTGTTTGCGTTTTACTACAGCTGTATGTATTTCTATAAAGCTGCACGTTTTTCCCCAACACAGCTGCACGCAGAGCAACACTGGTGACTGTGGAGGTGCTCAAATCTAGGACGTGTATGTGTGTGAGAAAATAACACATATTCAATCATCTGTTTACTACCTGTTGTTCTTTCAAGTGACCTAGTTAGCTTTAAAAGGAAACACAGAATTGAGCACTCTTAAAACAGTTGGGCTTCAACATTAGCACCAGCACAGCCAGGCTGTAATGACATGTAATTTTCCCCTTTTATAAGGTTGCTAACACTATTGCTGTAGCTTATTTGTGAACAACAGCCAGATTTTTTTTTTTTTTACCACACCCTTAAACCTAAAGTAAGAAAACAGATTGACTTGCCACTTGGGGGCCTTAGAAATAAGTTGTTAACGCAACTATGACAAAGGATTTGATTCACAAATTCAATCTATGGTGCTGCCCATGTGTAGTCAGTGCATAAAACATATATGAAATAATAAAGCATGTCATTACCAGCAGCCTTACACTGACTTCGTCTTCTCTTCTTCACATTCCTGTCGTGATGCTGACTGAACCTCCGTTAATGGAAATGTGTTAACCAGAGTTCCTCATGCTATTTGCTTCATTAATTAATCCAGTTCTGTCCTGCTTTTGTTTAAAGAGGCCTGATGCCTTTTGGTGCCATTTCCTCTGTACAGGAGGCTCTTAGTGAGCTCTCAGATATTGTTGGTTCAGTTATATTGGGGTACAGATCCATATGAGGAATATGCAGAATAGTATTTTGAAGGCAGGAAGGAGGTAATAATGCGTACGCAAATTTTAAATGACAAGCAGTCAATTTTCTGATCTGCATTTTAACAAATATATCAAAGAAGTCAATGTGCCGTGCTTGGTTTAGTTTGCCGGCAGCTCCATTAATAAATGGCTTGCTATACTTGTCCCAATACTCCCTTTTGTTGACAACTTTTGGGTTAACATTTTTAGTGGTGGTACAGTAACAAAGTAAATTTAGTTGAGTACTGTACTTAAGTACATTTTTGAGTATCTGTACTTTACTTGAGTATTGTTTTTTCAGGGAACTTGTTACTTTTGCTCCACTACATTCAGAAAACATTATTGTTACTTTTACTCCACTACATTTCTATCAATGCTCTAGTTACTTACTACTTTTGCTTTGACGTTTCCCATGAATTTGTCTCTTTTCCAAAATTGATCCCTAGACAATAAATGTGTTTGTGTAGTTCTGTTTGTCTCAGTGGTTTAGTCATACCTGTATATTGTGCGTCTCCACGGCTGAATGTGGAGCAAACACAGAGCAAATTTCCCTCAGATCAGGCAGTTCATTTAGAGGTGGGAATGATGGCTATAATTCTCCACCTGAGCACTGATGTCCATATCTTCAGCTCGTGTTAGAGGTTTTTGAAATGAAGAATGATACATGTCGTTTGAAATGTTCTCCCTGTTTCCCACTCTGCTCAAACATACAAACATTTACAGTCCAACCTGAGAAAGTGTGTTGAGCTACGCAACATTTGTTTCATTCCAGATGAACATTTCAAACTAAGTTGTCTGTGCTTGGAGTAACTTGGAGTAATAGTTTTTAGAGATTTCAAGTAATGGTTTCTAAACAAACATAATGTAACAGAATGTACTTCTATGTATTCTTGAATGCACTCATACTTTGTGAAAAGTTTTGAGGTATTTTAAAAAGTACTTTGAATACTTAAGTTTTTTAAAAGCAAGTTCTTCAGGACTTCAACTCAAGTAATAATTTGACAGAGCAACTTTCACTTGTATTGGAGTAATATTTGACCTGGAGTGTCTATACTTTCACTTAAGCAATGAAACTGTGTGCTTTGTCCACCACTGACATTTTTGCAGAAAATGTGTAAAGGTACAGTTTTCAGCGGTTCACGGTATGAACATTTTGATCTGAGCAAGTTCAATAAGCTCACAGAATGAAGTCATTGTTTAGCCATTTTTTAATGTTATTTTTTGACTATTTTTCCTTCATTGGATAGGACAGATAAAGAGAGACTGGAAAAATTGTAGAGAGTGGAAGATGACATGCAGCAAAGGGTTGTGGCAGAGAGTCAAACCAACAACTGCTGCAACAAGGAGTATAGCTCCCATGTATGGGGTGAGCACAAATGGGCGCCCCATAAAGGGAGTTTTTGGTGGTAAACTGAAGCTCAGCAGTGAAAAGAAAGACAATTGCATTTCTTAACAGTCACTGATAAATGTCTGAGAAAGAAAAAAGGTCTATAGGCAGAAAGAGACTGTTCATACCGTGCATCAACATAAGTTTTTTGGTGACTGGAACACAAGTGACCAGCTTTCAATGCAAGCGTTCACACCTTGCATCAACCGTGGGTCTCCAGTGATCACTCATATCAGATCTCACTTTTCCGCTTGAGATGCAAATCAACACGGGGCCCCACTCACCTTCATTGGACTTTTCAAAACATCAACTCAATTCAATGACAATTCACTTTTTTGCTCACACAGAGTGAATGCTGCACTCTCACATACATGCTGCACAATCAGCATACGGAGTGGGTGATCACGGACTGAAGAGATGACGTGATACAAAACCTTCGTCTGATAACATAAAGCAGGGGGTTCCTGGTGTGTAAGGTCTTTGGTTTATCTCTTAATTAAAATGACTGCACAGCAGACTGGAGTCTCTGATTATACTGAAAAGAAATTTAAAAAAGACTCAAGTCAAAAACACTCAGATCCACGTCAAGTCTCTAAATTGTGCTGCATCAATAGACTCTGATAACTGCTCGTTGTTCAGCTCTCATGCATTACGTCAGGGGGTGCACTGAAATACAGGACATTGGAGAAGTGAAACTAGGTTTAAAAATTATCACAAGATGCAGCAGAGAAATTACAAATAATCAGTCATGCAGGTGGTCTGTTACTCTCTCTGTTATGAAAATAATAGGTACGTATAACAGGGTGAGTGCTTCAAAGATTGGTTGCATTTATAGCTCCTGTGTGGAACTATCTATGGCGCCCCCTGTGGACAAAACAGTACGTTTATGTCTTCATTGTTTTAATCGTGTACATGTGTAAGTAGTGTTTTTTCATCCTGCTTTCTTCAAGATTTTTTGTCCTAGAAAATGTTTTTAAAAGGCCATTACTGAAGCATGCTCATCTCTATCTGATATTGGACCCTGCGGCAGTGATTCAGGCATCAAAAAAATACTCTATAGAAAAAAATCTGTCTTTATAATGATGCTCTAGTTTCATTTTGTAAGCGATAAAGACGCAAAAGCTTTAATTTTGGTATTTTGAGGCACTGGTTTATCTCAGTTGGTAGAGCAGGCGCCCCATGTACACCCCCTGTCGCACTGGTCATGGAACCAATTCCCAATTCCAGCAGGACTTGGTATGTGACTTTCCCAACGGCCCTTCTACATTTCCCATCCCTCTTAAATTGCCCTATCAAATCAATGCAAAAGCCAACAGAATAATCTCCCAAAAAATTAGAATAATTTCAGTCATTATTCATAAACAGCTTATGACTCCTCACAAGAGCTTAAAGTTGTTTTAGCTTCAATAGCATCCATCTCTTTATTTATTCCTATATAAATATAACAAAAACTGCTCTGTGATATTTACCCTTGAAATGAGGAAAACTGTCTGTGCTCTCTGTTGGATATGAGATGCTAAGTTTAGTCTAACCTTTTTGGATTCTTTCATTTGCTAAAACCTCAAATATCTCAACGGCATTTAACGGTCTAATCTCATCATGTGAGCTGAAATGCTTTTTGTGAAAGCATAGAACATTGAAGCCCCGGTGTGTGTTATTGCCGTGGCTTGGACACTGCAGATATAAAGTATATATGCATGGTGTTTCATCTTATCTGGCGAGTGATTGAACATGCTGTCAGTTTGTGTTTGCCTGTGACGGTCACCACACTTCTATCAGGATGCTTTATTTGTGTTTTTGGTTTCCTAACCTTTAAAGGGTTTGCAGTCACACGATTGCACAATGCTTTATTTTAACCCAGTTTATCTCCACATTAACATGTTCCAAATCCTAATGCAGTAAGCATTTAAAGAACAAAAAGCCATCAACTACACTAGGAAACTATTGCATTGGAGCTACATAAACAACTATTAATTGGAACCATCTTTGCTGGAGATGTGTGTGCTCCCGATCCCCTCTCATGTATAGATACTTGCTAAGTGTTTCCCTTCCTTCCTCGGCCTGTAAACAGCTGCTTGTGCTTAAGCGGTAATAAATGTAAATCTTGACGCTGGCTGTTTATGTAGCCCAAGCTTCTAATCATGCAGACATATAATTGAGTGACGCATGGTGTCTTTATGAGTGAGCTGCATTCGAAGGGCAGATCCCTGTATTTATGTCTCTCTCTTGCTCTCTCTCCGCTCTAAAATGGAAGTATCTGCCTCTCATCTCAACTGGTTCACCAAATGAAGCATGTGTTTATGTGATTCCTATTGTGAGTTGTTAAAGTGTGAGGTCCGAGCATTGCTAAAGTTTCATACTGTACTGCTTTTATAGTTGTGTGGTATTATGACAGCGAGACAGTAAAAACAACAGGAGCCCATATTTCCTTTGTTTGGTACAAAAAGAGCAGGAACAGGGGACGGTCTTGTTCTCCGAGGGCATGTATCCCAAAAATAAAAGTCAATGTCCGCATTTCTCTGATATGAAAGTGATAGAGGAGTTCAAATGTAAACATTAAACGCTTCCTCATTGGTTGAATGCTCTCTCCAGTGATACTGATAATTAAAATTGCAGTTTTGGATAAGCAGAGCCCTCACTGCCTGATCAAAGCACCCATGTCCCCTATTTAACAGGAAATTGAAACACAAACAAATAAACAGTGTGCCAATTTGCCAAATTACGCGGCCCAACCCCAACGAGCTGCTCAATATTTCAAACACGCGAGCGAGGTTTGGACCCTCTTTTGTGATCTCTGAGAGGCCGTATAATCTGGAGGAGGACTTGTTGCTCAAATTAGTGGGTAGAGAAGTGTGCCACATGTTCAGTATCCATAAATATTGACTCTGGCTTTCGAGCTGGCCGTCTCTGACCTTGGTGGGTTTCCATTTCGGGACCGACCTATATGAAAATGTGTCCCATTTTCCCACAATCTCTTTCATGCGCCATGTGCACGTGCTCCGCATGGCCCAGCAGTCGTGCTTCTGCTGTCAAACACATGTGGATGATGAAGTTTTTACTGGTTTCCAAATTAAAAAGACAGCTTCGCCCGAGCGTTGAATTAGAGGTGAGTCACAGCAGCAAATCGTTCCCTGGTTTTTTCAAGCGACATCTCTGAAGATGATCTGCTTGTAGGTATGTTACTGTGTGTGAAGACTACATCTGGCTCAAAGCAGAGGAATGCAGGCCCTGTGTCTAGCCAAGTTGCTGTTAACAGCAGGTGAAAGGCTAATAGTTGGATCTGCAGTGTCATCTCAGGGCTTCGTCTGCCCCCTGACTCCTGGAATGTACGTGATGACAAGAGGAGGCCACGGCATCCCCATCCAGCACAACATGCGTACAAAGTAACACACCATATACACCCGGCATACATACTGTGGCATGCAAAGAAATGAGCATGTAAGATCTCTGATGAGGAGAGGACCAATAACCCATGTCTTCTCTTTTCCTCAGGATGTATCAAAACAACAAAACACAATTTTATCCTAATCTTCTTCAAATAACCTGAAACATCCCCCTCTGAATAGATTAGTCTACTTATATAAATATTATGTACTGAACATTGTTCTCTCTTCAGGGGTTTCCATACAAGACACAGATACATCATTTAGCTGAAGCAGGCATGATGGTGGTCTGCAGTTTATTATTATTTGGTCACAGGAGACACATTATCCAAAGGTGAAGGCTGGATGAGACATACCTATGAAGATATTTGACTTTCAACTATCTTTAAAAAATGTACACACATAGGGGACAGTTTCTGAAATGTATATGAAAATGCAGTCTTAGGGTTAATACTTCAATAACATGATTTTTAGTCCTATTCTGTCTTCATTTATTAATGATGATGAAGAGTAACATAAAAAAATGGAGACAAATATCAGACCAAATCAGTACAAGGCCTTTCACGACAAAGGCTGTTCTGTTGTCAGACATTTCAGTCGTGTTGCTCAGCGTAGACTGAACCGCCTCAGGGGTCGGATCAGAGACCGGTCGTATTAGTCCTTACTCTGGGACAAAAGGATTTCCAAGAACTCCAGTTTAAGCTGATAACAACAGTCTACGGCTAAACTACTGTTATGAGGATGTACAGATGCTCTAATGCATTGTTTCTCACCCACCTGTGGGTAAGAGGAGATTTTGAATGGATCTTAAACGGATCATAACATTTTTACCTGTAAGGAAAACTGCTCCTCACAGACATAATATATTAAATGTTACTTTTTCAACATCTTGTCCTCAGGTAAACAAACTTTAATTACAACAGGATCTTTAAAAACATACAACTGCTGTACAAACTGGGTGTAAACTATGATAATGTTTGGGAATAAAAAAAAAACCGTGGGAAATCCAGCGTTGCTTTCGTGCTTGTCTTGACAAAACTGCATTTTCTCTTGAATAATGTTTCCTCTTCGGAGAGAAGTTTGTAACCGCTGTCGTACTAAGCCGGATGCTCAGTAGATGTTACAGAACAGCAGAGTACCTCTGTCTTGACCTTGAGTTTCACGTTGTCACTGTAAAGGGACTATTTACTGCTATCACGAACAAACAAATGCCTCCCGGAAGGAAATAATGACGCTGGTAGATGATGGCGTTCATTCTGGGGATTGGGGGTAGGTGGGTCTGTGGGGGTTTGGGGAACTCTGCCTGAGTTACAGTTTAACCTCTAGTGGCCCTTCTCAGTGGATCGTTCATTTGTGTGTCAGATAGCATATCTCTACCTGGCCCTCTCTTGGCTCTGCGATGTTGGTCCTTTCACTCAGCATGTAATTGGATCAGTGGCAGCGACTAGATAAGCATGATGTATCAGGCTCAAAACAATGATATATACAGTGTCAGAGCCGCATGATGTTCTCTGATCAAGTCCATCAACGGTTCTTGGCTAGACACATTCCTCAGCGCTGGTTTGACACAAGCTGTGCCAAGGAGGAATACATAATATGAGCATGGATGTGCCCTCCAGACACACTTTTACACGCTCCACTCATTCAAACCACCACACTTTTCTACACAGAAATAAAAAGAGAGAGAGAGAGAAGGCATGAAATAAAGCCCCTCTCTTACTAATCCTCTCACTCGGGTAATTAAAGATACTCACAGCTTACTGTGCGAGGCCTTATCCCCCCGATCTAAAGCATCTAAATGCCGAGCAGCTTTTACCCTGGGTTTGGGTTTAGAGCACTCGCTTCACCAAGTGGTGTTTTGGCAACAGGAGAGGACCCAACTATCACTGCCAACAGATTAATAGGACAATAGAGCAAATCTAAGCAGCAGGGATGAATTAACATGTTGTGACTTTATGAATGGACAGAGGGAAATGAATGAAAGAACTGGAGTGGATACATTGGATGGAGGTAAGGATGGTAGGGAAGCATGCACTTTAAGGTGATATTAAAATATTTTGGTGACAAAATAATTTGGAAGACAAAAATGAGGGGAATATAAAATACAAAAATTGTAAAATTCAAAAATGTTTTGGATCAAGCCAGGGAAGGACCGAGAAACAACACCACTCAGGTAACAGCCATGCACCCATGGGCCTGTCTGAATTTTAATTGCTAAGTAGATGATCCGGGATTATCCCTCATAAAATGTTATTGTCCTAAAAGGAGACAAAGATATCTTGTGATCTCTCTGGGTTTAATCTATTGCCATCTCTGGGAAGAAAACAGACCTGTCGCTTTGACCAAAACACGACCGCTTGCCCCACCATCATCACCTAATGGAAGTCACTATAGGGGGAATCAATGGGGCTTTCTTATGGAGATGAGCTGAACGGTTAGGTTGATGACTACACCCCACAAGCTAAAAACAATACAGCAAAGTTTCTCACACCTCTCTGTGCCTCTGAGAACATGTGCCACTCAGATACAGCAGGTCCTCTCCTGAATCTACACCAGGGTTTGTATTTTTGGTCCACAAGCAGCCTCTTTGAGAAACGCCTCTTGCGTAGCAGAGCTTAAATTTTGTTTTATGCTGTTTGAGAAGAAAAATGATGGTACAATTTTCCTAGTAAATTCATAAGATTTCTCTTGGGACCTGGTATTTCAGATATTAGACACATGCTGCCAAATCTGCCACCGACAAATTGATAAACTGCTGAGTACTGGACTGAAATGAAAAGATTAATCCAACCAGGAGGGAAGCGTCCTAAATCAGGCCTGGTGTCAGACACACATGTTCAAGCATCCACCCACCCACCCACACACGCATCCCACAGTTAAGTTCAACAGGAGGACGTGATTTTTTTCTCTGGGTCTAATCCTTTAAAACCACAAAAGCAACACATTGTGATGCCATCATCTATTAGCATTAATCCAAAAGCCAAACATGTTTGATGGAGTGATTAACTCCTTCTTCAGTTGTCTATTCACATAACAGTCAAACTCTTTTCTCTTTGCTTTTTTTATTGAATCTAAATTCACCCAAATAAGGAAACCACTAAAAGCAACATTAGGATTTAAACTGCTGACTTTATAACTGTATGATGGTGTGACTTACCAGGATGTGTATACGGGTATATGAGAAAAATAGTTTTTGGTATATAAATAGGGTTTGTCTGTGTTTGTGCAAATGATTCTTAAAGACACAACAAATCTTAAGGGATGCCATACAACTTGTGGAAATGTGACATTTCCTAATAAAGTAAGTAAGTAAGACTTTACTTTACAAATTAGTGACTGCATATGTGACTATTGAAGGAGTTTTTCAGTGTATTGGACAGTGTCAATACATGACAGAATCTCCTGTGAGGGCCCTTGTTACCAAATCTTATCATAAGTATCTCTAATGTGTGTTTATTTCATTAGGCATGGAAAACGTTAGAGCCTCGGGGTTTTGAGGTTCTGCAGGAGGTGCTTTTCTAGTGGACAAATGATTGACAGCCCCTTGGTGACCATCACTGTTCGACCAAAAAGAGTCGCAAGGGGGAAGAGAAGGCACCAATCAATTCAACCACTACTCCGTTGCTCTCAAAGGAGAGGGGACGCGCTTCTGAACCTGAGGCAACAAGGTCCAAAGGAGCAACACTTGAGTGCGTCTTTCTCTCAACAGGGAAGAAATCCGCTCAACTTTCCTCCAAGTGAACTTTTCTCGTGTTGAAGATGTTCAACGAAGATGCTTTATACTTAGACCGCTCCTGCCTACGCGAAGCCGCTTCCTCATAGACTTAACATCGCTTTTTTTTTTTCCTCCTTTCCGTGCTGACCAAGACCTAACCCGATTTGCAGCTGGTGAGAATATGTGCGAGAGGCGATCGTCGGAGGGCATGGGCTGTCTTTGGTCCCCCAAGGAGAAGCAGCGTGGATTTAACACGAATTAATGTGGAATTTATCGGAGCCCAAAGGTGGAACGACGACCGGACACAGCGCTTCCTCGTCAGGTAAAAATAAGACCAGCTTACTCTTTTTAAGTTTTCAAAGAAAGACACCAACTCTTAAATTGTCAACAGTGTAAAATAACTTGCTTATGAGGAAAAGTTTAGATTACAACTGTGGAACGACAGCTCCCCCACTGAAGAGGCTTACAGGGTGTGTGCGTAAAAGTTAAAGAGTTCCCATTTTGAACCACGGGGAAAACTTATTAAGAGAAAAAATGAAGTTAAAAATGTATTTTTTAGAGGATGTCTTCTTCACGTGATATTTACTTTTTGATGTTTTTGATGTCCTGTCCCGGACTGGATACATCTGGCTCTGGTACGCACGTCAGATCTAACACCTGCGAGCCTCTTGAAGTAACTCTATCCCTTATGATTATACATGACCGTCAAAGCCTCTGCAAATAGACGCTTGTAGCACAGTCTGAATGCCTCTCCTGCTGCTCTCTATTCTTACTCTTTTTCCTGACAGCATTCCTTTTTGCTTCTTGTGATCTTTCTAGCCACGCAGACCTTCTTTTCTTTTCATATCACCTCAACTTATCTCTTCTAATTGGAGGACTTTATGTCTGCAGTCTGCTCCTCAGCTCTCTTTGATTTGTCTTTCCCGTGACATCCCCCCTTTCTGTTCTTCTCTTCCATAACTTCCTCACCTTGATATTTTCATGTTTCTGTGCATGTTAAGATCAATCTCTCGTTTCACTCAGACGCGCAATATTGCCGGCGGGGCTGTTATTCACAGCCGCCTTTTTTGTTCCACTTCAAAGTGAAAGAGGTGTCTTCCCTTTTTAACCTGCTCTCCTTCAATCACTCCTACTGTATGGGGGAATCACACACAGTTTGGGGAATGCTGCAGTGAAGTCTACCTCATGTCAATACCTCAGCGCCAGTGTATTGACAGAAACCAACTTTCTCCACAGGGACTGACTGATCATGGTCGCCGTGGTCCGCTCTCTCATGGTACTGCTGCTCGCTCAGGTGTTGCTGGAAGGTGCTACGGGACTTATCCCCGAGGTCGGCCGGAGGAAGTACAGCGAATCCGGGAAGCAGACCCCACAGCAGTCGGAGAGCTTCCTCAACGAGTTTGAGCTCCGGCTTCTAAATATGTTTGGACTGAGGCGCAGGCCGACCCCGAGCAAGCAAGCAGTGGTGCCGCAGTACATGGTGGACCTTTACCGCATGCACTCTGCTAACGGAGACCACAGCACTAAACGGCCCAAGAGCATGGGGAAGCACGCAGAGAGAGCCGCCAGCAGGGCCAACACGATTAGAAGCTTTCACCATGAAGGTATGTATTAGTGACATACCTTTACCTGTCAGCCGTGGAGCTGCTCGGCTCTCTCAGACAACCCAAACCTATATTTAAACATGACTCAGAGCGTCAGGACTGAACTTCAGAGTCTTCACTGTTTTATGGAGCGTTAGTCATTTACAGGTGACACGCGTCCAACTTATTTGTGACTCTCCAGTCAGTCCGGGAGCGCTGACACGATTACAAACAAGCATCTCATACACAATGAAATGAACTCTAATATATAAAGTGATGCAACCTTTAACCAACATTCCCCCCGGCGCAGCTGTCACAGGCTTCAAAAACATGAAGGGGCGGTGGTATCCCTGGGGTAATTTGTTTCTTAATAATTGATGGTGTTTGCGTGGGCTCTGAAAACAGTTTTTCCAGACACGCACCACAGGAGCGGGATAAAGGGCGGTGTGCCTGCGCGCAGGTGATAGTCATCACCCTGTTACTTCAATAACACACGACATGACATTATGCTAACACGCATTATGACAAAGTCATCGTGTCAGACTGGATTCTGAGTCATTTTTAACAGGACTGAAATTAAATAGGAGGAGGAGGGGTTGTGCGCCTTATTCTTTCCAATTCATCCCTCTCCGCGCGTTGTGCGCCATTACGCACGTTCCAATAACACCATAATTGCTCACTTAGTTTATATGCTGGATACGCGCTGATTGTTGAATTCAGAGTTTCGGTCCAATTCTACTTTCAAGACAGCGTATGGTGCCGAGTTGAACGAGGCTCACACACTGAAGGTCTTGGATAAAGTGCATCAGTTCAGCAGTCACACACTTTGTGTTTATACAAAGTCACAGATGAAGTGAGTTATTTTAAACTGTTTCAAATATCAAACAGGTGAAATTTAAACTTAACTGCTGCTCTGTTTATAAACTCAGTTTAACACTTGGCAGCTCTGTGGTGCACCTGGTCATAATATTAACATGATTTATTTATGATAAAAATAACTTTTACTGGCAAACACACCTAGCTATATATACTCTGTATCATTCAATTTCCTACAGACATGTTCCAGTTTTACTACATACAAGTTACTGAGTCCATAGGGGCTCCACACACAGTCCTTATACAGAGTCCTGAGTGTTTGAGTGGGGAAGTTTCCATCAGGGGTGAGTCAGAGGGGTGGTTGAGTGGTTGCTTGGGTGCTCTCCAGAGGCCCATGGTGCAATGACACCCAGTGGCTACTCTGACACACTACAAACAAGCCTGGCCCGAGCAGCCAGTGTGAGTCTGTGTGAGTGTTCGCTGCCCACTGCCTGGAAACCTCCACCCAAACCAGCACACACCTTGACACCACCGGCCATTACCATGTGTTCAGACTGTGTTTACATGTGCTCCCCATTGCTCTTTCATCCTATGCTAACAGAGCAGCAGGGTGGTAGTCTTCCCATGTCAAGAGACGTGCAATTGCTGGCTGCTCCATATAATAAGCATGTATCTACAGATGTAAGCACAGCACATCAAAGCCAACAGCACTTATCATTCATCACATCTGCCTGATGATATTAATTTCACTGAAATAATTAGTTTCCCTGCTATCAGTTTTCAAAAATAACCATTTCCCATGCCAAATAGAACATATTCACTATTACACAGGAAGTGGCTGCCAGAGACAGGTCTGTGATAAATGACCCAACATTAGCCTTTATCTTTTGTTTTGGCATGCAGTGCAAAAAGAAATTAGGAATGTTGATACACTCATATCTGTGGTTCACACGTTTCTGACAAGCCTCGACTTGTTCACACAGCCGGAGACAAACAGACGGAGAGAGTGAGAAGGCTGCTGCAAAAGAAACAGAAGGAGCGACAGAGGAGGAGAAAGAAAGAAAAGAGGATTTGGGGCTAAGAGAACAGAGAGAGAAGGGGATTTGGGTGCCGAGGAGGGAAAGAAAGAGAGGGATTGGGGACAGAGGAGAGGGAACGAGAGACAGGGGGCTTTCCCACATCAAATGAGGAGTGATAGGCCTAATTGAGGTCTTTGTGCTCTGGAGGGAGGTTTAGGATGAGATGGTGGAATTTCCTAAATGCCTCCTTTGAAAGAGAGCAGAGTTCAAGTTTGTGTTTATTTTACCACACCGAACAGATTAAAAAGTGTGTCTATACATCATCTATGATCTTCATAAAGGAAGAGTTCAAAGTGAGGCTGCCTCAAGAAAATTACAGCTTTTACTAAGTTTTCTGTCCTTTACTGCTTGCTAAAAAGGGGAATACCAATCAGCTTAAGTATTTATACATGTGTATTACTTTCATATGCATCAGGACAGCTGTCTTCCAGAGAAGAGGACAGCATTTCCAGACTAAGATCTATTAGCCAAACTATTCAAAGCGTTGCTTTAGATTGTCTTTCTGATTATGTCTTACACATTCTCTTTAAGTCATACTGAAGAATGTGTATCTTTACACCGTTGGCAAGCTCTGTAAGGTTGATGCAATAGTTGGCATTCCTGCTTAAAGTTATCTTATCAATTTAATATTTAAAAATATTTTTTTCTAGATCCACACCCCTGACAGTAACAAATAGTTGGTTTAACTTTTCTCCACATTAATTGCAAGTGGTAAATTTGAGCAGCAGCAAACTCTCATAGGGCAAGTGTGTCATCTTAAGGCAGGCTGACTAGCATGTGTGATCTTATCAATAGAAGTAAGCATACCGCTTTGAACTTCTGACATTTAAACAGGTAAATTTACGAGCATGACACTAATGACGGCATTACATCACCAGGAGAAGTTGCTCTGTCCCTGAGTCATACATGCAAATTGATGATGCGTGTGTTATGCTTGTGTGACAATGGCCCACACCCATTCAATATAACCACGTGGCAGCTTGGCTGGCTGCACAGAAAGAAGGCTGCACATTGTGTGCTGTTGTGTGTGTGTGAGTTAGTGAGCCATGTGGGAAACCATCCTGCTCACAGAGAATCCATGAAGCCAGCAAGGCTTTCATTAAATATGTTATTTCTTATTCTTGTACCACGCATTAGGTTTTTGTTTAACCTTCGGTATGCTTTCCACTTACAATGTTTGTTTCTGTGCTGTCTTTTGTAGAGTCTTTGGAGGCCTTGGCCAGGCTGAAAGGTACAACAACCCAGCAGTTCCACTTTAACCTCACCTCCATCCCTGACGAGGAGCTCATCACGTCTGCAGAGCTTCGAATCTACAGGGACCAGGTCATGGGAGCTGCAAACCCCCAAAACAGCAGCAGCAGTAAATATGCTCCTGCTGGTGGCATCCATCGCATTAACATTTATGAGATATTTGGAAATCCTGCCACTCATGGTAAGGAACCTTTGGCACGTCTGCTGGACACTCGGCTAGTGCAGGACTCTTTGAGCCGCTGGGAGAGCTTTGACGTCAGCCTGCTGTGTCTAAGTGGACCTCTGGGCAAGGACACAACCATGGCTTCATGGTGGAGGTGCTTCATCCTGAGGAAGGGGAGAGGGATGGGGAGCATGCTCACAGACGTAGTAAAACACATCAGAGTTAGCCGGTCCCTGCATGAGGACCAGGACTCGTGGCCTCAGGCTCGGCCTTTGCTGGTGACATATGGACATGATGGCCGCGGGGACTCCGTACTCCACACACGAGAAAAACGGCAGGTGGCACTCCGCAAACAACGCAGGAAGCACCAGCACAAGGCCAGCTGCAAGAGGCATGCCCTATATGTGGACTTTAGTGATGTGGGGTGGAATGAGTGGATAGTTGCTCCTCCTGGCTACCACGCCTTTTATTGCCATGGGGAATGTCCTTTTCCCCTCGCAGATCACCTCAATTCTACCAATCATGCCATTGTGCAAACGCTGGTCAACTCGGTCAACTCGAACATCCCCAGAGCCTGTTGTGTGCCCACAGACCTCAGCCCCATCTCCCTGCTCTACCTGGATGAATACGAGAAGGTCATCCTAAAAAATTACCAGGATATGGTGGTGGAGGGATGCGGCTGCCGGTGAGAAACTGACAGGCAAGAGAGACTGAAAGAGACATTAGAGGTTATACACCCAGTTTCCCAATGAAGACGTTTATTTATATAAAAGAAAGACAAAACTATATATGAATATATTTATGTCTACATAAAGTTGGGAAAATAAATATATTAATCAGAGGAATATTCCTTTTACTGGTTTTGAAAATGTATTTCTGATGTACATTTCCAAATGGGTGCAATACCACATGAAGTATAATGCTCAGATTTTTATTTTGTATTTATTTCTATTATAACCACTTTATTTGTAAATAAATAATGTGTATTTATCGTGAAAAATGTGGTCACTCCAATTTTCCAAGTTTGCCTCAAGTATCTATATCAAGCATCAACGTGTGTGGTTGGCTAACCGAGTGTCAAATTCTGACAGAAATTAGCTGTACAAATAAAACACATGACAAGAAGCTCACTACACTGATTGCAAACCAAGCAGCGAAATCTTTTGGTAAGTGTAACTGGAAACCTCCAACAGACAAAGTGTAGAGAGGAAAGTGACAGAGCCAGGTCAGGGTGCTGCTGGTGTAATGAACTGCAGGAGGGTGTAAGGTCACAGGACGGGAGTGACAAGTTACAAGCCCACAAATGTGATAGACTCCCCTGGGAGGATTAGCAAAACACCAGAGCATGTTTTCGAGCATTACATGTCACTGCAAGGATCCCTGGGAAGGTTCGTCTGCAAGCTAGCTCCCATGTTGTTTCTGCTTCTAACCATTATTAACTGAGGGAAGAAAAAAGGAACCTGCAGGGATTTGAAATAGGGTTTATTTATGGTGAGATTTGAGACTGAAAGAATGCAAACTGTGGCAGACGGATACATCAACAGGCACTCAGCAAGAAAAGAGCCTACTGGCACTTTAATTAATAAAGACAAACAAACACACACCTGCACCTGTCCACATACTGCACATGCTCAGACAGATTCTCCTACACTTCAGAGTTTGGCTGCCTTTCTTTGTCGTCTCTGAGTCATACGGTTTTTGATGTGTATCAGCATTGAATTAAAAGCACTACAGGTATGTTTAACAAAACTCTTCAGCAGCAACAAAATGAACCGTATGAAACGCCTACACAGAAAAAGAGCCTAAGAGTCACGTTTATTATTCACCCAGACAAGCGGGGATAACTGGCAAACAAAACTCATATGATCATATGATGCAGTAGGACAGCTTAAAGCATGAACACCTGAGTCAATATCTTCATACTGCAATTACTGCTTCACTATTCAAGTTCAAACTGAATTGACTTGCAGTGCTCCAGAAAGACACAGATGATAATTTATAGTGTTGCTACAATAGCAGATCAGATAATGAGAGGGAAAGGAGAAACAGAGAGTTTTGCGGAGTTTGACTGACTTCGTTTTCTGCTGTGTTTGCATTAGAAAGGGTTTGGAGGGATCACAAGGCAGCTCAAAATGCTCTAAATAGAATGTTTTTTATGTGAGCGCACATTGGGACCATGGAATGTTGGTTTTCAATCTCAGACACATGCATACGCTTGCATGGAAAACCAACGTGGTTGTTTTTTCAATCATCTATTCAAGGGTTTCCTGGTGGGCTTTTTCTCTTCAAAAACAAATGTGCATCGAACAAAGATATGCTTGTTCCTCATATAGGAAATGTAAATCAAAACATCTAGAAGGTGCCGTGAGACTTTATTCACATGCAGTAAAAACATTGAAATGTCACCTCTTTTTTTTCATGCGTTAAGATCAGATCTGTTTACGCTTTCTTATCCTCTGAGGTTATTGCACCCGTCTACTCTAGATGATGCAACTATCCAATTATTTTTACCCTCCCAACATTCATACACAAATAAATACACACATACTCACACGCACGCACATGCACGCACACACGCACGCAACTCCTCCCCCTCCTTTCATATTTCAGTTACAATCTTCTGCATGTGTTATTTTATTCTACCTTGCATCTCCACCCCCCTTGGTCCCATCTGGTGTCCATTTCTCCTCTGTAGACCCCACCATACCACAACCACGCACATGAGCTGCACATACCCCTGCCAGTAGCAGCAGCACCATTTTAATGGACTGCAGGAGGAAGTCACTTCACTGGCACACTTAATGAACATTCGATAAAAATCAACACTGGAAGCCAAAACCCCAGAAAAGTTTTGGGGGATTTCAGTTTTAAAAACTGTTATATTTAGTGGTTTGCCTTTATAGTTGGAGTCCATAAACCTTTCATTGGGTTGGGTTGAAATACTGCACACAGGGTGGGTGACACATGGGTAGAACTTCCGAAATTCCCCTCCTGCACCCTGTCCCAGCTAAGCTAGGATCCAGTTGTGCTGTTACTTAGCCAGGGAGTCATTTCTTTGACGTCTGGGGCAACTCATTTTCAGAGCTACGTTAGTCTCGGACAGCTCCTCAGGGAGCACTCCTCAACTTCACACTAAGAGCAGGGGCCAGGGGTCAAAGTAATAAGGACCTATTATCTCCGCCATTACTGACTGACTTCCAGGCTCATCACGTCATCACAGACTAGAGACTTCAAGTGTGGTCAGCCACTGCTTAATATGGAAAACATGTTTCAGAATCAGATATTTTTATACAGCCTATGCACAGCATGTACTCTAAAACCAGGTATTTTATGGCACCAAAGAACTGAGGAAAGGCTAAATTTGAGTCTGTGTGTGTCTTTGTATTCCAGTATTTAGTTATAGAGGCACAACTGTGAGAAATGTGTTCTTGGCAAGACTCTCTTCACCTGCTACACAGACCTCTGCAAAGTCACTCGCTGAAAACATATTTTCCCCTTCCTTCTCCATGAACATCTGGTAAATCTGTTAAAGGTGTCCTTCACTGTCTTTGTTTACGCACAAACACACAACACAGCAGCCGCACAACTGATGAGCATAACACTGGAAGCTGGGACTTACTAGCGTGGCAGGGCTCATTCGTTTTTGTTTGCTGCGCAGCAAACCACACCGAAACTCTCTGCAGCTCCAAACAACCCAGATCATAAGGGTTATAAAATCAGATTTCCAGATTTCTGGCTGGCCCAGAATTGGAAAGTATGTGGTGTGTCGTGTATCTTTGATGAAACAGAGGGCCAAGTCACAAACAGAGATCTCAGCTGGCTCTGCACCAAAGTAGGACATGAAAATGTAGAGAAGTGAAGAGAGACAGTGGCCACTTTGG
This sequence comes from Notolabrus celidotus, assembly GCF_009762535.1. Classification (NCBI taxonomy): domain Eukaryota; kingdom Metazoa; phylum Chordata; class Actinopteri; order Labriformes; family Labridae; genus Notolabrus; species Notolabrus celidotus. The sequence continues at coordinate 22,947,888 of NC_048284.1, forward strand.
AGCCTTTTTCTAGCTCTGACTTTTTTTTCTCCTTCATGTGCTGCACACACTAATTTTAGAGGTGGTGCACATGGTGTTTTTTCTCTGTATTCTGAGAACAGCCAGTGAGATGACGTCCAGCATAGCTAAGACTGTGGCATCTGTGCTGCAGCTCCGAACACATCAAACAGACGGGCGTCCACAGATTCAGGAGCAAGGCAAATATGGAAATTACTTTTCCAGAATGACTGCACAGATGATAGTATTTTTTACATATACAATCTAAGCCTTTGATTCTTTTAAGTACAAATACGCATGGACAACAACATGTGAATTCAAGAGTATCTCCGAGTACATGTGCCTCAAATACACCTAAATGAATGTCTTTGTATTCACAGTGTTAAAGGGAAGGAAAAGACAGCAACAGAACTGTAAACTATAACTAACTTGCTCCTAAAATATGATTGCAGCTGCCATCATTACTGAAAAAGCTAATCATTCATGCAATCACAGTGAAGTCGGCCTGAAGTGACATGCTGAAGTCATTACTTCTGGCTGGGACCTGATGGAACAGACCATTATATAGCCCTTAAACTCACTGTAGATTGGTCCCTGGAAGCTTAGCTATGGTACAGTTTCAAAAAACAGCAACTATGATACTCTCAAGAACATGGCACTGAAACTTCAAGCAATGCGCAAGACCTTAGACTACTCACGTTTTAACTGATGGGTGAAGTCGGAAAGCAATAGCAGAAATGACCTTGTAGACCTATAAGAGCTGTTCAACCCTCATTCAAATACTAAACCATATTTACACAGATTTATTTTCATTTTTCATTTTACCTTTATGTTACCAGGAATAGTCCCATTGAGATGCAAAGTCTCTTTTACAAGGGAGTCCTGACTAAGACAACAGCATAAAAAGTTTCACAAAAAGAACCATACAAAACAGTAACAAGTAACTAATACATCAATTTATAAGTTAGCAGTGTTAAGCTCTAAAAACATGTGCACAAGCTGATCATGTGATCCTTTATCCTAGTTTTAAAATCCTCCAATCGAATTAAACAATCCAGCTTCAGGTGACCTTGAAGCTCAAACCAAGAAGAGGGAGCAAAGACATTAAAAGCACTTTTACCAAAGACAGAGCGAGTCCGAGGAATGACAAAAAAGAATTTGTCCATGGGACCGAAGATTACAGCCACTGACAACTTTAGGAGTCAATAAAGAGCATAAATAAGACGGCAGCTCCTGGAGTACGGCCTTATAAAGAAAGACATACCAATGCTCCATTCTTCTGTTGTGTAAGGAAGACAAGCCTACCTTTTTATACAAGATACAGTGATGTGTGCCTCTGATATTTGCGTATAGCGGACAACATCCTGTCTGTCATTCTCACACTAACTGATTTGTTTAAAATAATCAATGTGAAAGATTTGTAATAAAAACAGAAAGACAACATACTTTATTTTATTTTCTAGTAGTTCCCTGATCAAATGGGATAATACTTCTGGAAGTGTACCTTGCACTTTCCGAAGAGGATACAGGAAGGAGCTCCATATGGACCACATATGGGCTTTTAAAACAGGCTCATGGATAGATTTGCCTCTAGACACTGATCTAAGGTCAGTGTCGTGTTTACTCCTCTGATGGTTACAGTTAGGTTTGGGGGGGGGGGCAACCGACTGATCCTGGAACCTTGCCGAAGGGCGTCTTCTACACCCCAAGCTTGAAAGGGGTTGTGTGGTTACGGGAGCGGCCTCCATCTTTGTAGCAGGAAGTAAAGAGATCAATCAAAGAGAGGTACATGACATCCCCCAGCATGCCTGTAAAATAAATGTCAATCTCTGGCACAGTAAATCTAATGCATTACCACACGTACAACAATAGAGCGATGTTCTCATTCAGAGTTGGTAATAAAATGAAAGCTGAAACACATCTGTAATATGACAGATAATAGACAAAAGCTGGCAGTGAACAATGACAAATAGCTATATTATAAAACATAACACACTTACAAACTCTCTCTTCCGTTGGCTACACATGCGACACATTTTAATATCTCCTCTTCTACTTAAGAGATATATCTAACTTGATACAAGTGATAGAAATGACACAGTCATGTAGTCTCTGAAGGTTAGCTAAGATTTAATCATATTACCTTATGTAACATTTTATTTACTCATAGCCAGCAGATGGCAATAGCCCATCTAAATAGCTGTCCAGGCAATACTACAAAGCCTCATATCTCCCTCTGTCTGTTGGTTGCAATGGAGATAAGAAAGATAAGGAAGGCTTGACTTCTTAAGGCCACATAAATCACTCCACGGTTTAGGATTACCGAATGCTAACACTGTCATGAGCTGCAAAGTGTTGATGTTGCACCTTGAGGAGCTCCAGGCCTGGAACCCAGTGCACCCAGCATCAGTTGATCCCCGGCAATGAAAGGAGACCTGTTATGGAGTTCGGGGCCTCGCTTGGTGGTCTATGAGAACAAGCTGGTGCTGAACCTTTTGTACTTAGAGCAGATTACCAGGAGGCTGCTTCCAGATGCAGTGCACCAGGGAAAACAGGCTCTCTTTCCCTGGGTGGTATGGGACAAATCCATTCCCCACACTTTTCTCATTAGCGTAATAAGCTTTGTATAAACCACTGGTCTGCCATTGTCAAGGACACACGCACTATCTCCTCCATCCATCTATCCATCCTTGCATACAGTACATCTGTCACATATTTCAGTCCTGAAGCAATGCAGATTGGAAATGCTCTGATGAGAAGCTCACAAACACATATCTTGAGCGTTGTCGCACCTGTATACATATAATTTCCAGTTCTTGAGCTTGGGTTGGGTGTTGGACGGTTGTGGGTGGTATTCATAGAGCTGTTTACTAGAATGAGATTGAATTGTACAAAATACTCCAAAGATAGGACAGTATCAAGCAGCAACCTCTGGTCGCCGCCAGAGGCTGGCTGCAAAAACATCAGAAACCACATAGACACCAATTCAAAAAAGACGATCTTTGCCGCATTAATAAACATGTTTACAACCTGGTTCAAAAAACGGCTTTGCTCTACGTAGCTAATTTTTTATCGGCACACACTGTAACGCAATGATTGAGAAGATATTGAGATTATGAGTTTTGTAGGACATGACTGACTTGACTCCCGGACAGGAACACATAGCTGTTGGCAAGGAGGCTCAAACTCCGCCCCTTTACGTCACACTCTGCCTGGTTGATTTCCACATTTCCAATATGGCTGCCGCTGTCAACTGGCTTCAAAACAGCGCTCAGGAACAGATAAGTGATATGGGTACTACATATTATTTATACAATCTATGGAAAGTATACAATAATTTCAGGGTCTTTTATTTAACTTATCAGGTGCTGCTTATATGAGGAAGATCATGCAACTGTTAGAAGAACTGCTAAAATATTATGTTCTCCTGATCTAATATACAAAAACTAATTGAAGAGTTCTTCTGAAAAAACAGTTAATTCACTTTTGAAAAATAAAAAATAAAAAGTTTCAAAAAACACATTTCTTTCTAATACTATCTTTTGGTATTATCAATCAACTGAGGTTGGGTGGCTTTGACTAAGTCAAAATGATTTTACTTATCAGAGATATCTTGAAAATGTAACTTTATTAGGAATCTGTATCAAAAAGAAATGCGGTTTTCTTTTTGTTTTGTTTTTAATAAAAACTGATTTATCTGTATTTATCTGTTTATATTTTTAATAAAAACTGATTTATCTGTTTTTTGTAAATGAACTCTTCAATTGTTCTGTGGTGAATGGGAAAAATAAATGTCCAAGTCAATCAGCTATTTCAGGGGATGGTGCATCAACCAGGTAGCATGGAGAGATCAGAGAAGCCTGTTTATCTAAAAAGCAGGTCCACAACCTAAGGGCCCCAGCCAGTTCAGCTACGAGGTGTAACTCACACTCCTTCACCCCACTCTCCCACAGCCTGTCAGCAGAATGGCAAAGTCTGCCTCACCAAGCTTCCTGTGACTCACTTCCTGTCCCGGCCCTGCACCTGCACTCCTCTAGGTGATGTCATGGCAGGTTTTCCTCTTAGAGTCGCACCACTGAGAACACTCCCCGTCTGGCATAAAGTGAGCATGCATTTGTGTGTGTTTATGTGCGTACATCCATCAGCGTGCCTGGCTCAAACATCAGTCAGTGGACCTGCGGTGAATGTCGCCCTTCATGACTTTCGCGATGACCTTTTCCAAGAGGTTTTAGGAGTGGAAAGGCACATCAAACAGACTTGGATGGATGAGGACAGTCATAGATGGAACATGGATTCAGTCCCAAAGTAAGATTGTTGTGATTTTTTTTCTCTTTTACTTCCATTTTCTCAAAGATATAAATACGTCCTGTTGTTGACTCTGCGCATCTGTTCATTCAATTACTTGTAAGAATCCTTACAGGAGCTTAACGTAATGAAAACTTGACCTTTATGAGAAAGGAGTAGCTCTGTTTTCCAGTGAGGAGAAACAACCTCTAGATGTCCTCAATATCTGTAGGAATAATTATAGTAGGCCTTTCTACCATCAGTGACCGCAGTGAAAATGATAGATTGAGGGGAACACACTACTTGGACAGGCCCATGAGTAAATGGAAATATTGTATGAGAATGAGTGCCCAGTTTTTTCCTTTATCCTGGGCTTAAGAGGTAATGTTTTTTTAGTTGTTTCTGCAAAACCAAACTTTTTTTTGCTCTTTTTCTCCCCCAGATAGAACGTGCACATAAGTGAAAGGGCAGGAAATGCCTTGCAGCTACCGTCAGCAGAGGAGAAACCCCGTTAGAGGTCAGGGGTCGCAAGAGGAAGGCAGCAGGCATATATCAATATTAATTTCCTTCTCTGGTACATTTAGAGACCTCTTACCAGTTTCACTCCTCTATAGAGTGCGTTATGGATCATTAATTCTTGCTAGCTGCTCGTTGACAACATTAGCTGCTCAAATGGACGTCTGTGGGAAACTCAGCACTGGGTCCTCCCTTTATGTGTGTGCGTTACATTCATCTGGTTCTGGTGCTGATAGATGGTATAGACCAGAAAGAGGCCTGTACGGGAGGAACGGAAGGACAAGGCCCACACTGGTTTTCTTTGACATTCACATAATTTCCTCATGACTGGACTCATAAAGTGACCGTCGCTTGTTAAGGACAAAGCAACCTTGGTGAAAATGCAGATGTGATCCACTGTTGGGAAGTAGGAACTTGATAAGGTATACATAGTCACTTCTTTTCCTCATTAGAATGGGCAGCATTTAGAGGGCCACAGTTTACCAACAGCCAGGGGTTGACATTGGACTGAGTCTCAGTACTGTCACTGTGCAAACTGCGGGCGTTCTGTTGACTGGGACATAAAATAGTGCTGTTGGGTTTTGGGTTTCCAGAGCGGGATCAGGGCTGCAGTATATTGAGTCCATGTGGGGAGTGCGTTTTTAATCTGAGCCTTACCCACAGTCCTTCCTGTTTCTAATTTGGCGCTGCAGCGGTTTTGTCCCCAGGCCAAGAGCCTCTCTTCCACAGAGTGTCTATTTCCTCTGAAGTGAATAGTAGCAGGTGTGCTGGCCCGAGATCCCTTAGAGAAGTCTGCTTATGAATGGCCCACATCTCACTCTTTCTCATCTGTCTTTGTTTTCTTTTTTTCTTCTTTTCATTCTTATTTTTCATTCTTTGTCTCACATTCTTTCTCTCGTTCTCACATACTTTCTTTGTTTCTTTGCTGTTATGTCTTCACCACACTGCAGTCACTCTTTTGTCCCTCTCATCTCTTCTGGTTCTCTTTCATTCTGCCCCTTTGCTTTCTTTGCTTTCTTCAAGATCAAGGTGTGGTACTTTGATAAGTCATAAAGCAGCAGCTCTTGCTGATGAAAACAATAAAATACAACAGCCAATACAAGGGCAGCACAATCACGTATCAACCTCGCCAGACATCGGACATAATAAATCACAGAGAACTGTGAAACTGTCAAAACAACCAAATCAGGTTTAGAAATCAGTTTATTGGATTTGCCCTCATGAAGGACATAATACCACAAATCTTTTAGTGGTTAGAGCTATTACCATCCAAGATAAACCAATATAATATAAAAATGTGCAAACACAATGCAAATCCCCTAATTTATGAAAACAATAAACACATAACTAGAGGAGAAGAAGGACAATTTACGAGGGTGAGTGAGAGACCCATTCATTCATACATTGAAATCAGGCCAGCCTCATCACGAAGAACTCATTCAATCTGTGAGCAGAGGAGACATGCTGTCACACTGCTTCAAGGAGGCACTGCGATTGGAATTAACCTCTGGAGACCTTCACTTCTCCTCCCCCCCTTCCCCAAAACACACTCCCTAATGAGTTGGGTTTGAAGGGGTGCAGTCTTTGTTGTAAGGCAAATAAATCCTTTCGAGGCAAAGTCATATTCTCACTTATCTCTGAGGAAAACAAGGCAAAAGAAACCATGGTGGTTGCCAATGATTTGTGACTTAATGCAGGGGTGAAATACGCCTGCAAAGCCATTAAGGAAATGAGAGGCTAACCAAAGGGTTGTTTCACTGGAACACATGAACTCTTAATGATGTTTGTGTTTATTCAATTTTGCTTCCACATCATTTGCCAAAATAGAATTTTGTTTAAAGGTTATGAGGAGATGTTGGACATTTTGTTCCCAGAGGCTGTGAGTCCAAGACTTCCCTTTCTATGATGACAATAATAATCTAATTCAAAAGGACCTTTACTTATCTGTAAATCATCAAAACTCTTTCACCGTAGTTATGCGTCAACAATAACCAATCCATAATAATTCAATGTAATCATTAGTACATCGAAGAAGTAGCCTTTGACCCTCAAGTAACAATGCAAGTTCTCCAGCCTCTGTTCAGGCCTCATTTCCCCGTCTGCTCTTCTGATTCTCTGCCAAAGTCAACCACGGGCATTTATGCTCCCAGCCGTGGCGTTTCCGGCATCTGCACACGCTTGTGTTTACACAGGATGTTCAAACTTGATGCAGATTAAACAAATCCAATTTGGAGACCGAGTTCAATCACCTTCTTTATTTCAACATTAAGTAGAAGAAGCTGGGGGCCAGATCACCACTACCATTTCCAAGAGGACTGGGTGGGGGGAATGATCTGTACACCAATAAGTGGAGAAAGTATTTTAAGAGTATTTATATGCGGATAGATGTCATCCGCTAGTTCCCACAGGCTTGCATGTGGTTGGATTTGCTCAGTGTGGTTCAGGGTTTTTTTTTTTTCTGAATTCTCCAGCTCTCCTTGGCAGAGTGTAATGGGCCTTCGAAGGGCCCATGGGTAGTTTGGCATTGGTTCTGTTCCCACACTTACAGTGTAAAGGGAGGCCTGGCTTTGTGCTCACATATTCAGACCAGCCACACGTAGCACAGTTCAATTTTATGAACATTTCAATTTGCCAGGACAATTTCTCAGCTGCATCAGATATTCACTGATTACCAAAGCTCAGGAAACACCGTGTAGGTCAGACACCAATCATGCCAAGTTCACTTTCTCATATGGGAGGCTAGACCGCTTCCAAGTTTGACTGAGGGCGGTCTAAAAACTTGTAGATCCAGTCCTCTGTAGAGGATTGGGCCAGGAAAAGGATGGGAAACGCTACAGAAGACTGGATAATCTCTGACCTTTTCACAAGTACAAAGGGACTTTCTTTGTGTTGAGAAGAGTCATTTGTTCAACAGGATTTTTAATTACCACTCACTTCAAATAAAGCCTTGAGTTTGACTGGTGTTTGTGTCCTCACCTGGGTCCTCATTCTCATTTAGGAGGGTTTTTGACCTTCTGTGGCACCTGTTTGGCCAGCATCCTGCTGCCCATCTGCTCCTGCTAATGCAGCCATCCCACTTGTACAGACCGACTCCATTCAGGATGGCTAGCTGTCCGCCTAATTGTATCACATTCTGCAGGCTTTGTTCTGGCATTCTCTCACCAGCTAAAGGTTGCCGAAATCTCATCCGCCACATCAGAGGGGCCCTATTAACCCCTAACCCCTGGTTGGTGTGTGTGGACAAGGTCGCTCCTCACACCCAACTCCAGGCCCATTAACACGTCGCCCCACAGCAGAAAAACTATTTTGACGGGCTGTAATTGGCGCTAAGTGATGGTGGACAAAGGCCCCCTCTGTGCTGCCTGCTGGACTGAGCGGTACTGACCACTCTCTGCGCTTCACGCTTGACATTTCCTTTCTGAGTCCGATGTGAGAAGAGAGGAACTGGGGAAGCCCCTTCCTGCACCACCACCTCCTCCGTTTCTTCATCCCTTCAACCACTCCTGCCATTCGCCGTGGCACTCCTTTGAAAACGTGAGATAATGAGGTACTAGTGGGGAGAGCTGCCCAGAGCAGAGTTGCATGGTCCAGATCTGTGGAGGCTGATTAATCCAATGGCGGTCCATTCCTTTCAGAGTCAGCCTAATTAGTTTATGTTAGCTAGAGAAGGTCAGGGGGGCGTGTTTGACTGAAGCCTTTTCTTTAAATGCCACAATGGTGCGATGATCTGTGGATGCAGGTGCAGCAATCGGCTGCGTCAAAGTTTCTGAGTTTTGGTTGTATGGTTGCAAATGTGCATACACAATGAGTTCTTTTAAAATGCAAGTAAATGAAATTTCAAACCAGTCTCAAGGTGTCTTATTGGCTTTCGAAGTTCATTAGTCATGAACTCAAATGTTATAATGCTCCACAAATAACCAGGGAAAAACCCTTGGTGTTGTATGTGGAACAGTGGTTTAAAATTGATGGCAGGCCAGGACATCAGAAAAACTTAAGACTGCAAATAATTTTACTGGTAGTCTTGGCCTGAATTATTGTATTGCTGACCCAGAGTCCACCCAGTGAATTACAAACCACTAAGAATGAGTCACTGTGTAAGTATATGGAACTTCCTCCTCCATCAATCTTATCACTATTTACCTTGACTGAAATCTTATTTATGGCAGATTCAAATCCCTTTAGTGATTGACTGCAATCACAATTTTCCTTGTTCTGTATACAGTGTCCTTAGCAACACTCCAGGAGAACGCATCCAGCCCTCTCACACACAAAGCTGTATACTTAAGACAGATCTTACTACCTTTCCTATAGGCCATGCCATGCTCTCATCCCCACATTTAACAGTCTGACGTCAGATAGGAGCAGAGGAGGCATCAGAGGAGACTTTAATACTAAATCTCTCCCCCTGTCATTACCAGCCTATGTGACCGCCTATCAGAGGCCCTTGAGTGATGTGGGAAACCCTGGGCCCTGTCCTCCCAACCCCTGTAGGCCAGACCGCCTGTTCTGTCCAAACCAAACTGAAAACTACAGGACAGGCACGGCTAGGGTTGACATCAATGAGGCGCCGAGCTCTTTATGCCCACTCTGTGGTCAGGAGGAGAGAAGCCTGGATATTAATCTCTCTCTCTTGTCCTTACTCACATGCTTTCTTCCTCTTTCCCCCTCTCAATGTGCAAGCCGTATTTTTGGCTTCTTCATCAAATTAAACTTAAATCCAATGATGGCAGACATGGCTCATTTCGATAGCAGCTGTAGTGCTGTGAATGCAGTTCCAGATGAAGGAAGTGTCCGGTCTAATACTGGCTCTGTGGATGGGAGGTACAGAGAAATTAATCATCTGGCCTAAGCCCAGGACAGAATGATAGATAATACCAGCAACTTAAGCTGAGGTCTGGGTTATTGTTTTAAAAGTTAATGTCACCATTAATAATTTCCTTGACTGTTTGCTAAAACCTGAAATGAAAACCTCACCCACTTTTACAGAACCTAGAACCACTGTAGCAGACCACATTCTTATAAAAACCACACACAGATCACCAACAAGTAATCCCACCATAAAATAACTACAGCTGTAAACTGACTGACGAAGAACCAACTACTTTTATAAGTGCAGCAAAAATGTGAAAATACAACAAAATCGAGAGTTACTTTAAGTTAACCTGGTCTAATGTCTCGTTTCATTATTGTCTTGAATTTCCCAACACCTGTGAGGTGGAGAAAAAACCCAGACCAAGCCAACCAAATCAGTCAGTCCATCAGCCCATGTGATGTGGGTCTTTATGAGAGGACACCTGCAGCACTCAGTGTCCCAAGTCAGCTTTTTGTAAGCTTCTGAACAAGGTGGGGGACAGAGGGGAGAGCTAGAGGGCCAGACCCTGGTTTGGCCCTGAAGGCCTAAACTATCACTCCAGTCCATGGGTTGCCTTTGGCCTTGCTAACTGTTCCATGAAATGGGCCCCAGGAACAGTGCAAACCTCCCAGAAACAGGCCGCTCACTGTTAGCCAACAGTACTCCCTTTGTGTGAAAATTGTCAAAGCTGGCCCTTTTCTGCACCGGTCCTGCCTTTCTTTTGAGCCTCAGCTGTGAGCAAACAAAGCTGGCTTAAAGGTTTGCATGATGGTGAGCTAGCTATCTGGCTAGCCGTGTTAGTGTTTGCGTCAATGAGAGCAATGGAGTTTGTGTTTCTTGTGTTCTGCAGGTGGGGCTTCAATGGCTAATGAGAGAAGAGCCAGTCAATGCTCCACTGATGAGGACTTCATATAAAAAAAGGAAAAGAAAGCAATCCCCTCAGGGTTTGATTTTTTTGGACTGGGGAACGAGTGAAATCGTAGGAATCATAATGTGTTCCAAATTAAATATGGGACACTTGAGCAGTCCAATAAAAAAATAATTAAAAAAAAACAAGTAAGCAAACATTGATCTTTTCAGTTTTGTGTAATTATTTCTTAGCCAATTACGTCTGAAAGCACAATTTTGATTGGCTGCAGGACATCCATTTTTTTTTTGACTCAGGATACCCTCTAAGAAGTCAAAATGCAACTGTCTGCTCTAAATATATGCTCTGTAAGGTCCGTGACACTGCCTATGGGGAATCAAGTTGTATCTAAATATTGCTAACCAAAGCAACTCTACATGATTGAAGTCTCTGTTTACAATTAACTGCTTCTCAATGTTATGTTTTCCACCTCAGATAGCAGAAGAAGCAGAGTATATGAAGGCAGTGTTAGAGTCAGGAAACAGGCTGACCTCCATCTGGAATGCTGGAAACTGAAAATTCTGTTCTCTCTGATTTGGGGTTTGGTGAAGTATTTATGGCCACAGGAAGTGTAATATTTAAGATACAGAGGTCATCAACAGCTCTAATTGAAGCTTACAAAGTTGGGCAGTTTTTTAAATACAAATGAGGCAGTGACATTGACCATATAATGCCCAAAATTGACCATTTCTTATGATGTTTCATCCAACAGATGCTATTTTTATAGTCTTGTTGTGTATTTTGTGGATGATATTTCAAAATCTAAAATTAACAAACACCAGAATCTTATTTTGCCACTTTACCCTATGTGTCAAGATACTCTATGCCAAATTTCATACTTGGATATCAAAGAATTCAATTTTAACACCTTGTTCTCTAGATTTACATTATTATGCCAGGGGCATTTTTCAAAAAAAGTTTTTTTTGGCCCCTCACAACCAAATGGCCCTGAGTTTAGAGTGCTCAATATCATCTTGAGATGGCCAAAGGTATAGGCTAACTGGAGATACTAGTGAAAAAAAGGTAGCAAAAACATCCTGAGGGCTGTGCCTGGCTCCCGTCCTATTAACCAAAAGATTGAAACCGTAACACAAGAACCAGTATACAGCCCCTCAGAACTTTCTGATACCACAATAAAGCAAACATCTCACAGTTCATTCAAGATTCAGCACTCCACATTGAGCAGCAGCCAAAAGAAAAAACATGTGTCATTAATGACTTGATCAAGAAATCCTTGACGTTGACTTGACGACATGGAAAGGCAAGAAAGTTGGCATTTTTTGTTCAACAATTTTACATTTTTAAAACTTGCAAAAATACCTTTAGCCTCCTGGCTAATAGCTTAGCCAAAACCGAACACATTGGAAATATCTGAATATTTTAATCTGTAGATATTATTTACTACTATAGTAAATGACCATTGCATTAAAACATTATAAGGTGGAAATCAGCTAGTATTCAAACATCAATTTTACCAAGGAAACAAGGTTAAAGCTAGAGTTGACAAACTAGCTTGAATTAGAATGTAGCATTTCCTCAGGACTCCGTCTAACCCCTCCCCTCCTCCCCTTGGAGCGCCTCCAAAATGACGCCCCAGCTCACATGCGCGAGCGCCGCTGCTTCGCGACCATATGATCGTGACTGATTCAAAACTCAGCACATCATTTGTGTTTTGCACTACGTCAACTCATGTCTCACTCAGGGGTAAGAAAACACCAAAACATTATCATAGTGAAAGTTAAAAACACAAACAAACACAAGTGTATGCGCAGAAGGCCCCCAAAAGCAGGGATTGGTTGGTGTTTTCCCAAGTTTACTCTGGCTGTAGATAGCAGCTTTTTTCACTCTAATGTGTCTTCAACACATTATGTAGTGATTGCCATCAGGACATAAAGATAATTTTAACCAGTATAACAAAAAGTGTATCTAAATCTGACTACCAACCCCAGCTTTAAGGCTTGGAGAAAAAAGGGGAAAAAAAATCCTATATCATATTTCACTTATATTACTCTGGCTAGTAACGAGGCAAAAAGTGGCCCTTCACTTGGAAGTTTTTAAATTTGAACTTTTCAAAATTAAGTATAACTTTACTCACACACAAGCAGCTCAATATAATGTTATTTCAGTTTCCTTGGCTAACTTGCGGCTCTTACAAACTGTCAATTGAAGGCAGGATTAAAACGTCCCCGTTACACCTCATCAGCCTCTTCCTATCTCAATGTGTAACACACGGATAGAGAATATGCCTCTGATCCACCTTCTGAGCCAGTTACAGAGCAGCAATGGGGGGGCTATGCGTTTTATCAAAGCCGGCAGTGCTGTGTGTGCGTGCACGTGTGTGCATGCGTGCGTGCGTGCGTGCATGTGCGTGTCTGTGTATAAATGTAGTGTTTCTCATGCTTGTGCAATGCCGTAATGCAGTGTGAAATCCCACTCTGGTAAGCCATATTTCGCATTTGTGGATGCTGTGTGTAAATACAAACATGTTATGATGCTGGTGCAACTTAGTCAAGGCACTGTTGTGGAATTGCAATGTGCAAGCAGCTTCAGTCTGAGCATCCTGTCCAGAGTTTCTCCAAAAACAAGATGAAACTTACTTCACAAGGGGTTGTGACAGGGGTTAACCCTAATGAAACTTGTTAGTGTAAAACATTACACGAGAAATGACATCATTGACACACACAAGTGTTATAATATGCCATAATACTTTTGAATTTTGATACCTGAGATCACATTAAATCAACTATTCCACATCACCCATCACCAGTGGTGGACAGTAACAGAGTAAATTTACTTGAGTGCAGTACTTAAGTACATTTATTGAGTATCTGTACTTTACTTGCGTATTATTTTTTGGGGGAACTTATTACTTTTACTCCACTACAGTCAGAAGACAATTATTGTACTTTTTACTCCACTACATTTATATCAATGCTCTAGTTACTCACTACTTTTGCTTTCAGTTCATGAATTTCCTTCTTTTTTCTGAAATCTGATATTAAGACAGTAAAATGTGTTTGTGTAGTTCTGTTTGTCTCAGTGGTTTAGCCGTACCTGTATATCATGCGCCTTCACGGTTGAACATGGAGCGAACACAGAGCAAATTTCACTCAGATCAGGCAGTTCATTTAGAGGTGGTAATGATAGCAATAATTCCCCACCTGAGCACCCATAGCCATATCTTCAGCCTGTGTTAGAGTTTTCTAAATGAAGAATGATACGTATTGTTTGAAATGTTCTCTCTGTTTCCCACTCTGCCCAAATGTACAAAAATTCCCAGTCCAACCTGAGAAAGCGTGTTGAGCTACGTAACATTTGTTTCATTCCAGATAAACATTTCAAACTAAGTTGTCTGTGCTTGGAGTAACTTAGTTGCTGTTTTTAGTCCATGGTATAGTTTTTAGAGATTTCAAGTAATAGTTTCTGAATAAACAGAATGTAACTGAATGTACTCCTATGTAGTCTTGACTGCATTTATGCTTTGTGAAAATACAACATTGTGAGATTTTTTAAAAGTACTTTAAATAGGCTACTTAAGTATTTTTAAAAGCAAGTACTCCAGTACTTTAATTCAAGTAAAAATTTGACAGAGCAACTTTCACTTGTATTGGAGTAACATTTGACCTGGAGGATCTATACTTTGACTTAAGTAATGAAGCTGTGTACTTTGTCCACCACTGCCCATCATTGCTGTACTCTTTATATTACTGTAGAATAAATCTGAGCAGATTAAAACATTTTGTACTCCTAATCAAGTTCATATATCCTACTCTAATCAATTTAATGCAGAAGCATCTTATTACAAATTCTATTCATTGTTTTGTTCAGGATTCAGACAAGACATTTATTAAATGCTATTTTTAATAAAGTTGTATCATTAGGTTACACGGACAATCCAGTCACCACAGCTTAGGATTCACATGGATAAACACGTTTAAAGATGTGTTCACTTTTAAGGCTGTGTGAACCAACAAGAAGCTATATTACACTACAAAAATTAGCTATAGCTACAACTTCATAGCAAGGATAAATACTTCAACATATAGGGGGATAAACCTTGCAAAAAGCAGTCTTTTCCTTTTTCCTTCTGGATGGAAAGGAAAACCAGTAGCAATTGGTTTAACCACGTTTCACTTTGCATAATTGTTCCCAAGGTTGCTGTTTTTTATTTCGAGGCTTTCTGTGCCAATATAATTCGAATTCTGTGGCCAAGCCAAATATTTGCAGCATGGCTTTTGCTTCTAAACTGAGCTGTCGTTTGGGCAAAAGAGGTCAGTCCTGCCAGCAGCGCTGCACAGACAGAGCAATAAACAGACTCACTGCTCATCAACAACAACTCTGCTCTGCTCCCAATCACACAGTCGTTCTCTCTTCTCGCTCTGTTTGTGAAATAGATTCTTCAGTGAGTGATGAGATAAACAGAATTGTCACAGTTTTATTACACTTCACTCCACACCTTGCAGCGTGCAGAGGTATTTGCTGGATGGTTTGAAGGTAAACCGAATGTTTACTACTTCTTGGGGAACAGATGACACAAACTGGAGGGAGTCAGAGTCATTTACAGTTACTTAAGTTCCCTGCTGAGAAGGCCCTACTAAATGCTTCTTCCACAAACCTTGCTGGGAAATATTTGCAATGGTTTCCATCCAGATCTGGGTCACTCAGTTCCACATTCACTGCACAGGTGAGCTGGAGCAGGTTTGTTTGGCATTGGTCATTGGCTGTCCTTTCCTTTCCACAGAGCTGGGAAAGAAGCACCACATACAGCTTGCGACAACAAGAGATGCTTTTGTCCATAGCTTGCCACGGTGAAATGACACCACTGAGCCACCTGCTGCCAATGTTGTTCAGGTCTCCCAGGACAGTCCCCGGGGGCTACAAGACCTGCTGCAGGGCCAGTCCAGCAGAGGTAGAAGGAGAGTGAGAGCCCTCGGGAGAATAGGTAACTCTGTCAGCACGCCGTGCTGCTGCAGCATGCAGATGAAAACAACCTCTTTCACGTTGAGTGTGTTTTGGCTTTCGAGGCTGTAATCATGGATGATTAGCCGAAGAACTCAATCCCAAGCGGGGACCATTCCTTATTCCTGTCACAGCGTCAGAAATCATATTTACCCAACACTTTTCCCAACTGTCTAGAGACATAGAGGAAGGCTTGACCGATCAATGCAAATCCAACAGGTGTGTGCCACTGACAGAAATATTAAAGAGTGAAGTATACCCTGGTGTCTGCATCTGTTATGTGTACATACACACATGTGATCTCATGAAAGGTTCAATTAAGTTCAAGCTGAAGTGATTTTTTTCTCTTGAAAAAGGCTCTACACTTCTTCAGTTCTGATTCACTGAAATGGTTACCTTCATTTGAAATGAATGATTTAGTTTTTCAAATCTAATCTCAAGAGAACCTGCAGGGCATTAAATGATCTGATTTACAGAATCAAATATGAAGGAATTATTATGCAGCTTAAGAAGCTTTCCTTTTTGCTTTGTTAAACACTCAAAGTTCCGATTATACAGTACAGATGTTCTGTTCTCTAGATTTCTGAGCATCAATGTTAACCAATAACAAATTATCCTCAAAAGTGCACAAAGAGCCTCCAGGGGCTTTTGGCTGTTTAATGATTCAAGCAAGATGACAGGTTATGAGGACTGGTGTCACCTGTGGCCAGATCTTCACCCCACAACAGGTGCAGCCTTCTCTCTTCGCTCTCCTCATACTCTCAGGCTGCAGCCTGTTTTCCTTCTGCATGTGGAAAACATCTGCATAGGTGGTCCTTTTCGCTCTCCTTCTCCCTTCACCCCTCTCATTTACTCCCACCCCACTATTCTGTTTCCTCTGTCTCCTTATGTGTTTGTGCCGGAAAAGGGAAGTGCTGATTGTAAATAGGGAGAGGTGTCAGCGCCAGAAGAAACGGGCCGCGTATTTCTGGATCCAAGCTGCGAGGTTTACCGAAGCATATTTTTATCATGAAAAGCCAACATGGAATGGGACGGCCATGCGCAGCTGCTGGTCTAATTTGCTCTAAGCATGTACAAATAGGACGGCCCACACAGACCATAAAAGTGGAGTGGAGGTTTTGCTCAACGCGGCACTTTTGTCTGACCAAAGGCACAGGGACGCCTTCCAACGAACAAACAGATCACAAAGGAAAAAAGAAAACACTCTCAGGCTCTCTCACTTGAAAGTTTGAAATACAGTAGGAAACTCAAAGGAGGACTGCAGCTGCTTCAGTGTTACTCAACAAGTAAAAAGTGTTTCCAGAGATCTTTTTTTTTTTAACCGCATCAATTCTGTTTTCCGAACGAAATCTAAAATGATATAACTTCATTGTTTTGTTTTTTATTCGGAAGAGTGCGTGTGCAAAAATATATAAAAATCCACAATGTGTAGCTAATTGTACTTTGTTTAACATTTCCAACTTCCTATGTTTGAGACACTCTTCTTTATTTACAGGGTCAAGGTCAGCTGCTGTCAGAGCATATATATATCAAGCCCTTATGTATATATTTTTTCAACATTTTCTCAAGGTTGTTTCCCACCTTCAGAGCCGCACCAATGTCCCTCCTGTTCGTTCTCCATACATTTTATTGCGCCATGGAAAGTTTTATTTGCTCTTGAGCAATTTGCTCTGGAAACCCCCTGTAGATCCTCTGAGTACTGTACGCTTGTACAAGTACACACTACATGTCTGCGCATGGATGCACACGCATGCACACACACACACACGTTGGTCTGAACGGGGTTCCCCTTTAGACACTCCGGATAAATAACCAACTTCAAACAGTAAAATAGGTGCTAATGAACTGGATCCTGACAGGGTTTGCTTTCCACAAGCAAGGACCCTACCCACAATGCATCCATTCACAGGATCTCAGCCATGGAAAGTGTTGGTAAAGTAATCCCACTAGAGTTTATGCGACCTTTTCTAACTCTCAGTACGTCTTTCTCCCCTCGGGTCTTTAAGGCCTGGCCAACAACAACACTGACCTGCATCAGCTGATACAGGCAGAGGCTACCCACATTTGCATGTTTCAAAATGGCTCCCATTCACGACCAGTTGGCAAATTGATGTGGGGAGGAAAGGAACACAACGCCCAGCTTCCTCTTACGCTTACCTGAGATCAGTCACACCAACTTCAAGGCCAGTGTCAAGAGTTGTTTCTTCCATGTCGCTCTGCAGCACAGGACGTGGTGGCGGGGCATCTCGACGCTTCCGTGC
Organism: Notolabrus celidotus; assembly: GCF_009762535.1. NCBI lineage: Eukaryota > Metazoa > Chordata > Actinopteri > Labriformes > Labridae > Notolabrus > Notolabrus celidotus. Next base: position 22,965,664 of record NC_048284.1, read on the forward strand.
ACACGCGGCCAGATCCAGACCCAACATCCTCTGCACGTAGGAGCTGCAAGAAAAAGTGATATTTTATCTTTAGCAGACTGTGTGCAGGGTTCCACTGTGTCTATGTGCACTCTGACAAACCCAATAAAAGTCACAGAATTACATATGGCTTTATTCAACACGTTTTATATTCACACAGGAACCAAATATGGTGGTACCTCTAACTTCCTGCACACCTGAAAGAGAAAGACTGTAAGACCAGTGTGCCAGAAAATAACAATACATTCTATCAGGATTAATACATGAAAAAGTCCATCTATCTTTCAGACTTTCTTCAAGTTTTTGGAACAACAGAATATCTGCCTGAGGTGAGTGATCACCCTCTATCCACATGGCTGTGTTCCTCTACATCTTTTATGCTTCTGGGCAGCAGAGGGATGAAATACTGCCGGTGACAGGTAAAGCGATACTCTGTAATGGAAGTTGTTTTACAGGAGCCACTTTTTAGAAAGAAGAGCAATATTTAAACACGTGATATCCTGTTCCAAACCACAGTTCAGAACAGACTCTCCTCTACATGTGAGGGTCACACTGTGCAGACAACCTGTATTTATGGCTATCTGACCTGACACTGTGAAAAGTTTTATTTCCATCAGATGTTTCCATGCCAGGGGAGGTAAACATAAAAAAAAAGAATATCAGACTTGGCTGTGGCTTTTGGAAAGTTCAAATGTGATTGAAAAAGCATGAACATTCAGCAGGTTTTTACTTCTCTTGCACTTTTTAAAATCTTTTTTTTGTATTTATAGCATTGGCCCTAGCTCGGTAACATTTTTATAAATTTCAATGGAAACATCCACAGGCCAGGCATCATTTACTGAAGCAGCTATAGCTCCACCCATATAAACAAACAATTAATTTTAGCAATAGAAGAGCCTTTATACTGAGCCTTCACTGCAGGTCAAGGATAACACAGTCTATCTGAGGAGCGGTGAGTCATATTTAGGTGCTTTTATCAACACATAGTCTGTATTTAGTCAATCACTCTGCTCTCAGTCATAGATCCTGTCCTGACCATCACACCTGGTTTTGCTTGACTCTCATCACGACAGAATTTCACATCACGCTGACATTTGCAAAACAAACAACCAGCCAGGTGCAGCTTGTGCTTTCTTGAGTTTTATTTTTGTATGTGACAGGAACTGGTATAGAAATTCAAGCCAGCTAAGGAGGTCAGTGGTATAAGAATAAAACAAAGAAAAAAAAGACAGAAAGAAAAAAGTGATTTTGACAGCCTCAAAGAGTGAGAACTAATCAGAGCTGTAACATTTAGAATCAGAATCAGCTTTATTGGCCAGGTATGCTTGAACACACAAGGAATTTGTCTTTGGTAAACTGTGCTCTCTTTGTACAAGGCATAAGAATAAGGCATACAAATAAATATATATAAAATAATAATAACAATAAGCAGTCCACAAAGCAGAGTAGCTTTGGTCTCCAGAGCCCTTCGCTGTCAAGAGCCTCTCCCTGCAGTGCTGGTTCTCAGGCCTCCTGACCCCCTCAGTGCGAGTCCCACAGGATAAGACCCGAGGTTTTGGGACAGCCAAGGGAATGTAGAGGCTGAGGTGAAGGGGATGTGGACCGCCGAGGTGAGCGGTGGTCGCCAACCCTATGAAAACAACACTTTTGAACAGTGTTTACCTCCGAACCTGTATTAAGTCATGAATGAGGCCTCCACTGACACGTCAAAGAAAGTGCTGGGGTAAGTTAGGTTCTTGTTGCATTCATTACTCCTTCTTGCCTATCCCACTACATCCCTAGAAGAACAACCTCCCAACCCCACCTGCCTCACCCCAAAAGCATGGGGCTCGGCAGCATGAATGGGGCATTGTGATGCGTCTCCGTCACGGCAGTGAATGTTTTCACTTCCATTTGATCCGTCGGCGAGGCTGCTAATTGGGTAAGCGTGTTCCCAGGTCACCAGGAGGTTTCTCTTTCCATAAATACAGAAAGCCGGCAAAGGCTTCTACAGATGTTATTTCCCACCCGCTTCCAAGTAGGTTCAGACCCGCTTCAGGCACTCGATGTAATTTATTGTGTCCAAAAGCACAGTCCAAAATGTTTCCTTCTCTATCCTCCTCACTCTAAAGACTACTTTTCTATCATTCTCCCAGGAACTGTAGTAAAGTCGATATTTGTTCTTTCCCTTAGCTTGGACTGTGTTCGCTTCTGCTGTTAGAGCCACAGGTGTCATGATGACTTGGACATGGTGTCACTTTGTCTGTACTCTGTCCAGGCCTGACAGGTCCAAATGATGTTATTTTCCATGTGTCTGTCCACCAATGACACAGTTTATGAGGCTCAGAGTTTATTTGTTTGTTTTTGTCATGGAATTTAAATTTCCTCTCTTACACAAGACGACTTCATGTGCCAGCACTACACACTCAGCTGGGACAGAGAGCTTAAAGAGACTCACAGGCAAGTTTGCTACTCTTAATCTGTACGTCTGGGTGTGGTCGAAATGGTCAAGCAGTCAAAGACAGTCCTTGAACTGGAGTGCCTAGGATTGAGCCCTTGTGTTGGCAAGAATAAAATGCTAAAATGTCCTTACCAAATCTTTAACTGCTCCTCTGCAGCCAACTCTGACATCTGTGCTCCCTGAAGAAGAAAATTAAAGAAAATGTCACCGCTAAATCAATACATACCCAATCAGTATGACACCATGCTATCAAAAAAAGAGATGGTTTGAGGTAGCTTTTATGGCATGGTTTCATAATCACAACCTAGAAATCCGAGTACCCAAGTCATATGACAATAATTGAGAGTGACTCAAAAACACTGCCTTTCATTTGTTATACCATGTTGCTTTAAATGGCATTTTTATATTGTGATAATTTGAGTGGAAACTATCAGTTTCTGCTTTCTTCCAGTGAGGGGAATATCATGTGATGACAGGAATGATAAAGATGTTTTTTAAATTTAATACAGACTTGAAGTGGACCATTACAAAACCCTCATGGTTCTACAAACTATAAACAGTTGCCTGCTCCTACACCACACGTGAAGCACCCAAAGCTGGTTCACAATCTTTGGCGTCACCAGCTGTGGTATGGTCTTGTGGCGCCACTATGTGGCAGCAAAGGACTTTATGGTTTTATTTTCACTGAGCCTGTCCTGAGAGTATTTTACTCATCAGTTAGATGGATTCAACAGAAATCAGATGTTATTTTTGTGTCTCCCTTAAATTCAAAAACATGCAGGTATTTCTGTATAATATGGTGTTTTATTAAAAAAAGTTTAACTGATACAATTTGACTTATCAACTGAAATTGTCTGCTACCTTTGAATATGTTTTTTCACTACTTAAAAAGGAAAAAATGGCCTCAATGTCTCTGACTTATAAAAAAGGAAAACCATATTTCCCATATTTGTCTGTCTTATTTTCACTTTCTATATTTTGGGGGGATGGATTGGTGGTTTTCTAATGCATGCCTGGTTGGGAGTTGCATAGGAAAAGAAACAGAAATGTCAACAGTTCACTCCTTGTTAATCCTCTAATGTCTCTCAATTTTGAGGATGCCCTCTATACAAATACATTTTCATCTTAAAATCAAACTGTTAAGTCTTTAAAATTAACTTCAAATTGTGCTCAAGCTGATTGAATTACTACCTACAATTATTTAGTGTTCCATGAGAAAACTGGAGGATGTTGTTGCAATAGGGCCATAGTGCATTTTGTACCAGCTCAGGTACAGACACGGTATGATTTTACCAATAGAAACCAGGGGATGGCAGCCTTCACACATTGCTTCAACTTAAGACCAAGTGTCTGTAAAGATGATAAACCCATGACACAAACTGCTTAAGAAACACACCTACATATTCAAAGCTAAGCATGCTGACACTCAGTGTGGCTTGTTGTCTGTTAAAAAGGATGAAAAGCCAAACATTACTTTTCCTCATGTGTCTTTGTTGTTTCATAAGATGGCAATATCATAATGTGGAAAAGACCAACTCAAGTGATTCATCTTGATATACTCATTGGGTGGGATGTGGGCTTACTGGAAGTGGGCTGAATCAAATGAAATGCACTATTACTCATCATGTTGTCTTTTTAGATTTCTTTAAACTGGAGAAACAACCATGAGGTGAGATTTTCAAAGAAATGATACCTCCTTTGAAGCTACACCAACTTTAGGTTCAATTTTAGTTCAAAGTCTGTGTAAACAGATCAACATGAGATGAAAGTTTCAACTTAAAATAAATATATATTCTGAACTTTTTATTTTAAAGAAGTGTTACTTTGTGTTAGTGCAGGGAAATGTGTCAGCATGAATAGTTAAGTATGGTTTTCTCCTTTCTTCAGGGGGTACTCCTTCAGAAAAGGTTTTGCTTTTAAGGGCTAGAAGTCCCCCATCGTTGCCAGACTGTAAACATCTTCCGTGACACTTGTATGGCAGAAAACACTTCTATGACTTCATACTTGTATGAATAATGACATTACTTGGGCTGCATCAATTTTGCAGCTAAAAGAGCTCCTGGCTGAGTGGTACTTCAAATGACTGGTTAACTAACTTTTAAAGGCAAAGTCACCTTAAGTGTATTCGTCTTTAATTTACATCACAGTTTGAATGGAATAAGATATTCTTAAATATACTGCTAAGGTCAGCCTGTATGAAAAAAAATACTTGGAGGTAAGCTGATATGACCAGTAAGCAAATAAATGTAGTTAACACATCCTAAGAACTACTACACTGTAAAAAATGCCCCTCCAAAAAAAAGAAAAAAAACGTATCTCAAGGTACTTTTACCTTGAAATAAGCAAAAAATATCTGCTAATAGAACAAGTAAAAATTTGCTTGGCAAAATTTCTTAAAATAAGACGTAATATTTAGCAAATTGTGATCTTAAAATTAGCAGGAAAACTTATTTTAAGCAATATTTTACCAGAATTTTTTTTAGTGTCTCAGAATAAGACAGGACTGCTAACAATTATTTATTTCACTCAAAAAAAGATTTTTGCACCAGTAAATTTCATGTCAACTTCTTCATTTGAGATATATTCACTTTAATTTGATTTGTATTATAGCAGCACTTCTCTAGGTTTAAGACCATCTTGTACTAATACGATTACAAAGTTTAATATGAGCATTTTGAGATATACTGTCTTCTAGTGAGCTGGATATACTAATATTCAGTCATGTTGTTACTTAGGCTAAGCCAGCTATGCTCAAAAGTAGGTGTTTCATTGTGTGCATGTAGTTGGAGGATGTATATTTGTATCTGATTTAGAAGAAACAGTGCCTGAAAACGGTAACCCACCCTTAAAAAAAAACCAACTTTTCTTTCTTTCTTTCTTTTATCAATGGAGCTGTTTTCTGATAGATTCTCCAATAAAATGCATTTACTTAAATCAAGTAAAGGGTTTGTCTTAAATCAAGATTATCCGTCTTCCACAAATAAGATCTGAGCTTGAAAAATGTATGAAATGTAAAATAAACCTTGTTTCTTCTAAATTACAACTCAAAACAAGATAATTTCAAGATTGTTTGACTTAACAAGATATTTAAGATGCATTGTCTTAAAACAAGTCCCTCTATCTTGCTCAAATGTTACTTATTAAGTAAATATAACATAAATCAAGTGGGATAAGACATTTTGACTAAAAATGAGAGAATTTCACTTGGTAAGATTTTGAGTTTTTGCAGTATACTGCTTCACTCTATTGATAAAGAAGTGCTTCTTAGCATTGCCTATCCTTTTTCTCTGGACCATATTTTATAGTATGGTTCCTCTAAACTGTGTACTATGCTGAAACCACTCTTGACACAATGTTTAGATTCTAAGCTGAGCACCATTTCCTTTTTACTATTAGCTAACTACTGTACCTACCTAGCTCACCTCTACCTGAATGAGTAATAGCAAAGATACACCGACGTCACCTGGGGCTATGTTTATGAACAAACATAACCATGTGGATACTGAGTCGCTCTGTCTGCTTATAAATGTAAGCGAAATAGACATTTTAGTCATTGACATGTAACTCCAAACAACTAAACCTTCACATTTTGGTAAAACATGTCCATTTCCAAACATAACACACCGTGTAATTTACCCACCAGAGAGCAACCCACCTCTGCTTTGCTATTACTTCCTGTGACGGTTCCTGGACGGTCCCCACCTCCTCCTCTCTACCTGTCTGAACTGGGCGTGTTTTATTCCCGAAGGAGCCTCCGTCTTGGTGTAGTCCACTTCCCAAGATATTTCCAGGAATAACTCACCGACAGAAAACTTTTAACAAAGGTAAGAAAAGTTTTGAGACTATTGACTTCCAGCGATAGTATTATGGGGCGTTAGCCAGTGCGATTTAAATCAAGTATACTCTGATTTCCCAGAATTAAAACCACATCATAAAAAGAGAAGAGTCCATCTGAGGTCAAAGGATGACTTGTTTAACTTTGCTGTTATTGATTCAATAAGATAGTATGTTGCATTATATGAAACCTTAAATCAGTGTTGCTGCTTGTTGCTTAAAAAAGAGGCCTGAAACTTGATATTATAGTTGCCACAGCGCCCACTGTCTTCCTTAATTCAGATATTTTCCCTCAGTGAAAAAGATTTTGACGTCAAAGGGAAATGCTTGGTGCTTTTTAGGCAATGACTCTTATTTGTGTAGTAATAAGATACAGACTGTGTTATTGTATTTTTAATGGAGGGTGGATGTGTTCTTCCTGTGCTGTAGTTATTAAGTGCCCTCTGGAAATTAATCTTTAAAATGCACATCTACTGTATAGAGTATAAGAATTTGATGTAAATTGAAATCACATATATGCAGTTAACAGTTCAGTACTTGATAATGAGTTAGAGTTCTTCAAAACATCGTTGTTGTTTTTGAAGGAGAAGTTTTTCATGATGCATTTGGATGAGCCCTGTGATGTTGTCACCACTTTTAGGTCTCTTCCTCGATCAGAGTAATATTGTCGGAGTAAATTCATCACTCTCCAACACATCCCGACAAGCCTCCCTTCAGCTGAAATGCAAGCTCAAACTCAAACTTTTAACTGTACCCTACGGCTGCACAGGGCGGGAGCAGCACAATGAACCAGAGTGTGCTCATTAAACTTAGCCTCCCAGCAATACAGATTTACACAGCATACACTTCCAATGAGCTACCTAGGTATCTCTTTTGATGCCCCCAGTCTAGACTGGTGTGTGTACTAGTTTTTGCATCTCTTTGTTTACCACATTTCAGATGTGGAATAAAGCGAAATTGTTTCAGTGTGTGTGGAGACTGTGGTTCTGTATGGTCTCTCTCTTGCACCAGATTCGTGTCCCTGCTCGTCACACATTCCACAGCTGTACCCTCCCTGCACCTCCTCCGCTCTTCTCCTCTTTCTTACCTAGTGGATTTCTTTCATCCATAAAGTCTTTTTCATTATTTAAATCAAACAATCCTCCACCATATCTGTGCCTTCCTGGGCAGAGCTGCTGCTGTGTGTACTGTGCGTTCTGCAGTATCATCATATTCTTCCTGCTGGCCCGAACCAGTACATCTGCCCGCCTTTGTGTTCACTGATATCTTATTTATAAATGTTTCGGCTGAGAGGAGAACTTTGGGGGCTGCAGTATCATTGCAGAGATACTGCAGAGGAAGCGTGGTGAAAATCAGTTTTGTTGGAGGGTAAGAAACAGAGATTACATTAGGATGTTCCCACAGGATGTTGAGAAACACTTGATCCTCTGACTCATGTTTTCATCTCAGGTGTTTCCTAATCTTCCAAACAAAAGAAAGCGAGGAAAGAATCAGCATATTTTGGTGGATTTCCTCCACCATGTTATTAATAAGAGATGGTTTGTAGGGGTGGGTTTATCCCTATGGTTTATCCCCTCCAGTGTTCCCTGTGGTGTGCCTTCGTGAGTATCTTAAACTAATAGTGTCTTAATCAATGTTCCTTTTGACTCTTGTCTTTCTACAACAGGGCGATGATCACAGCCGCAGAGTATGGAGAAACGTCATGGGAGCTGTCTGTGCAGGTGGATCAAAAAGCTGGAGACGAGTCCATGAAATTTAAGCTACGGGTGAAGGGCGACTTGCATATTGGAGGCCTTATGCTGAAGCTGGTGGAGAAGATCAGTAAGTATCAGTAGACTGTAAAAGAGAAAGTACATTAGCAGTATGTAGCATCTCATATATGTGCATTTCAGCAACGTTTTGGAATCATCAGATTGTTTAATTCAAAGTACTTTTTCTTTGTTTATCTGATGAAATGTGTCTATTCATTCAACATGTTTGAGGCACAGACTCTCAGCCTACCTTTGCTGCTGTAAGTGCTCTGTTATGAGGCCACACCCTTGTTTGCCCTGGATTTTTCTACTGCAATGCCATTGTTTCATTACAATGGTTTGGCATTTGTAGCCTTAGGGGCCAAAGTTCAGCCTGCATCTAACCTGATATCTCTTTATAGTTCCCTGTAAACACTGAGGAGCTAATATGATAAGGAGGGTAACTCGAGATGGTTTAAAGAGCATGAGACATAATAGATGACTAAGTAGCTTGTCATCAACAGACGGATTTCAACCCAGCACCATAATATGATGTCAGGTAGACTCATAAAACCACACTTTAATCATGCTCAGCCGCCTACACAAACGTGGGTACAGGAAGTTGGTGTGTTGTTAGCAAATGTAATGTGTGGAATAACAAGCCCTTAAAAGTGGCATTATGAGAGTAACATGGTAGTCATGTTTGATCTGTGTGTCTGCAGAGGCTCCTCAGGACTGGTCAGATCATGCCCTGTGGTGGGAGCAGAGAAAATGCTGGCTGCTCAAAACCCACTGGACCTTGGACAAGTATGGGATTCAGGTACTACAAGGATACTGAAGTGTTTTTTTTCCTTTATTTCTGTAGTTATGCTGACCTTTTGTTTGTTATAATTTGAGAATTTTAATTCTAAATAGGATTTTAAAATCCCTAACATTGTATGTCAGAGAGGGAGCCATCTGTGGTTGTATTTTCACATCCCAGCCTCTAACATTTGTTAGGTTTATAATTTACTCATTTCTGTTAAAGCCAAGCATTCTTTAAGCCCAAAAAAGGTTTCAAATAAAACTATTATCAAAGTGCTCAATTCTCTCTGAAACATTGCAGAATGTGTACAATATGAGTACAATCCACAGTTATGTGTCTAAGTTAGCTCTCGATACTACACCTACCCTCAGTTCTTGGCGTCAATTCCCGACACTGCAAGTGAGAACATGACTTCAGACTGTATACCCTTTATTTACACAATCCACAGATATTACAGGAATTCTAACATGATATCCTCAAGTTAATCTAGCAAGGGAAGTTCCCTTAATTTGGTCATAATCTCCAAAGCAATATAATGGTAAGGGAGATTTAAATGGATAAAGCAGGTATTGTTCATGCTATTTAAAAAACATTACTCTGCACAGGCTGATGCTGACCTGAGATATACACCCCAGCACAAACCCCTGTTACTGCAGCTCCCCAACATGAAGACAGTCAAAATGACCGTCAGCTTCTCCAGCGTGGTCTTCAAGGCGGTGGCAGAGATCTGTCGAGTACTCAGTGAGTTTTTCTGTCCTTTCTGTTTGCATCGTCCAGTGGCCCTTGCTGCTTTTGTTGGGCTTCATTCTTAACCTTTCTTTCATATGATTCCTGACTCCTCTCACCCTCTAATTTTTACTCCACTTCAGACATCAGACGATCAGAGGAACTGTCCCTGTTGAAGCCTCCAGATGATCCATCCAAAAAGAAGAAGAAGAAAGACAAGAACTCAGGACACGATGATATCTGGGACATTGATCTACTTAGCGGGGGACCAGCAGGCACAGGTACTATGGAACACAGTGATGTTTTTAACAATGCTATAAAGAAGTTTCACAGACATCAAACAAGAACTTGATCTTGTTATGTAAAAAGTATCCCAGCAGTATTGCTTAGAAGATCCAGGCTAGTACTCAGATAATGAAAGGATTAAGATGAATCTGCAGGAGAGAAATGGTAATAGTTCCTGTATTATTAAACATATCTCATCCTCCTTTTTTTGTCATACCTTATGGCTTTGGTATCATTTTCAGGCTTGGTATGGTTTATAGTTTATATAATATGAATATTACTGTTGCTTTGTGTTTGTAGTGGCTGCCAAGATCTTTCAGTTTTCTTCTTACAGACAGGTTAATTTGATTTGCAGTCCCTGGCAGTTTAAAAGAACATACAAAAGCACACCAGTACAAACAGAGGCCCACACTATTTACCCAAACAGATCCCAGTATATCAGTGATTTACTCCAAACATTTAGGGAATGTAAATTACATTGTTCCACATTTCTGGGTCGTGACATTAGGGCAGCAGGTTTAGTGTTAGGAATGTTGCTCAACTCTTGTAGAGTAGAGATCCTGTGCAGGAAGTGTAAAAGATCATTTTTCTGTAGACAATTCTTGCACTCCATCGTACATTTGAACAAAGATTTTACATATATGTATGCTTGAACAGAGCCATCCTTTATAGGAAACAGTTTCAGCAGTGCTCTACCCGAAAGTCAAAATATTTAATGTGACAAATGTTTATGCATCTCGTATTGATGAAGACTTTGATTATCGCATGTCTTCCTGGATTCATGTTAGAAATATGCATCTATATGATAAAATGATGTGATTCTCAAATGCATTCTTACCATGTTCAAAGTACAATCAAGTATTTGAAATGTCCTTCCAGGTGTTGCTTTTATCATGATAACGTAAAAGTAATTGTATCACACGGTAAACATTTTTGTCTTTTTTTTAATGAGATAACTTTGTGGGGCTTTTCTTGCCTTTATTGAGAGGACTGGACAGTAAACAAAGCAGGAAACTGAGAGGGGAAAGTGGGTAATGACATGGGGCAAAGGGGCACAGGTCAGATTTTGTGTTGACTGAATTCTGAGTAGACTGGTTGATTGATTTATTTGGCTACATCATTGACTGTTGTAGGTCTTATCTGTTGATAACATTTACTCTAGGGTGTTTATTTAGCTCAGTACATAATAAGGATGTCAGAATGTTCTATACTTTGCTACTTTTCAATACCATGTTCTTTAAAACATTACAATGTACTTTGATTTTACATTCAATAGTATCGAAAAACACCTACGCATATGGTGAGAAAAAAAGACCTATCAACATAGATACATAGATAAAGTACAGAGATGGACTATCCAGAGGAAATATTTTATATTGTTTATATAGCTCTGTTAGGAAAACTATATTTACTTTGCCTTTCATTACTATTAACAGCCGGTCAAATGTTGGCACAGTGATTAATTCTGTGCTGATCAGAACAATGTGCAGATTGAAAATCCAAAATCATAAAATGAAACATTATGGGTGCCCAGGAGTTATTTTTCTGTTGCCATGGTGTTGAAACAGGTATAGATATTGTTTGATTTTTAATGGTATCTCATGGAAGTTCAACATTGAAGAAAACACTGGAACATATGCTAAAATCCTTATTGCAACAGTCCCTAGTGAACTCTGGGCCTGGGTCCTTTGCTGCATGTCATCCTCACTCCTTCCACCCAATATGTTATATCTCTCTAAACATAGGTCAGGAGATACATGATGCCACTAATTCAACACATTTAGATTAGTCCAGCCATAGAGGGGACAGTGTCAGATTTCTATGAGCTTCAATTGTGGTTGGAGAAGAAGAAATGAGACATATACTTGGTGCTGCTGAGATCTGAAAGTTTGCCGTTTTGATCAGTGAGATCTGAAAGAATGGTTCAGTATGCTGCTGTTTCCTAACTGTATCCCGTTCAAGCACTCTCTCATCTTACACTGAGTGTGCACTAAGGATTACACACCAACCTTAAAATAGCTACTTTTAATGATAAAGACATTTGATCTCTTCGTTTAATGTGCACCTAGTTATTACCTGCCAAGTATCATCATGCATCATTTGTTTTCCTTAAGCCAAACTTTTATTTTACATTTCAATCATTTTTTGTTAAGTGTCTTTCAGGTTTAAAAAATCCCTTATAATCCCTTTAAATTCACTGAAGAATGCTGATCTGGGCAAACCTGATGTACATCATTTATTTCTCCTTCAACCAGGCCCAATGTACAGTAAGACCATGACAGCAACCTATGACCCAGAGAACGGGATGCCAGTGTCCGCCACAAGCCTTTGGTTTGGAGAAAACCCGCTCGCTGAGTCCCAGCCAAACTTACCCCCTGCTGAGCTGGCCAAGTTGTACCAGCCGCTGTCGCTAGTGGATAAAGCAGTCAACATGGCAGGGTACAAAAAAACTTGTAAAACTAAAATGAGTGTGAAACCTGAATGTGACGTGTTGATCTGAATTAGATTTGTGTTATTTGTATGATGTATATTTAGTTGTTGCCTTGTTCCCACAGGTGGTTGGATTCCTCTCGTTCTCTGATGGAGCAAGACATTCAAGATGAAGAAAAGCTGTTGCTTCGCTTCAAGTACAATGTCTTCTTTGACCTCAACCCAAAAGTAAGACTCCCAGAAAAGTCAGAGACCTTTTAAAAAAAGGTCTTCTGTTAGCCACCTGTAAAACCATAATGGTAGACTTGATCTGAAGGTTTGAATTGAATTTGAACATATGTGTGTTTGTTCAATGTTATGCTTTAGTATGACGCTGTCAGAATAACACAGCTGTATGAACAAGCACGCTGGTCCATCCTGCTGGAGGAGATAGACTGCACAGAGGAGGAAATGCTGATGTTTGCTTCATTACAGGTAAGTCTTATAATGTCACAGTCATTCACTCATTTGATATTTTTTCTATGTTTCAAGCGATTTCGATTCTTGTTTTACACAATGTAAGCACTGTTTATATTTTATTACGTTACTGAACATATGAATACACTTTTTTAAAGAATTTATTAGTTATATCAATTGAATAAGTAAAATGGAACTTGTTATCACTGGTGAAATACTAAAGCATGGATTTTAAGCATGAATATAACAAATAACCATCTATTAAGCTTTTAGACACTGAGATAAAATTCTTTAACACCTTTAAAATGTATTATATTCTTTTTAAACTGGTTTATGGCACTTAAGGTTAAATTCAAAAATTTGGATTTTCCTGCAGTCAGGAACCAAAGTTGTCAAAAGGGCACCATAGTGTACCATGAGTAAGTCTTCAGTTTCAATTAATCTTTACTTTTAAAGCACCAAATCACAACAAACGTTATCTAAAGAGTAGGTCTAGACTGTCTGTGCTCTATGTTAAATTATTAACAAAGACCAACATCAAGACAGGATAAGATCCAGTCCCATCTTACATGCATGACTCAATCTTATCTCATCTTAATCCACCATGAGCAGAGCACCTGGCAGTATTTAGCAAGTTACAGTGGCAAGGTTAGACCTCCTTTAACAGGCAGAAACCACAAGCAGAACCCGACTCATGTTAGACAGCCATCTGCCTCGACCGAGTTGGGGTTGGAAAGAGGGATAAAAGGAGGTGGATAGAGAGAGAGAGAGAGAGAGAGAGAGAGAGAGAGAGAGAGAGAGAGAGAGAGAGAGAGATGATAGTGGTGAGCAGTGGCCAGTGCCCCTGTAAAACTGACCCCCTGTGCCCCCCCCCCTCCACACCAAACAAATAGTATACAATAAAAAAAGCTTCGGTATCACGCCGATGTTACAGACGGAACAAATGCATGTGGCACTTGGTTCCAGTCCCTTAGAGCACTTAGGGACTCATGTTGAGTGTAAACAACCAAACAGCTGCTGTCAGTCTGCATTTTGATCTAGTACACAGTAGTATATATGTCTAGTATATAGGGATGCACTGGTGTTTTGCCAATTTGTTCTCAGCCGTTCCTCGCCCTTCTCAGTCTCTTTTGTCAGGGTTGAATGTGTCCCTCTGACAACACCCTTGGCCCCAGCCTGGCCCCCCCAGTAAAATTGGTCTAGAAACGCCACTGGTGGTGAGACAGATAGTGGTAGTTGTAGCAGCTGGAGTCTGGCATGTCCACAGAAGCAGGTTGTCTACGGCAATGACTCAGAGGAACCTATGAGATGAGAGCTCAATGACTCTTGAAGTTAGTGATTAGTTCTAGTTGTGTAGCTGTGTCTAAATCCATGCAGGGACATGCTTGAACATGAGGAAAATCCCACTGGGGACGAGAGAGAATGAGTAGTAGGAAAAGTAATATGATAAGAACTACAGCTATGTATGCATAGAAACAAATGATTATCATTTTAACTGGGGCAAAGTGTACCCTTTGATAGTCTCTGTGTCTAAATTTCCATGCCTCTAGGATTTGTTTGGCTGTTATTGAGCAACTGCTGGGACAGTGATTCAGAAATCACGGTGATTCAAGAGGAGATCAGTGTTACACTCACCTACACATTGGTGCAACGGCTGGCACACAAGGCCGTGCTCAGAACTCCCTCTGACTCATGCCAGTCTTGCATAACCTCTTAAGTCATGTCGGAGAACTTCAGAATGAGTTCTACTTGCTGAAGTAAATGTTTGATCATTGCTACCGGGAAAGTAGAGCTTTGTCACTTATGGAGTACAAACATTCTATCTTTGGTTTCAGTATCACATTTGTAAACTGACCATCTCAAGTGAACCCTTGGACCACTCCAATGAGCCAGAAATAGATGAAGTGGAGGCCGCCCTGTCCAACCTGGAGGTGACTCTTGAAGGTGGACTCACGGACAGAATTCTGGTAAACATATTTTTTGGAATATTGACTGTAATTTTCAGGTTTTCGTGTCTTTACAGTGCGAGTAGAACACCTGTTTTAAAGCAGGAGTGATGGGTAGGCCTCTGATGATTGCATGTCTTAACACAGTGATGTCAGGAGAAGACACAGGATAATTGACAGTTGTTTGTCCCTCCCCCAGGAAGACATTACAGACATTCCAGAGCTGGCAGACTCCCTCCGCCTGTTTAGGTAAGCCCACCTTTATTGAACCTGTGTATAAAGTTTCATTGTTTATAACTGAAGTGGACCCACATATAAGTAACTGAAATCAATCCTTGGCTGCCTTTTCAACTTTGAACTGTCTAGAGCTCTTAATCAACTTTATTTAGGGGCTAAATTTGGAGCAGCCATGAGGGGATTTATGAGAAAGGATAAAATATTCGCTATACAAATTGATTGTGTCTATTTATGTCTCCCATTCTGGCTGTAAATCGTTTCCGGGTTGTTAAACAGACTCAAGGATGTAAAAGAATTGATTAAAGGGAACAACCTTCTACTGAGCTGCTCACTGCCCTGAATGTGTGGCCCAGGCTATTTAGAAATGGATCTTGTAAACCTTCTAAAACATTCATGATGTTTGCTTAAAGTGTTTTGTGTTTTGCTCATCTAAGATTATGAACAGTATGGCAGGCAAAACAATGATTTATTTTTTGTTTTTCTGTTCAGGCCCAAAAGACTAACGCTGCGGCCATACAAAGAGTACTGGTTTGTATTCAAGGACACAACCATCTCTTACTACAAAAACAAAGAAACCTCGAATGGAGAACCCATAGAGCAGTTTCACCTCCGAGGTCAGTGCAAAGCAATGGTGTGAAAACACTACTGTAATGTTTAAGATTAATTACCCTTATTTCAAGCATACCCATGAAGAAGGATTATGTCTTTGTGCATCCCCCTGTGCATACCAGATTATCTATAATGGCTAAAACACATAGAATATTCAATAATACACTGTTATCTGTGAAGAAATATGATAAAAGAAACTTTTTTCTTGCTACAGGTTAAAGAAAAGTGCTAAAATATTTAGAATCAAGGCCTCATTTTAATTCAGTGGTATTCTCCTTGAGGTGCCAATGCATGCAAGCTGTTTTTTCAGTCTGTGAAAATACAAGCAGATCTCCTACATCTTGCTCTGTTTCTTTAGTAATTAAAATCCAAACTATCCCTTTGTTTGGCAGGTTGTGAGGTGGTCCCTGATGTCAACGTGACAGACAAGAAGTTCGGTATCAAGCTCCTGCTCCCTGTTGCTGACGGGATGAATGAGGTGTACATCCGATGTGACAATGTGAGGCCCAGCTGTATATCCACATGCATTAATTGCAATAATTTTCATGTTAGAACCTGTAATTCCTCCTCCACTTTCTCATTGTACTGGTATTGTAACTGACATATAATTTCCCCATCTTACAGGAAACACAATACGCCAAATGGAAAGCTGCGTGTATCCTGGCCTCTAAGGGCAAGACAATGGCCTACAGCTCCTATAAGTCAGAGGTGAAGAACATTCAGTCATTTTTGCAAATGAAGAGCCTGGCGCCCCCTCCTGGTCAGGCAGCTCCTGACATTGATGCTATGGAGATGAACGCTGAATGTTTTGTTTCTCCACGCTACGCCAAGAAGCACAAGACCAAACAGGTTGGTTCAAAGGCTACAGCCGACATACTTGACTTTGCCAACAGCTATCAATGTTGCATCACTGTTATTACTTAATATGTTTGCTTAATCTGCCTGTGGTGGTCGTTTTAAGCTAACAGCACGTATCCTGGAGGCCCATCAGAACATTACACGGCTGTCACTGGTGGAGGCCAAGATGCGTTTTATCCAGGCCTGGCAGTCACTTCCAGAGTTTGGTATCAACTACTACATTGTCAGGTACAGTGCACATATTTAGTGACCAAACGTCTGCCATTTTTTGAAAATGCAAACAATATCGCTTGAGAGGTTATCTTTTTTCATTGGTGTTTCAGGTTCAGAGGCAGTAAGAAGGACGAGATTCTGGGGATCTCATACAACCGTATGATCCGTATTGACATGTCCTCTTGTCTGCCTATCACCACATGGAGGTTTGCCAACATGAAGCAGTGGAACGTAAACTGGGAAATTAGACAGGTACTGTTGTACCCGTTTATTAAGTTGTGACCTACAAACATTGTTATTTGACTGATATGAATCTATTGTTTGTGTGTTATTCCAGGTGACCATAGAGTTTGACCAGAATGTGTCTATAGCCTTCTGCTGTCAGAGCTGCGACTGCAAAGTGGTGCATGAGTTCATTGGCGGTTACATCTTCCTCTCCACAAGATCGAAAGACCAGAACGAGACACTAGACGAGGACTTGTTCCATAAACTCACTGGAGGCCAAGAGTGAACAAAGCTACGAGCCTTTTAAATCTTTCCCATAGTACATCTGCAATCGTGTTACAATGTGAAAGCACAGGAATCGTCTACTATAACAGTGGCCACCCTGAATACTGAGCGTATTACTGCAATGACAAATGTAAACTGTATCACAGTCAGATAAATTCTACTTTTCCACATGTCCTGCCATAAACAGTGCACTAGAAAAACAATGGTGTTGATGTAAATATGTAGTCAAGATTTCTCTCAAAACTTGGATGAATGGATATTTGTAAGATTTTTTTTAGGTACAACAGAAGAAAAGCAATTGTAAAGAACATTAAAGGGTGTTTTTTTTATCTCACAAGATGTCTTACTTTTTTTAATTTGCTGAATAAAAAACACAAAATTGAGTTTTCACATCGAAAGTGAAATTCTGACACAATAGTGGTTGTTTTTCGTATCCTCCAAGATGGCTGCACATGTCTTTTTATGTAATGGCATCATTTGAGTTTAATATTGGCAGCACAGCATGCTTAATTACACCTGGTTATTATTAAAATATTACAAACTTTGCTGCCCACAGTCGCAATTTTAAGAAAGCTTAATAAAACAGCTACAGTGGTAATTTTGATCTTAGATAACCTGTCAAACTTATGGGTTGGACTGAAGTAACCAAGACTTGCGTGTAGTTTAAAATTAGTTGAGACATCCCTGTGACTCAAGTTGTCTCCCATGTTGTATCATTTGTCCCAATTTGACCATATCGTGTTGTATCCTGAGTTGTGTAGGATGCTCTGCTGTTGCCTCACTGCCACACTGCTGTGCACTTATGGTGGGAAGGTGGAGCTGGCACACTGATAAAAAGCAGTTATAAAACACCAGATTGAGGTCCCATGCTGGGAAATAAAATGCACCCACCCAGGCTAGGCATTGACGTAGTCACACATCTGCCATGTTTGCGCACTACAAACCGTACTAATGTGTTGGAATGTAATCCAGCACTGTCAGCTCCCATGTTGATAGGCAAGCTGTTGAGTTTATTCCTTTATATAACTGTGTGTTAGAAAATTCACATTGAATTCAGTATCGTGTTCAGGAATGTGTCATCCAATGAAAACAATTCTACACTTGAAAATCAGGTCAGTATGGCTTAACATTTTCAGCATATCATTTATGACAGGGGTTCTCAAACTTTTGGCTTGTTTCCCCCCTTTCAGAAACAATTTCAGCCAAGTACCTCTTTGTATGGCTGAGAATTTCTTTTAGGAAATAATGTATGCACATGGTTTTACAGCAGTGGTTCCCAAAATTGTTTCTGTGGTGCCCCCCTTTCTGGGTGAAAAAAATACATGCCCCCCCCCCCCCCCCCCCCCCCCCCCCCCAAAAAAAGAACTTCATATACACACATACATACCTATTTATGTATGCATGGATGATTCATTCCTTCATTAATTAGTTAATTCATTCATTTTTTCATTTGTTTGTGATTAATTATTTAATTTGTCATTAATTTGCAGTACTCCAACGCAGCCCTACGGGTGGCGTACCCCCATTTGAGAATCACTTATTTATAACAAACAAATTAACAGAAAAATACATGTTTAAATGATTTTAAATAATACACAGATTGATGATATTTAGTAAAAATTGGTGTGAAAACAGATTAAGACATAAAAAAAAAAATTTCAACAAACATCTTTGTTATGTAAACCATCATTCTTCTACAGCTGAAAAAGCACATATTCTTCACCATAGTATAAAACTTTATGGCGCCCTCTCATATGAACCTACAGTAAATGAATAAACCATAGACTGTAATAATCATGGCCGTGGGAAGTAGGGGTGCTGAGGGTGCTGCAGCACCCACTGTTGGAAAAGGCATCAAACAATTTTTTCTGGATGCATAAATGAGTTGAAGCAAATACATTAATTAACACAATAAATCAGTTTTTTTCCCATTGTATTATTTTCTGAAAATGTAATGCCTGAGGAAGATTTGAGAAATAATTAAAGCAATTTTAAATAATTATTCATTTTAAAATAACCTGATGCATGGGCCCTGTGTGTGTGTGCCTGCTTAAAAACTAAATGTATTTGGATAAGTTCTGTTCAATGCGCTTTACTGTCTTTGGGGCCTGTTTTACCAGGTTTGGCTTGTATGCTCTTTGCTGTACAACGGGGTATGGAAGTGCAATTTGTGAATTTATAATGAAAAGTTCTCTTGAAAGCTTGTATTCAAACCAGACAAATAAAAATAAAATGTATGTGCGCTATAGCCTATCAGTTGCATAAGTAACCTAAATGCAAAAAGAAAAAAAAATGCACCTCTTACTACAGCATCCCCAACATAAAGCCACTTCCCACGGCTCTGGTAATAATAAATAAATGAATGAACTCTTTATGACTGTTGCACTGTTGTTGCAACTCCTTCCATGGCCGTGGGAAGTAGGGGTGCTGAGGGTGCTGAGGGTGCTGCAGCACCCACTGTTGGAAAAGGCATCACACATTTTTTTCTGGATGCATAAATAAGTTGAAATAAATACATTAATTAACACAATAAATCAGTTTTTTCCCCATTGTATTATTTCTGAAAATGTCAAACCAGATAAATAAAAATACAATGTAAGTGCGCTATAGCCTATCAGTTGCATATTAACCTAAATGCAAAAAGAAAAAAAACTGCACCTCTTACTACAGCCCCCCCAACTTAAAGCCACTTCCCACGGCTCTGGTAATAATAAATAAATGAATAAACTCTTTATGACTGTAGCACTGTTGTTGCACCTCCTTCCTAATATAGAAAAGTCGGCTGATTTGGCTGACCTAAAGTCCACTTATCGATTATTCTGAGATCTACATTCCAACCTAGTCATCGCACTTTGCTGCCATTGGCCAGTGAGTTCAGTGATGCATCTTTAAGCCAATCACAGACAAATCCGGTGAAACAGGACCCGACAAATCTCTTCCGCAATCGTTTAATCTGTCCTGAGAAGAAGTGAGGAGCTAGGGAAATGCAAGCTAACACGTGGGAGTAGTTATTTACCGTGTTTAGCTCTCTCTTCAGGGTGGTGTAGTGCCTTTTACAAAGCTGTGCCTTGTCAACGCCGACACTGTACACTTCGCTTGGGTTGACAGTGAGCTTCTCTGCTGTCCGGTGAGCTTTATTCATCTGCTGTTATTATGGCGGAAAACATAGATGATGACTCTGATTACAGAATCAAAGAGGGTGACTACGTTGTGTTGAAGCGAGGAGATATCTACAAAGCTGTGCAAATTCAACCGAAGAAGTAAGTCTTTATCAGTAAAAACAAATCTACACCAAAGCCAAGTCTTGACTTGTGCCTTCATTTTATGGGAGGGACAAACCGGGGCTGAGAAAGCTACACCTACCATCTCTCTCGTGATGGATAACTATATGTTAAAGTTGTTGTTATAACAATATTAACAAACATCTTGGTACTGATCTAGGAACATAGGAATTACAATGAACCTTCCTTATGATGTAAAATTACATGTGCAGGGCTGTATGAAGGCTGTACTTATTATTAATCCAAATTATATTATTTCATTGGTATTTATATCTTATTTTATTCCTTCTTTCTATTAATACTTTTTCATACTGTGTATAAGAGCATTCTGTAACAACTGATAAAGTATTTCTGATTCTGATGTACATTTCTATGTAATGAATATATATTTTATTCTGCTATTCTAACAGGAAGGTGATCTTTGAGAAGCAGTGGTTCTTCTTGGATAAAGCTGTGGGACACTTGTACAGAACCACGTTTGAAATTGCATCAGGCGCTCTTCAGCCACAAAAGTCAAAGGAGTCAGAGGGCTCTACTGGTGTGTAACCTGCTGTTCACACACACACACACACACACACACACACACACACACACACACACACACACACACACACACAGAAGTAACATTCATGTTTGACACTTTCATGTTCACTTTGAGTAACTCCTTTTGTGTGTGTGTGTGTGTGTGTGTTTGTGTCTGTGTCTGTGTCTGTGTGTGTGTGTGTGTGTGTGTGCGTGTGTGCGTGTGTGTTCTTTCCAGATGCAAAGGAGGTGGGCACAGACAACAGAAACATTGTAGATGATGGAAAATCCCAGAAACTGACCAGAGATGACATTGAGGCGCTAAAAGAGCAAGGTCTGAAGGGACAGGTACCAGTAATCTTGATGTTACATACAACATTATGGAAAAGTGTCACAATACTGCCAGCTGTCATCTTTATTATTTAAGAATAACCATGGAAGTGTTTCACTAAAATGTTTTTTGTAGATTCATCAAACTCCATGACAAACTAAAACCATGATCATCATCTTTTGTGGTTGAACGTATTTAAACCAAGCGGCAACTCCGGTCACAAAATATGAAGCCCATGCGGAAGTGTTATAAACTGCAATTCATTGAGAATCTGCTTGAGGCTGTATGCAGAAACACTGGAAACCACATACACACCAATTCAAAAAAGACGATCTTTGCAGCATTAATAAACATGTTTACAGCCTGGTTCAAAAAAATGTCTTGGCTCTACGTAGCTAATTTCTCTATCGGCACACACTGTACAGGGGGTGAATATTTTTCTAATGCGACGGTTCAGAAGATATTAAGATTACAAGTTTTTGCACAAATAAGGACATGACTGACTTGACTCCCGGACAGGAACATGTAGCTGTTGGCTAGGAGGCTCAAACTCCGCCTCTTTACGTCACACTCTGGCTGTTTCCAAACCGCCTGCTATACTAGCAGTACGTACTGATTTGGCCAAAATTCAGTATGTAGTAAGCAGTATGTGAACAAGAGCAAAATCTGCAGTAAGCCAAAACTCCCCAGATGTCTAGAGATTCGAGAAATTTTCACAGCATGCATTGGACCAGTCTGCCTCGCTTACTGTTTCCCATAATGCACAGCGCTCGTTCCTCTTTTTCTTCTTCCTTCTTTTTTGACGGGAGGAAATCTGTTTTGGGGTAATGTGAAAGTTATTGAATTCCATACAAACCACTTCTCAACTTTTTAAATCATTAGTAAATGCTAAATAAGCATTTTCTCTATCGGCTTCACCGTTGTTTACTTCCGCTGTTTGAAACTGGAAATCCAGTGACGTCTGGCCCAGCATGCTGCATGACAGATCGAACAGAACAGTCACACTACATACTAAATTCAAACGCAGTATGTAGTAGGCTGTACCTACTGCCTACTACATTAGTAGGTAGTATGTAGCAGGCCATTTCGGAAACAGCCTATGCCTGGTTGAGTTCTGCATTTCCAATATGGCTGCCACCGACAATTGGCTTCAAAGCAGCGCTCAGAAACAGATGGTCGACGTCACAGATACTACTCCATTATTTATACAGTCTTTGATTTAAACACACACATTAGAGCCACACTGCTGCAAACGTAGAGTTGCCCATTACAGTTTACTATAACTAATGAACATTCATTTTACATTGAGTATTTCCACACACAAGGTTCTGTCATTATTTGTGCTCTAAATGTATTTTGGTTTTCTGTTGTGGATACCTCCTTAATATTCACACAATGTAGTCTACTTTGAGTAATTGCTTGTCTGGCTATTTCAAGTAATTAGTTGACCGTTTTCAAAATCAGTTAAAACATTTGTGCCTCATTGTAAAAAGTTTTGCATATCAAGTTTGAAACAGTGGGCTTGGATCTGAGTGCCACATTCAGGGTATTAAAGTAGGAAAATGCTGAGAAGTGCCTACAAGGCATTGTTGGTTTTTGCCTGGTCATGGGAACCTTATCTTCTAAATTGTGAGATAAAAAGTTGAAGCATAATAAGAGGGAGAATTGAGGCTGTATATGCGTGTGTCCTCCGCAGGAAATCATCCAGCAGCTTATAGAGAACAGCTCAACATTCGGAGATAAGACTAAATATGCCCAAGACAAGTACATCAAGAAGAAAAAGAAGAAGTAAGTCACTGGTGACGTGGCATGCAATCTGTTTCACATTAGAATAACTCAGTGTGATGTAGTTAGTGTTATCATTGGTTTCATTCTCGTGTTTTTTCTAGGTATGAAAACACTGTGACCATTCTAAAACCGTCCTGTCGCATCCTGGCAATGATGTACCATGGTCGGGAACCGGGGAAGATCTGGTGAGTCAGCGTGTGGATTTTCAGAAAGTGTGACATTGATCGTTAACGGAGCAGAATGTGATAGATGTGTGTGTGTTTGCAGCCATCTGCGGTATGACACACTTGGCCAGATGTTGACTCTGGGGAACATCCACGCTGGTAGTAAAGTTTTGGTGTTTGAAACGTGTGCTGGTCTCGTGCTTGGCGCCGTCATGGAAAGAATGGGAGGTACGTCAGCATTGCGATCAAACTTTTTAACTTTCTTTTTCGATACAAAGAATGTGTTTTTCTTTTTGAACAATGCTCTTTCTCTGCCCTTTGCATAATTAATCTCTTTCTTCTCCTTATGCAGGCTATGGCTCAGTGATCCAAATGTACCCAGGAGGGGAGCCTGTCCGTGCTGGTGTGGAGAGTTTTGGCTTCCCTACACATTTTCATGATACGCTGCATGATTTTCCCATCTGCCGTGTCAACGCTCTGCTGGCAGGCACTCTGGACACCTCTGCCAAGGATCCCAGGGCTGCTGGAGGTAAACTATTTATTCAAAACATCCCTCAAGATGTTTCTAACCTTAGTTTTAGATGAAAAGGGAATATTCTGCTAAAATGCCACAGAGAATGTTAGTGTTTTTTTCACAGTTCAAAGATTAAAATGTTGGGATCTGTAAGCCTTGTTGGTTTATTTCAACAATGAATCTTTTAACATAATCCCGTATACATTTTGTGGTGGTCTTCTTGTATAGAATATCTCCTTTGATATTACAGATTTAAAGCCGCCTGTCATAGCTGCAGAAAAGGAGAAAAGCCAGCCTGAAGTAGAGCAGCAGAGCAATCCAGAAGAACAGAGCATGGAGACGAACAGTGCCACTGATGGAGTCCGTGACCAGGAGACAGAAGAAAGAGAGAAACGCAGAGAAGCCAGAGTATGTCCACTGTTCACCAGCCTCACCAGCAATATCATTCTTTTTTTTACCCTGCCCTCGTATTTGAAAGCAACATGACAAGCTTGTAGTATCACAATCTGATCTGAGAGAGGTAAAAAAAATGTTCTGATGTGATGTTTCTTTTTTGTAGGCTCAGGAAAAAAAGGTAAAGCTGGAGGAGAAACGGAAGAAGCTGGCTGCTGCTGCTGCTCTGTTGGAAGACAAGAACGCAGACGGGTTGGTCTCAGATTTAGTTTCTGCTTTCCAATTTTGTCTGATTTTTTTTTCCTCTGCAACACTGTGCTCATCTCCACATCAGCATCTTTCCGGTTCTTCCAGCTCTGCATTATCTGCTCCAGATTACACTGAGTAATAAACAACAGTAATTAAAATAGATCTACAGGCACAAAATGCAATGAGTGATTAAAGTATTGTTAAGTCTGTCAATGAAAGGCATGATAAACGTTGTGCCTTTGCATGAGCCAACACGCTGTGGCTCACACACAACGCCCTCACAAGGTGAACGATGTGATTGCTCTGCAGTTTCCTGTCATATAAAATGAAGGGCTTGCTTTATAGCTTTGCAGTGAGGGTGACACGAAAGCTGGGAGTATTGATCTGGTTAGCCTATTGACTTTCCTCCGAGTCTTCACAACAACACAGCTGCTATATCATAAATAGCACCTCTGAGCACAATTTTTTACACCTAAATCTGCCTCTTTTACTGACTCTCATCCAGCTGTGAAAGTAGGAAATGGATGTCTATAATAAGCATTCAATCCATAGGTCCACTGCTCATAACTCATAAAAGCACTGATGAGCTGAATGACTTTCTACTTTCTACTTCCTCCTTCCCGTTAACACAGTGTTGGGTTTACAGTGTGTTTCATATTGGACAGGTTTGCTGTATCATCTGTTTGTTTCCTCCATGCAGGTTGGTTATAGCGAGCCGCTTTCATCCGTGTCCAGTCCTAATGGGGCTGCTCAGATTCCTCGCCCCATCCAGACCCTTTGTAGTCTACTCCCAATACAAAGAGGTAAATCATCCATGGTGTTAACTTGACAACAGTGACTCAAAAACGGCTTTATTGTCCACCAGGTAATTTTTTTATTACAGTAACACAGCAGAGATCCCTGTCCCTGCTGTAGTGTTGCAATGCCTTTTCAAGTCGCAGAGCTCTGTTGTGCTTATGCTGCTGAAAAGATGACCGTGCGAGGGTGTTGACTCATTGACTCTGCAGTCCTCCGCCTAATATTTCTGTTTCCATCTCTCCTGCCTTCATCTCTGCAGCCTCTGATTGAGTGCTTCACAAAACTCAAAGAACAAGGCGGTGCGGTCGACATCAGGCTCACAGACACTTGGGTCAGACATTATCAGGTAAAGTTTTAACTCAGAATCAGCCCAGAATGCTGATTATTAATATTATTTTCATTATTTTTTAAGTTTAAACGGTAAAGATGCTGTAATCATTACTTCTTAATGATTTCTGGACTAGTTGTCCGTGTGTAATGAACCAACAGAGAATTATTATCAGCTTCTGCAGCTCCCCTCAGCTCTGTTCACTTTTTTTTTTGTATCTCTTTCACTGTCTTTTTTCTCTGCCCGGCCATTTTCATCAGGGTTATTTTCAGATATGTGAGGCAGCTTTTTTCAGTCAAAGTGGCACTACCAGGCAGTTACACTATCTGTTCTCCTGTGAAGAGCAGAAGAGTGCAAAAAGGAGAGCAAAGATTTATGTTGAGTTAGTTATTTGAACACACACACCGCTGCATAATAATAATACTTAGGTGGTTCCTCACTTTTTGGATGCGTACTTGGCAGCTCTTTCATAATTATGCTAACATAAACCCTCAAGTGCAATGATATACATGTTTATTTAAGCTTCATTTGCACACCAATCAATGAAGCTTAAATGATTAAAAAATACATTAAATTTAAAAGGAGTTAAATTGAGAACTTTTCTCTTGTCAGTAAATACTTTAAATGCAGTATTTAAAGCTTCTTAAGGGACCTTCAGTTGCGCCAATTTTTGCACCCGCTGAGGTCAAAGCAAGAAGTACCTTTTGTCTGTTTACCGCTTCTGTACCATACATGTAAAAGTGGTGTTTTCAGATGAAAAATCTCCTCAAGCTCGTTGAACAGTCAAACATTTTACCTGATTTGAATGTTTGCCCTAGAAACAAGGCTGTTTCTGCAGCCTCCTGTTACTCACTCACAGTGTCCAGTTTTCTCTCTACTTGTTCTTATTGAGAGAAATAAACATGTGTATTGGCAGGTGTCAGCCGGGAGCTGAACCGGGTCATAATCAGTCCAGCGGCAGAAAAGCTCAGACGGCTCTGATGTTGCTGGTCTGCAAATTTAGCGTACCAGCAATTCCCATCAGTCTGTTGGCTTTGTATCCAAAGGTGGGGAAATGTCCGGTTTAAAGTTGTCAACCTTTGTGTTGTTGTTGGCAGCAGTTGCGTATTGATCCTCTTTTTAAAAAGCGTACTGGCAGCTGACGCACAGCTGCAGCCGCCAGCTGAGCGTCTCTGCTGTGTGCAACACCTTTTAACAGCTGATTCACATCAAAACATGCTTTAAACTTAAAACACCTCCCTGATAGATGAGTGTAATATGAGACCACATGATGTTTGTTCCACGTGACGGAAAATTGAAAAGAAAAATGAGTATTTCGAGTAATTTCTTAACAATCAATTAATCGATAATCGATTAATTGTGTACATCCCTAGTTTTCACTAATAGTAGTGTTTGCATTTTTGAGTCATACAGAAGCTTCAGTTATCATTTGGGTCTGTTTCATAAGCAGCTAAAAAACTCCTTTTATGAGTTTTAATTTATCATTTGGTTTACCCAACTTGATGAAAATTGAGAAGCTCCACATTTTGTCAGTGTTAACCATCTCAAGGGGACATCATCGAAATGGTCTGTCTAATTAACATCTTTTCGTGATGTGCATTTTAATACAACAGAAGCAACATTCTCGTACTCAGTTGGAACCAGCTCTGATTGTCTCTGTTACTGTAAACCATTTAATGGATTATCATCATGGTTGCTGTTAAAGTTTGGTTTAATGAAGTACTTGTTTTAGTGTTTGGTAATTTTTACCTTCATTATTGGTTGAACTGCCTCAGACATTTCATGCTCTGCAGAAATGTTTTTCAGAAAAGATAAAAGTCTGATCTTTCACAGCAGAGACTCCCTCACTGCCCACTCTCTGTTCCTTTTCTTTTTTTCGTTTGTGAACTTTGCAGTAACCGCCTGAAACCAGTTAGTTTTCATACTCAAAGACATCGTCCCCTCACGACCAGAGTGTTATTTCCCCTGGCTCATCTATTAGACTTTAATGTCTCTTTGACTGTATGTATGTCCCGTCTCCAGGTGTTGCCTAACAGGACACATCCTCTGCTGCTGATGAGCGGGGGTGGGGGCTACCTCCTCTCAGGAACAACAGTTGCCGTGGACCGCTCCAAACCTGCAGGCTCCCGGCGAGCTGAGGAACCGGCGCCAAAGAGACAGAAACTTACGGACAGTGAAGGATAAACAAAACACAAGCAAAGAATCCTCAGAAGGCACATTACCGACGACCTACAGGGAATTTCCTCCAGCATCGACTCCTCTGATTTGACAGATCTGACCTGACACATCTGGAATAAACCAGGCATAGTGTCTGTTTTGCATTCATCAGCACACTTTCCCCCGGCTCGTGTATCCAGATCAGTGCAGTCTTAAAGTAATGCTGAGGAGTTAACTGTAAGTCAGTGCAGGCCGTATGAGCACAGTGTGTGTTGTGTAATGACAAGCAGAAATAACGTTATGTGTTGACAGTATGTGGCAGGTTTGTGTTTTATGCCTTAACAATACGTGTAAGAGCTTTCTTTTCTTGGTTAAATGCTCCCCAGCTGCTAGGTTATGACTTTTTTTACTTTGTTATCCCTGCAGTCAGTGCCATTTGTTGTATTAGCTTCACTGTGGGCTACATCTGTATCTGCTCAGGATTAAAAAAGCAGAAGAAGAAGAAAGGCTGTGTGAACTTTTTTTTTCATCAAGGAATAATTTGAAAGAGATATGTTTGGTCCCAGAATAATTTCTTTTATTGAGTGCAAACTGAACAAACTCCTAAGAAGACAATATTTTGAATAATTTGTCTCATATATATATATATATATATTATTTTCTTAGTTTCCCTTACTGTATATTTACAAACATCAAAATCATTCCCATGCGGATTAATTTGATAACATCAAAATATCACAAATACAATGATGAACAGGTTGATAAAGTGTTTTTGGCAAGGCTCCAGTGTTCTTAGTCTTATTTTTTGTCTTTTTTCAACACTGTAAGCACATAGATAGTGGACATACAGTTAGACAGCAGCGTTTAACCACTGGTGGTGGAATGAAATGCTGACTTATGCATTGTTGTCATGCAACTTTGCAGCAATTTTCTGCAGCTCCAGATCCATCGCTGCAAGGTTTTCCAGCTCTTTCTCCTGAAAAACAGGAAAATCAGTGTCAGCAACTAAATACCATCAGTCTGAATTAGACACGTTTTTTTCCCCAGCCTGCTCCAAACTCTGCATAATGTGAGAAACGGCAGATGGAGGTAAAACATTCTTTACTTTCCCTCAAGATCGCCTCCTACACCCCGATTTGTTTTTCTGCTTAGAGTATCTTACAAGATGAGGAGGTCTCTGCGGGCCATCGCTCTTTTAATGGGTGAATTATGACTTTGATTGCTTTAGGAGGCGATAATCATGAAGTTCTTGGTGCGATTACTGCAGAAGTCATAAAAAACTAATGCTGAAAGTGCAAATATAAACAAGGGGACTAACAAGCAAGAGCTGCAAAGGATTTTAGGCAATAAATACAAAGTGTATGGAGCCACTGCTCATGAATATACTGGCTGCTTTTTTCTGTTTTTGGGACATGCTCCTGGGAGAGTTCCTGATGTGCATTTGCACAGATGCATATTCACTAATTCTGAAGGCGAAATCCTGACATGTTGGTGTTGACATGAGATTTCCATAATAAGGAAAGTTTCTTTTTGCCCTAGTGAAACAGAGTGTTGGAGGCACTGGATGTACCTCATGACTTTACAGGGTCAACTGAATATATTTTCATTTGAAGGTCAACAGTTTGTGCAGCATGAAGCACGTACTTTAACACGTGAAACATCCAGATGTTTTTATTCCTAATGGTCTGTGGTAGATTATAACTTCACTACCAAGATTTACAGAAAAACATTAAATAGCTTCTTTTTTTTTTGCCTTAATTCTAATTGCAACATCTTAAGTAGTAGAAATATTGAACTTATTCAACTCTACATTTTCTTTACTATTCTATAGTTCAATGGTCTAGTTTGCAGTTTTTACCTCCTGTGCAGTGAGTGCTTTCTGCTGTGTGCTCCTCTTTGCCTCCTCCTGATTGGAGTGGTTGGACAGCTCATTTATCTTATAGCTCAGCAACTTGGCCAGTTCATTCATCTGAGCACAGAAAATCAGAACCATTGTACATTTAAAAACTTTACAACCTATAGGATGGAATTATAATGTGCTAATCCGTTTTTTGTTCAATAATACTTGAAATAGAATGGATGTTGGGTCAATGCATTTTAGTAACTTTTAGGAGGCTAAACATTTTAAGAAGTGAAAGAATAAAAGCTGAAATGACATTCACTAAATCTACATGTTTGAGCTGTGCAGTCTTTTAAGCCACAAACCTTCAGCTGCAAACATTTGCAACCATTTAATCTATCTTCACACAATTCCTACCTTGTTTGAGGTGGCAGCATGCCCATCTGAATCCCTTTTATACCAGGCAGGATGGTAGAAACTTCTGAAAATCCAAGGGTTGCGCTTTTCTGCCAGATACCTGAAAAACAGCCTCAATTAAATGCTGTTCCACCAGCAGTTTCTGGCAGCACATGTACACTGCTCAGCAGTTTGTTCATTTCTGGTGCAAGATTGAGTTTGGATCTCTGTCTATTGCAAACATGTATCATTGAACTCTGCAGTGTTCCTGCTCCAGGGCACAGGAGAATCAATTTGCAGAATAAAACTGTAGGAGTGGTAAAATGTGATAACAGTACCTCAGAGCGTCATCTTTGTCCTTTTCTCCATTCTTGTCCACTTCTTCCTGTTCTTGGCCGTGTCTTTTGTCAATGCCCCAGTCCTCCTGGCTGCGTTCTCCCTCTGGTTCGTCTCTCTCCTCTTCAGAGAGCTCCTCACCACGCTTATGTCTCCTCTGGTGGTGTCTGCCAGCCCTCCATTCTCTCTTGTCTCTTCCAGTATCAAAATCCCAGTATTCCTGGCTTCTCTCCTCTTCAGGCTCATCCCTGGCTTCCTCTGAGAGCTCTTCATCACGTTTGTGCTTCCTCTGGTGGTGCCTGCCAGCCCTCCACTCTCTCTTGTCTCTTCCAGTATCAAAGTCCCAGTATTCTTGGCTGCGCTCTTCATCTGGCTCTTCTCTGGCTTCCTCTGAGAGCTCTTCGTCACGTTTGTGTCTCCTCTGGTGGTGTCTGCCTGCTCTCCAGTCTCTTTTGTCTCTTCCAGTATCAAAGTCCCAGTATTCTTGGCTGCGCTCTTCATCAGGCTCTTCACGGGCTTCCTCAGAGAGATCCTCATCACGCTTGTGTCTCCTCTGGCTGTGTCTGCCTGCTCTCCAGTCCCTTTTGTCCAGTCCCCAAGACTCCTGGCTGCGTTCTTCCTCAGGTGCGTCTTCAGTGAGTTCTTCATCCCGTTTGTGTCTCCTCTGACTGTGTCTTCCTGCTCTCCAGTCTCTTTTGTCCAGTCCCCAAGACTCCTGGCTGCGTTCTTCTTCAGCGAGTTCTTCATCCCGTTTGTGTCTCCTCTGACTGTGTCTGCCTGCTCTCCAGTTCCTTTTGTCCAGTCCCCAAGACTCCTGGCTGCGTTCTTCCTCAGGTGCTTCTTCAGCGAGTTCTTCATCCCGTTTATGTCTCCTCTGGCTGTGTCTGCCTGCTCTCCAGTCTCTTTTGTCCAGTCCCCATGATTCCTGGCTGCGTTCTTCCTCAGGTGCTTCTTCAGCGAGTTCTTCATCACGCTTGTGTCTCCTCTGGCTGTGTCTGCCTGCTCTCCAGTCTCTTTTGTCCAGTCCCCAAGACTCCTGGCTGCGTTCTTCCTCAGGTGCTTCTTCAGCAAGTTCTTCATCCCGTTTATGTCTCCTCTGGCTGTGTCTGCCTGCTCTCCAGTCTCTTTTGTCCAGTCCCCATGATTCCTGGCTGCGTTCTTCCTCAGGTGCTTCTTCAGTGAGTTCTTCATCCCGTTTGTGTCTCCTCTGGCTGTGTCTTCCTGCTCTCCAGTCTCTTTTGTCCAGTCCCCATGATTCCTGGCTACGCTCCTCTTCAGGCTCTTCCCTGGCTTCTTCTGAGAGCTCTTCATCACGCTTGTGTTTCCTCTGGCTGTGTCTTCCTGCTCTCCAGTTTCTTTTGTCAAGACCCCAAGACTCCTGGCTGCGTTCGCCGTCTTCCTCCCCTTCGTCTCCACGTTTAGTGAGCTTGGTGTAGATGTAACGGTGTAAGGGGTTCCATTTGTGCTTGTCTGTCTCCTCCTCGTCCTCATATCCATCCCTCTTGTCGAGACCCCAAGACTCCTGGCTGCGCTCCTCCTCAGGTTCCTCCCTCTCGTCTCCTAAAGATTCCTCATCTCGTTTGTGTTTCCTTTGGTGGTGTCTTCCTGGCCTCCAGTTCCTCTTCTCTTTGTCCTCCTCTTCTTCATCATCTGATCTTTTGTCCAACCCCCAACTCTCCTGACTGCGCTCTTGGTCTTCTTCTTCTTCTTCTCCTCGTTTGTGTTTCCTCTGGTGTTGCCTGCCGGGCCTCCAGCCGCTCCTCTTCTCTCGCTCTGTTTCTTCTTCTTCCCCTTGGTTCTCGTGTCTCTTCTCCTTCTCGTCACCAAAGCTCCAGGATTCTTGGCTGCGCTCATCTTCTGGGGTTTCTCTTTTTTCTTCCACTGTTTTCAGGAGAGCCTCGATGTCCTTCACATCTGCTTCTTTTGCCTGTGGCACCTCGGGTTGACCTTTGACTTCTTCAGTGCTCTTCTTGTCCAGTGGGGCATGTTTAACCCCTGTTACAGATCAAGACACAAGACAAGATCAAAAGAGGTGTAATCACCCATTTGAAATGGCACTTAGAGGCAGTTCAGGGTACATTTTCTCATTGCACTCAGCTTTTAGGTCAAATCTATCACTTGTTTTATTTTAGTTTCACTTAAGTTAAAATATATTGAAGAACAAGGCTCTTCATTATAGAGAAGTTGCTTGAAAATATAAACAATCTGATTTCTTGTAGCGATTTATATCACAAGCTAGTTGCCAGGATATTAAATGCATGAACCAGCTCAATGTCTGCACGACCTGACCATGATTTAAATTTGCCTGTTTACTATCTCCATGCACATTGAAAAATCGCTCGTGCTACAAACCTGCTTGGATAATGTCCTTGCAGTCCTGATCCAGTTGGGAGTCCGGTTTGGATAGAGCTTTGGAGAGAACTTCAACCAAGCATCGTGTCACCTGAAACGAACGGCATCAAAATATATATCTTATTATTGTTGTAGCTTTTGTAGTTTTTGATTTCTGCATTGCTGCTGTTCTAATCTTTAAAAATAGTTTAAGTGACATACCACATCTTCTCTTTGTCCTTCTTTTCCTACCGGCAGCGCTAGGTTTTCTACACAAGCAAAAGTATGAATTAGTCAAATAGCAGAAACTGAAACAGATCACTTGAAGGAATGAATGAAGGTGAAAGAGCCGTCCGTGTCTCTGTCCATGGTCCTGAACTGCGCTCTGAAAACTTGCAACACTATGCAGCGAGAAAACCACGACTTCTTCACCTACCTGTCAAAAGACCCACAACCGCAGCAAACACAAAAAGAAGTCTCATCTTGGCGAAATGGAAGGTAAATCCGAGGAAAAAGTGCAAGAAACACCAGCTCCCGTCCACTCCGCAGCGGTACGAGAGAGGTGCGCTGGCTAGGGCGCTTTGCTGCTCTGAGGACTGGAGCCGAGGAGCGGCTCTAATAAAGAGAGGAGTGGGCACGAGGAGCGTGGGAGGAGGGCTTAGGGCTGTTAATGTCATGACTCATTAGACCTGCAAAGAGGGTGTCCTGAGTGAGGTTTGATGCATGCACAATGTCGACATTTTACGGAAAGTGAATTAGTAATGTAGTTACTGTCACGGTTCATTCAGGTGATAACGTAATAGATTTAAGAGACGGGTGGGAGGGAAGGGTGTTTGTGTTTAATGCCATCATGTGCCTGAGGACAGGACAGATAGGTGCAGGGGGTGGAGAAAACATCACGATGCCACTTTGCAAAGATTTAGAAATATTTTTTATAGTCGGACTGATGATTATTCGGCTCAGCCCCCCTGTGTTAGCTGCTGATATTAACATAAGGATAAAATAAGGTAAGATAAGACCATCGTATTGATCCCCAGAGGGGGAATTCGCTTGTTACAGTAGCTTACAATAATTAAAAAGTATCTGAAGTGATCAAAGGTAAAAAAAAAAAAAAAAAAAAAGAAAGAAAATAATTCAACAAAAATGATTAAAAGTCAGTATAAAATACTTAGAAAATCTACACACTCTGTGCACCTTTTCACTAAAAGAAGGTGGTCTCTAAACAAAGCATCCGATTGCAGGTCTGCTGCGTGGTATTGCATTAGACTGCAGACTTCTTTACTATGTAATGCTCTATTTTTTTTATTGCATTTTAGAAAAGGCTTCCCCCAGTCTCTGGCTGAGGTTATGTAATCCCTCCTTATTATCAACTGCAATGTTGCCCTACATTTCTTGTTTTCTTGTATAATTTAATGTAGTATCATGTAACAGATATAAAACAAGTTAAATTAGGCATGTTCAGCCAGAGAGCCCGACAAACCCTGAGTCACAATTTGTAACTCTTCAATAATTTATTCAGCCCTTAACGCATTGCAGCTAGTTTCCCATGGGGCTCTCCATCCCCAGTTGAGGCGCTGGTTAATGGAGAGACGTGAGTCAATCGTTTTTGTGGTTAACACTCAAGTGTTAGAAGAGCACTACGCATCTTTTTCAACCCTCTTTTCTTTGTTATAGGTAAAGTGGTTACACAAAATAGTATGTAAGAGTAATTCTCATGAGAACCAAGCAAATTTAAGTTACTACAAAACATCTGCAAGGTCTTGTGTGACTATATTTGTTGAGACAAGACACATCTCAATTTCAGACTTTTCCCTCTAATCCCTAGCTTCCTGTAAAAGTAGGTTGTGCATGAATATGTGTATCTTAATCTGTGACTGCTGCTGTCTTGGTAACAAAATGAATAGATTGGGATGAACTGACATGTGCAGTGACAGAGCTCAGACTCAGCCGTCTCGACTCAGCATGGCTCAGGACATTCAAACCGACAACTACTGGCATCTTCTTTTTTGGCACTTTGCATGATTTCTTGTTTGGCTTCCTTGTGCAATTCGTCCTTTCCTTTAGCATATATTTTTCATTCTAATTTAAGAAAAACAAGTCAAAAGAGACCCATGTGTGACCCTTTTATATGGGCTTCAGTACATCTGCATATATTCGTATAATGGGCGTCTGTAGATGCATATGGATGCAAATGTTTACATAGGACGTTTATACAACAAGCACTGACCTTTATGTATGGCAAAGTACATTCGAATTCAATCATGTCTTGAAAACCACACACCCAGAAACTGCAACAGCTGCAAGCCAAATGAAAATATCGTGCTCCATAAATCTGCTCTCTCGCCTGTGCTTCTCATGCCCACATGCTCGGCTACTGACATCCATCTTCGTTACAGCAGACAAGCTCCATAATAGTAACTGAAATAATTGCTGGTCAGAACATAAAAACTGTAATGTCAGGCATCAAGGCAATGATCGAGGGCAACCAGTGAACCCAGTACTGTGTGTGGATGATAGATTATTACATGTTTTGTGCAGAAGCAGCAGAGCAGTGCTCTGTAGTTTCCACTGCTGTCTCCAGGGAGGAAGTCATGTCTGTGACTGAAGCTTAGTTCTCCACACTGAGCCATCCAGCTACTAGATATCAAAAGCACTGAAGCACTAAATTATACAAGTACCATGCTCTGAACAATATTTGTGTGTGTGTCCATGGATTCCTTTGCACCCACGTGTGATGCTGTGTATGTGTTTTCATGGCCTTACCGCCACAGCTCCAGGCCTGATTAATATTTTAGTGAGCCATGAAGATATAGGAGCTTACAGAGAAGAGGAGGATTTCAGAGGGGAAGCTCGATGAGTGCAGACAGGTTCTGTGAGCACGACTCGGTGAGATCAGTCCCTGTCTGCAAAAACACACAGGCCCTTTCATCCCGACTATTTACATGTATGAACAAAAGAAGAGTGACTGAGGATGAGCACGATGCAGAACACCAAATGAAAGCCTCAGCTGGGCTTTGATCTCCTAGGGGGACAAGCTTTTTGTTTGGCTCCAAACTAAAGAGAGACTTTGATGATAGTCCAAGAACAATAGGAGAGTCTGTGTGTGGTCATTTGTGGTCAAACACACTTATTTTAATAAACTGTGTGGTTAATACTTCATCTTGGTCTGACTTTTTCTGGCAATAGGCAGTTATATTTTCTTTTTGGTGAACCATTTACTCTCAGACTTAAGCACAATTTTATGTAAGATCCAAAGCTCAAACTAATTAGCCATCATCTACCCATCTCCAATACAAAATGTATCATCTTTATAAACACAACCTGTCTTTAAGTACACTTATCATAAAGTTGTAATTAGAGTGGAGGATGTGGCGTACATGATTTCCAAAGAGAAAGTCAACTTCAACTTAGCCTCAGTCCATCCTAAATGGGCTTGGGCTCAGAGGAGTCGCTGGCATTTCTGGATCATGTTTATATATGGTTTTGTCTATGGTACAGTTTTAACCTGTAATTGTGGATGCATTGACAAACTATGATCATGGACAATGGTTTTGGATATGATTTTGAGCCCATGCAGTGAATTCCACTGCAGAGTCCTAACTGTTTTTAATGTAGTGATGCCTGAGGACCCCAAGATTATAGCTGGCCAATATCAGTTATTGGCCTCTTGTCCCTTTTGTACAAAGATTTCTCAAGATTCTCTGAATCTCTTAGTATTATACCGTAGTTGATGAAATCCTGATATTCTTTGTAATTTTACACAACTCAGAACATTAATATAGAACTGCTTTACTATTTCCTTTGCCAATTTTTCACAAAATGGTGGTGAACCTCTTCCCATCTTTACTCCTTTAAGACACTACCTCTCTGGAGTGCCCATTTTTGCATGTCACTGACCTGTTGCAAATGTATGTTATTATTTGGGAGAAGTTCCTCCAGGTGTTTTTTTTTAGAATGATACAACTTCTTCAGTGTTGTTGTCCCTGTCCCAAAGTTTCTTTTTTTTAAGTTATATTTTTGGGGCTTTTACACCTTTATTTTATAGCAGAGAGGACAGTGGATAGTATAGGCAACTGGGAGAGAGTGGGGGGAATGACATGCGGGAGGGAGGCCACGAGCTGGATTCGAGCCCGGGCCACCCGCTACATGGGCACACAACTTAACCATTAGACTAATTGCGCGCCCCTGTCCCAACTTTTCTGAAAGGTGTTGCTGGCATCAAATTTAAAATGTGTATATTATTTTCGTAAAACAATAATACTTCATTGTCTCTGCAATATTTTCTATTAAAAAAAGGTTTAATATGATTTGCAAATCATCAGATTATGTTTTTACAACATTTTACCCAGCCTCCCAACTCTTATGGAAATGGGGTTGTATGTGTGTGTTATCATATGAGATGGTGAACATACGGTTCACTTCAAACATTAACATGGATACAATGAACATGAATATGTTAGCATGCTTATTAACACTGTGATGGTTCACATGGGGATCAGAACCTCCTAACCATGTCAACATGTTAGCACTGTAATTGGTAGCATGCTAGCATAGTTTGTTACACCAATATACAAGCTTTCTAACTCATGTTAAAAAATGGTAAACATTACCTCCAAAATGTTAGAATGCTAATGTAGTGATTGTGACCATGCTGATATTAGCATTTAGCTCGAAGCAAAGCTGTACTGTTCAGCACAGCCTCACAAAGCTGCTAGGACAGCTGTAGACTCTTGTTATTGTTTGTGAGGTAGTGTTAAAAAAAGAGGAGAACAGGCAACAAAGAATGGAAAGTGTGCTTTCACATGATCCATGCAGGTGTCATTACAAAGCTGCTGCGTTGTTGATGCATTTATAAAGCAGGCTGACAGGAGGCTTGTACTCTATATGCCAAACAGTAATGCTACATAGCTGCTTTGTGCTTTATCTTTCTCAATAGAACACTCAATGGGACCCTGAAGGCCAGCATGGGATTGAAATGGCCAATAAGGAGGATCCAGCTCTGATTTATTGTGTAATACATGGTTTGAATTGCCCTCATTGACAAACAAGCAGGTGAGGGCTAATTATAATGTGTACTTAATTATGGGATTTCCATGTCAAACTCGTCAGCTCCTCTAACTCTCTGTCTCTTTGGTTGTAAAAAATCTTAACAAAAAACTCTTGAATGAAATAGCCAGACCTTGAAGTAAATCAGAGGAAACAGAAGAGCAAGACTACCTTTTTTTTCATCTCAAGATTTTTTTTATTGATTTTCACAAATGTACACAGAAAACGGCACAATGAGATCAGCTTGTTCTAATACAAAACCCACCCTCATAACCAAACAGTCCCAATGCCCGTATAGGTGCTCCATAGTGCAAACATTTAGTAGAACAGTCCTGGATTAAACAGCGTTCTAGTGCTGGAAGTCAGGTTGCCGGTTATTTTTGAGGATTACAATAGTACTAGACAAAAACAATATTTGGGTGGGAATACATAGAATAAAAGAATGTAAAAAAAAGAAAGATTATAGAAATGTAGATTGTAATGTCAAAGACAAAGACAAAGAAGGAGGGTGCTTTTTAAATTGACTGAAGTTGCTGAAAGTGCTCCATAAAAGGTCCCCACATTTGAAAAACGTTTTAGGTTTTGAAAAGTACATATGATGATAGTGTGTGTGTGTGTGTGTGTGTGTGTGTGTGTGTGTGTGTGTGTGTGTGTGTGTGTGTGTGTGTGTGTGTGTGTGTGTGTGTGTGTGTGTGTTTTTGTATGTTTTTATTAATGCAGTCAGGGTTTAAGCAAAACTGTTTCAGTTCAGTAAAATGAGAAAATGTAGAGTCCCTTATGAGGTCTTTGGGGAGAAAAGGATGGTGTGTGCTGCTTGAGAAGGATAAATCTAAATAAATTCTGAATGAAGCAGAACAGTCGAAACATTATGAATATTGCGATGGTCATAAAAGTTTGCTATTCTTAGAGGAGAAATGGTTCCTGTGGACAGTTACAAGAGCTGCTTTGGTGACTGTGCGGTCCTATTTTTTCATGCAACTTTTGCAAAATAATGACCTTAACAGCCATGGGTCATTTTCTATGAGTATAAAACATTATTTGGCAATATTTAGACACATCCTCCCCTCTTCTGTGACGGCACCTTATCCAGCATAAGTTAATTTATGAACGATCTCATAACACCCTTTGACATTTTCACAGGCCAGGCTCTGAGTCATTTGAGATGTCAACACCCGTACATCCAGCCAACACACCCCGAGCCTGTCTGCTTATGGATGTGACACCTGCAGCACTTACAGTACTGCAGAACCAGCTCGTTTTAATGTGATTAGTTGTTTACACGCAAATGGATGAATGCTCTGCATAATCAACGCTGTTGGAAAACATCTAAAGGCGTCTGGAGAAGTCCCTGAGTCTCACGCACAATGTCAAATAGTCATATGGCTCATCACTGTGTTTAAGGATTGCAGTTTCCTCAGTTACACAAACTTCTAATTTCTGTCTGGACAGTTTAGGTTTGGCTTCATTAAATGTTTATGCTGGTTTTGTATCAGTGCCTGCTATTATCAGTGGTCATTTTTTGCTAAGGGCTCTTTGGCTACTGGGAATTTATTTCTTGATGAATACAAGCAGTTCAAAACCTGAAACACCCTCTACTTCTAATAACTTCAACCTTCTTATTTTTGAAAATTATTCAGATCACGCAGTATATTTTCACTGTAGAAGCTTTGTTTCTGAGCAACATAAAGTAAAACATAATGTTTAAAAAGTTAAAAGCCACCAAGCCATGGTAAAGTCCGCTAAGTATTGAATCGTGAATTTCTTAAGATGTAAAAGAAGAAATATGTTTAACAACTTTAATGTATTCAGATCTATTACCCATAATGAATCTCAACCATATTAATAACAAGTGGTAACAAAGCTGTAATTCTTCAACCTACAGCAAAAGATCCATTTTTGCTAGATGACTGAAGTGTTAAACTGGAAGTGAAAACTACACACAATATCTTGCATACTTTTTACGGGATCAGAGAAAAAAAAAAGACTGAAATGTGAAACCGTAATTAAAACCCAATTAAAAAAAAAACAACTTTTGTGTTCATTTCCGGCCTTGACTATTGAGGTGCTTCACGGGGAGGTCTGCAGAGGTAGGGGCCTGACTATGGAGGTCTGCAGCTAGACTGTCTTGGACTTTTCGTCACTCGATAGCACATGATAACTGTTTAGTGCGACATCAAGGTTTTGAATCAAATCTTTCTATGTCTATGGCTTAAAGCTGGGGTTGGTAGTCACGGAAAACTAGCATGAATTTGAATGTAGCATTTCCTCAGGACTCGGTCGAGCCCCTCCCCCCCTCCCCTCAGAGCGCCTCCAAAATGACACCCCCGCTCACATGCACGAGTGCCGCTGATTCGCGACTATATGTCGATTCTATAATGTATGATTCAAAACCGGTCCTCAGCACATCGTTTGTGTTTTGCACTACGTCAACTCATATCTCACTCAGCGGTAAGAAAACACCAAAACATTATCATAGTGAAAGTTAAAAACACAAACAAAGATGAAATGTACGCGCAGTAGGCGGGCAGAACGGCAGGACGGGATTTGATTGGTTTCATAATTTGGCTCCAGATGGCAGGGATTGGTTGGTGTTTTCCCAGGTTTACTTCGGCTGTAGATAGCGGCTTTTTTTTCACTCTTTTTTAGGAACACACTATGTATTGATTTCCATCAGGACATAAAGATCATTTCAACCAGTACAACAAAAAGTGTATCTAAATCTGACAACCAAACCCAGCTATAATAAGTAATTTTAAAGGTCAGGAAAAAAAATCATAGTAATTAATTAGTTTTGAGTTCAATGCTTAAACCTCAGGTCATTTTTGAATGACAGTGTTGGCAACTTAAGAAAGCAACTCGACAACTATTGTAAGGTTTTGAGGAAGTTGTTGTTACGTCTCTAGTCCTACTTGCTTAAAAACAACAGGAGTTTATTCAAGAACATCAATACAGGACACTCTAATGTAAAAAAGGTCCGAACTGTTGAAGACAACTTTGTGTTCATCCAGGATGTAATTACTCTATGCCAGTTCAAAAGATGACTTTTATGGGTCTGCAAAGCATTAAACTGTGACCACATTTACCAAGCTTCTTGAACTCCCTCTTATTTAAGAACATATTTCTAAAGTTTATCAAACTGGTTAGGAAACTGCTGGAGTAGCTTGGTGTTTATCTAGTTATCATCATAATAGTTTTCAGACACAAAGCTGCTCTTTCCCAAATTATTTGTGACTATTCTTCATCTATATTTCATCTCTCTATAAACATAACAAAAGATGTGAAACCACAGAACAGACACTGTTTACCAATCTTTTGTACCAGACCTCTGCAGTGAATGAAAATTTAATGGAACAGTGTTGCTGCATAATGCTTCTCTCTCCTGGGTTTTCATCATGAGTATTGATTTAGATGTGTTAATGCAAACTGGCCCCATTAAACAACTCAGCTGTGGAGAGTCACAGCTGTGAAGAAGAGATTAATATAAACTATCCACAAGATCACTCCAGCAGTTTATTAACCTGTGAGGTCAAGCAGCCAAATTCATTCCAAAGTTGAATTATTTTATGGTTATATTATATGATACACCATTTGGACGAAGGCCAGTGGACTCTCTTACTGGTATCATGTTGTTGAGGAGTTTTCTTCCACACCCATTGCTATCAGGTGCAAAACATCCAGCAAAAAGACAAGAAAGCTTTATAGGGTTACAATATGAATTTAGTATTGGTTATAAAGGGCTTTGCAATTTTAAACTTTGCACTGTCATAAGATCCCACCATTGTTATCAATCCATAAAACATGTTTCCATGGAGGTTGGATTGGTGTAAAGTATGCCACAGCTACAGTACATACAGAGCAGTGGAAATGTCTGTTTTTAAATAAAGATTGGGTGACACTTAAAAAAAAAAAACTCAAATGTTATCAAGTGTATCCAACAAAGTTCTATAGTCAGCATTTCTCATGACATTTCCAATAGGCCACCTTAACCCGAAAAGTCCAAATATAAATGTTATTTTAAGATATTACAATCCACAATCACTTGATTGATTTTAATGAGTAAAAAATGTTTCAATTGTTGTTTCAGTTTAAGTTTCCTGAAAAAAGTTGGAACATTTATTTTAATAAATCTAAAATTAAAATGTTGGTTGCTGCATTTTTGGATCTACCATCATGAAATCAAATTCATTCTCAGCCTTTTCAAGTCATTGTGGCAGATTTGAAGTATATCCTGTAAATTGTCTAGAAATGATCAAATTATCTTGATAAGATTTGATTTGTTTTATATTGTAGATGGGTTTAGTGTGGATGAACTTGATTGGCTTACTCAGAGCCCTGACCTCAACCTCATTTAACACCTTTGGGAGAAGCAATATCCAGGTCCTCTGCTCCTACATCAGAGCCTGACCTAACAAATGAACTTTGGGCCGAAAGGGACAATTCTTATCTCTTTGCTTCACTGTGTGTTGATACACTTTTTCTTTTTGACAAACAGCAGCTGCCTTTGTAAAACTGTGACAATATGACTTCTATGTTTCTTAGAGAGGACAAGCCCTTTAATTTCTGAGTCTGTTTCTTCTTCAAAGGCACAAGATACAACAGCTAAAATTACATTTACAAAAATCCAACCATATTGGAAACCTCGTTTCCCCTCCTATAAATCAAAATACACATTTTGAATGCAATTCCTGACTGCACAGGCAGGCATGTAAGTACAAGAGCTTCAAACACTGCCTGTAAAGAGCTCACAAATTAGCACAGGCTTTTCATGTCATTGATTTTTTTCACCTCTAATTGCAGCTGAGGAAAGAGACCCAAGTCCCAGTGTTGTGCAAAACGGCAATTTACTGTTAATCATCCTGTGGCTTTGGCTTGTTAAGGTCTTTGTTCTTTCGCTTGGGAATAACCTGCATTGCATGATTAGAACCAGGCAATTATGGATGAATGACTTAAAAAAAAACACTTAAAATACCTGCAGTAACAACTTTACCTTCCCCTGGCTGACTAGTGAGGTGACAATTGAGCAGGCATAGTGATATAATTCATTTAATAGTCTCAGTTCGTCATATTGACATGATATTAAAGATGATTGATGCTGCCTTGAAGCCTCCTTACCCGCTGTGACCTTCCATTCTTTGGTTAAATTGACACTGATGTTAAGCTGTGTTCACAGGCGTGATGACATCAAGCGGTATGGAGTAAGGATTCAGACAGATAACAGAGGGAAACTAGATTATTTTGTTTACATTCCTTCCCAGGTTCAAAAGTTTAAAGGTTGTCACTTGTTGCAAAGCTCCACACTGAGTTTATTAGGCGGACATTAGACAGAGCCTCAAGGCCAACTTCACAGTGACATTCACTGAGGCCTTTTTGTGTGATGGGTAACCTTTGTACACAGTTTAAATAGATAATCTTGTTATGCTAACATGGCTGGCATCTTAACACTTTAGATTTGTTTTTTAACATGAAGTGTTTTTGTTCTTACATTTATTTGTTGAAATATATATAACGCATCCATGCATCCAATAACACAATAAAAATATTATTTTGTGTGTGAAGAAAGCATTGCACAGAAATGATAAATAAAATGTAACCTTTAAAGGGATAGTAAGGGCTTTAAAGTAGGGTTGTATGAGGTACTTGTCAATGCTTACTGTATTAGTATTAGGGTTGTATGAGGTACTTGTCAATGCTTACTGTATTAGTATTAGGGTTGTATGAGGTACTTGTCAATGCTTACTGTATTAGCCGCAGAGGATACCGGTCACCTCTGCTCCTTAGTTGAGAAACCAGCCAGAGAACCGTAACGGAAGCAAGGCTATCAACCGGATGGGGTCAGCTCTTTCACTTAATTTAGCTGTTTTTAACAAACTCGAATCCAAACACTTATATTAATTCACTCCTCCAGCACTCACAGTCCGGCCCACAACCCCATCCACATCAACAATCAACCAGTCGAAATAGTGGATCACGTCAAATATCTTGGACTCACCCTGGACAATAAACTTAACTTTGATCAACACACCACTGACATTCACAAACGCTGCCAATAAAGACTCTCTGCCATCCGCAAACTTAAAGCACTTTCTGTCGCCCCCCACCTTCCACTGTTACTGTACCAAAGCATCATCCAACCCATTCTCCTCTACTGTTCCCCCTGCTACTACAACATGCTAACTGTCTCCAACAAAAACCAACTCATACGCACCACAAACACCGCCACTAAAATCATCCGCCTCCCCACACCCAACCTGTCTGACCTCAACAACAGAGCCATCATACGCAGAGCACGGACTATAACACTGGACCCGCAACACCCCCTCTACTCAGTCTTCACAGTACCCCCATCTGGTCGCAGATACAGATCCCCATACTGTAGGCAAGCCCGGTATGGCAGAAGCTTTGTCCCGTTGGCCATAGCACTGCTAAATAAAATGCCAATGTGATGTGTCCGGTGTGTTTATGTGTCCGGTTTGCACATATGTGGGATGATGTGCACAATTGTTGTGAGGCTGGGTGGATGTTTATTGTTTATTTGTGTTTTATACATTCTTGTACAGACGGTGACAACAAATCTCCTTATTAAGGACAAATAAAGATCTATCTACCTATCTATCTATCTATCTATCTATATTGATAGTATATTTCTCAGCACTTTACTTTGTCTATTTATTTTGCACTACCTTAAGACACAACAAATGTGTTCCTCTGCCTATAGCAGAAGTTCATGTCTGTAAGCCTTAGAAGAGACAAAAAAACATTACATTTCAGTATCAACTTAAGTCGTGAATATGAATCTAAATGTTTTTTTATTTTGTTTACTTATGAAGAAAACAGCCAATATCTCTTACTGAGAGCCTGATTTGTTAAGTCTGATTGCAGAAAGTGGATAAAATCCAAGTGGACATCTGTCTCACTTGTTCTGCTTCTATAACAAA
This sequence comes from Notolabrus celidotus, assembly GCF_009762535.1. Lineage (NCBI taxonomy): Eukaryota > Metazoa > Chordata > Actinopteri > Labriformes > Labridae > Notolabrus > Notolabrus celidotus. The sequence continues at coordinate 23,010,170 of NC_048284.1, forward strand.
GGACTGAACCTGTTTGTTGTTTTTGTTGTGTAAATTGATGGTTAAGTATTCAAGGCACATGATTTATGCACCGTCATATGAGACAGTGTTTAACATCTGCTTAATTGAATGCAATTCAGTGTGCTGGTAGAGTGTTTCCATTGGAATACAAGGAGAGATGCAAAACTAAAAAATAAAGGGAAGGGGATTACAATTGGATTAAAAAAATAACAGCTAATATCTGTATCAGTATAACAGCTAGGCTGAAATACACAACTCTGATCTAAATCTAAGGATGTTTCAAACATCAGCTCTGCAAGGGAACACTCACGGTGGTGTCACAATCAATGCCAGTCTGGGAACAAAGTTTGCCTCTTTCCTCACCTTGACTTCACATTTAAATGGATCGGTGCTGGCACTTGTTTGCTTTAAAGAGGTCTGAGTTCTCGGCTGGAGACATCATGTGTCTACTGGTCAGCCGCTAATCAGATTTTTACTCAGCTGGAGGAGTTTGGGCAAGAAGTACATGCATGGATGAAGCAAAACTTGCAGATCGTCCCCAGGCGAAGTCGGTCTGTGCTGGTCTGTGTGAGGAACGACATTGACGTCTCACTGCACACGGTTAAATCTACAGAGATACATTAGAAGTGATTGCATGGTATGAACATGACATAGAACCTTTGCTAAGATGGTAACAGCGTAATATCCCTGGTGATCATCATAAATAATCATATATTCATCCTGTTTTAGGAACTAATAGCATTTAAAAATATGTATTGTATGCATGTTAGTAAGTAAGTAAATAAATAAAATGCTGCACTGTGTTTCTGTGACATGGGTAAAAAAAGAAATACATGGCCTGGAGTGTATGCTGCAGCCTCAGTGCCATATGCTACCACCAAGGGCTTTCATGAAGAGTCTTTTACCGCTTGTTACCTCAGGCTCAACTGAGAGACAATAGCTTGTTGCTGGTTGAACACATACTTTATGTGCTGTGACATCTGCTGACTGAATGTTCTTTGCTGTACTCAAACCCCCATGTTTACATATCTGCCTTACCTTTCCCTGTCAGAGTAAGTCATGAGTGTTCTGTGCTTCTGTGCACAATGAGTATAGTGTAGTCAAACAGGGACAGTGTTGGTTGAGTAAGGGCTGTGAAACTTCTGGAAGTATTTTCCTTTTTGCGCTTGACATGCATTATTAGCATCAGTTACCTAACAGATGATTTCCACCCTAAATACAGACAAAATAACTCATTAGAGTGCACTTCTGCTTTTCTGCCCTTAAATTGGATTAATAGTGTCAGCAGGCTCAAAACATGAAAAATTAACCTGCTCTATCACAAAATGAAAAAGCAGTGTTATCTGCATAATTGTCACAGGGAAGTAATGATGTGCTACATTGCAAGCAATGACATTAAAACTGTTGTCTTCTGCTTTAGATTACAAATGACTCTTTATGTGCCGCACTATTAAACCAGCATAGACCAGTATATGTCAACATTATTATAAAAGAACAGACCATCTCAAAGTGCTTGCTTGTGGTGCCCTGTTTCAGTTAGTTCCTCCGCTCTTTGTTGCAGATAAGTGCTGTGTCAGTCTGACCCGGTTTTATCCTGTTTCGACTGGTGTTATTCATTTCACTCAGTGAGAAAAAGGGGAATATTGTGCTCATTCTCTCCGTGGGTTTTTGCTGACATGAGCCGTAGGGGAGTAAGTCTGGGTTACCCTGACCTGACATCAAACCCAGACCAACGAGTGAGAATAGGAAGCACTTCAATTGACCCTGTTTCTTTAATTTATGTTATAAAACTGGAGAGTGACATGTTTTTTACATGATAATTTGAGCTGATACACCTGCCTCGTCACATTTGTTAGCCTCACATGGGGAGATTTTATCAGTCCTCTACGTTCTTTCCCCTCTTTTAGCAATGCAAACATCTCCTCTTTGAAGGCCTAAATCTCTTTATCTTACTATCTTCCCAATTTTGCTCTGTCAACGGAGGCTGACAGTTTGAGGTAAGCATTAAATGCAAACCTGGATCAGACAAACCATGCTGCTGAGGCTGTCAGCGCTGTCTTTGAGTTCTTGTTTAAAAGTTTCCATCTATTTTATTTTTTCTTTGACATGATGTAATACATTTAAAAAGTAAGCTGCCTGCACTTAGGACATATGAAAGCAAACTATCTATACTGTCATCCATCCTTGGGGAATTATCTTAAGTGTATTGATTAAATATGAAAGAGAAATAAAGACATTTCTTTTCAATTAATTATCAACATTTTTTCTACAGTGCTAAATCAAAACAAGATTGAATCCCTAAAAGTGTACACATGGGGCGAAATTTAGACAATACTCATTGTTATCATATTTACCAGAGATGCATGATGTAGATTTGTTTAAGCTGATACTAACAAACGATAATATGATCCTGATGCTTGATGCTGATATGATCACTATTTATTTATTTATCTTTGTATTGTTGAATTTTTAGTTTGTGCTCTGAGAGGGTATGAAAAGGCTAATAGATTCAGTGAGCAAAGATCAGATGTGGACAGTAACAAAGTAAATTTACTATCAATCATTGAACTAGCTGCATGCAATTCAAATGATGCAACGTATAGACTGAGCAACAGATGAGCGCAACGAATAGACAACACAAGGATCAGTCAGAATCTAAAGTTGACGTGTGTTTTCTACACATTCCAAAGAGTTCAGCATGAAACAGCCGCTCCCCATCCGTTATAGATAAGTATCTTAATGAGGACTCCCCTGGACTCCACTCAGATTCTTCACTGGTGACTCAGACTTGACTTAGATTTTGACACTGAGGACTTGAGACTCTACTCAAGACTCAAGGTTTGGTGTCTTGACCACAACACTAACAAACACACAGGTGACGCAATTTTTATTCCCTCATCAGCTTGTTTTGGCTTTGCTTGTTCTTCTTTGTATGTTATGGTCAATCCCATTCACACACTACAACCTACTGTGTCAGAGTAAGTAGGTCTGTTAATATGTACGTTTTTATGACCCTGGGTTATATATTCAGTGAACTGTTTCTGTTGTTCTGTGCAGCCCTGTCTCCTCCCTTGCAGAGTGTGGATGTTTCTGTGAGTATGCCTGTGTCTCTGTGTGTGTGTATGCCAGTGAATCAGATGCTGACACAGGTTCGGCCTCTGATTGGTCAATCAGGACTGAAATGCTGCTTGGTCTGTAACAGCCCTGGTGCAAGATGCGTCAGGGACGTGACCGCCCTGCCAGATGCAAAGGCCACCTAGGGCTTTGCTTGCCCAGCCAGACGCAAAGGAAGACCCTAAATAGGGTCCAATAATGCCCATGGCTGGGGGCATAACAAATAAAAGCAGCTCATATCAGTTGTTTTTATTTGTTATTAATCGGATCGGTTGGAACATTGGAAGGATAAATAATAATCCAAATTCCCATTACTGTCAAGTAATTTGTGGGACAGATATCATGCTCCCCTAATATTAACAGAGACCCAACTATAATCTATTAATGAGCAGCTGTTGCAAGGGGAAACCTTCTTTTAACAGGCAGAAACCTTTAACAGAATCACACTCATTGGTGGAGAGCTATCTGCCACAACTCTTTTCTTCAATAAGAACTGATAAAGGAACCACATTGTAAAAATAGTGACTAATGATCCCTTTAAATATGTTATCCAACTGTTGGAGAGCTTTGTCTTGAGTCAACACAACAACATCAGCTGTAAAACTATCGACTAAAAGAAACCAATGTCTTGCCAAAGAGATATAACTTTACAACTCAACTTCTGACTCCTCCTCATTATTCGACTACTTATCAACTAGAAGCTTTGAAAGCACCTCTTGTTCTTGGAATCCACCGCCTCAAGCCATGAAACAGTTTTATTCCTTTTTGTTTTGGTCTTGACTTGAGTTGAATTGCTATGGCCTCAGGGAAAGATATCGTTGGACTTGATAACCCTGCATTTGATGTAAGTACAATGACTTATTTTTATCAAATACCAGGGCAGGCCTGTGGCAGAGGCAGCATGCAAATGCATGGGGGTCTCTGGTATCTCTGGTGCCCAAACGAGTGAGAAAACTAAGTTGGAGACAATAATGAAAAAATACTTTTTTTTTTTAAACTATCATCATTTTCTAAATCATTTTATATAATATCATTTAGTAATGTTAACAGAAGCCAAGAAAACATAATTGCATCAACTATTTAATATTTTCTTGCTCCTGCTGAACCCTGACCGGGCGCATTACAACACTGCTGCGCGTAATCAGCTCATTGGGGAGAAGAGCAGTGACACCGACGTACTGATCAATATCAGGTGTATTAACAAACCCTATGCAAATAGAAACTCAAAAGCCCTCTGGAGCTCGGGGCCCACGAAAAAAGAACACAAGAGGAAGAAGAGGAAAAACGAGAGGCAGACAGAGGTAATGTGCTAAAGGAATTTATTATTTATATGCAGAAGTTATACTAGATTGTTATGGATGGGTGATAGTCCAGTTCATGCATCCTAATCCCAAATCAACAGCTAGAGTTACGATCAGTTGTTTCCACTGTATGCAGAGATTATCCATGTGTTCAGAAAAAAAACTGTGTAAGTAATAGACTTCTCTTCAGTGAAGTACAGTAGCCTATGTTGTAGGGGACATAAGACCCACTTATATTTTTATTTACATTTTTGTGTACTTAATTTGCTCATATATTTTTTATTTCTATTACCTGGCGAGTTGTTATCACCAATGTATGTTTTTTCAGTTTTTAACACTTGCCTTTGAGTAGGCCTATTTATGTTTTGCCTAAGCTGAAAACCAGCTGAGGTTTCAGTACTGTTCTGGAGCAAATATACTACAATTTCTGGACTAATTCTTTTAAAAGTGTGTTATAGTTTCACTGCTTAGTCACTACTGTAAAATACCATGTTGACAAAATTAATTTGAATGATCCCAGTACAGTGTAAACGCAGCAATGTAAAAGAGGGGTGGGTGGTTGTTTCTAAAACCTATGAGCTATTTAAGTTTGATCAAAAGATTGTTTGAAGCCTGTCACCGCTAAAGAGTTTTTTTCAGTGTACTGTAACTTGCAGGGGTTTTCAAAGTGGCGATTCTGGTGTCTTTCGGGACCCCAGGCAAAATGTATGGGGGGGCCTCCCAGCGCACACTCGATTCAGTCACAGACAGCAGAGCTGGTCACACTCAGCTGCTAGTTTAGATAACTAATGTCCCACATGAAATAAAAAACACCATAATGTAATGCTAGCTTATATTGTTATTCAAGTTATTCGGTGCTTTGCAGAGAAACTAGAGTGAGTGCTGCCAGATGGGTTCCTTTAAGGTGGTCTCAAGTGGGGGCCCCCACTTGCAACTTGACAACTGTTTCTGGGTTTTAGAGCAGTATATTGCAGAATATACCCATTGTTTCACAAGTGCTCATCTTCACTCTACAGATGCACTTTTAAATTATATAAATCAATCCCCTGCTAACCCTGGGCCGTCTGTGACCCCTTCTGCTCCCTCCACCTCTGCATAGCCAAATGATGCTTCATCAGGTATTTATGGATCTTTGTAGTTCTACACTGGGTTATTGTGTGTTCTGTTAGATGATACATTTTATAATTGCATTTATATTTGTTTTATTTTATGATAAATATCTGTGTTATTGTTATTTCATTAATGTTTAAAATGTATTTTTTATTTTGAAATAAAGAAAATCTGTAAAACATAAAGCTGTTTGCCATTTTTCTTTAAGTGTTTACATTTTGTGATTGGTGGTGGAGTTGTTTGCTATACAAGGATCACCAGCTGAAATCTTGCCTACCAAATCGGTTAGTGCTGGCTCTGTCAAATACAGTACAAAAAAAATCTGTAAAAAGTACAGATTGTGCTAGTCTTAGCTTCTGACATATTTTGCAACTCATTGCGTTTGGAATGATATGGAAAATGGGAGCAATTCAGATTAACATTTTCCCTATGTTATGTTGCTTTGGCTGTAACTCATTGACACTCACGCAATACTACTTTTTAAAAGGCTTTAGTCGGATTGTTAAGAGCTATATTTTTTTTTTTAAATTGATGTTTAACTTTCCACATTTGCCACAGATACTTCAACAGATTAACAAAGATTCCTATACATAGTTTATAATGTCTCTTGACATGGAATTTCTGTTTTAGTACATGTAAAAATCAAAACCTGTTTAGAATAAACTACTAGCCATAGAGAATCACTGAGAACAGGTGTTTCCTATCTTGTCTATTTGTTTGAGCCTGTTTTTGCATCTGCATGTTTTGATGGTGCTACAGACTGGTGAACAAGTCAATAATCAACTCAGAGGAAAGGAAGGAAAGACAAAAAAGGGCAGCTTTGAAGCAGAAGAGGACAGAAACAAACCCATCTATTGTGTGACCGATGTTCCCCCCTGGTACCTTGCTATTTTTCTGGCCATTCAGGTGAGTGTAATCCAACTTGTGCTTCACAGTCATTTGAATTCCTTAAGTACTGCAGCAGTTGAATCCATAATTGTATCATTTCAATTTTATAAAAAAAATGTCATTAAAATAATTTGTATCCTTCCTCTATTGCACTGGTGTTTGTTGTGGTGGTGTTACCAATGTAATCTTCTTCTTTTTTTTCACTTGCTTTCCTGTGCAGCATTACCTGACAGCATTCGGTAGTATCCTCTCCATACCTCTCATTCTGTCAGAGGGACTGTGTCTGCAGCATGACAGCCTGACTCAGAGTCAACTCATTAACACCATATTCTTCGTCTCCGGCCTGTGCACCCTGCTGCAGGTCACCTTCGGTGTCAGGTCAGATTGACGGTGCTGATTCAATACACCACTCAACACTCTGTAAGGATAGGTTGGCAAGACAGTTAAGACTAACTTACACAGGTTTGAATGTGAAAAGTTGAAAGTGTTACACTCACCACAAGCATATTGTTTTTCTTCAGAAGTTAATGGAGACAAAACTATAGCTAAAAGAGAGTGAATGTATTTATCATAGACAGAAAGACTTATCCAAGTGGCTATTGAATGCAGAATGTCTGTTGCTATACATCTAATTATTAGAGTCCTTTATTTATCCCGGGGGAGGGAAATTCGGACTTTACAGAGCTCTTATAACCAGTATGAAAAAATAAAGTCAAAATATTAATAGAAGGAGTACAATTTTTTGAATAGTGACTTTGTGCAATATAGTCAAGTGCAATACACAAGTGCAATAATAACATAAACTGTGCAATAATAAGACCGGGAGAAAAAAAAATCCCTCTCAAGTGTGAACTTTGCGGCTCTGTGATTGATTTGTATGTCGTGTGTATGACAGTGTTTTTTTTATCCCTGTATTTATTACTTTTTATGCCTTGATTGTTTTGGCACCTAATGAGGACTGCAACTTTCAATTTCTTTGCACTTGTTGCAATGACAATAAAGGAATTCTATTCTATTCTATTCTATTCTAAATACGAAAAAGATGAAATAAAATAAAGATCAATATAATAAAATAATACTAAAGTATATACAAAAAGCTCAGAATGTTTAGAATTATCTATGTAAAAAGTGCTGGGAATGAAGGAGATATATACAAGGATATTGAAATGGCAGGGATATTGCACAGTGTATTGCGCAGTTATTGTTCAGTGATCAGAGGGATGAGTTGTACAGTCTGATGGCCACAGGCAGGAATGACTTCCTGTGGCGTTATATGGTGCATTTAGAGGGGATATATATTCAAATACCAGCAAAAAAAAAAGAAAGAAAGAAAGAAAATTGCCACCAGTCTCAACTTTGGATTTAGTGTTAATAAGCAAATGCTAGCCTGCAGATATAATGTAAACATTTAGCCAATCTTCTAGAAATTAGCATGTTAACTTTGTCAAGGCAGGCTCACATGGATACAAAATGTGTAAAACTAATTTCAAAATCTTCATCAAATGCAAACTAACCTTGCAGACTATATTATTTTGTAGTGTTACTTTTAGTAGATGTTGTTTTTGCCTAATTTGTCATGAAATAATTTGTCTTGTTGACTAACAGATTATTACTTCTCTTTATGTCTCACGCATAGGCTTCCCATCCTACAAGGTGGAACATTTGCTTTGCTAACACCTGCTGTAGCCATGTTATCTTTGCCAGAGTGGAAATGCCCAGCTTGGACCCAGAACGCCACTCTGGTCAACACCTCCTCACCTGTCTTTATAGAAGTGTGGCAGACCCGCCTGAGAACAGTGAGCTATCACAAACACTTTGCATTTACAACTGTAAGGGAATTGGAGTAGAAGTTTAAAAATGTATTATATTCAAAAACAAAAAAATACTGGGGTGTAATTGTGATACAAGTAATACAGTCTTTTTGACAGTACCATTGTTCTTGCACAATAGTGCTGGTATGAGTTCCAGGGCATTACAATGGTTCAAGTACAACTAAGTGCTTAATGTGGTACAAGTATTATAGTATTTTTGACAGCACCATGGCGCATTTGTATGTTCCCTGATACTTGTACTATGGTACCAATATGGTTAGAGTACCAGTATAAATATGTGGTCTTACCTTGAAGGTACTACAGTGAAAGTACCAGGGTACAACCATGGTACATGCACCATGTTACTGTCAAAAATACTGTTGTTTTGTGACCATGTAGTACCCTGTTACTCTGGTGCTATGGAACCAAGTCCTCCACCTGAGGTGGACCAGGAGGAAAATGTCAGTGCAGCACCTGTGGAGAAAGCTGTGGTGAAGCCAAAGCGAGGGAGGAAAGCTAAACAACCTGAACAAGCTGTGCCAGAGCAGCAAGATGCAACCTGCACTCCCAGTCAGGATTTTGTTTCGTCCCATTGTAAAATTCTTATTGGTTTTAACTTCAAACAAAGTCTGATGTCCAGTCACAATTTCATTTTTCATTGTCTATACTGTATATAACAGTATTTGAGTTTTCCATCCTGAACGTCACATCAGAATGAAATGACTGTTGTGTAAATATGATCAAAGATGAGATAAAACAGCACTTCTATGAATCAATGGTTTCTGTTGTAGGTAGTTACTAATCAAACAGTCTATCAGTCAGACTGTGAAAGTGTAGTGGCATCAATGCCTCTGATTTCAGATATTGTGTTCCTTTTTATAGCTGCAGGGCTCTATCATGGTGGCCTCCCTACTCCAGATCCTGGTTGGTTTCTCTGGCCTGATTGGCTTCCTCATGCGCTTCATTGGCCCTTTAACCATTGCCCCCACGGTCTCTCTCATCGGCCTGTCACTGTACGACTCAGCTGGAATCAAGCTTGGCAGTCACTGGGGCATCTCTGCTATGTAAGTCCAATCTTCCCTTAAAGGGGGGGGGGGTCATTAGTGGCAGGCATTTATGTTATCAGTCCCTGATTTTTCAGTTCTTCTTATGCATACAGGACCACAGCGCTGATCATTCTGTTCTCCCAGTACCTTCGTGGTGTACCAGTTCCTTTCCCTGCATACAACAAAGCCAGGAAACTGCATACCTCAAAGTTCTATATCTTCCAGGCCGTACCTGTATGTTCTCTGTTTTTTTTTGTCATTCTCTTTATCATCAAAAATCTATGTTGTTTTTTGAATTTCTGTTTTATTGAATTGATATTGACCCTGATACTAATATCAGATATTGAATAGATTCTGCTGGGCATAATGGTGTCATGGTTAGTCTGCTACCTTCTTACCATCTATGACGTCCTACCATCTGATCCAGCCATATATGGACACCTGGCCCGCACTGATGTGAAAGGGAATGTGGTTGAAGAGGCTTCCTGGTTCTCAGTTCCTTATCCTGGTCAGTTTACGAGAATCACATCAATACTCCCTTGCTGTTTCTTTACTTTAATCCCTTTATTCTATTGGTTCATTATTAATAAATCCGTCAAACATCTTATTTGTGGAGATCACACGTAGATAAGATAAAGGCATAGTTCGTCTGGTTAAACCTAATATTTACTTCTGACGTGCAGTAAACACAGTTTTGACTTCCTCTTCAGGTCAGTGGGGTGTTCCAACCGTGAGCCTGCCAGGTGTGATGGGCATTATGGCTGGTATAATATGCTCCATGGCAGAGTCTGTGGGTGACTACCACGCGTGTGCTAAGCTTTCAGGGGCTCCTCCTCCTCCTAAGCATGCTATCAACCGGGGCATTGGTATCGAAGGGCTTGGCTGTTTGTTGGCAGGGGCCTTCGGCTCAGGGAACGGCACTACCTCATTCAGTGAGAATGTGGCTGCTCTGGGTATTACCAAAGTAGGATTCTTACTAATACTGTGACATCCAAACGTATACAGTTTGGCTTTGGTACATTGTCAGTTCAAGAACAGAACAAGCAAATCTACAAAATGTTCATTTTTTAAACTGTTTCTGTGACACCAGGTGGGTAGCCGGATGGTCATTCTTCTGAGTGGAGTTTTCATGATTTTGATTGGGATGTTGGGTAAAGTTGGAGCCATTTTCACAACCATCCCCACTCCTGTGCTTGGAGGAATGTTCCTGATCATGTTTGGAGTCATATCTGCAGCAGGAATATCTAATCTGCAGGTAAACAGTGGTATTAGACATGGGGCCAGTTTCACATAGATGACCATATTTAAGCTGTAACTGATGATATGATGTCAGACCATGTCTACATTCATCAACAATCAAGGACCGTATGGGAAAAACCATGAAGTTCTTGAATGTCTTATATGTGACCTTAAATTTACCTTTGGGGAGAATTCCCTATAGGGATGTTTAACTGGGAAAATGTCAGTGTTCAGTCCCTTATGTGAAATGTTCTACCTTGTGTAACGGCCTCCCTGGCAAAACCAAAGGCTCACACGATGGAGACTAAAAAATATTCAAGGGACGTTGGATTTAAAGTTCAAGCTTCATTAAGCAAAAAAAAAAACCCTGAACAAACTAAATGTTCAAAACAAGAAAACAATCAAAAGAAACAAGAAGTGTCTGCAGACCCCGACCAAGAACAAAAGGTGGGAAGATGCTAGGCCATGCAATAGACCATCGCTCACAGCACTTCTGAGAAACCTGAGAGAATAAGAGACCTGGACTGAGATAGACTAATCTAACGTGACCAAACCCAGTAATCTAAAACATGTTGATGTACCTGCTTAGGGGGACAAGAAGGTTAATGAAGACAACAAAAATATGTTTGTGACAACTGTGCTGCCCAGCAAGTGTGAGTCTGAGAGAGAGGAGGAAGTTTCTGCTCTACCTTCCCCTCTTTATGACCTCTTCCTCCCTGAGTGTTCATTGCAGCCAGGCTGAAGAGGGAGGGAGACCAGAGAGAAAGCAAGAATAGGGCAGGCCACACATAACGCCTTGATCACTCATTTATGAGCAAAATTAAGTTTGGCCTGACAGCAGATTATGATATCTCTGCAAAATCAGTTCATTGTTTGCTTCCACCTGCTTGTAACTGTTCAATAATGGGCTGACATATCTAATATAACAGTCCACAGATATGAACTCCTCCAGGAACATATTTGTTTTTGGCTTTTCCATCTTCACTGCACTTGTTGTCCCTAACTGGATAATGAAGAATCCTGATTCCTTTAAAACAGGTGCGTTTTGCAATGAAGTTTTTTTTACATTCAGGATTGTAATTGGATTGCAAGTGGTGCTTATAAATTCAGAGGTATTCTACTAATATTGTACTAATATGTTCTCTCTTTTACCTTTGCTGTGTAACTCAGGTGTGAACGAGCTGGACCAAGTGATCCACATACTGTTGTCCACACATATGTTTGTAGGAGGGTTTCTCGGCTTCTTCCTGGATAACACGATTCCAGGTAAGTTGAGGTGGAAGATTGCTAGTGAATCAATACAGCTCATGTCTTCTCTCACTATAAACTAGAAGTGTTTTATAGAATTAAAAAAGTATGGTCTCCTGCTCACTTCTAATGTACTTTTATGTCACTGTTCCAGGGACCAAACGCGAGCGTGGCCTCTTAGCTTCTGATGAATTCAATCTCGAAGACTCGGGAAGCGCAGAAACTGAAGAGGTGTACGACCTACCCTTTGGCATAACCTCTTGTCTCTCGTCTCAGTCTTGGATTCGTTATGTCCCATTCTGCCCACAGAAGGGTTATAGGACTCAGCACAAGTCCGAAGGCAATCAGACTTCATACAATGAGCAGCTGCCAAACTGCACAGAGGTCACTGAGGAATTTGCTTTTTAAAGTCTGAAACAGAGTTGGTGTGATAAAATAATGACGTGAGTAATGTATCTGCTTCTTTTTTGAAGTCATGATGCCGTTTTTTTATCAAACAGAGGCCACAGAAATATTGTCAGGTCCAAGGATCTTTATTCATTAACCCTCCTGTTATGTTCGTTTCTCTGGAACAGCAATAATGTTCCTGGGTCAATTTGACCTGGGCATATTCAATTATCCAAAAGTGTCAGAACCCCAAAAAATCCCAATACACATTTTTTTAAATCTAGTTTTTAGCGCCATTACTAACCATTTAAATCAAGACTTAGTCCATTGGTGTTCTTTAATTCTCTCAGATCATGGTTCAATGAGGATAACTCACTCGTTTTTTATGAAAATTCATGTTAAAACTTTTTTAGTGTACATTGGAGAACCCTAAATATGAATACAATAGTTTTACATGACATTGGTTTTGGTTTATTTTATTTTACATTTTTATTTTTATTTGTTTTTATGAAGTGATGTTGATAAATTAACACTTGACACCTCTTCTGTCACATGCTGCCCATATTTTTTATGCTGCATTTAGCTGGTTTGGAAGGCATATATTGCTTAAAATAGTCTTTAAAAAGGGTCAATTTGACCTGCAACATAACATGAGGGTTAATCACTGGTTACCTTTTAAATCAAAGTTCCTTTTTGTTTTCTCTTAATCGTCTTGACATGCATTTTTAAGAGCAGACCTATTCACCTGTTGCCCTGTGAGGAAAATCAGGCCCTAAAACATTTATCTGGCCCGTTGTCTGTTAATATAACAGTGCACAGTCTAGACCTGCAAAGCATCTTGAGATTATATTTGTTGTGAATTTCGGCTGTGTAAATAAAGATAGATCGATTGATTTTAAAATATTATAAAAATGAAAAGAGGAATTTCTGCTGTTGATACAGCCATACAGAGATAGCATCAGCCAATTTGCCTGTACATTGATTGACTGATATAAGACCATCTTCAGAACAGTCTTTATAAACCGATCCTGAGTGCTGTTTATCATTTATTTAGCCCATGTTGTATAAACTATGTCAAACTGTAAAAAAGATGTTACATGTAAAGTGTTTATTAAAACAACACCACCCATCTTTTTATGAATAATTTAATCGTATGTGTAACCATTTTTTTTCACTATCTGAGAGAAATAAAAATACCTTACTATGACCTTTCGCTCTCAATACCTGTCAACATGCATTAAAAAAAGAACTACTGAGCGATCAAAGTCTTATTGTGTCCCGGTGTTTCTCAGAAATTTTCCAATAACGCAGCACTTAGGTCAAACACACACTGACAGAAAACAGGAATAATGCGTTCCTCTTCATTCTCCTCTTTCAAAGGAAATTAAATTTAGCCTGTGGATAAATTTGTTATCACACTCTATCTTCACACTGATGGAGGCAGCTGCTTAAAAAAACCCACAGCAGCAGCAGTAGAGACCCTCGAGCTGCTATTGTGTTTCCTTCTACCAAAGCAAACAGAGATAACACATCCTCTCAATCTTTCTCTGAGACTTCATCTTTGTCTTCATCTGTATTCATTTCCTCTGCCTCACACACTCTGACAGGCAGGTGGGATATGGTGTAACGCTCTGATCTGTGGAGTCATCAGTTTTCCCCCAGGCCCATATAGACTGCTGGTCAATGGTCAGCTGCACACTTCAGTGTTATTTCAAGTGCAGTGTAATCTGCACTTGTAAATATATTACTCCCCCCCCCCCCTTGGATGTCTTCTTTTCACCTCACTCAGATCACAGAACAGAATATTAAAATTTGTATGATGGTCCTCAGGGAAAAGATTTTGCGCAGTTATTCTCAAAAGGCTTTTATGTAACTCTGTGCAAGATATCTGCATTTCAACAGGAAATGATCATAACTCAGCAACTCGCAGCTCATCAGGGAAGGCTTCAAGTCTACTAGAACCACATATAAATGTTTTTTTTCTGTCTGAGGCTTCAACGTAGAGGAAGTGCTTTTAATCTTTCTTTTTGAAATCTACGTTATATCATCGCTCCTCCCAGCATTCAAACATTTCATGAGATATTTTAAGCCTTTGGAAGCCTTTAAATGCCAAGTTTATCTTTAATTCTGATGCACATTGAGTAAGGGGAGCAGTTGAGTGACAGAAAACAAATGGGAGAAAGAGAATGAGGGATTGTGTGTTTTCAAATGGTAGATAGGCATCATACTGCAGGCGAGTGTGAAAAACTCCCCTCCTCAGACAAGGCCAATAAATAACATTCAATAAATGAACACATGGGTGAGTATAATTTTTCTGACATCTCTTTACAATGCGCACATTCAGTCATATGATTGAGTTTGTATTTGACATCTAATCTATATCGATATGCACTGCAGTGCTTTCAAATTACCTCCCGCCTTGTGGGCAAGGAATTCAAGTATTATGGGCTATTTTTCTATTATTGGCAAAAGCATTAAGGAAAGCAAACTTTCTATTTTACCTCAAAGCACCTTAAGGAGAATTTCCCCCCATTGGTGCCTGACTATAAAATCCATCGTGCTAAGACTGAAGTGCTCATGTATCTGTGTTTTCAAGATACTTGTCTGATTTGATGAATTAATTCAACTAATATATTATGATTTAGTGAATGGGACTGAATGATATGGGTGTAATTTTACTGCTTACACGATATAATAACTTTGGTACTCTATTAGAATATATGGCTGTTAAAACGTCAGGCTGTTTTGGTGAGCATTGAGAAGTTTGTGTTTTCATTTCATTCCATTGAGCACAGAGGTGGATATACTTCACACTTCATTGCTTGGAAATCCTGGCTGAATCACCTCTCAGGCTGAAGAAAATCTGACTCATAATCCCCACCTGACAGAGGAAACTCAGACACGGATTTCACTTTAATCCAAACACTTGAACCAACCTTCATATGAGATCTGCTGGCATGTTATTAGGGAGCCACTCTTTTCTTTAAACCCTTCATTCTTAAAGTATTTTATCATGGACCTTCTGTCTTCTTCAGAACAACAACTTCAACAGCAACAATAACAACAAAAGCCTGATATCCATTCGGCAAACTCTACATATTTGTGGACATAGGGGGCAACACATTATGCCAATACTCACAATACATGTAACATTTCATAATAACATCTATTGATTAATTACTGGTAACTTTGCTGGTTCGTTCAAATAACAACTTATTCTGCTTATATTTCTATCAGGGTGTTATCGGGGAAAGAGTGCCGCCATTCAGTTTGTCTGTGAGGCAGAGAAATGTAAGGGAAGTATACTTCCCTAGGTGACCTGACTAGTTCCTATTTAAAAGCCTATAGGCTTTTAAATAGGAACTAGTCAGGTCACCTAAAGGGTTCTAATGATTGGGAGATGTAGATAGACTTGGGAGGAAAACTTGACATAGTGCTCTGGTCAAGCTGTCAGTGGAAAGTTTATGACTTAGAACTGACAGTGCCCTGGGAGGACTCAGTGGAGGAGGCGTATGGAAGGAAAAGGCTTAGCCACGCAGAGTTGGCAGCAGAAATAGAACAGCGAGGTTGGAAGGTTAGGGTTTGTCCAGTAGAAGTAGGATGTAGAGTGCTTGTAGCACAATCAGCTATCTCATTGCAGGGAGAATTGGGAGTGTGTGGACAGAATTAGCAAAAGAAAATATAATAAAAAAGGAAACGTAAGACAAAGCAGTTAAAACAAGTCAGTGGATCTGGACGAGGAGATACAATATCAGTTGTGGACCAAAACAGAAATAAGAATATATTCAGTAGGGGGGGGTAGAGCATACAGCCTATGTACGGAGTCTGGGTCCATTGAACGTGGCAGTGCTGTAGGGTTGGATTATTAAATTGGGGTGGTCTACTAGTGGACATCATGGACAGTCGAAGCTGGCATGGACGGGGGCTCTTGGAGCCAGAGCTAACTGGTTAGCCTCTCGGAGGTATCGTGGGCTTTACTAAACCAAACATCAGTGAAGGGAGGTGCCCACTTGATTACTCTAGTGGTGTGCTGGCTCTCCCTGCCCATCTGTTCTTTCTATCACAGGCTTTGGGGGGCATCAGGAGCCATATGGTGGGCTACTAAACTTAACACTAGGGGGCATAGTGGGGTGGTTTTCTCCACTAAAGGCGTTTTTCCACCGCAGGAACTTTATCTCGGAACTAGGGACTTTACCCCTGAACTACGTGCGTTTCGACCGGAGGAACCAGTGTCTAAATTTAGTTCAGGGGTAGATAATCTCCCCTCTGAAAAGCCCCTGCTTGTGGGGGAGTACTTTTCAAAGGTCCTGGGACTTTCGGTTGAATATAACGGTGTTTGTGAAGTTTACACGGTTGTTGGAACACAGAGGGAGTACCTGTGAATGCATACTAGTTCAGTTTTTTATTAAGATTTAAAAATATTATCTAATATATATTTTTTTCCCCATATGTCACTGGCCTGATTTGCACAATCTACCCAAGACTTCAGCCCACGGTTGAAATGTAGACAACAATGGGGGCACAGGAACCTTTTAGTTCCGGGGAAAGTAGTTCTGGTGGCTAAAAGACCCCGGAACTCTTGGTCGAAATGCACCTTTAGTGCTCATCCTTTCTTAAGTACCTTGTGTTTAACTCAAAATATTCCTCAAATTGTATTATATACACTGATTTCATTCATTTCATACATTATTATTATACTTGAGGGGACTTCCGATTTCCTATTTGGGTTTTTTTATTTAAATAATAACTCATCATGTGATTTCTGAGTCTGCAGTGTTTCATTTTTATTTCAAATATTAATATTGGGATATTTCAAAAATCCATTCGAATGCAAAACAAACTACCTTTTATATCTACAATGTTAAATGCAGGAGTAGGTACTATCGTGTATTGATACAATGTTTTTCTACTAGCACTCCACATTTAAGGCACAGCAATGTTACCATCCACACCTAAAACAGAAGATGCTGCATCTATAACTCCAACTTCACCTCTCTTATCAGTGTTGTGTAACAGAGAGATATTTAATATATGCAAGTGAATAAGTCACGTCTGTGAGCTTCTGATGCTGCTAATACATGTTTAAAGCTAATGTCTGGTGTTTCCAATGTTATCCATAACACTGACAATAACTTCATAAACATATGATTTATTCATGTAACATAATCATTGTTTTGCTTTGCCTCTTGGTGGTATGTAAACTTTATTTCTTGAATTTTGTTCCAGCCTCAGGAAACATTTAGTCCATAATTAGTCTATTTTACTAACAGACACATGTAGTAGGCCTCTACAGAAAGCTACACATGTAAATGACTAAGCTGAGCTATGACTGGTAAAAGTTATCTGTAATGAGAGCACTCAGTGCTGAGAAACGGTCTGAAATATTCATAAAGCTGCAGTCTCTCCTCACTCATCAGGATTTCTCTCTGTTTCCTTTTCTTCTTTCATCGAGCCCTCGCCTGCCTCTCTCTTTCCCTCACTTTTCTCTCAACTCAAACTACTTTTTTTCCTGCATTGATCCACTGTTAAAGACTCCAGAGTAGCAAAGCAGTAAAGTGAGCTCTCCAAACTTTCATGCATGACAGAGAACTTTCCCCAGATAATTCTGTCTCCTACCCTGAGACCGGCCCCTGCCTCATCAAACACGGCACCCGTCTGTGTCCATTAACAAAGAAGGACAGGAAATGATACTGAGGAAAAGTTCATCCCTAAATGAAACTCACTCTTCCCATTGTCCCCATTAGCACCCTGCAGTGTCTGCCTTATCCAAAACCTTAGTATTCCCCAAAGCATGAAAGGAATCAGTGCCTCTTTGAAACTGCCTCCTGTCTCTGTACTGAATTGGATTCCTATGACACTTTAAATTACAGGGTAGAGATATGGAATAATAACATGGGGAAGCTAATGTAGGTGCTGGTAATTTGTGGCAATTTTCAATTTACTTGATCAAACTGCAATGTTATTTTCTTCCCTGCCACTTTATGGCATGGTGTATTATGTATTCATTTGAACACTAGAGGGGGCTACAGGCCATACTTTGGTTTTCTGAACAGGGGAAGTCATTCATAACTAAGAGGCCCAGAGTCATACACAGGGCGCCCCTGGCAGAGGCAGTATAGGCAAATGCTAGGGGCGCCGGCCATCCATAGGGGGCGCCGCTACATGAGTGGGGAAGACAATTTGAAGTCAACAGGAAAAGCAATATTGTTTTATCTAGTTTAATTTTGGATTAAATTGCAGAATGATGCCAGTAAACATTTAAAAGCTTGTGATTCACTTTTGGTTTTAAAATAATGGCATGCAAATCATTTTTTGAAGTCTTTAAGTGTTCATGATTTACTTGTTTTTGTTTTGTTATTGTTGTTTTCCTTACACTTTGGAAGCTGTTAGCTTAATTAGATAGAAAATGTAGGCTAGGCTTAAATAAGCATTTTGCTTCTGCCTTTTCAGTCATCACTTAATACATTACTGTTGCTTTGTTTAAAGTGTCTGCACTGTGGAAATGATTGTGTTATATAAATTCTACTACTATTACATTATGCATTTTGAAATTGTATAATTTTTTTCCTGCTAAATATCAGTGTTATTACCATCTTATTAATGTTCTCTTAGAGGTCATTTTTATTTTAAAACAAAAGAAACCTGTAAAACATAAAGCTGGATGTCAGTTGTCTTTCAGTGTATATGTGATGTGATTGTTGGAGTTGGTTATAATACAAGGGGCACCAGTTAAAATCTTGCCTAGGGCACCAAGTCGGTTAGGGCCGGTTCTGGTCATACACAAATCTGTCTGCTGCAGCCTAACTTGTAAAATGGTTGGACATTGTTTAAAACACAACAAGTTATCTTACATAGTCAGTCTATTTCTCAACCAAAACTTCCTCATTCTCAGAATTATCACTTCATCTCAAGACCTTCCTGTTTACAGGAGTACTGAGTATTTGCAGACACTCTCAAGTAGTCAATAATCACTGATGTAAATGAATTTATACACAACCCACCTTTATCACACTATGCCACACATTCTAATACATGATAAAGTAACACTGGTTTAAAAACATTTGGAATAAAAACATCGCAGGTGTGATATTTAAGGCTAATGGTAGACTCTGGGGTGGCCAAACTAGGGCACTGACTTATGCAGGGGTGGCTTTAAGTATGTGTGCGCATACAAATAAATAAATATAATTTATTTACCATTTGGATCTCCACTTGTCATCAGAATATTGCAAATGTTATAATTGGTAATTTCTTAACTTTAAAAAGGTTACACAACAGAACATTCACATTTAAATCTGCCAAGTTTCGGGGCATTGGTGGCCAAGCGGTCTAAGCGCCCCACGTTCAGAGGCTGTGGTCCTTGTCGCAGAGGTCACACGTTTGATTCCAGCCTCTCTGCTCCCCATATTTCCTGTCTCTCTTCGGCTGTCCTATCCATGAAGGCAAAAATGCCCCCCCCCCCCCAAAAATAAATAAAATAAAATCTTCCAAGTTTATTTATTGTAAGACTCATGAAGAAGAGACTTTCAAAATACTAAAATGTTGCCAATAAATTTATGTTTGACAGATAGACTGTGTGTAAGAGTTTGCAATTTTTGATGGACTCACTCTTCTCCCATACACCTGTCTTCTAACATGCAGGTGTTACGCTTTTCTTCAGTTCAGAGGAGCAACAAAAGACAATATGCTACATTTAAATGTAAAAATAAATAAAAAAGCTACAGCAGCGTGTTGCAAAACAGTCCAAATAGACTATTTGATCACCTGACTCTGATACAACCATAGGCTGTAGCCAATCATAGTTCAGGATATTAGGGTGGCACCTGAGGTGGCAATCAAATGTCAAGGGGGGCCATTTATGTCAAGGGAGTAATTTATTTTTAGCCCTGGACAGCATTATTATTATTCTAATCATTGCTTTAACATTTATTTATCTTATTCAATTATTTATGTATCTATTTTACTCCCTGTATTCATCTGATCTCGTCAATGCTACCTTATTTTTTTTAACTTTTCTAGCTCATTTTATTAATTTTACTGTGTTGATTTTATTGTATCTTGTTTTTAAGTATTTTATTAATAATAATGCCTTTTTTAATGTTACCATTGCTGTTGTTTTCTGTCTGTTATTTTGTGAAGCACTTTGGGCTGCATGTTTATATGAAAGGTGCTATATAAATAAAGTTGAGTTGAGTTGAGTCCTGTGAATAAATGAGAGAGCTGATATAATCCTAGCACAGTAATGTCCATTACATGAGTCAGTCCTCTGGACAACAAACTCTGTACATCAACAATGCCCAGAGGATGCAGTAGCATTTTAAGGAGGTTAGAGAAATGCCATTAAATACTCGTGGCCAGCATCTTGAACTTTTCAGTAAAAGTGCTGCAGGTTGTTGTTCAGCATGGTAGGACTTACTGTGAAGCTGAGAGTAAAAGTGTTTATGGCAGAAAACCTCTGAAGTTCATTAGATAAACATGGGACATGTGAGCCCTGCAGAGGCTTGGTCAGCTGATCCCTGCCTTTCCTAGAAAAGTAAACAGTGACAACTCATCAGCTGTGTTGACCCACGAGCATCTAACAACGATGCTGTCGAGTATTTGCATTTAATTTACGTCACTCTACACACGTTCATAGAAAATGTTATCTAGACCTATGATCCAGACTCATGTTCAGCCCTGTGAGGATTATGTTTTCGCTCAATGGTCAAGGATACAGTACACGTGACGTCATGACGGGAACACCCTTTCTATTTAAGGTCCCACTGCCGCCTCCTGTTCATAACAAGCCCCTTGTTGGAAAATGTTGAAGTCAATCGATTTCTGCTGACGGTATGTCCACATTTGTTGTTACCTTGTTACTGTACAAGATAATTTTCCTCGAGGTACATTTTCCTGAGCTGCCCTGGTCTGTGTGCTGTCTGTGGTAAACACAGACGCGTGCTGATGCAGCATTATACAAACATGGGAAACTCCTGTGTCGGGTGTGTTAGTGAAATTATTAGTAAATGAACTATTCTAAACCACTCGGATTATTACCGAATGGACTCGGATTATTACCGAGTACATTCGGTAAGAAATTACGACGAGCACTGGACTACAGCTGAAATGGTAAACCGGTCACTGAACTAACAATAGCAATGCACTATACTGACTGATAGTAACGGTACCGTAAAGTAGTGTTTGTGATTTGTCGAATTCAGCAAAAAAAAGTTTTTCTCGTTATTTACTTTTTGCCTTGATAAGTTCTTATGCTGTATTGGAAGAAAGATACTCGATAAAGTAAGCCACTGCATCATTTGTTTACAAGTTTAAAGGCGTTAACATGTACTCCACTAGTGTTAGCGTTCTTTCTGATGGTACCTGAACGCAGCATAGCTGACCCTCGACGGATCCGGAGCAGGGCGGTATGAACCAACTCCGTCAAGTAGACCAGAACACAACACGAACAACGGACATGGCACATTCAAAATTAAGGCACCAAAAAGCAGGGGAATAATTAAATAATATTATATTTGCTTTATTTCATTTAGTTAGAAAAGCACTCACAACCTTTCATAAATGAGCAGCCTAAAACCACACTGTTAATAATAACTTAATTTATATAGCACCTTTAAAAACAAATGTTTACAAAGTGCTTCGACAAACAAAGCATGATTTGAATAATAAAGTAAACCCCTTTAGACAGAGAGGAGGAATTTTAACAATGCAATGCAAAATGCAACGCAAGAGGTTAAAAAGAACACACATAAATGAAACAGAATGAAGTGGTGGGACAATAGACCAGTAAATCATAGTTGAGAGGTTTTTCAAGGGTAAATAGATAATTGTATTATAATTATCTTTGCCATATTATATTATGTTATATTACATTATTATTGTAACTACAACTCATGGTCATATTACTATATTACTAATAATAAACATAATCATACTACTGTAAAACATTACAGAAGCTCACGATAAAAGTTACTTTGATTCATATAAAAGCACCATCTGTTTTGAGCCTAGAATGTGTGACTGTATGACTGTGTGACTGTGTGACTGTGTCAAGTCAAGTCAAGTCAAACTTTATTGTCATTCATCTAGATAGCTTGTATACAGCTGAACCTAGTTGCGTTCCTCACATGGCAGATGCAAAGCAGTGCAAATGCAAATAAAACGACAGATAAACAATACACGGACAACAAAGACAGAATGTAACTAAATTTAGACCTTAGTCCAGTCCAACTGGTCGAAATTCACGTAATTCCGGGGTAAAGTTCCCTCGGTCGAAAAACGTCTATATAAGTATATGTGCAAGTGTGCTAAAGCAGGACAAACAAGTTGTCCGTGTTTGGTGCTGCTGTATAATTTGCTGCAAGCACTATCTAAGAAGACAAGTCATCGAGGTCCTGAAAAATGCTCTCCAAAAATGTGGTATCTGGTATTTCCCCCCAAAATACTAAAACACATCGTTTCAATTTTGTTTTAATGAAAGTTTTTTTTTAAATCAACTCAACTCAACTTTATTTTTATATCACCTTTCAAACATAAAAACATGCAGCCCAAAGTGCTTCACAGAATAACAGACAAACAGAAAACAACAGCAATAGTAAAAATATAAAAGGCATGATTATGATAAAATACTTAAAAATAGAATAAAAAAAATACAGTAAAATTAATAAAATATGAAATAGTGGAAAGAAAAGTTAAAAATAAGGTAGCATTAACAAGATTAGATGAATACAAGAAATGTATATATATATATATATATATATATATATATATATATATATATATATATATATATATATATATATAAATAAATAAGATGAATAAATGTTAAAGCAATGATTAAAATGATAATGATTAAAATAATATTAAAAAATAATAAAAATAATGCAGTCCAGGGCTACAAATAAATTACTCCAAATTAAAAGCTAGATTAAAAAGGTCAGTATTGAGTTTATGTATTGGAAAATAAATTCATAAAACATATAATGTATTTCAATCCACTATTTCTTTATTTATTACACACTCTTAGTTAAATAATGCCCAGTGTAGTCGTGTTGCAGAAAGTTCATAAATAGACATTTTAAGTTGAAAGCACAAAGCGGAAGTGACGTGTTTCCTCTCGTTGACATAACGCTTTTTGGTTGTTCTTGTTAGCTTACACTAGCTAGAAGTGCTAACTCGTTGTGTAAGATCATCTGTTGTAATATCCATTGTGTGGGATGAGTTGAACCCTTTGTGTAGCGTCAGTGCGATACTTCTGGGGTTATGTTTTATTCCTGATATTTATCTTCACATCGTCCCGCTCTCTGACGTTGAACAGGACGGCGATGGGTGGCGGTGGACCGACGGGTTGCTCAGCTTCGCTTTCCCTCAGACAGATGTCTCCCTGCAGGATGAGCAGAGCAGTTCATCTCTGATCCACCCATCTGTGAGGCTGCAGAGAGTCGACACACCGCTGATAACATCAACAAGGTAATATTGGGGGTTTCTCTTCAGCTCTGAATGTGTTTAAACGACCTTTAAATCACAGTTTAAACACAGCCAGCAGTCACACTTTGCACACATTAATAATCATATCGCTTTACTTGTATTGTTGTTCTTTAAGTAAAGTTTATACGAAAATACAGTAAACTTATTTATGTTTTCTAGCTTGTTCCTGCCATCAATCACTTTGTTTATGTCCACTATGGAGACCTGTCAGTTGACTTTGGCTGTGAGAGGAGAAACATCCCCAGGTAACATAGCTGCTGAACTCTACTGTACACATTTAAAGAATAGACAGTACACCTGTCATGACACTTTAAAACAAATCTCTGTAATATACTGGTTTATCGTTATTACTTTTTTACATAGATGATCTCTTATTTATTTTTTTATAATTTAAATTTTTCAAAAAGCAGATATAAATCACAGTGTAGTTTCATACAATGGTTTTTGTTTTTCTAAACATACATGAACAAGAACACCCCTCCCTACCCCTCCCCCTCCCCGCATACCTGTTGTAAAGTGAGACGGACAAGTAGAAACGTCAAAGACGTGGCATGTCATTTCTGTCGTCCAAAGCATAATTATAATGTTAAAAATATATAAAGTTTTAAAAATACCACATTACAATACTCAACTCTCTCCACTTTACCTACTCATATGAGTTTTCACTATTAAAAAAATCAAATTTAAAGAGCAATTGAGCTCAAAAATACAGAACTGTCCTTCCTGGATAACGTCCGGGCTTAAAATCTAATACAAAAATATGCCAAAAATGTCAGAAATCTTAATAAAAGAATTAATTATGTACTGGGGCATAATTGTGTTGATATTTGCAATGATACCCACAAATATTGTCACAATACTGAGCTTATTTACATATTTATGCAAGAAATACTTTTGTCTACATATTTGGATTTACGAATGTCCTTCCTGGGTAACACACATAAAGTGGCTATATATTACCATATTTGGATTTGGATAGTCATGTGACAGGCTATTGTATCGGCCAACAGTTTCTGGAGGACCCCCAAAAGATATCACATGGTCAGAAAGTCTCTCTTAAAATGTTGATATTTTGACCTTTTCGGTCACTGGTGCACTATGTCCTCAAATCATGTGTCTTTCTGGATAACGCTAATAAAACTTGTATTATGTTTATATATTTAAAAATGACCTATCTCATGTTAAATATGACATTGGTGTGTTGAAGGTTAAGCAAACATTTTACACAGTATGACTAGTTAGTGCCTGATTATAAAGGGAAAATATTGTTTTTGTCCTTCCTGGATAACGATATGTCCTCCCTGGATAACAAAGATCTTCTGTTACCCAGGACATGTCCTCTGTTATCCAGAGTGGACAGGTTAATCAATACAGATTTATATTAGTATATGTTGCTTTTTAGGCATTGACTTGATATCGTTATATTATATTAATAACAATATTATGTATTTTTTTACTTTTGTGGCATTTTTTGTCATTATTTTTCACATTATTCAATGATAGCAACACTGGTCATTATCATAGATTTTTATGAAGTTTTTGCCCATAAATGAACCAATAATATGCTTTAATAAGTTGCAAAGCCTGCAGAGCTAGTTCAGGCAAATAAGGTTTTAGTATAGCTTTTGATATTTAAGGTTCAGTTTTGTCCTTCCAGATGCAGCTGTCTAACAAAGAGAGGCAGAGACTTTTCAGGGCCAGGAAGAATGCTGACCCAGGAGCTAGGGCTGAGTATCTTTAGAAAAAGAGAGAATGGTATTGTAATGTAGTAATGAAATGACAAGGCAGTTAAGTTAAAAAGAACTTCAAAAGGCTTAGATATATTAGTTAAGCAATGTGTCAACTTAATGAACTCATGGACAACACGCCAGAACCTATTCATGAATCCGCTCTTGAAGCTGAATCTGAAGTTGCATTTCTGCATAAGTTACATTGTTGCATGAAACTAAAGATTAAAAGATGAAAGAAAAAAAACATCTTTTCAAATCTTTAAGAGTTGCCAGTCTCTTTGTAATACAGTATGTTTGTTAAAAATGATGTTCCTGAAACAGCCTTTAATGATAATACTTGATCCTGAAATCTTGCGTTGGTCATTCCTGGCTAACAGCATGTCATTCCGGGTAACAATGACAGTCAAGTAATTTAACCCAGATTTTCATGATATACCACTCAATCATGTTTTTTGAGTTGAGAATATAATAACAAAGCTTTTACCTTTACTGTTAAACATTTTAAGACATTTTCCATCATTTTTCTCTTTTTGTCATTGAATAATGTGTAATGAACAGGAACTAATGAAGCCATTTCAGTGAAAATGTCCATATATATTACATAAATTGTAATAAAAATCTTGTTTTCTGAGCAGTATTTGTTTGTTGTGCTCTAACTCTAGTTATCTAATAACTTTTAAATGACAAGAATTATAGATATTTTAATGAATTTTCAAATCCATTTCCGTTACCCAGGAAGGAAATTTTTCACGGAAAAAATCATGTGATTCACTGAAAAATGTTTATTGCATTTTTAAAACAAATTCCTGTTGTTGAGCTGTATACAGAACACTCTAATAAAGATAGAAAGTGTCTAAATAGGCATTTTTAGCCACTTTGGGTTTTTTTCAATTTTCAAATCCTTATTCGTCTTTGACCCTTATATATATATATATATAACCACAGTGACAGTGACTACAGAAAAAAACAAAAATAAATAAAACAACAACAACAACGATGATCTATTATTAAAGCGAGAACTAAGAGATTTTGCAATCTGCCCCCAAGTAATGCATTTGCACGTATTTGTCCAAACCAGGGAGCACCATGTGGACTGTTTTGTGACCTTGTTAGCATTAACTTTTCAAATAAGACAAATGCTACATAAAAATGCTGTAAAACATACAAAGAGTGATTTAGGTATCTTTCTTAATGTATGTAGGAGTTATATAAAACAATCTGATCATTTCTAGGTGAGGTGATTGCAGTTGTTGGTAGCTGTGAAGCCCTGGGATGCTGGAGCCATCAAAAAGCTGTGACCTTACAGCCTGATGCGGCCGATGGGTAGGTTACACTGTCAGTGTAAAGTCTCATGCATTTTAAACATGATGTTAATGTGTAACAGTATCATCGTAAAATGTTAACTTCTGTGTTATTATCTGACAGGAACACGTGGACTACAACTGTCACTGTTCCCAAAGGAGCTGTCTACAAGTATCGGTATTTGAAAGGCTTCTTTCTGGAGTCAAAGGTGAGCAGAGCCTTAAATACGATAACACTGTAACTTTAAAAGTGCAGAGCAGCTTGCTCAAAATAATCTTTTAGCAGCAATACTGGCTGTTACTCATAAGGCTTTTAAGATAAATATGAGCAAATGTAGGATAAGTGTGAACATTGTTGCATGTTGCGTTATGTGATGATAACAGGTTTTCTGTTTCAGCTCGTTGGCTGGAAGCAGAGAAACCAGCTCTGTCATTTCCTCTGCTTTCTTTAAATTGTATTTAAAAACAGTAGATGTAATTACCACAGTTTAAGCAAAGATCAGGCCTAAGATTTGTGTAGCACTGTCTCTTGATCTGTGGTTTTGCCTTGAGAAACATTAATGAGTCAGTGTTCAGACCCAGGTTGACTAAGCAGCAAATTGTCAGCTGGCTTGCTCTAATCCAAGCGTTTGATCCTCTGCTAAGCTCGACTGTATATAGATGAACACAAACGCACATGGGATCAAAATTACCTGTAGGAGAACGAGACAGAAAGCTGTTCACATTGTCATTGTCTCTTTTTGGCATGCTTTATGTTTGTTTTTTTAGTTCAAGGGCAGGGTCCCATTGTGTGAGAAACTGCCCTAACTTGACTTTGTGATGGTACTGTTTAATTAGAATCAGAATCAGAATCAGCTTTATTGGCCAGGTATGCTTGAACACACAAGGAATTTGACTTAGGTAAACTTAATGTGAAGCACCTCACCTTGGCTTTGGCATTAGCTTTCAACTCACACTGCAGGGTTTGACAAGTTAACATGTACCAGTGTGTTGACTTATTCATGTGGTCTGAGTCATGCTTGAAATGTAAGAAACGGAGATTACTGATATGCATGTGGGAGCACGCTAGCAGCAGAACAGAGCATGCCACCTTTTATCTTGATTATAGACCCCAGAGCGTGACCAGTGGTAGAATTTAAAGACCAAGTTCCATTCCAGAGGAGGTTACTGATATGGTGGTTGATAGATGTGGACTCTTATAGTCAGTGTGAAAAAAGTTGTGAGCATTAATACTGCACAGATATGACTTTACGGAGGTGCTCAGAAGGTTATATGCAGTGTTATACATTGGCAACCAGTCTTTCCCTGATGTTTCCTGTGCTGCAGACAGTGCTGAGAGTATTATAAACTACACACAAGCCATGTGATGCTACTGGAGATGCACTGGTTCTGAAAATCGGGGCAGATGCTGATAACGCTGTTTAAAATAATAACTCACTGATAGCTGATGTTTCTTCCATTATGTCCTCCTAATCCTTTGTGTCTGTGAGAGTATTACATTTTTTCGAGCGGTCCCTCTTCTTGACATTTCACAGGAACATGTCTTATAAACAGCTGGTCACTGATCTTACTCAGAGACAGGGCAATACTCCCACACTGCCGACATTTTCACGTTTGATCATGAAATAAAATAAGTGGAAAGCATAAGAAAACAAAAAGTGTGAAAACAGATTGCTGATTATGTCATGGCTGATATTGATGTTCAACTGATACATCGGCGCGTCCCTAGATGTCTGCACTTCTGAATCACTCCAAATTGAATATGTCAGGGAAAATAATCAGTGTTTGAAAATGAAAGCAAACTGATATAAGTTGGGTTCAAGTTAAAGCTGCTGTTGGTAGAAATGGTGTAAAAAACGTTACTTTTTTTCTGCTGGGTTTGGAGAAAAGGTCATAATACCCATCGGTACTCATCTGTAAGTGAAGTAATTTGAGACTATTGCGAATTCTCTGCATTTCCCTATGCCTTTATATCAAGCAATGTTATTATTCCCCTCGTTCCCGTTATGACGGACCAACCATAGCTAATCTCCTATCCTCTGTCCTGATTGGTTAAGGGGCAGCCCCTAGTCCTCCGATTGGTTATGAGTCCGGTACTATCATGACTACACACACCGATCTGCGTTGAGGGGGTAAGAGGAAATCTGGTTGGGAGGGATAGTGTTGACATTCAAAGTCCCTCTCTCTGAACAGATGTTTACTCTGTGACTACCAACAGCAGCTTTAACATGAGCAGTGTTTGGAGTTTTTCCTGAGTGTCATTGTTCATGAAGCCCCTATATTAACACTTTAAAATGATTGAGGTCAAATGTGATGCTACAGATGTATTTTACCAAAGCTTGATGATTTCCAATACAGAAAAAAAAACAGATTCATGTCACTGAAGAGTTGTCTTTTTTTCCCTCTTTACTAACAAATCCACTTTTCAGATTTCATCCCCTGCTGGCTGACAGCCCTAAATGGGGATTGGTGACTACAGCAGCTCCAATTTCTCTCTCACACTCTGCTCCCAGACCGGGCCGAAAAAAAAGCAGTGTATTGTGTCTAATGTAAAAACCCTAACATTGTACCCAACGTTGGAATTGCAGAGTGCAAGCGGTCCCTGTCAAGTGATAGTCAATGTGTGGGAGACCCATCAG
Source organism: Notolabrus celidotus (assembly GCF_009762535.1). NCBI lineage: Eukaryota > Metazoa > Chordata > Actinopteri > Labriformes > Labridae > Notolabrus > Notolabrus celidotus. The sequence goes on from NC_048284.1 coordinate 23,039,468, forward strand.
CAGCCTCGCAAGATGAGCCCCACAGGTATAGAACAACAATAAAGAGCTGAAATTGCGGTTAAAAGTGTGTCATACTCAAACCCCCTGTAGACCTCCCATTCCCTGCACTTTTCTTTATGTAACTAAACAGATGTGGGACTAGAAAAAAGGGTTAGTGTGATCAGAAAAGGTCAAAAGCTAACCTTTGGTCTGTTTTTCATAAACATAAATATCAAAATTAAAATCCAGTGTTTCTCAGTGTAAGCCTCAGGAGCTTCTTGCATGCTTCAGCACTTTGGAACAGATGAGAGGTTACACTTTCTGGAATAGTTTTTGGACACACTGTGGAACAGGGTATATGTGATGACCTGTTACTGGAGACCTCTCTAGTGGAGACGCCATCATGGTGGCCTAACAGAAAAATCTCATTTAGAATGAGCTGGATGGGAAGAGCAGTTGCCACCCTATCTGCACCCTGCTTCATGTCCTCTTTGACCCCAGCCTGTCCCCCCATTGTTTCATTGTTTGCAAATCCAACTGTAACTATTTCTTCAGTAGAAAAGGAATGCATAGGAGTAGAGGAATTTAAATTCTAAGCTGTTTTATAATCATTCTACTAAATTCACCTCTGTGACTTTTTAAACTGTTCTACAAAGTTCAGGCAAATCATATTCAGAGCAGTGTTTGAATTCTCCATCTTGTTTTCAAGAGTTGTAGCTACGATTTCAAATATTCCTCTTGCTCTGGTTTGATTTGACCTCAACTTTTTTACACTTCCTGCTTCATGTTTTTAACACACTTTTTCTTTCTGTGCAGCTTCCCACCAGAATATTGATGACGGACAATTTGGAGTTCACAGTAAGTCTGATTTAAAAAACATAGCATGGCACTCTTTGCTTTGCAGGTTGAAGCTCAATGTACACATATCGTAAAACTACATTGCTTACTGATGCGTGGGAACTACATTCCCTACAGACACTCATTGTGACTTCCTATTTTTCCTGGTCTTTTATCCGAACAAAACAAACAGTCGTCTCCTCCCTGCTTTTGTCACCGCCACCAGCTCTCTTGTCAGCAGTCATGGGAGACAAAGTGGACATACATTGTCGTCTAATGCTTACTGTGTGCGCCCTCTCTTTTTTTGCAGATGGACTGAACTGTGTGGACTCTGGGTGGCTGACGTGCCAGACAGAGGTTCGCCTGCGTCTGCACTATTCTAAGGTGTCCCCGGTGTCCATCACCAAGAAGAAATTCAAGAAGTCTCGCTTCAGGTAAGCATGACACAGTGGAGGAATTCAACACCACTCAGAGAAAGTTCTGCTTAAAAGCGACATGAGACAGAACAGAGTAGCATGGCATTGATACTATTACCTAACCTGACCTGTAACCTAAGTGAAACAAAAACCCTGCATTAAGCATCACCATGAGAGAAGCTGAAATAACCCTCCAAGTACATTTGACTGGATCTGTTTTCTTTCACTTGTCGACACAGAATCAAGCTGACATTAGAGGGCATTGAGGAGGAAGAGGATGATGATGATGAAGATGAGCCCAGTCCGACATCATGGCAAAAGATGACCACCACTCTGGAGACCAGTATGATTAGTGCCAATGGCTACAAGTCCCGTCACTCGCAGCCCGAGTGTGGGTATGCACTGGAGCCCTCTCAGTGGACCGAGTACAGCATCCACACCATGGACCCGGACAACCTGGAGCTCACCTTTGAGTTCTTTGAGGTGAATTTGGGGGAACAGTGTGGAGATGTTCTGATAATTAATCTTAGACCTGAGTTTTGGACAATATGAACACTCCTCCCATATTACTTTTGCAAGGACTACTGTTCTTAAGAAATAGAAACTACTAATTTCTTGGAGGGTTAGTAGATGACTAAGGGATCAGTACGTATGTGGGCTTACTCGCAGTTGTACTGATTTGGAGTTTTGTTTGTTTCGTTTGTCTACAGGAGGATCTGGGCGAGCATGTCGTCCAGGGTGACGCTCAACCAGGTTATGTGGGCACAGCTTGCCTCCTCTCCTCCTCATTTCAGGAGAGCGGTAAGGACGCAGGAGTTGCCACGCTTCCCATAATGGGTCGAAATTCCCGGCAGACCATCGGTAAAGTCAGAGGTAAGCTTTTGCACAAAATATTTCAATGATTAAGAGTGTGTGTACGCATGCAAAAGTTGACTCTTTACTTTCCAGTTCACACGATACACACTTGTTACTCTGTTCTAGTGGATTACCTGGTGATCCGACCCATCCAGGGGCTGCAGTGTGACATGAGCTCCTCCTTTACAAAGTACTGGAAGAAAAGAAGCACTCTTGATGTCGGCCACAGAGGAGCTGGCAGCACACACGCAGCTAAGTGAGTCCCAGTAATACTACTGGACAAACTTGAGTGGTTCAGAGTGTCTTACATAGTGTGCATACCAAGACCAAATAGTTTAGAGCATAACAATGTGAGCAAGTACCTCTGAATATCCTGCACTGGCTCCTTGTAAACAAATCCTCTTTTCCTTGTGCTCCACAGGCACCACAGAGTCACTGAGAACACAATCTCCTCCTTTAAAAGTGCTGCAAAGCATGTAAGTGAGGCACACAACTACAGCATATGATATGATAAATATCTTTGAAATGATTCCCTTTTAATTATGTTAATATTGTCTCTTAAGGGTGCAGCCTATGTGGAGTTTGATGTTCACCTCTCCAAGGATTCTGTTCCAATTGTATACCATGATCTGACATGCTGCATATCCACCAAGAAGGTAAAAGAAAGGCTTGTTTCACAGTGTTCAAATCTGTCATGTTAAACTTCTCTTGCTGTGTTGGTGTTTTCCATTCAGCGATCTGTGTTTCCTTGATATAAATGAGGAAAATGTGGTGTCAGCACTGAAAACTGTTTAATCCTTTCAGAAAAATGACAAGACTTCTTTGGAGCTAATTGAAGTGCCAGTCAAAGACCTGACCTTTGATCAGCTGCAGCTCCTGAAGGTAAAAACCTGATAAAAATGTCCAGAGGAGTGCAAGTTTGTGAAATACATATAGAAAAATGAACTTTGAACAATCATGCAAAGATGCAGTCACACAGGGTGCAAAGGGTTCTTGTATTTGTGCAGTTAACACACTAATGATGGATGGGATGAATGAAAATATAAAGAAAAAATATACTGATAGCACTAATTCATGTTCATTAAAATGATCTGAAATTCTCTGGAAACAAAAAGTGTGACAGTTTAATCTGTATGCTTTGTGTCGTTGTACAGCTGGCCCATGCCACTGCAATAAAAGAAAACAGTGACAAAGGTAGGGCTCCTTTGTGTGTTTTTGGAACTCTTTATCCTCTGACAGGACCAGACATACAACTTTTCATGCCATGTTTCAGAGCTATGTGCTGTCATTCTTTTTTTGTAGCACACAGATAACTAAGATGTAGGTACATATAAAATACCAGCATGGATTCAGTTCAGATCAAAGATTGCTTGTTTACCTCAGCAAGGATCATTTTGTTGTCACTAACAGACATCTGTTTTGTTTGTTCAGATCTGATGGATGATGACGATCATGAAATCGATGAGGATAAGCCATTCCCCTCACTCTCACAGGTGAATCACTTTAAAATAACTCATTATATTATTGAGTAGTTTTTTTATCTGAACGGTATTTGTTTGGCCTGTGAGGTTTCACTTCTACTTGTAGGAAATAAAAACTCTCAACTCAACTCATTTTTATGTATATATCACATTCAAGCATGAAGCCCAGAGTGCTTCACAAAAAAAGGGAGACAGAAAACAACAGCAATGGTAAAATGATACAAGACTAAAACAAGATGAAGGAAAGTAATATGAAATACTTAAAAATAAAATAAAATCATTGCAATATTATAAATACAATAAAATCAGAAAAACTAAAATAAGATATAATAAAATAAAAAATAAAAATGATGCTAGAACAATAGTAATAATGGTAATAATGCAGTCCGGGGCTAAAAAATAAATTACTCCAAGTTAAAAGCCAGATTAAAAAGGTAAGTCTTAAGTTTACTTTTTAAAAACCCCAGAGAGCTTGTTTTTTTAATCTCCAGAAAAATCCATGTGATTTACTTGTTTCTTACTTTCTCTCTTCACAGTAAACTTTTGATTGTCTTTGTCTTCCAAATGTAACATTATGATAAACATTCTCTCATATACGTCTTCCACAGATCTTCCAAAGTATCCCTGAGCATGTGGGCTTCAACATTGAGCTCAAGTGGATCTGCCAAATGAAAGTGGGTACACCAGGGATCAATAATCTCATCAGTTGTTTAATAAACAGGGCTAATCTGGTCTCTGGTAGAGTGTGGAGATTCACTTTATTTATTCATTTTGTTCTATGTGTGCTTCTTTATTGACAGGATGGGTCATGGGATGGAAATCTGTCCTCCTACTTCAACATGAACACTTACCTCGACATCGTCCTGTCCTGTGTGCTGCAGAAAGGCGGGAAGAGACGCATCGTCTTCTCCTGTTTCGACCCTGATGTCTGCAGCATGTAAGCACAGTTAACTACTGAGGATAAAATATGCATGGATTTGATAAACCAAAACACAGTAACTCCACCATGCAAAGCAGATGTAGACTTTGGTTGTTGCATGGAGAGTCCTCTCACAAAATCCCACAAATTTCATGGAATATAACAAAAGCCAATAAATTAGCACACATGGTTGTCAAATGAAAATACACTGGGAAGGTTGTTTTTTAGAGACTGCATGTCTATTCAGACTTTTCATCTAGTCAACAGATGTTCAGTTAACATAGTGATGTCAGAAATGCAGCTGCCAATTACCCTATAACTTGTTTCCCTACAGGGTGCGTCAGAAGCAGAACAAATACCCCATCCTCTTCCTGACTCAGGGAATTTCAGAGAAGTATCCTGAGCTGATGGACATCCGCTGCCAGACCACTCAGATTGCCATAAGTTTCGCCCAGAGTGAGAATATACTGGTGAGCATTTCTGACACGAAATCAAGTGTTCATCGCAAAGAAGCCACTGAATATACAAGACTTCATATTAATGTTTATTCGGGTGCATCACATCACTGATCCAGAATAATACAACAGGGCTCAAATCAAATGAAACAGACAATGTATGCAAATGCCTTGATGCAAATAAGGCGTCCAGTATGTAAATCCAATTGGAAGACAGGTTTTAAGATACAGATGCTCTCTCTACTTGCAAAGCAAAATCAGTCTGCAGTATAGTGCTGGTTTCAGAGCTACAGTTGCACACATTGGGACACTGTTACCAAACTACAGTCTAATTGTAAGAATGGTGAAACATATAATAATAATACATTTTATTTATATAGCGATGACCAAAAACTTAAAGACAAAATAAATACAAGCAAGGGACACAATTCAAACGAAACAACAGTACAATCACAAATTAAAAGCTAACTTAAAAAGGTGAGTTTTTAATAGAGATTTAAATATTGAGGGGTCTGAGCAGTTTTGGATATGTGTGGGGAGAAAGTTCCAGAGGGTAGGGGAGGCTTTGGAGAAGGCTCTGTCCCCCCATGTTTGGTGCTTAGTTATGAAAATAGCAGAAACTGTGCTTTGATCAATATTTGGAGTTTGTTTCACCGTCTAGTAACAAGTATTGCTGCAGTGACCTTCAGACTCACAGAAGTAGGCCAGCGCTCTCACACCAGTCAAAACAGAATTCCTCACAATAAACAAGTACGCTTGTATGGCGCTGTGTCAGCTGTCTCTGAGCAAGACATCCTTAGTGGTCTAAACAAAAGGAGAAACTGAGTCCAGACAGCTTATGCAGCATAATCTGAAAATATCTTCTGTTTTGTTGTTGAATCCTCATATGGAGCTCAGCTGACTTATACTGTACTTATTGTGATGGGGACATACAAACCCCACTTTGTGTTTGATATTTAATAAATGTTTAATTCATTCTTTCCTGCTTCTTCAGGGGATCAGTGCCCACACTGAGGAGCTGCTAAAAAACTTCTCCTTCATCGGGGATGCTCAGTCCAAAGGCCTGGTGGTGTTCAGCTGGGGAGAAGACAACAACGACCACGAGAACAGAAATAGGCTGAGAGAGCAGGGGATTGATGGACTCATCTATGATAGGTAGGTTTTAATTCAAGAGGCCGGTCTATGGCTGGGTCCTTTAACTCCAAATCATTTAGAGAAGACCACAAAAATATATTCTCTGTTATCTTTAACGATCAGCAAAAAGCAGCATAGATTGAAACGATATTGGAGGTGCTAGTCCTCCTTTACCAACATTCAGTTTATAGACTTTCATGCTAAGTCTGTGTTGATTCTCCTAGTTGTGTTTTCTAGCTGTAATCTCTGCCTGTTACATAACACCCTTCATTACATATTGTACTGTCTGACAGGCTGTGTCAAGTTCAGTCTGTGTTCACACAATCATTATTAGGCAGGGCTTTCATTTCTATTAATGTAATCCCTGCTTATTACCGTCATAACACTGACTGTTTACAAAGCATGTTTTATCAGTTTGTCACAGTTGTTCAGTTTTCAGAGTTATATAATAAACCTTTGGCTATCATGCTTACCACTTGGCACCTGATAAAATGTTTGATTATTCATCGAACATGTGAGTGCCAAAGCCGTTACATAAAGCTCTTAGGCCTCCTCGCAGAATGAAACAAGTTCCTCCAGCCTTCACAAAGCCGCATGGTCAGCAGGGATTGTTTGCTCAGCCGTTTCACTTCTGTGTTTCACTATACAATGACATTTGCTCCGTAAACAGTTTATGTTCCACTTTTACAGATCCCTGCTGGCTTTACATTTGAACTCAGTATTACAGCCCAGCAGTCTCTATTGATCAAGATTTGACTCTAACAAACATCTCAAAGTAGACCCTTGAACATCTCCAGGTTGTTGTTATAACTGTGCCTCTTTTTTTACAGAATTTGTGAATGTTTGGATCCATATTTTGACCCAGGTTCTTCAGATTCCCGTAATGTCTCTCTGGTTCCTGGCTGTGTTTTGGTTATGTACTCACTTTACACCCCCTGGCTGGATTTTGGTTTCCCCCTGATTACTGCCTGAGAACCCACATTTGATGCATTAATGAGGAACATTAAAAGTTCCTTAACAATGATGCAAGACGGTTGACTTCTCATGAGTCCTTCATTCTAACAGAAAAGGATTTATATAATAATCACAATGGCTGGTTAATCTTTTTGGATTTTCTAAAAGCATAGATTGTATTAAGCCCCGTCGTTTGATTGGTCAACTGCCATGTTTATCATTTTTAAGCTAGTCCGCCTAGCTGTCAGCTACAGGTGTCCTGTTTCTAACGCCTTTGTTTTGTTTGTAGAATTTTTGAAAGGCGTCATTGTCTCGTGCTTTTTATAGCACTCATTCTTTCACCAAGACCAAAGAGGCACCAAAGAGTGAATGGCTTGTTCATTGCATGAATCAGTGTTACTTGACATATTGGTGTCTGAATGAATCAGAACATGTGTGTATTTTGGTTTAAGCTGCTGATTTTAAGCTCAACGTCTACACCTAACAGCACCAAACCATGCACAGTGTTGAGTTTGTAAATGTGATCAGAGGATACTGGATGGATGTTTTAATTAACATATTCCTGAAAGCAACCTGCACTTTAGGTACTTTTATTTATCCCCACATATAGTGAGTCAGACGTCACTGCATAAGTTAATTTTCTATTATTTGCAATGTTCACATTTGGAGGCACTCAGCTTGTCCTGCTGTTTGGTTTCTTCATAAAAGGGGTGATTGCACTGGACGCTCTTTCCAAGCTTGAATGGTTGCACTGCTTTTAGTCTAGAACGGCTGTGTCATGATACTATAATCAGAATTTCTTGCTCAACTTGCTCAAGTCCTAGATTTATCATCTGCGATGACTCTTGCTTTAACAGATTGGGTTCATAAGTTGCACTATTTGGACTTTTTCAACTTAACTTCCTCCAGATGTCCCTCTAAATCTCTGCAAAAGATTCCATGATTGATACCACTTTGCCTTAATCCCATCACTGGCTTCATACCAATACGTGCTCACCTTAAATCTACAGTCAAGCAGCTGATTAACAGAGCTCTGTGTGGAGATAGTGGGGAAAAACCCTCACTCAGGGAAAAGCTTTTCTGTATCACCTCTACTGCGATAGAGCACACAATAGAGGACATTCATTTCACACTTGAGCCTTAATTGCTGAGAAGTGGGCAAAACATGTGATAACCCATTCTTTTCAATTCATCAGCAACTACTGACATGATCAGAGTCAAAACAGCAACCAGCACAATCAAACCCTTAGCTGTCAACATTAACCCTGGTGAAGCTATGTTGTTGTTGTACGATTGAATTCAATGCTGATCGAGCTATTGCTGTTCATTTTTTGCATCTTGACTGATGGATGTTATAACATGGTTGTTTTGTTAATAGATAACATTTCAATATATGTAAAAAAAAAAAAAAAAAAATTAAAAATCTGAATCAGTTTTTTTTTTATAAAAAAATCTTCCGAAGATTTTGTTCTTGTAAGGGTAAAAAGATTTTCTGCTAGGATGAACAACTCTTGTTTACTAGATTATCTTTGTAGTGACTTTAACATACAGTGTGACAACTTGCAGTTTTTACATGGGACGGTAACAAAGATATATTTCATATATATTTCAACCCTGTTACTAATCCCTGCGATGTGTTTTTGTACCAGTCAAGCACTGCAATGGCGTCTAACATTTAAAGAAACTTGTGTGGCACCAGTTTATATTTCTTATGATGCAATTGCTGAAAGATGTCTCTTCTTTTTTTCTTTAGGATCTGTGAGGACCAAGGAGAGCAGCCAAACATCTTCCAGATAGAGGAGCAGCACTCCCTGCAGGAGGTTATCACAGAGGAGACCCTAAAGAGCTCCAACTGCTCTTGCTACTCCATCCCGTGCTCCATGGCCCCCTGCGTCACCTCCAAGGTCCGGGCCGGCAGCGCTGAGTCCGACTCTGGACTCAGCTCCTCATAACCATCAATGGACCCAAAACACTCTGAAGAGGACCAAGGTGGCAGAGAGGGGGGTTATAAAAACATGAACAAGAGATCAGTTTTGTGTCCATAATCAAACACTGATAGGAAACATTTTAGTTTTTCCTCGTCATACATGATCACGAGAGTACAGCCTCTGAAAGCAGTTCCACTCCACTGTACACACTGTCACATTTTTTTGTCTATGCACATTGTTGAAATAAGTGGATGTTTTGCCAAAACATTAAGGCAGCCATATATTTTGATATCTTCTTTTTTTAGTGGTGGACAAAAGAAAGTTTGGAATTAGAACAGGATGTAAGAAGTTATCCAAAATAGTGGGCACATGTCAAAATGGTGATTTATTTCATATTTATTTAGCCAATATTGTGCTTTTTTTTTTTCGAGGTTTAAGTGCTATGAGAGAGTTCATATTTTATTTTAGCAAGGAAAAAGCTCAGCTGCAAGTTGTGAGGATTATGCTGTTATATCTTGTCTGTGCATGTAGCTACAACCATAAGTGTTATAGTCATTGTCTCAAATATTAAATTATAAGAAGCAAATGGTTAAGTGGGTTAAGTTTGCATGCTACGCATTGTACAAGACGATGTGCGTTTTCCTGCTAGTGTGGGTTGTTGCGAATGAATGCTCGCCTTTGAACTTTAAACTCTTGCTGATACACCGCAAAGGTATCATTGTGGATTTCAAACTGGATGTACTGTATCCTTTTTTTGATTTATTACCTTGATTTATGGAAAAGCAGAAGAATGTTATATTTGCTTCAGCGCACACGCATACCACAGCCTTAAGGGGAAAGCTTGTCACTTTCTTGAATTTTTTTTTTCCAAATCACCAGTACCTCACTTGTCATTTCTTAGAATAGACTTGACTAGAGGAGTTTGTACAGAATGAACACTTGATCTTCTTTCCTGTAAAACATATTTAGCTTCACATTGCATAAGACTGATGCTGCATCTTGAACACAGCAAATCAAACTCATTTATAGTAGTCTGTGTACATCTTTCCCGTTATTCAAACTTTTCTTGGTAAACTAATAACCGAGTCATGCATGGTTTGTATATGTCTACATGAATATCAGGGGCTAAGAGTCAATCCAGTGTAAGGTGTTAATTGCCACTTCAGGAAAGAAGATTTTATGTGGTAATGTAAATAAAATCAGAACCTATATTTGTTGATTTTGTCCATGGCTATTCTTTCAAACACAGGTATTGATCCATTTGTCTATTTATTTATTTTTTTGCAGGTTTGTCTTATTGCAGAAGCCTCATATTTACTGAAGGATTTGAACAAACCCAAAATCTTTTGTCAGTGATCTTATGGCCCCTTCAATATTGAAAAAAATATGCAAAAGCATTAACTTTTACATTTCTAAACACAAGTAGTGGAAGAAAGATGCTTCAAGACATTTTTAAAAACAGTTAAGACATTGGCAACAGGTCAGTTTGTTGAATTAACGCCAGAGGGACTGTTTCTATGTTTTTTTTCTAAGACATAATCTGCAAAACTTTGTCAATAGCTTTAAACATTGGCCATAAGCTGATTTAAACTCTGCTGGTAATATGAAGCACATGTTTTTCTCCCTTTTAATCCAGTCTTGAGTTATCAAACATTTGTTTCAATCATGTGACATGATTAGAAGCTCTTGGGTAAGACAAGCATTAGTTACATTTAATGCTTGATTTGTGATGATAATAGAACATACATTAATCTGACTTAAACTCACAAAAATGCCCACCAAAAATTGAGTATGTACATAATACTAGTTAAAAGTAAGAGGCCTGCATTTTAACAGCTCCATGTATCACCATGTAAGCCTCCAGGGACTGCAGTTCAGCCTTTACTTAATGATTAATAAGGAAACATATGCCCAATCAGCAGCAGCAGGCGCAACTTGCATTATGTACAAGGACACAGCTATCAGGAAGCGCTGATGCACCTTGAAAACTGACAATGATTATGTCAATGAAAATCCCCATCCTTTGGCAGGTTGGCTACAAGTTAAGGGACCACTTTTTCTATGCTAGTTTAACTTGGACAGACCTCAATGATAAAATACATTCACACCAAAACAGGATAAATGCAATGAATAGAAACAGTGGCTGCGTCTATTAAGTGGCACAAGTCATATTAAGAGCCTTGTTGTGCATGCTGATGTAAAGGTAATCATAAGAATATAAGATGTATAAATGAAATCTATAAAAAATAAAAACCTATCTATGGCCTATGTTAAATATGTCTAAGTATGACGATTAGTAAACTAATTGCAGTGGTGGACCAAGTACACAGCTTCGTTACTTAAGTCAAAGTATAGATACTCCAGGTCAAATATTACTCCAATACAAGTGAAAGTTGCTCTGTCAAATTATTACTTGAGTTAAAATACTGAAGTACTGCCTTTTAAAAATACTTAAGCATTCAAGTACTTCTTAAAATATCTCAAAACATTGTATTTTCAAAATACATAAATGCAGTCAAGAATGCATAGGAGTACATTCTGTTACATTATGTTTATTTAGAAACCATTACTTGAAATCTCTTAAAACTTTACCATGGAATAAAAACAGACACTAAGTTACTCAAAGCACAGACAACTTAGTTTGTAATGTTCATCTGGAATGAAACAAATGTTATGTAGCTCAACACGCTTTCTCAGATTGGACAGTGAATGTTTGTATGTTTGGGCAGAGTGGGAAACAGGGAGAACATTTCAAACGATACATATCGTTCTTCATTTCAAAAACCTCTAACACGGGCTGAAGATATGGACATGGGTGCTCAGATGGAGAATTATAGCCATCATTACCACTTCTACACGAACTGCCTGATCTGAGTGAAATTTGCTCTGTGTTTGCTCCACGTTCAACCATGGAGACGCATGATTTTAGTTACGACTAAACCACTGAGACAAACAGAACTACACAAACAAATTTTACTGTCTTAGGGATCAGATTTCAGAAAAGAGAAGGAAATTCATGAGCTGACTTCAAAGCAAAAATAGTGAGTAACTAGAGCATTGATAGAAATGTAGTGGAGTAAAAAGTACAGTAATTGTCTTCTGAATGTAGTGGAGTAAAAGTAATAAGTTCCCCCAAAAAGTAGATCCTCAAAAAAATGTACTTAAAGGCACTATGAGGAGTTTTTCACCAGCTGAGAAACAAACTGAAACCAACACTGATGCCTCTTTATGAACTTCAAAAGCAAACAAAACCATAAACAACAACACTGATACCTTATCTGTTGTCATTTTTAATGCCTTAAACCACTCTGAGGGGGTAGGTGTCAGACCACATGATTGACATTTGGCTTTAGAAACACCCTTTTTTGGCAGTTTTCTGTTACTCTCCACCACTGACTAATTGTAATACGTGACACCTGTGCTTTTACTGCAAACGCAGTGGAATTGTCTCAGCATTGCTTTGTAAACTCATTACTTGTATTTGAGGAGATGACAACCATAGACTGTATAATACAATGTATACTACAGAACACAATTATCACATATACAGGTGTGCTCATAAGTTTACATACCCTGGCAGAATTTGTGATTTTTTTTGGCAATTTTTCAGAGAATATGAATAATAAGAGAAAAACTTTTTTTTTCATTCATGGTTAGTGGTTGGGTGAAGCAAAATTTTTTATCAAACAACTGTGTTTACTCATTTTATATCATAAAGACAACAGAAGCTACCCAATAAACCATCAATTCTGCCAGGGTATGTATACTTATGAGCACAACTGTATTTGCGGAGTCAGTTGTAATGTGAAAGCGCCCTCTGCTGTACAATGACACTAAGCACAGTTAGCATGTTGCACTGATTGTGTTTCTTCTAAAGGCCTTTGAAAGCACCGTTTTTGTATTTAATCTTTGTATAAAGTTGATAATCAGGATATATATGAATTCGGTTGAAAATTTAAAGACAGTTTATGAAGCAACGTTTGAAATTTGCCATCACAAATTACGTAAAATGGGGTTATAAAAATAGCTTTGTGTTTCGCTGGGAGTTGTAGTTTCTTCTTCAGGGAATCTTACTGCGTTTGTCGCGTAGAGGACTACATTTCCCATGATTCCGCAGTGCTCGCCTAAGCCACAAGCAGGTGCACGCCCACGCTAAATAAACCCATCGACTGTAATCCTCACTGTACACAGCGGGATCCTCTGCGGGTATTTTCCTTCATTACTAGAAGTTTGAACCAAATAAAGCGATAAAATGGACAACTCCGGGAAAGAGAAGGAAGCGATTCAGCTAATGGCGGACGCTGATAAAAAAGTCAAGTCCTCTGGCTCCTTTTTGGGAGGGATGTTTGGAGGGTAAGACAGCATTGCACCAAAGAACAAACAGCTAGCAAGCATGAACTGTCAGCAGTGAAGTTGGCACAGCCTGTATCTCTTAAGATGTACATTCAGTTGTTATGTTTCTACCTGAAGAACATTGTTGAAGTGTGGTTAGGTATTACAGCAGTGGAAGACAGCATCTGGCATTAAGTTAAACAGTTAAGATATGACAGTGAGCCAAGAAGCTAGCACTGTCTATATAAACAAGCCAGGGCATCACAATTTCTAATTACAGGATACGCAGTAGACTGAAGATATGTCTTTTCTATAGAGTCACCCTGTTCCAACATTGTACACATTTATTCTGTTGATTTGTTGTACGATCAGTGCCTCACTTGATAGTTATTTTTAATTGAAACTCTGAAATGTCTTTAGTAAACAAGTAGAGATAAACACCAGGTTTTGCTTTCACTTCCTCCTTGATTTAAATTGAAAGTCTGTCTTCTCTGACCTGACTTGATAATCCCCATGGCACTTACTTTGATGGTATTGCTTTCAACACAATACCAGTTATAACTACACCAGTCTTATTAACACTGAGGTTGATTTACCCAATAGTTTGCAGAGTTAAAATTGATATTAACACTTCCATAATTTCAGATGTGGTTTTAAGATTTATACTGAAGGTTTGAGCACTTTCATGCACTCTTAATGTGCCTCAGATTTGACATTTTTACTTAATCTGCACCATCATAACATGTTGTGAAGTAAAAAGATCAGAGGTGTCAGAAGTATTCACAATCATTACTAAAGTAGAAGTATAGATACTAGGGTTTAAAAAGACTTTTGTAGAAGTTGAAGTATCAACTCAAGCTTTTTACTCAAGTAAAAGTGTAAAAGTACTGGTTTCAAAACTACTTAAAGTATAAAAGTAAAAGTAATGTAAGGGGGAAAAAATGTCATTAAGGACAAAAGCTTAGGCTGCACCACAGGGGCCTATAGTGCACTACCCCACCTCCCAAAAAAAAAAACATGTTTCTCAAGGCCATAATGACTAAAATGTTATATTAATATGTTAATGTTGAAATATTTGGGTTGCACCTGTTTCAGACAGATTTATGCCCATTGAAAATGAAAGCATTTTTGTACAATGCATTAAAGAACCATATATGTGTACTACTGAGCATTAATGTGTTTCATGGAGCAGAAGATATGATGACTAGTTGCCTATACGTATTGTAATGGTGCAAAAAGTCAAACTTCACAGGCATGTTATCAGTAGCCTTTATTGGAATGACAATGCACATAAATGTGTTTTTTTGAGCGATGACGAGCCAAAATGAAATAAGAGTAACAAGGCTATATGTAAAATGTAAGGAGTAGAAGTAAAAAGTTGGCTGAAAAATAATTACTCCACTAAAGTATAGATACTCAAAATTTCTACTTAAGTAAGGTAGCAAAGTATTTGTACTTCGTCATTCGACAAAAATATACAATAAAGTAACAACAATGACACCAGACAGACAACAGGAACACTTAAAGAGTTAGCAAGAATTATCCGCTCAGTCATGATGTCTGCATTCCTCCATAAAAATATGTTCTCTTTTCCAAACACCTGATCACAGGAGGAACACTTATTAAAGATTATACTTTCAGGGAAGACTATTCAACTCCTACAATCCACCTTGGGGAGTTTATCGATATGTTGCAGTTTGAATCAAATAAATGCATGTCATCTTATAAAAGAATCATAGAATAGAGAAAAGACTGAGAGTACTCCTGTAATACGAAAAGCCTGGTGTGAATCCGGCTCTTTTCTAAAGCTCTGTCCTTTGTGACCCCCAGATGTTCATAGTCGGCAGTTCTCCTGCGTGATAACCCTTGGCAGGCTTTATACTGGTAATTCTGTGGCCGACCAAGCTGTGAAGTAATCCTCTGCCATGATTGAATGGCCAGAATATTATTACAATGACAGGGAGCTCCCAGGGGTTCACTCCTTGTCACAGAGGAGGGCAGATCTATAGTCCCTGTGATGAGGGATTTACATAAGACAGAATGCCAATCTGGGCACTGCATCTCAATGAGACATGCAACAGCTTGGCCGGTTATATACTTTATCACCCCATGGTGCCATTTAGGCATAACTGATCAGATATAAGTTTAATATGTGGATCTTCATTTTAAGCAGTAAACCTTTGTTTGCCATTGAATCTATCTGGGTTTTCTTTATGTTAAACTTTCTGTTTGTTCCTTTCTTTGTCTAGAGGACATCATAAAGTGGAGGAAGCATGTGAGATGTACTGCAGAGCAGCCAACATGTTCAAGATGGCCAAGAACTGGAGCGGTGTGTTAACCATTTTTTCTGAAGGAATCTGACTTATAAATTGCAACAACACTGAGAAGCATCTGGAAATGTGAATTAGAATTATGATTCATAGTGGGGATGCACGATATGTTTTTGTTTTTTTCTGATATGCCGATGTTTTACAACTCATTTAGCCGATTGCCGATACAGAGACCGATAATTTTTTTCTGCAACCCCGATTGCAGATATCATCAATTCTCTTCTGTATTGGAATTAGCATACAGTATTATGGTGATACTCTTATCCCATTTATGTAATATTAATTTATTGTGCAAAATAAGAAAAATACTTCATACTTAAAACTGCATATTATTTACGACTTGCTTTCATACAAAATTCATACAAAAAGATACATCCTACTTAAAACTTGGATGATGCTCTCCCTGAGACAATCATAACAATAAACACAACCAGGGCAAATTTGGCCAATTTCACATTTGACATAGTAAGCAAACCTAACCTCTGTTCTCAGGGAACATGTGTAATGTGCAACTGTACAGCAATTAAACCCAAATGAAATGAAATTGTTTACTCTTTGACAGTAAATGTGCCTAAATTTGTCAGCTACATGTACCTTACAGACTGCTGCTTCAACTCAAATTTAACTCTAAACATGAGCACAACATGTGTGCAGCAGCCCATTACTTTATAGGTTCATTATATCGGCGGATATCTGCGTGTTGGCCGATATCCAATAGTTCATTTTAAAGCTAATACCCGCCAATACCGATAATGTACCGATAATATCGTGCATCCCTAATTCATAGCACTTTGGAATGCACCACAAGTAAAACCTGCTGTGTGCAAAAAATATTCTATGAAGCCTGTGTATTTGTTTGAAAGTTTTTGTCTTTTCTCTATCTTCAGCTGCTGGAGCAGCATTTTGCAAGGCAGCACGTATCCATATGCAGCTACAGAACAAACATGACAGTGCCGTCAGCTTCATCGATGCAGGAAATGCTTACAAGAAGTCTGACCCTAACGGTGAGACTGTTTTTAATATCTTACATTTTAGTGCCTCTGGTTTTATCCTTGTGTTTAATCTAAATATTCAAGTAAGGGAACATACTCTTACATTTATATTTCAACATAAACCTGAATAGATGAGTTATAATGTAGAGGGCTTACATGAACATTGTTCATTGTAGAGTAGACTTGCTGGATAATTCCCACATCTTGCAGTGTGGAAACAAGGTGATACATGTGGGACATGTTTCCGTGACTGCAATTAAGCCTTGTCTCAACAGATAACTCACAAAAGACCAACTATTTTTCTGTATTATCAAAATATTTGTGTACTCCTGAATTCTCACAATTTTGAAATGTAAGGCAGTTGTTTTGCAGGTCTAGCAGAGAGCCTGTGATTTTGAGGCATATTTCACTTTTCACTGTGTCACTGTGTCTTTGCTATTAATACTTTAATAATAGAGTTATTGAACGACAATTTTTGATTCATTTAGCTTCACCTGGCTGCTTTTAATATTCCTCTCTACGTAGCTCCAGATGTATGTGTAACAAATGTATTTGTTTTACAGAAAATCAACAATGACCTGTTATATATAACAACAACTGCATGCAACTAATGGGAAACTATTATTTTACTGAACACCTCAGCTCCCTCTTTTAAAATAACAAAGCATTTGCACAGACACAGTATGGGGTGCTGTGTCAACGTCTGTTAGGTCTGAACAAACTAACACAATCTCTAACTGTTCCCTCCTCTTCCCTTTATGCTTTCAAAAGAGGCAATCAAGTGTTTAAACGCTGCCATCGATATATACACAGACATGGTAAGATGCACAGAGAAAGAGTCCACATATGTTCTGATCCGTAACAGTGATGCCATTTCTTCTGTTCAGCTCTGATTTCTCCTTTTCCTTTGACTCACAGTATGAGTTCTGTAGATCACCTCATCTAGATGTCTCTAAATCTTCAATCACACTCATGTAGCAGCCTCTCCCTGCCTTCATTACACTCCCAGATTAAGTTCGTCTCATATCACCATATTCACAGATCCCCAGTTTGTTTGCTTGTCTCTGATGCTGTGATCAAACTGGCTACTTGTTTACCTTTTAATTTCAGAAGCTAAAACCTTGTAGACGTGTAGCCACAGGCTACTACTTACACAAAGCTTTCATTGACTTAAGAGGCATCTGTAGAAAGATCCAGTTAGTAATGATCTCTCCTCATCCTCCTCCTCCTCTAGGGAAGATTCACAATCGCAGCCAAACACCACATCAGTATCGCAGAGGTCTACGAGTCCGAAATGGTGGATATAGAAAAGGTGAAATTTTGCAACTACAACAATTATCTTTTTATATTACTAAATGTGATTTATTCTGCAATAGTACAAGTATTTTTTTCCCCTTTTTTTGTAAAGGCAATTGCACATTATGAACAAGCAGCAGACTACTACAAAGGAGAAGAGTCCAACAGGTACTGTTTTATTTCCTTACCTTGACTAAATTCATGTATTTTATCCAAGCAGCAACCTCCGGTCTAAAAATATGAGTCCAATGCGGAAGTGCTAAAAACTGTAAATGATCCAGGATCTGCTTGAGGCTGGCTCCGGAAGTACCGGAAACCACATACACACCAGTTTACAAAAGCCGATCTTTACAGCAGAAATAAACATGTTTACAGCCTGGTACAAAAGATGAATGTAGTCTGGATAGCTCATTTCTCACACACTGTAGGGGGGTGAATTTTTTTCTAACGCAGCAATTTTGAAGATATTGAGATTACGAGTCTTCCAATGAGAGGCACAGCTGACTTGACTGGCAGGCGGGAACACTGTAGCTGTTGGTTAGGAGGCTCAAAGCCTGCCTCTTTACATCACAATTGCTCGACAGCAGCAATATGGCTGCCACCGACGATTGGCCTCAAAACAGCGCTTCAGAAACAGATGGGTGACCTCACAGATACTATGTCCATATTTTATACAGTCTATGATTTTATCATGTATTTGCTGCTCTAGAGTTGGATAATGCCAAGTTCTAATGTGAAAAATAAAAGTAAGGTGTTTTTCAATTATTTAAGTTATGCTGCATATTTCAGCAATATTTCATCTCCAAGTATCAGTGTTGGCTGCCAGCTTTGAGCCTATTGATTTATAGTTAACTGAACTGTCTATCACCCAAAAGGTGAAATAGTTATATAAGGAAAGCATTTGTTTGTGTTTTCGTTCTAATGTATTAGAGAGCTTATTTTCCAAATGGCTCAAACAGAATGAGAAATGCTCTCTGCCTCTGCTCTCGCCATTTTCACATTTTGACTTGTCAAAGCTGAGGAAGCACAGCTGCAACTAATTAACTCAACGTTAACGAGCACATGACACTGTAACACCTGGTGAAAACTCTGAGCCCTGGACCTGACTACATGGATTGTAATCAGTAGCTTCATTCATTACACCTGTGTGTTTCCTGTGATGACACATCGAAGCTTCTGTAGCAGAAAAGAGCTTCTCTGCATTATTATATACAAGTGAGCTTTGTATCATGATTTATCAGGATTTTATTGTAATCTATTGCATTCACAATGGCTGAGGGGAGTAATGGCAACAACAGTAATGGAGCCAGTATATTTTAAATGTTACATGAAGCCTAGGGTTATTGCATTTGTTCATTTTGTTGGGACAATTAGATATGGAATGGCCGCTTGAGTTTCATGTTGCTGCTGTTGTAGTTTCACACTCAGGCATCACTTAGTGCGGCTGACAGTCTAAATAGCATTAACACAGTCATTGTTAATGCTATTAGTAACACCCATGCTTTTCCTACTACTACAAGTTAAATGTCTTCTGTGGAAAGGCTCATGCTGTTTTCAAATCCCAGTTCACTGACTAACAGTTTGTTGTATTACATTTTTGTAATGACATTATAAAGAGTGTGTTGTGTAACGTTTGTGCTTTGCCTTACTTACAGTTCTGCCAACAAGTGTCTGCTGAAAGTGGGGGCTTACTGTGCTCAGCTGGAGCAGTATCAGAAGGCTATAGAGATCTATGAGCAGGTGTGTTTTGTCTCATGCTTCTCCATCAATAGTGACTCCAGGATGCTGATATTTCTAACAGTGTTTTTATGATTTGGATTCTTCTAGGTTGGAGCTAACACCATGGACAACCCTTTGTTGAAATACAGTGCTAAAGAATATTTCTTCAAAGCCTCCCTCTGTCATTTCATTGTGGATGAGCTCAACGCTAAGGCGAGTTTATACCTTATTATAGTTTCAGAGTATGGGAAAAGGGGGGAGTGGGGTAGAATTTTAACACGCTGTGTCTCCACAGATTGCTGTTGAAAAATATGAGGAGATGTTCCCGGCTTTCTCAGACTCGAGAGAATGCAAACTGTTGAAGGTAACACGGCATTGAAAACTCTTAGGAATCTGACGGCTTACTTTCTCCTCTTAATCTGTTCGGCTCCTGTGAGTAACCTACATATTTCTTTGTCTGAACAGAAACTTCTTGAAGCTCATGAGGAACAGAACAGCGAGGCTTTCACAGAAGCAGTAAGTTTTCAATTCGTAGGAAAGTTTTCAAACACGGGTATCTGGTGAGCAGAGGCGTCCCTCTACTTCTGCTCCTGTAGTTTGTTGGATCCCTTGTGTGTTCAGGAAAGTTAGAGGCTGGCTCTCGGGTATCTATTCACTCTCAAAGGGCTCTGTGTTTACATGGCAGTACAGACAGATGTACTGCCATCTAGATTAAGTCTTAAAAGTGAGAACAGGGGAAGTTCTTATTTTGTTCCTATGTTATTACATTTCTAACAGTGCCATTGTTATGTTAGAGGGTGGTGCAATATAATACCGTTACATGCATTATTGGTGGTAGAAATGGAAAAGAATAAATGTGTATATTGTGTTATTTCACCTAGATCAGGCATGTCCAAAGTACGGCCCGGGGGCAAATCGCGGCCCAAGGTCAATTTATTTATCGCCCCATGCTTCCATCTTAAAACGTGTTATTTATAGCACAGATATTAATCACATTCTCAATCAATCAATCAATCAATCAATCAATCAATCAATCAATCAATCAATCAATCTTTATTTGTATAGCGCCAAATCACAACAAACGTTATTAAGACGCTTTTACAAACATAGGAGGTCTAGACCACACTATGTCAAATTAATTCAGAATTAAATTCTGAATCATCAGCACTGGGAATTCTGCAAGACGGCAAAGAGGAAGAAACACAAGAACTCTTAAAGATGACAGGTTGTCAAATGAATGTTTTTATCATGAAGTAAAAATATTCTTGATGAACATTAAAAATTCAGAAGACACGAAAGAGGACACCAGACAAGATCAAAATTCTGAAATTGTGCAGAAAAGGCCAAATTTGGTGCATAAAAATTGTTCAAAATGAATTGTTTTGTTCTAAAAATGTTGTCTGCTGCTCAGAAAAGTCTTAAAAACAACACTTTTTATTTGATTTGAAAGTGTTTATTTCGAACATGTCAAAAAATACATACAAATAAACAAAAAGACCTTACAAACAATGCAAAACAAATCAAAACAAAGCAGTTTCATCACTAATATGAATTCTGTAACATGTCCGAAAAGGAGTGGGAAGAAGTAACTCTTATTAGATCCCACCCCTTCTCCGTAATTAAAGAAGTGGGATGAAATCAAGATCAAGATCCTGCCATAGAAAAAGAATGACAACATTTTTCCCACATTGCTTGACCCTAATGTAAAATATCTTCCTCCAGTAGAAGATAACGTTTGCCAATGTTTATGTGGCTGGTGGAGAACTGAGGACTTCCTAGTTACTGATTTATTGAGAGAGAAAAAAAAGTTATTAAATAGAGTCATATATAACTTTTATGGTTACTAAGTCTCAGTAGGAGCCACTGGCCCTGAGGTATTCTGACAACATCAAATGTGGCCCTCTTTGAAAAAAGTTTGGACACAACTGATCTAGATATACCCTGAAATGTATAAAAACTCAAACTCAGAGAGCAGAACTTCAAACTGTAATCCCATTATGTTGTATTTGTAAAAAGAGGTATCTGTGCGTCCCTTTCTCACCTGCAGGTAAAAGAGTTTGATTCCATCTCACGCCTCGACCAGTGGCACACAACCCTCCTGCTGCGCATCAAAAAGACCATCCAGGGCGATGAAGGGGATCTGAAATGAAAGAAACTGGGGGGGTTAAACTGCAGCACAGAGGGACAAATCCATCACGCATGCTTTATTACACACACGCACACACACACATACATACACAGACACACACACTCTTTCACTCGCTGCACTGTGTATAGCATCTGGAGAGGAGCCACCGCTGATTACACATAATTTTCCACTGCTTCACTGTCAGAGTACTATCTTTGCTTTCCTTGCGAGCAAACTGAGTCCAGTCAGAATGTAAATCCTCTCGCCCTCACCTCTCGTCTAGAGGACTGCTGCATACCTTTTCTGCTAACATCTGTCCCGGGGGGGGGGGGCAGAGCGGTATCTTGTATTGAAACTGATGTTAGTATTGAAAACAAGCACTGCATGTTTTGTACGGTTATCATTTCCTAGTCAAATGCTGCTTGTTTTTTAAAATCTAGTTGACTATTTATTTAAACAGATGATTTAAATGTTTCAGTTTGTTGTACATTAAAGTGTCACCGTGTGGCTGGATTTTATGAATGTATTTTTATTTGTCGGATTAGAAGAGAGGTGGATCATATTAATATTAGGATTGTAATTTTAACTGAAGTCATCCGAGCTATAAAAAGGGATTTTGTTGCATTTTATCAGCCATGAGGAGAGACTCTTCTAGAAGAAGGGCAATGATATGCACCAAGTGTAGACTGTTAAACATTTGTATCGAATCTAACCATACACTTTCAAATGTCCATGAGTTTTCGATTATTCATTTATACTTTAGGAGTTATTTATAGAGTTATACTTTGAATGTTTGAATGTGTAAGCTGTGATTTATAGTTTGCCTGTGAAAAATTAATTTTTCAATCAAAAACACCGATGTGGAAACCCTTCCTCCTTCTTTCCAGGGAAGTAATCTTTGGGTTTATGTGCATCATTAGTCACTCATCCCGTGCTGTGTTGTGATGTGAACTTATCATTGGAGGTTTTACTAATGCAGTGAAGCTTCCAAATGGCCAGTCGCTAAGCATGTCATTGTGTGTAGTATAGTGTGGTGTTACATTCACTAGTGTGAGCCAGACCAAAGTTTTTACCAAAGGGTCAGTCGCCCTGTGTATCCAGCTTCTTCCAGGTGGAATGATGAGGGATCTTGAATATGATCTGTATGCTTGTGCAAAGGGACAATAATAAAGACATTATAGCCCATCTTTGTAGTCTTGCCCATGACCTTACCTGTCACACGTCTTTCATTATTTAATCATCTTTGGATAAGTCTGTGGTTCCCAAAGTGAGGGGTGTTGAGGTTTGATTAAAAACAATGCACACGGTTTTCTACTGCGGATAAAACATGTCCAGTTTCATAAAAGTCTATTCCTCATATCTTGCCCTTGGCTCTGCCCAAGTTGAAAACTACAAATTTGGAAGCCTCAACTTTCAGTTTTACACTTAGTTGCTTTGATGTTGGCTGATTTGATGTCACATGCTGAAGTTGCAACTCTGTAGTTTTCAGTGGCGTAAAGGAACAAAGTAAAAGTACTTCATTACAGTACTTAAGTAGGTTTTGGGAGTATCTATATTTTACTTGAGTTTCTATATTTTTTGCAACTTTCACTTTTACTTTGCTACGTTAAAAAGAAAAAAATTATACTTAAACTCCGCTACATTTATATTGTCACAGTTGTTACACGCTACAAAATAAAACGTGAATATAATTGCAGTCTTTGCATGGTCACTCTTGAAAAAGAGGTTTTAAATCTCAATGAGTCTTTTACCTGGTTAAATAAATAAAGAAGAATTGTTTCATAATGTATGGATACTACTTTTTGCAGACTGTCACAAATAATTCTACAGATACAGAAATGTGTCAGTAAAGCATATTTGATAGTAAATGGAAATAGTAAACTGGACTTGTACTTATATAGCACTTTTCTAGTCTTTCTGACCACTCAAAGCGCTTTTACACTACTCATCACATTCACCCATTCATACCCATTCACTCACTGATGGTGGAGGTTGCTATGTAGTGAGGACCATCAGTGACCATCAGTGTTAGCTAATCTCATTTGTTCACATTCACACACCTCTGAACAACAGAGGGAGCAATTCGGGGTTCAGTGTCTTACTCAAGGACACTTCGGCATGTGACTGCCAGAGCTGCCAACCTTCTGATTGATAGACGACCAACTCTACCCACTGAGCCACGGCCACCCCAAGTGTGTGCTAGCCAGTGCATATGGCTACTAGACACAGTGTGTTTATGTATAGATGTGTATGGTGAGGGAAAGTGAGGCTTGAAAGTATTTTCACCAACCTTCAGAAATATTCTGGGATACATAATCCAACGTTTCAGCCCAAATCTGTCCCCTAATCTCAGTCAGGTTTGGGAAAGGACATTTATGCTGTAAATGACATAATGTCTCAGGATGGACAAACAGTATGTTTCCTTTTGATATATTTCAACACCAAAACACAAACTAACCAAACTTCATACTTTGATTATCAGTGACATATATGACATTGTGATTTTGTCATTTTATCCATTTTAGAGCACTACTTACATTTTGTTACATTGGCAGAGATCCGGTAAGACAGAAGAGCAGTGCATTTCATTCATAGAGCAAAAGTCCTATAAATCCTCATATTTTATTTTAAAAGTAACTTTTAACTTCCTTAGAAAGATGAATGAAGTAAGCCAGATGATATATGGTTCATTTGGAATCTGTTGGTTGTTGAGATTTTATGACTATACTCGGTGTGCTGCTGCCTGGTCAGACTGTAACATGATGCTAAAGCAGCATGTGGAACTGACTAGTGAAGTTTATGTTGGATATCAATGACAGATGAATAAATAGTGTTGTAGTCAAGACCACATTAACCGAGACCAAGACATGTTTGAGACCAGAGTGCACCGAGACCAAGACAAGACCAAGACATTTAGGGGTCAAGACCGAGTCAAGACCAAGACCATGGCAGCGCAAGACCGAGACAAGACCAAGACCAAGACCATATTAATGAAAAACCAACAAAATAAAAGACTTCTGTTTATTGTATTTAAATTTGCTTTAAATACAATTGACAGCAACAAACAAGTTTTTGTTGCTTTTCTTTTGACTCCTTAAGTTTTGATTAGTGATCGAAAGTCTAACTTTTGCTTTAGATTAGAGGTAAAACTGTGTTTTCTGTTGCCTGTGATCTCAGGAGAAGTAGGAGGTCGTACAGCAATGACAGGGACACATCAGTCGTGGTCTCGACCGGTCTTGATATGAAATACGGAGTCCGCCCAGTCCGCCCAGTCCAAGACCGAGTAAAAATGCTTTCGATTCCGAGACGAGACCGAGACCTTAAATAAGCGGTCCCGAGACCAAGACCGGTCTTGAGTACTACAACACTATGAATCAAAATCTATTACAGTATAACAAACATGGTTACAACCATTTAGTGAAATGCCCCAATAAAGCAGAATGTTCACCGTTATGATCTTTTCGGCTCCATTGTCCACATGCTTTGAAATACAGATGTGATCAGTCACAACAATTTTCCTGTCACATCAGACACTAGCTAATTCAAACTGCTTACTTTTTCCCCCGAGTCAAAGATTCAGACTTCAGAGGTTATTTGTCTGAACCTTCAGGAAAAAAGTAGAAGTTTTGTAATTGGTGACAGCCTTTTAAATCCTTGGGGATTACACAGGTACCTTCTGTATATAAACAGCTTAAATAACAGCTGTGTTTACATGGAAAAGGTTCCAAGGAGAGAAACGTGCCAGAACTTTGAAGGATTAAGGGTACTTCATTTATATGACCATAAATCATGAGCAGGGTTGCAGAAAGTGTTTCTAAAGGTGTGTGGAAAGCTACTGGAGGATTCACAGGGGTGCTGTTCTGTTGCTGCCAAGGACTTCTGTCAAGTTTCCCAGCACATTAAACCCAACACCAAATTTTTAATCCTTCAGCACGATGTAACAGATGGCGTATGTTAAAGTTGAGTGGAATGAAGTAAATGTGACGTGGTGTTTTCGGTAAATATGAAACGAGTTAAACAGTTCCCTTCATTTTATTTGTGGTGGACATAGTTTGTTCCTCTCATCACATAACATCATTATACCATAGCTCTATACGTATAAAGACCGTGCATAAAGCTCATGAGGAGTCTCGTGATTTTTAATGATTACTTTACATTCCAAAAGACAGACAAACACTGACATCACATTCAAGTCTTCATGAAATACTGGATTTCAGCTCATAATTATTAACAAACAGCACATTGTCAAACCTGTATTGCTCAAGTATGTACAGAAATAATAGAGATAAAGATTGAAATAGATTTGAAATTCCCTATACCCAGAAAAATACTCTTTAAATTCAACCATTTTTCAGGGCGTCGGTTCGGCCCACTAGTTTAGTCACGAACTCCATGTGCAGAGGCTTTAGTCCTTCAGTGGGCCACCAAGGCTCGGCTGCAACCTGTGGCCCCTTTCCCTCATGCCACTCCCCACTTTCTCCCAGTTTTCTGCTCCATCAACTGTCTTGTCCTCTCCAATAAAGACATAAAAAAACCTGAAAATATAACTTTAAAAAAACATCAATTTTTTACACAGCATCTTGAGTCTGCACCTCTTCAGGTTCAGCTGTGGGTTTTTCTTCTGTCTTCTCCTGGTCATCTTTTAGGACAGCAGCTGTCTGTTCTGTGCCATTGAACTTCTCAGTAATAATCACAGTCTGAATATCTGGAGGCAAAATTTCTCCCTCAGAAGTGGAAGCTTTATTTTCTGAAACTGGAGCTAAAATGGTCTGTGAGGCCGCAGCCTCCAGGACAGATGATGTAGAAATAGTCGGGGTCTCTGTGTCTGACGTTAAAGTGCCATCAGAAATAGGAACCATGAGAGTGGCAGAAGCTTCAGAGACCAAGGGGATAGTCTGAGCCATGGACACCGGTATCGTGAAGGGGACGGGGATAGCTGACCCATCTATAGAAATGACACTAGCTCCCGTGCTGTCAGTGGTGACAATGGGCTGGATCTGAGTCCCTGGTGGCATCTCAGTGTGGATGACCGTGATCCCGCCAAGGGCGCCGTGGCTGACCAAAGCAATGGCGCCATGAGTTGCCCATTCAGGGGGCAGGGTGACAGGCTCAGCCTGCAACAAAATGGAGTCAGTGTTGGTTTTAGCGGTGCCAGCAGCAGCAGCATCACAAGAAGCAGTACCACTGTTTTTTCCAGCAATGCCTTTCTTCTCCCCTGCTCCTGATTTGTCTGTCTTTTCCTTTGTTGGGGTTTTGGGCTTCTTTTCTTCCACATTTCCTTCCAGCACCACAAGGTAGTTTTTCCAGGGAGCATCTGCATCATGAATCTGAATAATGAAAGAGCTATAGTTATTTACAGAGCAGTGAGGGATGTATAGTCCTTTAAACACAACTGTCAGAGGAGGAGCATGCATCGAGTAGACACTGTAGAAAAGCCCAAAGCCCTGAATGATGTTTCTTTCTCTTTTTTGATTAACAATCCTTTGGTCCTATAATACAATAAAATACAGCTGCTCACCATTGTGTGCCTGCGCAGGGTGGACTTGTCTGTAAAGGTACGTTTACAAAGACCACACATGTAGGGCTTCTCTCCTGTGTGAATGCGTTGATGCCTCTGCAGAGCGTTGAGCTGGGTGAAGTGTTTATCACAGTCTTTACAGCTGTACGGACGCTCACCTGACAATCAACACAGAGAGAGAGCAGACGTTAGAAAACGAAAGCAAAGTTTAAAGAAAAACAGAAGACAAAGTAAGGATGAAAAAACAACATAGATTATTATTGTGACAAGTGTTGATGGTTTTTACAATTACCTGTGTGTATTTTTAAATGCTGGTGGAGGGAATTCCTCTGAGCAAAGCCTCTGCCACATTTTTCACACTTGTATGGCTTGGACCCTGTGTGGATGTTTGAGTGGTGTCTCAGGTATTCTTTAGATGCAAAGCTCTTCCCACAGGCCTCACACATGAACGGTTTCTCTCCTAACGGCAGAATTTAAAGACAAGGATTAATCTTTTTTAACATATGGTCCAGTAGGGTTATTTGCAGGCTTCAAAGTTAATATATTAAACCATATACACTGTGTTCCAAATTATTGTGCAAGTTGCATTTTTGTGAATATTTTAAAAACTATGTCAACAGTCGTTTTCAAATTTGTCAAGAAGTCAGACAGTGAATATATTTCTTCAACTGTGTGGTTAATTCGTTTTACAGGTAGGTGTTCTTCCTGCATGGCCCTCAGCCAGCAAATAACTTGTAAAATTAAAAACTAGGCACCATTTTAAACAATCTATTGATTGAAAATAATAATATTTAGTTAGTAGTAGAAGTTTGAATACAGTTGTAGTAAATATTATTATTTTCAATCAATAGAACGTTTAAAATGGTGCCTAGTTTTTAACTTTCACAAGTTATATGCTCTTATCACCAACTTGCATAATAATTTGACACGCTCATTTCTCGCGATTCTGCATTTATTTATAAATACAGTCAATGTACTTTGAAAAGCATCATTTTAACCACACAGTTGAAGAAATATATCACTATCTGACTTGCTAACAAATTTGAAAACAACTGTTAACATAGTTTTTAAAATATTCACAAAAATGCAACTTCAGGGTTCACACTCTTTTCCAGAGATCATTTTCCAGGACATTTTCATTGATGATCAAGCTGGTATGACAGTCTAAATTTAGTTCCTAATTTAGTTCCTAAATAGTCTAATATTTTCCTCTCAGTGGAAGTCTACATTGAAAGACATGCAGTCTATGGCTATCAATGAAATCATCTCTTACATACTTAGAAATTATGGCAAATTGATAATAGAATAATGCAACCACAGATGTACAGCACTTCACTTTATTAGTGTAACCAAGTAACAATGATGGGCAACATCTCAGCTTTCTCTTTTCTCAAAAAATATAAAATGAGCTAAGAAAAAAAACAAAAGAGCCTGCAAAGGAATCAGGAAGCTGCCTTACTGAAATAATTAAATAATAATAATGATCAGAGGATCAGTGCATTAATGACCTAAATAGAACTGAATGACAAAAATGGCCGCAAATGTTTCTCAACTCAACTCAAACTCAAAATATACCTGCTTAATCAAGATATTCATCCTGCTATGTGGTGAATATAAAACAAAGGAAATGTCACATTTTTTTCTTGAGTTACCGTAAACTCTGAAAAAATCGCACCGGTGTAAAGACGCACTCTGTATTTGAAGATCTCTCAGAGATTTAAAAAAATGTAAACTGTCTTCCTGCATGGCGATGTCTATTATGATCAGCGATGTCTACAACGTGGAGTTTCTGTGCAGCTGTGTCGCTCTTTTTGTTCTGTTTGTTTTCACTATCAGGATTTGGACTCCTACTAGCTAGAGCAGGGGTTCACAAACTTTTTGGAGCCAGGGACCCCTTACAGGTGAGAAAATTGTCCAAGGCCCCCTCATAATTGTATCACAGGTTAAGCACATTAGTGATGTGTCATGATCAAAAGCTGCGGCTCTGAGAGTCAATGCTTTATAGTGAATCAGAAGAGCCGGCTCGCATCGAGAGAGTCCCAGTTTTTTCCTTTCCCTGCTTAGCTCTCACAGTGTTCAGCCCCAGCTCTGCTCACAGCAGAACTTTGTTTTGATTGGTCAGCATGGCGGCTATGTGGCCAATCACATGTGAGGATATAGGATTCAGGTGATGGAGGGGAGGCTGTGTATCGTGGCTTCATCTGTTCCTTCTGAGAGAGTCTTCTTGAAGACCGGGCAAATACTCATGGAGAGGAGAAAACGGATCAGCCCATCCAAGCTGAGGCATCTGATTTTTCTCAATGCCAACCTGAGGACATTAATAATGTTTGCTCCAGTTTGGTTCTAGTTCTGTATGCTTGAGTTTGGTTCTGGATCTGTTTGCTTAAGTTTGGTTCTGGTTCTATTTGCTTGAGTTTGGTTCTGGTTCTGTTTGCTTGAGTTTGGTTCTGGTTCTGTTTGCTTGAGTTCGGTTCTGGTCCTGCTTGCTTGGGTTTGGTTCTGGTTCTGATTTTGTTTGCTTGAGTTCTGTTCTGGTTCGGTTCTGGTTTTGTTCTGTTCTGGTTCTGTTCTGGTACAGTTTTGGTTCGGTTCTGGTTCAGTTCTGGTTCGGGCCTGGTTCGGTTCTGGTTGGGTTTGCTTGAGTTTGGTTCTGGTTCTGTTTGCTTGAGTTTGGTTCTGGTTCTGTATGCTTTAATTTAGTTCTGGTTCTAACCCTAATCCTAACCCTAACCCTTACCCTAATCATAACCTTAACCCTAAACACAACCCTAAACCTAATCACAAACCTAACCCTAATCACAACCCTAACCCTAACCACAACCTTAACCCTAAACACAACCCTAACCCTAATCACAACCCTAACCCTAATCACAACCCTAACCCTAACCACAACCCTAACCCTAATCACAACCCTAACCCTAATCACAACCCTAACCCTTATCACAACCCTTACCCTAATCACAACCCTAACCCTTATCACAACCCTAACCCTTATCACAACCCTTACCCTAATCACAACCCTAACCCTAATCACAACCCTAACCCTAACCCTAATCACAACCCTAACCCTTATCACAACCCTAACCCTTATCACAACCCTAACCCTAATCACAACCCTAACCCTAACCCTTATCACAACCCTAACCCTAATCACAACCCTAACCCTAACCCTAATCACAACCCTAACCCTAACCCTAATCACAACCCTAACCCTAATCACAACCCTAACCCTAACCAAAACCCTAACCAAAACCCTAACCATAATCACAACCCTAACCCTAATCACAACCCTAACCCTAATCACAACCCTAACCCTAACCCTAATCACAACCCTAACCACAACCCTAACCACAACCCTAAGCCTAACCCTAATCACAACCCTAACCCTAATACCAACCCTAACCCTAATCACAACCCTAACCCTAACCACAACCCTAACCCTAACCCTAAACACAACCCTAACCCTAACCACAACCCTAACCCTAATCACAACCCTAACCCTAACCCTAACCCTAATCACAACCCTAACCCTAATCACAACCCTGACCCTAATCACAACCACAACCCTAACCCTAATCACAACCCTAACCCTAACCCTAATCACAACCCTAACCCTAATCACAACCCTAACCCTAATCACAACCCTAACCCTAATCACAACCACAACCCTAACCCTAATCACAACCCTAACCCTAACCCTAATCACAACCCTAACCCTAATCACAACCCTGACCCTAATCACAACCACAACCCTGACCCTAATCACAACCCTAACACTAACCACAACCCTAACCCTAATCACAACCCTAACCCTAATCACAACCCTAACCACAACCCTAACCCTAACACTAACCCTAACCCTAACCACAACCCTGACCCTAATCACAACCACAACCCTAACCCTAATCACAACCCTAACCCTAACCCTAATCACAACCCTAACCACAACCCTAACCCTAACACTAACCCTAACCCTAATCACAACCCTGACCCTAATCACAACCACAACCCTGACCCTAATCACAACCCTAACACTAACCACAACCCTAACCCTAATCACAACCCTAACCCTAATCACAACCCTAACCCTAATCACAACCCTAACCACAACCCTAACCCTTACACTAACCCTAACCCTAACCACAACCCTGACCCTAATCACAACCACAACCCTGACCCTAATCACAACCACAACCCTAACCCTAATCACAACCCTAACCACAACCCTAACCCTAACACTAACCCTAATCACAACCTTAACCCTAATCACAACCACAACCCTAACCCTAATCACAACCCTAACCCTAACCCTAATCACAACCCTGACCCTAATCACAACCACAACCCTGACCCTAATCACAACCCTAACACTAACCACAACCCTAACCCTAATCACAACCCTAACCCTAATCACAACCCTAACCCTAATCACAACCCTAACCACAACCCTAACCCTAACCACAACCCTAACCCTAATCACAACCCTAACCCTAATCACAACCCTAACCCTAATCACAACCCTAACCACAACCCTAACCCTAATCACAACCCTAACCCTAATCACAACCCTAACCACAACCCTAACACTAACCCTAACCCTAATCACAACCCTAACCCTAATCACAACCACAACCCTAACCCTAATCACAACCCTAACCCTAACCCTAATCACAACCCTAACCCTAATCACAACCACAACCCTGACCCTAATCACAACCCTAACACTAACCACAACCCTAACCCTAATCACAACCCTAAACCTAATCACAACCCTAACCCTAATCACAACATTAACCATAACCCTAACCCTAATCACAACCCTAACCCTAACCACAACCCTAAGCCTAATCACAACCACAACCCTAACCCTAATCACAACCCTAACCCTAACCCTAATCACAACCCTAACCCTAATCACAACCCTGACCCTAATCACAACCACAACCCTGACCCTAATCACAACCCTAACCCTAATCACAACCCTAACCCTAACCACAACCGTAACCCTAATCACAACCCTAACCCTAATCACAACCCTAACCCTTATCTAAACCCTAAACCTAATCACAACCCCTCCGGTTCGGTTCTGGTACGGTTCTGGTTCGATTCTGTTCTGGTTCGGTTCTGGAATGGTTCGGTTCTGGAATGGTTCTGGTTCGATTCTTGTTCGGTTCTGGTTCTGTTATGGTTCGGTTCTGGTTCAGTTCTGGTTTGGTTCTAGTTTGTTTCTAGTTCGGGTCTGGTTCGGTTCTGGTTGGGTTCTGGTTCTGGTTCGGTTCTGGTTCTGTTTGCTTGAGTTTGGTTCTGGTTCTGGTTCTGTTTGCTTTATTTCGGTTCTGGTTCGGTTCTGGTTCGGTTCTGGTTCGGTTCGGTTCTGGTTCAGTTCTGTTTCGGTTCTGGTTGGGTTCTGGTATGGTTCTGGTTCGGTTCTGGTTCGGTTCTGGTTCGGTTCTGATCTGGTTCGGTTCTGATACGGTTCTGGAACAGTTTGGTTCTTTTCTGGTTCGGTTCTGGTTCGGTTCTGGTGCAGTTCTGGTACGGTTCTGGTTTGGTTCTTGTTCGGGTCTGGTTCGGTTCTGGTTCGGTTTGCTTGAGTTTGGTTCTGATTCTGTTTGCTAGAGTTTGGTTCTGGTTCTGTTTGCTTAAATTTTGTTCTGGTTCTAACCCTAATCACAACCCTAACAATAACCCTGATCATAACCCTAACCCTAATCACAACCCTAACCCTAATCACAACCCTAACCCTAACCAAAACCCTAACCCTAATCACAACCCTAACCCTAATCACAACCCTAACCCTAACCAAAACCCTAACCCTAATCACAACCCTAACCCTAATCACAACCCTAACCCTAACCAAAACCCTAACCCTAATCACAACCCTAACCCTAATCACAACCCTAACCCTAATCACAACCCTAACCCTAACCAAAACCCTAACCCTAATCACAACCCTAACCCTAATCACAACCCTAACCCTAACCAAAACCCTAACCCTAACCCTAACCCTAACCCTAATCACAACCCTAACCCTAATCACGGCCATAACCCTAATCACAACCATAACCCTAACCCTAATCACAACCCTAACCCTAATCACAACCATAACCCTAATCACAACCCTAACCCTAATCACAACCCTAACCCTAACCCTAACCCCACCACCCTAACCCTAATCACAACCCTAACCCTAACCCTAATCACAACCCTAACCACAACCACAACCCGTAACACAACCCTAACCCTAACCTCACCACCCTAACCCTAACCCTAATCACAACCCTAACCCTAACCCTAATCACAACCCTAATCACAACCACAACCCTAAACACAACCCTAACCCTAAACAAAACCCTCACCCTAACCCTAATCACAACCCTAACCCTAATCACGGCCATAACCCTAATCACAACCATAACCCTAATCACAACCCTAACCACAACCCTAACCCTAACCACAACCCTAACCCTAACCACAACCCTAACCCTAACTCTAACCACAACCCTAACCCTAATCACAACCCTAACCCTAATCACAACCACAAACCTAACCCTAACCACAACCCTAACCCTAATCACAACCCTAACCCTAATCACAACCACAACCCTAACCCCAACCCTAACCCTAATCACAACCCTAACCCTAACCCTAATCACAACCCTAACCACAACCCTAACCCTAATCACAACCCTAACGCTAATCACAACCCTAACCCTAACCCTAATCACAACCCTAACCCCAACCCTAAACACATCCCTAACCCTAATCACAACCCTAACCCTAACCCTAATCATAACCCTAACCCTAATCACAACCCTAACCCTAATCACAACCCTAACCTTAATCATAACCCTAACCCTAAACACATCCCTAACCCTAATCACAACCCTAACCCTAAGCCTAATCATAACCCTAACCCTAAACACATC
The DNA here is from genome assembly GCF_009762535.1 of Notolabrus celidotus. Lineage (NCBI taxonomy): Eukaryota > Metazoa > Chordata > Actinopteri > Labriformes > Labridae > Notolabrus > Notolabrus celidotus. The sequence continues at coordinate 23,073,670 of NC_048284.1, forward strand.
CCTAACCCTAATCACAACCCTAACCTTAATCATAACCCTAACCCTAAACACATCCCTAACCCTAATCACAACCCTAACCCTAATCACAACCCTAACCCTAACCCTAATCATAACCCTAACCCTAATCACAACCCTAACCCTAACCCTAATCATAACCCTAACCCTAATCATAACCCTAACCCTAATCACAACCCTAACCCTAATCATAACCCTAACCCTAATCACAACCCTAATCATAAGCCTAACCCTGATCACAACCCTAACCCTAATCACAATCCTAACCCTAATCATAACCCTAACCCTAAACACATCCCTAACCCTAATCATAACCCTAACCCTAATCATAACCCTAACCCTAATCACAACCCTAACCCTAACCCTAATCACAACCCTAACCCTAATCATAACCCTAACCCTAATCATAACCCTAACCCTAATCACAACCCTAACCCTAATCATAACCCTAACCCTAATCACAACCCTAACCCTAACCCTAATCACAACCCTAACCCTAATCATAACCCTAACCCTAATCATAACCCTAACCCTAATCACAACCCTAACCCTAATCATAACCCTAACCCTAATCACAACCCTAATCATAACCCTAACCCTAATCACAACCCTAACCCTAATCACAATCCTAACCCTAATCATAACCCTAACCCTAAACACATCCCTAACCCTAATCATAACCCTAACCCTAATCACAACCCTAACCCTAAACACAACCCTAACCTTAACCCTAATCACAACCCTAATCATAACCATAACCCTAATCATAACCCTAACCCTAAACACATCCCTAACCCTAACCCTAATCACAACCCTAACCCTAACCCTAATCACAACCCTAACCCTAATCACAACCACAACCCTAACCCTAACCACAACCCTAAACACAACCCTAACCCTAATCACAACCCTAACCCTAACCCTAATCATAACCCTAATCACAACCACAACCCTAAACACAACCCTAACCCTTATCATAACCCTAATCACAACCACAACCCTAACCCTAATCATAACCCTAACCCTAACCACAACCCTAACCCTAAACACAACCCTAACCCTAAACACAACCCTAACCCTAATCATAACCCTAATCACAACCACAACCCTAACCCTAACCCTAATCATAACCCTAACCCTAACCACAACCCTAACCCTAAACACAACCCTAACCCTAAACACAACCCTAACCCTAACCCTAACCACAACCCTAAACCTAATCACAACCCTAACCCTAAACACAACCCTAACCCTAACCCTAATCATAACCCTAACCACAACCCTAAACCTAATCACAACCCTAACCCTAACCCTAACCACAACCCTAAACCTAATCACAACCCTAACCCTAAAAACAACCCCAACCCTAACCCTAATCATAACCCTAATCATAACCCTAACCACAACCCTAACCCTAAACACAACCCTAACCCTAACCCTAACCCTAACCCTAACCTTAACCCTAACCCTAGGATCAGGGTGAGAATGGTTTGCACAAATGCACAAAATTGGCCATTTATAAGGCTTCTCATAAAAACACTGTATGTAAAAGGGTTTTCAACACAAACCATTAGTTTTTGCAAAGTTAAGGTAAAATATACGGCTACAAAAGATCCTAACTCTCAGATAGTCTTCTCGAACACCGCAAATACTCATTGAGAGGAGAAATCGGATCAGCCCATCCAAGCTGAGGCATCAGATTTTTCTCAATGCCAACCTGCAATGAGGACATTAATAATATTTGCTCTAGTTTGGTTCTGGTTCTGTATGCTTGAGTTTGGTTCTGGTTCTGGTTCTGTTTCTGTTTGATCGAGTTTGGTTCTGTTTCTGTTTGCTTGAGTTGGTTCTGGTTCTGTTTACTGTAGTTTGGTTCTGGTTGCTTGAGTTTGGTTCTGGTTCTGTTTGCTTGAGTTTGGTTCTGGTTCTGTTTGCTTGAGTTCGGTTCTGGTTGGGTTCTGGTTCGGTTCGGTTCCGGTTCGGTTCTGGTACAGTTCTGGTTTGGTTCTGTTCTGGTTCGGGTCTGGTTCGGTTCTGGTTCAGTTCTGGTTTGGTTCTAGTTCAGGTCTGGTTCGGTTCAGGTTGGGTTTGCTTGAGTTTGGTTCTGTTTCTGTTTACTTGAGTTTGGTTCTGGTTCTGTTTGCTTGAGTTTGGTTCTGTTTCTGGTTCTGTTTGCTTTAGTTCGGTTCTGGTTCGTTTCTGGTTCGGTTCTGATCTGGTTTGGTTCTGGTTCGGTTCTGGTACGGTTTTGGTTCTTTTCTGGTTCAGTTCTGGTACGGTTCTGGTACGGTTTTGGTTCTTTTCTGGTTCAGTTCTGCTTCGGGTCTGGTTCAGTTCTGGTTCGGTTCTGGTTCAGTTCTGGTTCGGTTCTGCTTCAGTTCTGGTACGATTCTGGTTGGGTTTGCTTGAGTTTGGTTCTGGTTCTGTTTGCTTAAATTTAGTTCTGGTTCTAACCCTAACCCTAACCCTAGGATCAGGGTAAGAATGGTTTTGTAACAGAATAAATGCACAAAATTGGTCAATTATAAGTCTTCTCATAAAAACACTGTATCTAAAAGGGTTTTCAACACAAACCATTAGTTTTTGCAAAGTTAAGGTAAAATATAAGGCTACAAAAGATCCTAAACTAAGAGCTGTTCGGGAGTCGAAAGAGCTGGCTCTTCTTTGAGAGCCAAGTTAAAAGAGCCGGCTCTCTGAAAAGAGACGAACTTCCCATCACTAAAGCACATGCTTACTACCATTTGCACTCTTAGTTGCCCTTGGAACTATTTGTATTGTAAAACGTATCAATGTAAATACTTCAGACCTGTACCATAGTGATAAACAGATAACACTTCAATTTGAATCAAGTAAATACCACTTGTATACTTTAAAACAGAGGGTCATTTCATTCCTTGTGGACTCAACATGACAGCATTTATACTTTTCAAGTAATTGATCTTAAACGCTTTCAGAAAATTAACAGTAGCAAGACTCACATATCCCTTCAAGCCACCAAATGGTATCATAAGAATGGTGTATATGCTGTTTTGTAATGACACAGCACAATTTAAAAATGTATTAGAAATGTATTCAAATTATTTCACGGACCCCCACGCTATGGTTCACGAACTCCAGGGGTCCCAGGACCCCACTTTGAGAACAACTGAGCTAGAGTACGGTAATTGAGCTCTCAGCCTGCAGAGAAAGTTGTGAGGCACAGACCCCCAAGCTCTCTGCCCGACTCCACTGGTCACTCTATAACTTAAATATAAGACTCTTTGAATCAAAAGAGCACTCTACAAGATTCATGTACCATAAAACAAACAATATACCCCCGTTTTCTGTGAATGCATGATTATGAAGTGAAGGAGAAAAGATGTGAAAAAAGTTGCGCAGTGTTGCTGTCTTTTCCAGCACAGCGTGAACTCAACTTTCAATGAATGTGGATGTGTTTTGTTAATCGGGTCAGGTCGCCATGTTGGAATCATTTTCCAGGACTATATGTGATTTTCCAGGACATTTTAATTTTTCTTCCATTTTCCAGGTGTTTTCCAGTACTGGAAAACTGGTCAACCGTTTTCCAGGTTTTCCAGGATGCGTGGGAACCTTGAACTTGCATAATAATTTGGAACACGGTGTAGAGCAGTATCAACTGGTCCTAAATTCACTCTTACCTGTATGAGATCGCTTATGATAAGCCAACATGTGCTTCTGGGTGAACCGGGACTCACACTCGTCACACGCAAACGGCTTCTCTCCTGTGTGAGTCCTTCAGAAATAAAAACAGACAACTAAGTCCCTCACCTTTTTCAGAAAACAACTTTCAAGATGGTTAAAGGGACAGAATAACTGAGATGATCAAGCCATCAATCATTAGAGCACTTCGTACCTTCGGTGCATCTTGAGCGCAGAGTTCTGTGTGAATTTTGCCCCGCAGTCAGTGCACTCAAAGGGCTTTGCACCAGTGTGTGTCCTCTCGTGCAACAACAGGGCCGTTTTGGAGCTGAGCGTCTTTCCACAGTCAGGACAGACATGCCGCAGGTTGTTGCGTTCATGCACCTGAGGACAAAGAAGTAACATGACACAAACATGTTTAAAATGTTACCCTTTGTACATTGAACTTATCATGATAATGCAGCAAATAAGGTTTGGGAATAGTCAGCGTGTGGTTTATTCTCACCTGTCGCTGATGGCGGACAACATCCTTCTTTCGTTTGAAAGTTTTTGAGCAGGAGTCACATGTGAAGAGCCGCTCAGTACTGTGGACATGCTTCTCATGGATCTTCAGATTGCTGCGGTTAGCAAAGGTCTGTTGACAGGTCTCACAGCGATAGATGACATCTGCTTGTACTCCATGATAAGTACTGCCCAGGAGAACAAACACAGGTTGCAGAAACAACACTTTGTTTCATAGCTAGCACATACACTCATGGTCATTTCATATAAAGCATTCTTTTTTTTTAATCTGGCAATTTAGATTTAGCCTAGTTAACATCTGAGGGTGTGGGAAATCAGTTTTATTACCACTAAAAGAACTGGTGAACAAAATCAGAACTATGAAGATGAGCAGATCATATACAGATCAATACATTAAACCTAGCAGTGTTATCAAGTCTTACCTGATGTGCTTCAAGTAACTTCTCTCATAGTGGAAAGTCCGCTGGCACTTGTCACACTGGAACTGGGCCTTGGATGTTCTCTTTAAGGGCTCCTTGGACTGCCCCTCCTCCCCCTCCTCATCTTCCTCTCCCACATATAACATGTCTTCATCAGGATCACTACCCTGCCCCTCACATTCCCAATCATCCAAATCAGGGGCCGGCATTCCCATCCATGATTCATCTCCTGTCTCTGGTTGATTATCTGCTGCAGCATCAGCTTCTTTCCAGTCCTCCTCTCCCTCTGTGTCTTTACTCTTCACCTGTTTTTCATTGTTGGCAGCCTTTTTTTGGGGAGTTGAACGCCTCTGAAGGATCCTCAGTTTCAGCTGTTTTCCTGGTGTTATGTTGTCTTTTGTGGTGTTTTTTGTCTTCAGTTTTTTTGAGATGACTTCTTTCTCAGAGCTCTGTGAAGCGAGCTGCCTCTTGAGAAGTAAGCTTTTCGGCTGCCTCTTTACTCTGGATCTATTTTCTGTCTCTCCAACACCCAGGTCCTCTTTATCAGCAGGCTTCAGTATTTTCTTAGTAGGTTTTTCCATCACTTCATCATTCATGGCATCAGCACAAACCTCCAACAGATCCTCACAGTCTAAAAATTGTGCCGCTGCTTTAACATCCCCAATCTTGTCTCTTGCAACTTTAACTTGACCAGTGTACACAAAGTCCAGAAACTTGGAGAAGCAGTTTGAATGCATGTTTGAAAGAAGTAGTTCGTCTCTGGTGGCATCCTGGGAGAGAAGGATCTTCTTGAAATAGCCACTAGATGCTGCCAGCATCACTTGGTGGGTCAGGAACTTCTTTGTGTCTCCCTGATAGTCCACCTGCACCGTGACATCACTCAGGTGTCCCTGCACCAGGAGCTCATGCAGAGAGGCCAGGATGTTCTCATGGTGGGACTTAGAGGTCAGCTGCAGTATTTTGACCCCCATGTTTCATTGATGCTGCTGAAAGAGAAGATTGATGAGAAGATTAGCATTAAATTAACTTTGTAAACATGTGCGCATGCTTTTTTTTTTTTTTCAGAAATAAGACAACTGGTTAAAGCTGCTATTGGTAGTCGTGATATAAACATCAGTTTGGAGAGAGATTTCAAATGCCAACACTACCCCTCTCACCAGATCTCCCCTACTTCTTGTGCTTATTCTATGAGAAAGTAGTGCCGGCTTCCCAGCCAATCAGGACAACCTCGTAGGGTCCGCCACTCGACCAATTAGGAGAGAGGGTCGAAGAGTAGCTCTGACAGTGTTGCCAACACCTCAGTGAGGAAAGTAGCTATTGGCTGTCCTAAAAGTCACTAGAAGTCGCCAAATGACGTCATCACTTCATTTGCATAATTTAAATTGTAATGGACACTGTAGGAGAGACGTGTAACGTTGAGGGAGAGACAAAATGAGAGTTAAAAACACTCTAAATATGTTTATAACTACACTTAAGAGCCTATAACAAATCACAGTAAAATGTGAAATTTTCAGCCATAACATTTTCAACATTTTTAGTACAATCTACATAAACTATCTAAATCGACCAAAAAGAGACAGTAGGCGGGATCAGCCAGCGGTGTTTTCGTACATGCTTGATACATTTGCAGTCTTAATGCTGAGGGTGAACGCCTCCTGCTCTGAATGCAGCCAGGACGGACTCACAGCAGCATCCACTGCTCACTGAGAAGAGTGAGAACGATACATGCTTTCACGTCAGTCTCCAAAAGTATACATTAACACCAGAAAAAGTCACTAGATCTGTCGCTAGTCGCTTTTTTGAAAAATAGTCGCTAGAGGTCGGAAAACTCGCTAAACATAATGACAAAGTTGCTACGTTGGCAACACTTAGCTCTGATTGGTCCGTGATAAAGGGAGCGAAGGAGAATAATAACATTGCTTGATACAGAGGCATTGAAAAACACATAGATTTGGCCATAATCTCAAATTACTTCAATTACTGATGAGTACTGATGGGTATTATGACTTTTTTCCCCAAACCCAGCAGAAAAAAAGAATCATTTTTTTCCCAATTCCTACCAGCTGCACCTTTAAGAGCAATAACCCTCATATTTTTGCCTGGCAGGTTTTAGCATTACTGGGTTCACTGCTGGTGCGCTGAAAGTTGCATGTAAACAAATTATGATTCCTGCCTGGTGCTGAATTGCCCTGCTGTTTGGGCAAAAGAGCAGCTAATGTGAAGCTTAATGCTTGTAGTGTTAATCAAAATATACAATCTCTATCTATATATCTCAACCAATATTGCCACAGTAGACTAAGTACTGATATAGTCGCCTTTGCCTCGTTAATATTACAAGTTGAGCCTAGTGATTGCTAAGTGTAGCACAATATAGGGACAAAGGTTAATATGCCAGCTAGCTAAGAGCAGCTGCCAACATAAAGAAGACGAGATAGAAATGGTCCAGTACAGTTTATATACAGCACAGAGCACACATGGTGTTAATGAACGAACAGCCGCCAGTGAGCTACTCAACAACACGAAGCAAGTTTTCTTACCGTAAGCTCGCTAAAATGGCAGCCCCATACAAATGCTCTGTACGGAGGAGGAGAGTATTTCCTGTAGAGAGCGCTCCGACCCACATCCGGTACTGTGCTGCTGATCTGGGATCAGCTGCTGGTTTATAATCATAGCAACATGTTACACTCTAGGTAACATAAACTGATCCTGGATCAGTTTAGCAGCTTTTAAGAGTATAACGAGAAATGAGCGCCTCTGACAATTGTTTTCACCCTATGTTTTAAGATAGATATACTTTATACTTTATTTGATCACACATTGGGGGAAATTATTTTGTTACATCAGCTTACAACACGGGACAGGGGAATACAACAATATACTTACATACTTAAAAATATAATAACAATAATAATAATAGTAATGATAAACTAAAATAGAGTAAAATAAAATAAAAATAGAATCAAATAAAATAGAATCAAATAAAAATAGAATAAAATAGAATAGAATAAAATATGGCAAATATTACAGATATATACACACTATGTACACCTCTATCTGATGAATAGATAAGATAAGATAAGATAAAATATTACTTTATTGATCACCCGGGGGGGGAAATTCAGTTGTTACAGCAACCCAGACATAAGTACAATCAAGAAGAAGTTTCAATAAGTCAAATAAAATAAAATAAAATAAAATAAAATAAAATAAAATGAAATAAAACGAATAAAATAAAAATAGATAAATAAAGCTAGAATACAATTTAAATATATATAATGTTACAATGGAATTTAGATTAAATAGAAGTAATTACAGGCAGTATTCAAATATTTCAGTAGTGACAGGTTGACATGGTGTGATAATGGTTGGTAATGACAAATTAAGCAATAAATGAAAATAAATATGGGTATGTAATATGACCATGAATAGTTAGTGATGTAAGTTATTGCACAGATAAAATTGCACCAGCTTATTAAAAAAAAACATACACAGTATGAGAAAGCACAGTGCGATTCAGATGTGAGATTTTCTTTACTGCTAAGCTAATTTATCTTCAGTCAAATAATTTACAATATTTTTTGTTTTTTTTTTACTTTTTTAACTGTATTTTTTTTCGACCGTTGAGCAATAATGTTTTCCCCTCCAAACAAAACTTATAGAAAAATTCAATATTGTGAATTTAAAATCAACCCGTTTAAACTGCAATGCAACCGAATAATGATTAAATAGTGGTTTAATAAGATTATGGAAACTGTGAACTGGACTACATTTTAAAAGCAAGGCAAGGCTAGCAGGGGCGTGACCAGAACTTTTTGACAGGGTGGCCCAACTGAGGCTCTCACATAGGCAGGGGTGGCCAGTGCATTTACAAATAAATAACATTTACCCTTTCTGTCTTCACAACCTACTTTCATTAAAGTATTACACATTTGTTATATTCCCTTGGACTTAAAAAAAAAAAAAAAAGCATGACAAAGTTGCATAAATCTGCTAAGCTTAATTTTTAAAGGACTTACAAAAGATGTTTTTTCAAAGTCACATTTGAGGGAACTAATAAAGAAATGTACTGTCAGCCTTTTAACTCATCCCAAATTATAGATTTTAACAGAAACCCCACCTCTGACAAGGCAAACAGCCAATCATAGTTTAGGATTTTGGGGTGGCCCCTGGGGTGGCCAATTGGATTTCAAGGGGTGCCAGTGCCACCCCTGGCCACCCCTCTGGACACACCACTGAAGAAAAGGCAACTTTATTTGTATACTCATTTCATACACAAGGGCAACTCAATGTGCTTTACATTAAAACATTAAAAGCATTGGGAACATTCAGAAAAGCATAAAAGAACACAATTAAAATGACAAATATAATAAAACATAGAAAATAAATGGAAAATTAGAAATATATTAAAAGTGAATTCAAAATTTGCATTTAAAGTGAGTTAAAATAAGCTAAGATAGGAAGGTAGTGTTCTTTCGTTCTGACTCTAGGGGCCGAAAGCAGACCAGTACCTGATGACCTCAGAGGTCCAGATGGTTCATACAGTAGCAGCAAATCAGCAATGTATTTTGGGCCTAAATCATTCAGTGCTTTATAAACCATCAGCAGGTTTTTAAAGTCTATTCTCTGACAGACAGGAAGCCAGTGTAGGGATCTAAGAACAAGTGATGTGAAAAGCGCATTACTTCTTCATGTCCACGCGGTGGCGCCAGTAAACAGGAGGACATAACTTGATGGGTATACTTGTGTTGGATTTAAAGCAGCTTGATCTGCATCTGTAACAGCTAGATTTGCATTTTTATTCATTCAGCATGATCAGTACCTACATGGCATCCGTTTATTTTGCCAGACAATATAACAGGTCAGCAATTTGGATGTCAGCAACTAAAAATGTTAAGAGTCAGCCTGACGTTACAGTACAGCTAGTAGTATCTAGTTGTATCAGGATGATTCTACAACTACACAAAATATTATAAAAGCATATTAATTTACTTTCAGGCCAGCAATATTTCACGAGCTGCAAAAAGCATGCTGTCATTCCTAAGGTGTATGGAAAGCTACTCAAGGATTCACTGGGGTGCTGTTTCGCAGCTGCTAGGGTTTTTTTTCTTCCAGAGGAAATCCATATACCTTACATTTGTCTTAATGAATTTTGCAAGCTAGCAATCTGCTAAGTTCCGGTGACTCATGCTGGTCTCTGGACCAAAGCTCGATAGACTACAGCTCTGACCTGGAACACTGTGTCCGTCTGGCTTTTATTGCATTACTCCTCTGCAATACCATATTTCATGGATTACAGTTTTCACACAACCGGTCCTTCATGATTCATCTTTATATAAAAGACACAGAACATCTGCAAATGTAATGGTCTGAAACTGTGCACTCTTGGGAATGTGAAGTATTTGCATAGATATTAATGTGGTATAAAAGCATTAACACAAAAATCAGCTCAAGCTTTAATGGAATACTAAATTACTTTGTGCAAATTAATGAGACAAGTCATACAAATTAATTCTCTGTATACTGCCATAAGTGCAAATTTTGAGATTGGAGGAAGGAGAACATTTTTCACTTAGGGCTAAGTGGTGAGCCCTAAGCCCCTCTTGGATTTTTTTTTTCTCTGAGCAGACTTTGTATTTTAGAGAACTATATCCTCTTCATTTTCAGCAAGTATAGGCTGAATATTGGTTCTTCTTCCCTGGAAGATAAACAAGAGCTTCATCATGTAGTCATAGAGAGCTAGGTGATGCTTTCTTTCAACGGGACAGTGATGACATATATGTCAAAAGTTCACAGTGTCATTCGGGCCATTGTTGTTGGTAAAAACAAAATCAAGTTGTGGTTAGTGATGTTGTCATTGGATGCTTTGTCATAATGAAGACATGACAGGGAAACAAACTTGAGGTTTGTGCATTTCATCACTGGCCAACATGTGTAATCAGGGGGATGAACGTATGCTGCATCACTGAAATAACAAAAGGTCAAACAGTCATCTCAGTATTATGCCAGTTTTAATCTACTTTCAACAGTATTACTGGCTGACTTTTTAAATGACTGTGGGCATTTTGTGATATTTAAGGGTGTACTTTTAAGCTGCAGAGAGAGGAAGTGGATGTCATGTAACAGTTAAGGATCCAGATGTTGCCTGCCCGTTACATGAACAATAGCCAGCTGCATCACCAGGCCATGCAGTAGAAAATTAAACTCCCACAGATACATCATCAGGTTGTCTGTGGCAAAGAAGAGGTGTAAATGCTTGTTGAAAGGTGACAAGCTCAGCAAACAGCATTCTACCAACATTGGGTCTTGTTTGCTCAGCTATGGGTAGACTCCTCCACATGTACTGAAAATATCTGTGCTGACGTTCCACAGTGCACAAACAACGTGACAAAATGTGCACTGTGTGAGTGAAAAACACAACTCATAGCCAAGGCCGATTTTAATTTGAGGCTACAAACTGAACACACTGTACAAAACACAGCAGGATCCTGGAGTTTGGTGGTGATGGTTGAGTCCAGGCTTGGTTTGTGTGCTGGAGTCGTGCAAACACTTTAATTTGGAGGCAACGAGGGTAAGCAAGACAGTCAGTGTCCTTGCAGGACCTCTGTACAGCTCCTTAACAGGGCTGACTCATAATCCCAGCAGATGAATTAAACCGTGATGGTAAACACCAGAACATTACATGGAAGTGCAGACAGAGGTGGTCCAACAATAACCGCAGCATTCTCTTTGTGCTTGCACACATAACCACTAAGCTGATGCCAGACCAATCACAAACCAGTCCAACTTAGTTTTCTGTGGTGTCTCTTTCCTCCCCTCCAGTCACAGAGCTAAGTTAACAGAAAACATGTTGCATGAAAATTTTTTGCCCTTGTGTTTGTATTTCAATTCATGTTTTTTATCAATGGCACACAGGGATTCTTGATTTTATGCAGATTTGAGAGTGGTTTTGGTTTGTTTTTGTAAATGGGCGAAAGTTACGCCCGTATTTGTTGAAGGAAGAAAGTGGGAGGCATCAAATATTATACATGTTTGTGCAGTCCTGTCAAGACCAAGTTTGCTTAGCCAGGAGACATTCAGCAGTCCAAACCTGTCTCTGGTACTCTCCTAACACTTTCACCTAATGTCTTTCCTCTTTGCCCTTTTCTTTTCCTGACTCACTGGCTGGACACCACACCACATTAAGCCAGTCCAAAATATTGCTGGAAACCCTTTCAACCACAATATAGCTTGAGGACATAAGAAACCATTGCTTTACCAAAATTGCAGAACACTTTCTCCCATAATGTGGAATTGTGTTTTTTTATCTTGGCAATGACTGATGACAAATCACAGCATTTGTGGGTCACGACCTTGCTTATGACCACATATGATGATACGCAGGCAAAAAGATCATAATAATTTAGCTACCCTTGCAGCATTGGTTGCCTGTCAGCTGGAATATTCGTTTACCACTTCAGCTAAAACATTTAAACAACAATTGGATCAAATGCCACAAAACTTGGAGGATGGATGATGTTATGCAGTGAAGAAATCCTAATGACTGTGATGATGCTCTGATTCTTTATTTTCCAATTATCAGATTAAACGTACAAGTTATCCAATCACTTAGCTTGTGTACGTACAAATCTAATTGACTAAAGTCACCATGCTAACTTGCTAAACACAGTGGTGTAACTGGAAACTGGTAACTTGTCAAACACAAGTATGTTATTAAATCTTAGAACTGAACACTGATCTGTTGTCGGTGCCTCACTACAATTTTGTCCAGTTATCAGATTAAACATTTGATTAGTCTTATACTCAGATCAATCCTCAGACCAAACTTTAAGACACATGGAAACGTGCTTAACACAGACAGCAGTCAACCATAGACTCACATAGGATGATACTTTGTCAACACCTGGTTTTCTGGCTAGCTCTCTGATTTGTCAGTAGTAAACATGTACAACTTAATACTTTGACATTAGTCTTGATCATTTCTGCTGCTAAGTTTGGTCACCACTTACAGCAGCGTCTCAGATGCAGTAGCTGTGTCTCAATTCAGGGGCTGCAGCCTTCAAAGGCTGCATTTGAAGACCAAATATACTGATACCGGGTAATACTCTGATAGTATTTTGGTTTTAACTCAATAGTGAGCTGTAAAAAATGTGGAAAACTTGAAATTATCTTTGAAATGTTGGTGATAGTTGCTAGGGGAAAGGGTTGGCGTTAAGTGACGCTGACATACGGTCAGGAACAGTTGGTGCAAACATAGAATCATCTGTAGACCAGATTGTCTCTTGGACTGCGGCCTTGGAAGGACAAGGTCCTAGGTCCTTGAAAGGACTAGGTCCTAGGAAGGCTGCAGCCCCTGGATCGGGACACAGCTAGTAATTGATAAACCAAGCTAGCCAGCTAACGCTAGCTGACAACACAGTACAAACTGTTTGGCAAAAGTGTAAATGGCAAAAGTTCAGTCTACATTACACTATCATTTTGAACACATGGTATGCAAATATTCAATCTTAGCTCACAACACTACAAATGCTAAAAATAGCCTTGTGTGGAGCAGCTTGGAGAGCTACAGACTTGTTTGTAAACTTCTGTCACTGCAGTGTACTGTAACAAATAACTTCACCTACATGATATAAGAGCAAAACATAAACTGTGAATAGTTTCTGTCCTCTCCTCCTCAGATAGGCTCCATTACACTAAACAGAGATGTTTTCCTTCTTGTGCTAGCCTGGCTCAGAAAATTATTTCCTTTCATTGATGAAAAGATATACAGCATTCAGAGATGAAATTACTTTTGAAATGGCCTCTGACTCACCATCTCTATTCCCAGTTCCCTCTCGCACTCACCCTCCCTTCCTTCATCCCACCCCTCCTCACCCCTCTCCACCTTCACTCGTCCTTGTGCTTGTTCTATCTATTGTAACTGTATACAGCACTTAGCACTTCAGACGGCAGACAAACCAGCTCAAGGACAACCACCCACTCTTGCCATGCTCATAAATAGACTATTTGTCCAGGCTTACCAATCACCTTATCCACCAAGCTTGTGTGGGTGCTTGTGAACAATGTGTAGCTTGCACTAAAATAGATCCTCACTGCTGCTATGTGAAGGAGGGCTGGGCCTCCAGCCTGCATTTTGCTACTGTGAAAATGATTGTTGCACTTTTTTGAAATTAACAGTAATGACTAATAAAGTCTATCCCTTCATAATGTGTGAAAATCACATTCTTGTCCGCTCAAACAGGTGGTGTCACCTCTGCCTAGTTTCCCAGAATGCAACACTCTTCCCGACTGTGTGGGACATGACCGTCAGCACATTCCTGGAGAGAGCTGGATCTCCAGAAGCAACAATTCCTCCTTCCTCCCTTCCCTCCCTTCCTTCCTGCTGCCCTCGTGTCCTCTCCTTTGCTTCCGTGGATTGCATCACTCGTCTGCCTCCTGGCCTCCTCTGCTTGGACCCTTTAATCACATACAGCACATAGGCACACACACAGACAGACACACACACACCCATTGTGGGTAGAAGGCACCCTCGTCAGAACCCGTACTGGTTTTGTGGCTTCAGTTGGAATTTTATGGTTGGTTTGAGCAGAGGATTCTGGAGGTTTTCCAAAGACTCGGCTTCCCTCTTTCCATGTCTTTGTTCCTTTCGTCTCTTTTTCTCCTTCTCCACTCTTTCCTCCCCCTCCCTGTTTTACCCATTCACCCTCAAGGTCAGAAATATCCTGTGGTTTAGGTTTGATCCCTTAGGATATGCCTTCTCTCTCTCCCTCTTTCTGTCTCTCCCTTCCTTTCTGTCTTGCTGGGGCTCTCTAGCACACTTACTGTAAGCATACTGCACTTATTGAAGCATTCCCATACAGGAAACACATGCTGGGATCAGCATGTGTGCGTGTGTGTGTGTGTGTGTGTGTGTGTGTGTGTGTGTGTGTGTGTGTGTGTGTGTGTGTGTGTGTGTGTGTGTGTGTGTGTGTGTGTGTGCATTGCAACACATTCCTTCCTCACTGGGGTCACCTCGCTATCTGGACATGTAAATATTTTCATACATTTCTATGATGAAGTTGTCATCACCAAAGATATCATCTGTCATGAATTTAATGTCTCAGAAACAAAAAACAGTGATCCTCAACTTTCCCATAGACTCACAGTCCATTGACTCTTATTCTCCAGGTTTACTCTGCTCCTCTGGGTTCACCTATCCTCTGAGTTGTGCAACATGGCAGAGGTCCAGCACTTGTGTAATAACAGAGGCCTTGGCTGGCTGAAAGAACGCCAGTTCAACCAGTCATCCTCTCATATCCGCCAGTTAATGGAGGAAAACAAAGTCTTGCCCAATTAAAGCCCTGGTCCAGAGTCTCTTGAGTGTGCACATCTGTCATAGTCATACAGAAGTCAAGTTAAGTTTTTGTACTTGAAATTTGTTAATGTTCCAAACTTTTGGGTCCAGCTATAAAGCTGCTTCCTTCCTTTTATGACCATTAAAGTTTGAGGTTGTAATTTGGAGATTTACTTTCAGTCTTGAGTCCAATTAGAGTTAGTACGCATACTAGCAACCTTTAAGACAGATTACAATTTTGTGATATTGACCTTTTTTCAACAGTTAACTGTAACCAAATCAAGTGGTGGACAGTAACAGAGTAAATTTACTTGAGTACTGTACTTAAGTACAGTTTTTGAGTATCTGTACTTTACTTGAGTATTATTTTTTGGGGGGTAGGCCTACTCATTACTTTTACTCCACAACATTCTGAAGACAATTATTCTACTTTTTACTCCACTACACTTCTACTAGTGCTCTAGTTACTCACTACTTTTGCTTTGAAGTTAGTTCATGAATTTTCCTTTCTTGAATCAGATCCCAAAGACCATAAACTTGTGTTTGTGTACTTGTATTTGGTTTGTCTAAATGGTGTAGCCATACCTCAGTTGTGGGTAGATCAAATGCAGATCTACAAAACATCACCATCTATCTAAGCATGTCGAGGTCTGTAGCTAACAAACTTGCTTTATTCCAGATTAACATTTTAAACATGTCTGTGCTTGTAGTAACTTAGTCGCTGTTCATATTTCATGATATACTTTTTTAGATATAAAATTATGTTTTCTAGATAAACATAATGTAGCAGAATGTACACCCATGCATTCTTGACTGCTCACACTTTGTGAAAATCGATTTTGAGAAATTTTAAGAAGTATTTTGAATACTTAAGTATTTTTAAAAGCAAGTACTTCAGTACTTTAACTCAAGTAATAATTTGACTGAACAACTTTCACTTGTATTGGAGTAATGTTTGACCAGGAGGATCTATACTTTGACTTAAGTAAGGAAGCTGTGTACTTTGTCCAACACTGACCAAATCTAAATAGACAAGAAGCATTCCATGAGTGCTGATGGAGAGTACAGCAGCACTTATAAATGTTTATATTACTCCACCTCAAGTGTTGCTCACAAACACATTATATACAAGCTAAAAAACAACCTTCACCAGACTCTTATATAAGTGGTTGCATGATAAACAGAAAAAATACCAAACGGTGTGTTCACTGTTCTCTGTAGAATTGCGCAAAGTAGCAAGACTGAGGATAAAAAACGTGTTTTGTGTACTACTATATGCAACCTGTAGTGCTGTTTTATTAAGCACTAACACACACACTTAAGGCTCTGCTGATATTCAGTACAACAGCACACCTTATTGTTTGATATTGCTTGATAATAAAAAATTGCTAACTTCTTGTTTAGTTATAAATCATTCTCTGTAGCCTTGCTCTTTTTTTTGGCACATTGGTACATTTTATCATCTCACACCTGCAGATGACTGGGATAGTGTTAAAACATTGACAGGAAGGTTCATTATGTCATTACGTCACACTTGATGGACATGTGCATGCTCACCGTCAATGACTCAATCTCAAAAACATTGCTCTGTAAATGTAGAACAGCAAACTTTACAGATGTAGATTTAATGTCAGTCCCTGTTGAAAGGGTTATGTTTACTAGCTTAACTATAATTTCCAGGTAGCTTATACATTTAATTTTGAAATGTGTAACAGCAGGGGATGCTTTGTCCATTTAAGATTCCATGTCTGTTTAATTTAGATGTAACTGTAAACCTCTGTGTGCATTACACTGACATACAGAGCTAAATACTGACCTTATCCTGTGTGAAACAGCACACACACATCTTTGCTCTTCACAGAACCTGTGAAATCTTTTTTCAAATTTCTGTCTAATAGTTTGTTCTTAATGTTTCTGTAATACAGACGTGAAACAGGAACATGTGCAGTTGAACACCTTTAACTCACATGGGGCTCTCCTCATTAATTTTATGACCACTTTGCACATACAAGGGCCTCCTGGCATGCCAAACACTCCTCTAACATATCTGGCCTTGAGCTGACTCAGTCAGTAATGCTGACAAGGGGTTTGACAGAGATATCCGTAGCCACGTTTGGGTTTGACGCTTTGACGCGGCAGAAGAAAGTCTCTCTCTGCAAAATAAACCACAAAAACGTCTTGAGAAACGCTGCACCCTGCTCCTCTCCTCCAACTTGTTGACACAACGGCTCAAGACGGATTGTTTTTCAAATATGCAACCGGTTGTCAAATATACAGTGTCAAATTAACTTCAGGGTTGCCTCCCAAAGGTCTGTGTTCTCTACGCTGAATTTGTCCATTTTCTTTGGGTCGGAGCCCAGACGTGGAGGAGACCACAGACATGGAAATACCTGTGTGAAATGAAGCCTTACCATACGGCCAGCTGGCTCACACCATGAAATGGAGCATGTAGACATAGAGTGAAATGGCTGCATTTCTCCTCGCCATAATTCTCATCAAATCATAATTATTTATGTAGTTTTACTATATTGACTGTAATAAACCATAGTAATTCTTTGCATATTTGACAGTAAATATATATAACAATGCCTTGTTTGGTGTATGCAGCCATATTTCACATAAGAAAAAGGCTGGGTGAGAAACACAGGGAGGTACTGTATATGCTACTCTGTAGAAATGCGAAGGTTTGTGTGGAATTCAATCATTTTAATTGTTATATAAGAACAACGTTTAGTCTTGCAAATGTTATTCCACTGTTAACTGTTTTTGTTCTGAAATTCCTCCTTCTTGCTTCAACGTTTGCTGCATTAGGCCTTTTGGGCTGTGTGTGCTCATGTACAATAAATAAACTTGAGTTGCTTTGATTAGAGAGCATTCAAGCCTTGCAGTAAGATCTTGAATCTGCTGAGCTACTCCATTTGACACTTTGTGGATCAAAACAAAATCCAGTTAACCCTGATAAACACAGCTTTGCTTCCTTTGTGTATGAACCCTGCTCTCTTTCATCATCCTTTGAAAATGTCCAAAAATGGAGAAGAGTGAGGAAAATGATCATGGGGGGAGGGGGGTATAGCCTCTGACAGGCTGTTCCAGCGATGAGACCCATGACTGACACATTTACTGTGAAACAAGACAAGACTGAGACTGTGTGAGAGAGATAGACACATGGAGTGAGAGGACGAGATGGAAATAATGCCACACGCACACACAAAGTGAAAGCAGTGTGTCTCTTTCTGTCAGTGAAGTCACAGGACTGAAGCTTCGTTTCACTGATTTCATTTCATGAAGGCTGCCGAGGAATTTTGCAGGGGCACAGGCAGCCCAGCAGGACTGCAATCCCATCACGTCCTGACTGTAAGCTTTGCAACAGACACCGATGTGTCACTTTTTCCATAATGAGCTCTCATTTGATCTGCTGCCATTGAAATGGCCCTCTGTCTGAGGCGACTGTCACTTTTCATCCGCATTATGAAGATAACGGGGCCATCTTGTGTGGTTTGGCGGTGTCAGATGCGAGGAGTGTGGAGGATATCGTCAGAGAAGAGGAGAATGATTCATTGTGTTGCTCTATAATTGAATGATCCGGCATTTATCGTGGGCATGATGGTGAGATCATCTCCCACCACTGGACCTGCAGGCCTCAGAGCAAGACTACAGGACACGCACATTTAAAGAACCATACGTGTGGTTTTAACTGTTGCAATCTATTAACCATCATTTTCAAATTCCTTTCTTTACTGCTGGCTATTTTCTGAAGTAGACTTCAAAAAATAAGATTGATATCCTAACTTACAGGAAGCCCTCGGTTTCTATTTCACCACAATGTGAAAGTCATTAGCGATGGCTTGAAATTTCATTGAAACAGTAATCAATCACACTAGATATTTTCTCATGTGTATGTTTGAGTATAAGTTACTTTGATTTTCTTTGGCAGGGTGCATGCAGGACACACAGACTGTTGAGTGTTTAGGGACTGAAGAGCTGTCCAGAACCTACTTTTTACCAATATTTTTTCCTTGCTCATCTTTGTGTTTTTAGTTTTCTCATTATGCAGATTTTGGATGCAGAACAATGTGCCACAAAGTCACTACTTCTCACACTTCCATTACAAAACTTAGCTTTCACAAGAAAATATATTTCAGTGGCCTGTCATCTTGACATCGACTGGAGACGTGGTCCTGTAAATAAGCATTACTGCTGTATATTCCATAAAGTTAAAGACACTTTGAAGTGTCTCTGATGACATGATGTTGACATGTCTTGATGTTTTTTTTTTTGCATTCAAAGTTCCTTCAGCTATTTTCAGTAATAGTTCCTCTCATGATGAGTAAACTGATATTCAAAAGTCAAATCAGTTGAGAAACCTTAACTGGTCTTTTGAGTAAGTTCATGTCATCTTTCTGGTGAATTAAAGCTGTCGCTTTTGGCTCTTTTCCACCGGCCCATCTTAGCCCTACTCTACAGGACTTGACTCAACTCTACTCCGTTTGTGTTGTGTTTCCACGGGCGCGGTACGTCGTGTCAGATACCAGTTTTTCGTACCTGCTCTGCTCTGGTTCCAAGCGAGCTGAGCCGATACTAAAAGGTGACGTCGATGGACTGCCGGCCACTGATTGGTAAGAGAATGTCGTCACCGATGGGTCATGAGCGCGACGGCCAACACAGGAATCAAATCCGCCATTTAAAAAAAAAATACATCAGTGCTCTTTTGCTTTTCTTTTGCTTTCCTCTCTTGCTCAGCCTGCGACAAAAAAGCCACAGACCGAGCAGCAAGTACACCATTGCCTCCATGTCCTCCATTGTTTGTGATTGTTGTGTTTGTGTGGCGTTCAAAATGACGTGAACGCAGTTTCGCACAGCAGTTTCGCGCAGCTGTGTTATGACGACCCCGCCCACCGTGAGTCGGTACTCAGGCTGGTGGAAGGTACCCAAACTGAGTAGAGTCGAGTCGAGTAGGGCTGGAACTGTGTAGTGGAAAAGGGCCTCTTGAAGGCCATAATTTATGTTTAATTCATACATGCAAGTAAAGTCTTTACCTTGACAATCTGCACTCAATCTAGGATGTAAACAAACTTATAACCATCAGAAAATGTTAATTAACTCGGCTTCCTTTGATTTTTTTTAAGGGTTTTAGACAAATCCGACAGTCATGTCATGTCATGTAAGGTTGTAAATCTCCTAATATTTTGTTGTTGGACTAGCCACCATTTTTTGTCTATTGTGAAAACAGATAACTCCCTGTATCTCGCAGCGTGCTCAACCATGACAGAGAATAATGCAGTGACTTAGTAGGAAGGTTCTTTGAGACACAAGATAAGAGAAGGTGCTTGACCTCCCATAAGAAGCCATCTGTATACTGTGTGTGCTTAGAGTCCAGTACAGACTGTACCCAGTGTTAACACAGTACAGATAGTAATGCTGTCACTGCTTTATAGGTTAGTGCTGCAGATAATTTAATTACACTGTGTTGAGTTTAATACCCAGCATGCTTTACCTACAACGCTAAAGAGAGGGATCATCATATAGTCAGGGACTATCAAAGTCAGAGGTCATTTTTGATTACACTTCATTTTGGTGGCATTGGGGAAACATGCATGCGTTTGTGTGTGTGTGTGTGTGTGTGTGTGTGTGTGTGTGTGTGTGTGTGTATGTGAGGCAGAAAAAGAAGTGTGGGGGTCACCTTGACTTTGCCCCAGCAGTGCAAATCAGTAAGTTTAGAGAAGGCAATCTTTTTCACATTTGTCTATAGCGAGTCTCACGTCAGAGCACAGAGAAGCAATTTACCCTCCCAACGTTGCACAAAGTAAACACACGAGCTGCAGTCATAACCACCCCCCTAAACACACACACACACACACACACACACACACACACACACACACACACACACACACACACACACACACACAAACACACACACACACTTTTATACATGTTTTTGTCTGTGTGGGAGAGCATAAAAGGCACAAGGACAAGAGTACGACAACACTAGGTACACAGGTAGATGGACAAAACGATCCAGTTTGCCTCATTAGAGACAAAACGTAATGTTCCCGGCGATTCCTAGCAGAGCCTGGTAGGGGTTGTCATGGAAACGGAGCAGCATTGTCGCAGAGTGTTTCCGCGGGGTTCTCGTCTGTCTGTCTCCCTCCACATTTGCTCTTCATCAGAGACACTCAGATCACTGATATTCTACACCACGAGGCTATGACTCATACACTCATACTCTTTTTTCTGCATCTGGAAGAAAATGGGTTGAAGAAAAGAACACACACACACACACACACACACACACACACACACACAAACACGAGAGCAGCTATGCAAGCACACACACTTTAAGTCACATTTGCACATATGTAGGCTATAATTTGAGCGTATGCAAACATGCACAGAAGTGTTGCTAGTGCTTTAAATCAATTATAGATCATACATATAGACTTCGAGGATAAAAAGGTTTGCTCTCACTCTTCTTTTGTAACATAACAGATGTGCAGCATGACATGAAGCTCTCTTTTCTGAGTGGTTATCTGGGTGATCTGGGCTGTTTCCCCTCATTACATATCAGGTAGATTATGTGCTTTAATCGCTCTTTAGCCCCCACAGATCGGCTGATGTGCTCAGTGTGTTTTCTGCTTATCTAGGCCACCAGATGTCAAAATCCGGAGCCTTATGGAAAGTCGGAGCGGCACCCTCAGTATCAGACACGGAGAGAAGGGGGATGACTGATGTGGAGGAGAATGCCAAACTTTGTAAGAAGGAGACAATCTGTGGAGGGGACGGCAAGATGCAAGTGTTTGCCGGAGATATTTCAGGTGCACCAGGTGATTTCTATTTCAGCTGAGGACAGGGAGCCCAGCATATACTCAGGCACGCACACACATACAATCACCCATGCACACACACACCCTGAGGTGCGAGGTAGAACAAAGTGACGAGTGACCCCCTGTCTCATCGCTCTCCTGCCATTTCCTACAGCTGTTTCATCAAAGCCTTTCTCCTGGCACCTCTTCATGTGCACTGAAACACACACTTTAGTGCACACACAGTTCCCTTTTCTTTCTTCCTCCTCTATCTGCCTATAAACTGGTAGAAAATACATATGGCTCAACTATATTCTACATTCCACATATGGATGTATAGATGTAGGAAAAAACATGTTCAAGACATTTGATGTGGATTTTCTATCAAAGAAAAAAGTCTTTAATCAATACAATCCCTCTGCTGCTTCACCTCCTCCTCCTCCTCTCTTTTAGATGTGCTTTTAATTTTAATGAAAGAATCCATATGAGATGGCTTCTATATGTGATGCATATTCAATCTGTTATACATACCAGGTGTTACAGAATTACATTTAAAACATAAGTGTATGAAAACATATGCAAACGAGACCGTTTCCTGACCGCAGCCTTGCGGCATTGTTTGCATCCAAATTTCTCTAAATGAAGACCACAGTCACATTAAATCCTGGTCTCTGTTCTGGAAAGAATGC
This sequence comes from Notolabrus celidotus, assembly GCF_009762535.1. Lineage (NCBI taxonomy): Eukaryota > Metazoa > Chordata > Actinopteri > Labriformes > Labridae > Notolabrus > Notolabrus celidotus. The sequence goes on from NC_048284.1 coordinate 23,096,102, forward strand.
TTCTGCATCGGCCCCAGTGTGTCTGCATTGCTCTGCTTCATGGTTTCATTCTGACAGATAAACATGTTAGCTGTGATTTTTCAAGCTGCCTTTTATTTGCTCGACTATCTACCATTTCAAGCTGTGTTTGTGCAGGAGGAACAGCAAAACTCCCTCCCTCTGATCTGTACTGTAAACATATTTGTTTTGAAAATTGCATCCAGTTCTTCTTACATACTGTGTTGTTTTTGTAAATATTCAGTTATTTTACATTGATCTCGTAAATATATATATGAATTTCTCAGTATAACACCTTTAATTATTGAGCTTCAGCACCACCTGTTTTGTGCATGTATTTTGAGTGTGCACCTGTCATGTAGACCTTGATAATCCCTGCTAACTGTTATTTAAGTACATTCACAGCATAATGTTACTCATTATGTTTCAGTCCATTAACACCTTTATGATTTAGCTAATTAAAGATACAAAACTGTGTGATTACTTATAGTCAGGCCAACATATCGCTGCAGCTCGATTATATTCCAGATATAAGTCGCAAATAACTCGAAGTATGGAACATGTCCTTGAACTACAGAAGAAGGTCTAGATCATATGTGCAGAAATATGCCTTCCTGCGCCTGGCTCTCTCCAAAACCATCTGTATCTATCTCCCATTGCATCAAACAAACTAATGAGGTGTGAAACTGGCTGCTAAAGTCACTGATTGCAAAGTGTGCGGTGGCTTCTATAACAGAACAGCATGTAGCATGTAAAGGGCAGCTATTTCAGAAGCCAACTGCAAATCAAACATCAGTTAACAAGAAAGTCAGGGAGTCTCGCGTGTGTGAATCTCACCGGAGTCTTGAGCTCAGCCGTGCATAGCTGATGAGTTTCCTGCTTAACTGCTTCCAACCAGCCTGCCGCTCCCTGGCAAACCAGCACTGTGTATGACTCATCACATGGAGCATGTGATCCTGCTCTTAATGCACACACACACACACACACACACACGCACGCACGCACGCACGCACACACACACACACACACACACACACACACTCACACACACACACACACACACATTTATCTGCAAGGGGTTTCCCTCCCTTGCAGGGTTTTATGTGCGTTACGAAATCACTGCCAAGTATACAGAAAAGGAAAGCCCTTCTTTGTGTTCAAGTTTGTGTGTGTGTGTGTGTGTGTGTGTGTGTGTGTGTGTGTGCAGGTGTGTTTGTTTGACAGGGTTTATATCAATGGATGTGTGATTGGATGTGTGAATGGGAGTGTGTTGATTTTCCTGCAGGGCCACCGTTTGATGAGGGATGAGTCATCCGGATGGAGACCCCGGCATGACTGGCAGGTTGGTGATTCACCCTGCTTTGAGTGTACGTGTGTTTGTGTGTGTGTGTGTGTGTGTGTGTGTGTGTGTGTGTGTGTGTGTGTGTGTGTGTGTGTGTGTGTGTGTGTGCATGAGTTTATATCTGTTCCTGCTCTATGTATCCAGTAGATGCATATAAACATATCGGCAAACACCTACAATCCATGTTCTTTATATGGTTATCCATATGCATAAGTATGCATGTGCAAGCTTTAATGAGGGCGTATGCAAATATATGCTATCATCATAACATGAGTGTGTGTGTCTTTGAGAGTGTACACATTGTGCTCTTGTATATATATCTATATACGTTGTGTAGAGGGCTTGCTTTGAGCTCTTTTTTATTCATCTTTCGGAAGTGTGTGGCACTGGTATGTGCATAATCAGAGAAATGCCACAGGGTATTGTTGACTCCATTAATCCATTGAAAGCATTCTTCATCCCACACCACACCCACAAACGCACCGTCCTATCAGCCTGGTGAAACAATATGGAAAGCATAATGCAACATAGATGCAAGCATCTGCATTTATGCAGCAATGTGATTGAAGTGATCTCATTATTTTCTTGACAGATATGAACATACGTTCAAAGCGGAAGAGTGAAACAAAGTGCAGCAGAGAGGACTTAATCAAAGATATCAGAGACTCCGACGACCAAATTCATATCTGTCTGCTGGAAATCTGCATATAATTCTTTTATTCAAGTCTTTTATGTCTGGTGAGAAAAATTCATACATTTTCTGACAGAATTCTATTGTGAAGAAGTGATCATCTTGCTCTGTTGCTATTCAGATACTGCTTCTGATGGCATGGCCTGATTATTAATCAAAAGAGCTTTTTCTAACAGATTAAACTTAAAAGGGAAGAAGCACTGATTTTTGCAGAGCAGGCGCCCCATGTACAGAGAATACAGTCCTCATTGCGCTCGCTGCCAATGTCAGTTCCCTGGGCCACCAGGATTTGGTGCATATCATCCCCTGATAGCCCCCCTCCCCCAAAAAATGAATAAATAAATGGCAACACTACTTTTCATGCTTCACTTGCATGCAATATGGCCAATAATGAAGGGAATTTTTAATGAACTGATCATACAGTCTGTATAACCAACATGCATTATACCCAAATAGTAACTATCATCTTAACCCCAAACCAACTAATGACTCAAAAAACTGTCTTCAAATAAGATAAGATACTCCTTTATTCATCCCACAACGGGGAAATTCATGGAGTTACAGCAGCAAACAAGAAGGTGTACAGTACAAGAATTTCAACAAGAATATATATAGAAAAGAAATGTTCATCAGAGACGACAGATTGGCCATAATTCTCCTGTCAGCCACCACCTCCACAGGGTCCAGGACTGAGCTGGCCTTCTTCCTCAGTTGGTTCAGTCCTGCTCTCCTGTGTCCTGTCCACCCACAGCAGGTGAAATCCTTTCAATGTGGCGTTCGTGTCTGGTGTTAGCTCTGTTAGCATGATGCTACTCTGGTGCTGGGTTAGCTCATAAGCTTTTTGTGTCACCAACAGTCCAACACCAAAACAATTACCTTTGTTGAATTACCTTTAAAAAAGGAAAAAAACTATTTCAAGTTTCAAGTTTCAGGCAACTTTTTTATTTAGTATAAATTGTTCCTTCTCTATTCTCTCATGAATCTTATGGAAAAGAAAAACGATAAAACTGTAACTTAACATATTTCCTGTACTGGGAACATGAAGTAATTATGAATGCAGAAATGTGTCTCGATCATCTTTAGTTCCATATAATAATATATTTCAGTTATTAACTTGGGGAAAATAAAAGTCAAAAGAAAACACTGCTGAAATTCCTGGGCTGTACTAATATATAAATCATTAACTAAAAACAGGAAACCAGCCGAGCCTTTCAGCTCAAATCCTTGTCAGTATGTTTGGAATGATCATTATAACATTTTGTTTAAATATTCTGTTAAGTTTTTACCAAGTCATTTTGAATCTCTGTTATAGGCAAAGTATTTGCCATAATTCACCGTGTTTCTTTAAAATTTTGAACAGTTTTACAAACCCTATTTTGCATTTAAAACCCTGCAGCAGGTATAAACCAGAAATCTGGTTGAAGTATTTTGACATTTTGCTTTCAGATTTCACCAATGCATGTTGAAAAAAACTGAAATAAACAGGAGTCAATAAAGTGACTACTACAACAACGACTTCTCCTATCATGACAAAGCACAACATCCTGTTGCTTTATTTACACATCTACTATTCACCAATAAACATTAAAGTTCAATAAAGCCATGAAATAAAAGCCTGTTATGGACATACTGGGCACATCGTAGCATTCACAGGAGGAGTTCACAGCAGCTTTAATGAGCAATCATCAGATGAATGCGGCTGTGGTTAAAGCAGCCAGAGTCTATCTCTTTACATTAAGATGATTGATCAGCCAGGCGGGATGCTTGGCTGATGATGAGCCAGTTATCTAGAAGAGACAACAGCACAATCATTAATCTTCCCCTGTGATGAGGATGCAGGGTGTGTGTATGTGTGTGTCTAAGGATGCCTATGTGGCTATTTGTGATTGGTGGAAGCTGCACTTGTTTGTTTACAGTGGCACTGATGAGGATTTATCAAAAAAATAAATAAAAGGGAAACACTCCGTCTCTCAGTCTCTTTGGGTCTGACACGCACACACACGTTCACACATTGATATAGTCTCCCGAGGGTCACCTTGAGCTGCACAAATTGGCTTTGGTTGGTTGAGGTCTCAGCACTCACAAATTAGTCAGGCACTACATCTCTTTGAAAGTCTGAACTCGACTCACTGTCATTCTAAACATCATCCTTTGTTCTCTGCCTTCAGCCCCTCCCTATTTTGTTTTTGCAGTGCCCATTCTTATTTACCCCCTTTTTCTATTTCCCCTCTTCTTACCCCTTTCATTCATCAAATCTCCATCTCCTCTCATTCTCATTTTATCTTCATCTCTTTTTAGCCCTCAGCCCCTCAGCCCCCCCCCCCCCCCCCCCCCTTCCTCTTTCTCTGCTGATGAATGAAGTGGAAAGTTTGTCCCACAGTATCACTAAATGCAGCTGCTGTGGCATTTCTTTACTCATTCATTCACAAGGCTGTTAAATACAGTGCTGCTTTTCAACTATTATTCCCCCTGTTGTTAGTGTGAATGCATTACTTCAGCTTCACTGATGGACGCGGTGAATGAGTTTGTTTGCTCGGCTGACGTGCAGGAACTTGGCAAAGTGCTTCCATTTAGGGAGAATGATAATGCTGTGTCACCAAAGGAGCTGAGACTATTTATCTTCCACGAGCTATAGTGTCAGTGGAAACAAGCACCCATTTTGTAACTGACATCAGTGAGCTATTATATTAAAATGGAGCATCTGAGGTGTGTCAAAAAAAAGCTGTATAATGAAAGTGCACAAATGAACTCCATCTCTCTGATATTAACAATAAATATTAAATTAACCTGTAAACATGGATGTTGGTTGTGGCATTTTGATTTACACATTTCTACATAATGGTCATGTCAATATATCACTCTGTGTGGTATCTGGACTTGGTGTTTTCCATTGATTATCTTTTTACAACACTGTATTAACATCCCCTGTTGTCTATTTGCAGATTTGAAATTGCAGCAACCTATTTTTAATCAGCCCAATTATCGGTTGTTTGCATGTTTCCTTGTTCACTTCTCATTATTTCCATCTATCTCTAAATCTACAATTAGACAGAAGCTATTTTAGTTACAGTGTAATGAGGCAGGGTACACAAACCCATGAATAAAGCAATATCAGAGCTCGACAGCAGTGATTCCCATGTGTCCCAACCAAATTGTACCTCAGGGAGTAAGCTTCTTTCGCAGCTGAAGGTATATGGAATATGGAAAGCTACACTTTAAAAAAAACGATGTCAATGTGGATTTTATATTCAAAAATCCACGTTTTTGTTAAGAAGAAAAATAAACAGGTGTAGAGGGTAACAAATGTGCATTGTTGCTTGCAGTGAAAAGCACAAGAACGCATGTTAAACTGAATCTGTTGTCTCTGAATGAGCTATCTCAACAGGCAGTTACTTTACCTCCAAGGTAGGGTAATGGGTGAAGAGTTGATACAGTCAGCTTTAAGAGGGCTAAATGTGATACCTCTGCAAGGCTAAATGCACAGTATACGTTTTTAAGGCAAACATGAACCGCATATTTAAATACAGGACATTTTGTAGTTTCAAGTTTATTTCTGTTATAATTACTCCTCTAGTTGAAGGTCATTACAACTTTGTCTGTCAATATTATTTTACTGAAAGAACATTCTATTATACAGAGATAACAGACCACTAAAGGCAGTGACTTACCAATCAAAATCATGCATTTGACCAAACTGTGTGGTAATGGTTAAGATAGATATTAGCAAGGTACTAGAAACAGGTTGTGACCTGATATCTGTCTGAATGCTGTTTAAATCATTGGCTGAATGTCATGCAGTCTGCAAAAGCACTTTAAAGCTAAGGTTGGTAGTCGTGGAAAACTAGCATCAATTTGAATGTAGCATTTCCTCAGGACTCCGTCTAACACCTCCCACCCTCCCTTCAGAGCTCCTCCAAAACAAAGCCCCTGCTTACATGCACTAGCGCCACTGCTTCGCTACCATATGATGGTGACTGATTCAAAACTGGTCCTCTGCACATCATTGTGTTTTGCACTATGTCAACTCATGTCTCACTCAGCGGTAAGAAAACACCAAAACATTATCATAGTGAAAGTTACAAACACAAACATACATGAAATGTGCGCGCAGGAGGCGGACAGAACTGCAGGATGTTGTTTGATTAGTTTCATAATTTGGCTCCTAAAGTCAGAAATTGGTTGGTGTTTTCCCAGGTTTACTCCTGGGCTGTAGATAGCAGCTTTTTTCCTGCTCTTTTTTAAGAACACATTATGTATTGATTACCATGGGGACATAAAGATCATTTTAGCCAGTATAATAAAAAGTGTATCTAAATCTGATTACCAACCCCAGCTTTAACAGCTGAAATAGTAATCTAACAGTATTCAATGGCTGAAATAGTTAGCTATTAGCATTTAAAGGCAGAAGTATTAAGCTCAAAGTAGTTAGATATAAATTGTTGTAATGAACCACTAATTTTGTAACCTACAGTGTAGGTAGTACTTGTGCAAAGTTGGTGAATGTTTTGACAATAAACTTTATTTAAAAAAACAACTATAATGATATCCTCCTGAACAGCTTCACTGTAATGTCCACCTTCTAACCCATAAGTAACATTCAGTAAGTGGAACATGATTCTTGCTGTTGTTTATGAAGGATTACTTGAGCTCATCTTACAGAGCTGAGGGAGAACATCTGTCCAAATAAGACTCAGAGTCTCTGCTGGACAATATTTTCTCTTGCTGTATCTCTGTTGTATGTCATATATCAGTTTCTAAACCTAAATGTGAAGAGCAACAGACTGGAGCAGTGGACTCTTTGATCAAGACCAAGTGAGACCTCATCTTTTGTCTTGCCACTGGCTGCGTTGGCATGGAAACCCCAGAAGAGCGGGGAACACTGTGGTCGATCAGCAAATAGGTCACATGGAGACGAAAACAAGCAGAGACCTGATACACACACACATAGACACACACGTACTTAAAACTTGTGTGGCAACCCCCTTAGCATCAAGTGCAGTGTTACAAAGTAAAGAAACCCCTGACCTATTTCACCACCAGGCTGAAGAATGAGCCCCTTTCTTTTTTTGCACAACATGCTTATGTTGCAACATGCTATACAGTTAAAGTATAAGCCATGAGCTATATCTCTCACTAAGTTTGATAGAGACTTTTTGGAACCTTACAGAACACTATTTGTTTCCATTTTAAGCCATAATTTATTGATGTCCTACATGGCTGTCGGTCTGGAAGATGGAAGAGCCATTTGGAAAGCAGATACAGAGAAAAGTGTCTTGAGGAGCATTTATAAAATTAACAAATTAGCTTCCTGCTGGTTATTCTGAAGCGGGAAGAGGGTAAGAGATACGCGAGACTCAATCCAGGGATATCCCAGGGCGGTGACTCACTACTTGTTAGCAGAGAATACTCTCAGCAAAAGAGCACAAGAAGACACAAGAGAGAAGAACAGAAAAGGAGATTAGAAAGAAGACAAAATAAGAGAAAATGTGACAACAATAGGAGTAGACAAAGGAAGAAAACTGAAAAAAGGAGACAAAGGCAGATCATTCTTGAACATCCATTCAGACGCCTCAGTACACGCCCTCCTGACCAAGTCACAGCCTGAGACAGTGTGTACTTGGCTCTGAAAAACTTGCGCTGTTAGTCCAAACCAGTCAAAGATTTAGTGTTACAAGAGTTTTGTGTGCATTGGTTGGCTGCCACATCTTGGTGACCTTGTAAAAGTATCTGCAGGGCATCGTGATGCAATAAAACATCATGTTTACTGCAGCAAAAATCTGCGGAGGCAAAGAAGAGCAACATAGATTCACTGCTTGGTTTAACCATCCTTTGCAATTAGTTGTAAATAGTGATCTAAATGATGTAAAGAGACATGAAGAATGCACACACACACACACACATGCAGACACACACAGTTCAGTGTGTCTGGCTGGCTGGCTGGCTCTCCTATTTGGTTCAGGGCTGGCATTCAGTTACATCATTCTTCAGAGAACGGAAGCTCAGATTACAGGAAAGGCAAACACAGGCCTCTGGGGTCTGCATGAGTGTGTGTGTGTGCACTTGCTCTCCCTGTATGCCCTTCTTATATAACCAATCAGAATGCCCGACACGTCTCTCTCTATGGATGCGTTTCGTTTGGGTTCAGATTTCATCACTCAATTCAACACAGAGTTTCGGGGCTGTTTGTATAGTTGAGATCTGGGTGATGTTTTTGTCTCCGAGCAATACACTTGTATGCATAATGCTTGCCATTTACTGTGGTAGTATGCACCTAATTGAATTGATTAAAAAGTGTACAGGAAGCTTTTTTATCCTATTAAAAATATATTTTGGTAATATGAGATTTGCTAACTGGAGTTGTCATCAGAAAAGTCTCTAAGACAACCTATAATGCAATTGTTGACTTTGGTAAATGCACTGATCCCAATCCTTGTTTATGGGCCTCAACTAAAAATCGACTTGTTTTCTCTTTGCCCGATACCTGCCTGCACAGCAATGGTTTGTATTTTAGCTTCTAGTAGCAGCTAGTGTTTTAGAGCAGAAAAAATAACCGATTTCAGGTAAATAATTATGTGAGGATGAAGAAAAGAACATGCTGTGCTTGCAAAAAGTGCAACGTTGGTCAGAGAAGTGGCAGTACGACTTTTAGGCAAGGCAAGGCAAGGCACGTTTATTTATAAAGCACCATTCATACAAAGAGCAATTCAAAGTGCTTTACAGAGTTAAAAACAAAAGCCAGAACAGTAACAATCAACAAAAGGCAACAAAGGCAACAAAAATTCAATTCAATTTAATTGGCTTTATTGGCATGAACAGACACCTTGTTGCCAAAGCACATAAGATTTATACACATACATTACATATATATTCATTACGTATTATATTCATTACATATGTATTCATTACATATTATATATATTTCATATTTTATACGCATTAAAACAATGGTGTCACCAATACAGCATATCTCAATGTCCTCACTTGATGCGGTATGCTCATAAAACCGTCACCTAAAATCAAATATTATCTCTCTGTGTACTTATGTAACTTAAAGTTCATAGTAAATAGTGTTGGGTCTTATTATTTATTTAAATTAGGAGGGATTATTAGAAATAATCATCCCCCTTCACTGCTCTGAAGTCCATAACTTGCACAGTCTTACTGTCCCGCCGGACACAGAATCACAACTGGTCTTGTCTAAACCGAAATGAACCCTTAAATTATTTGATTCATCTCAGAACTTCTTCCCAAGGATTAAGACTCACACATTGAATCTTTTCTGTGTCGAGTCGCAGTCCGAAGCTGGCTCAGACCTCTTGACACCCCTGCAGGATGCCCGTATGCCCAACATTTAATTGTAGATCCAATATCAGGTTCATTCCATGACGCCATACTTTGTCAGAAAATATCCAAGTTAAAACACGACATTAAACAAACATAAGCATGAAAACATAAAATATTTTGAAATCTAAGATCAAGAAAGGAAGAAAGTAAAATACGTTACGAAACTTCATTAAAAATCCGTTTTTCAAAATAAATTAAAAGTCTGTAGTTACAGAAATAAAAACTAAGGTTAAAAAATGGGTTTGCATCCATTATTGAGCAGTGTAAGCAGCTAAAAAGAGGAACGTTTTTAGTCTGGAATTACAAGTGATCAGAGTCGGGGCTTGTCTAAAACTCTTTGGGAGGTTATTCCAGGTCTGTGCTGCATAATAACAAAATGCTGCTTCTCCAGCTTTTGTTCTGACTCCTGGGACGGTCAGTAGGCCAGCAAACATTTCAAGGTCTTTATGAAACTTAAAGTTAAGATGATAAAAATAGTAGAAAAAAAGACAACAATTACAGGAGTTTTCATGCTTTTCTAAACCTTTGAGGAAATACGTAAGTCAGAAAAGGCCCATCTTAGCTGCTGCTAACTTCAGCTCAATCTACCTCTAGCTCAGCCTTTAGATGCATTATGGCTAGGGTTAATGTGCTGTGCCAAGCCATAATACAGTGATAGAAAATAAATCACATTCATATATAATCTGTACACTCTTAATTATGGTATTATGAATATTTTTCAGTACACTTGTAACAATGCAGTTCTCAGAAGTGACTAATGCTCAGATCTGGCCGTGGAATTTGCACTCTGATGGGAATAATGATATTGGAACATATTTGATAGATAAATGTAATACCTGCATGTTTAAAATAATCTCACTTACTGCTGCTCCAGCAATTCTTCTGCCAAATGAGCCAATAGGATGCAAATGTTTTTGGGGCATATATAATAAGGTACTTGATGGCTAAAGAGATTATTCTAGGTCCATGAACCTTATCTCTCAAACAGAGCCTTCAAAGTATTTGTTCCACAAAATATTTCCTTCATGATCTTATCTGAAATGAAATGACTCTGTTCTGGGAATCGTATTTTTGGTGTTTCTTTCTCAGTAGGTAGATAATATTTGCAGGCATTAGAGCAGTTAACCACGCAAAAGTCTGCACAATTACCATGGAGATGTACAATCGCTGAGAGCATCAGGCAGGTTGAACAGGAGATAAAGTAGGAGTCAGGACACAGTGCTCCACAGTTCACCAAGCATCTCCTCGCTTGTCTTTGTCACAGAGCACGAGTTAAATTAGTGCTGTATAATTAACAGGACCAAATGAGCTCACAGATGTTCCAAAGTCAATTTAACATCAATAACTTCAACTGAGTGACTTTCCCTCTCTCTGCCTGTCTAACTTCACTACCAATCCTTCCTTTCTGTCTCTCTCTCTCTGTGTATATAAATCAAAATCTGTCCCTCTCCGCCTCCCTTCAAACCATGGAGATGGATTTCACAGTCTGTTTGAAGCTGCTTTTCAGCCCAGTGGATGGATGAGTACAGTACATTTCTGTATGCCGCTGCTGCTGATGTGACCATTTCTCTCTCGGCATCTCTGGATTTGGCGAGCTGACGCATATGCCGGCTGCTGTCTGCTTTATGCCACTCAGAGCTTTCGTGCCCTGATCCCAGCGGTGCCCTATGGATTATGTGTGTTATCACATGTCATATAGGTCAAGTGTCACCAAAAGTACCATTTACATGACATATTGTTAGTAGTACTGCTACCCCTTTGACATTTACGCTATTATTAACTCAGACAGTTTCATAAATAATAAAGATATAAAAAAAGAGGACTGAAACCACCTCATGGAAATCTGATAGAGTCCTCTCCAGTTCAATCACTCGGTCTGCTTAAGACATTAAAGTCCCCCTTATTCTTTAGTTTTTAGGTTCATTAGAATTCACTGAATACACAGGATTTTAATTTAAGTGTAGTCACAGCTTATTTTAAACAGAAAAGAAACATTGCATGACATGTTATGTTGTTTCTAATACTGTGCAAATAAAATTGCAATATTCATATCATTCATGTTCAATGGTTTAGATTAAAAAGTAGAGTTTGAAATTAATCCAAATGCAGTCATGTGTAAATTAAGTACTTTTGGTACCAGTATTTACGACAAATACTGTAATAATTAAAACTTTCTATTGTTTATTAGTTATTAGGCCATCTGTCGCAGTTAAAAAATAAACATATCTGGCCTCTATTGTGACCGCCAAGGGCTTCAGCAGCTGAGGCTCTGGTAATGGACATACTTTCCAGTTTGAAATACTCACACACTCACCTGGCAATCTCTGAGAAGCAGCCACTATGGGGACAGAACATTTTTAAGACGGTCTTTTTTGGCTTGCCATCATTGGACACTTGTCTTGTTTAACATCTTTGCTGCATTGATAATCATTATCTCAAAATCAGCATCAAACTCTGCCTCAGCTGATGAATAACTTGGTCTACTTTGGAGCTAACATGTTCCAGACAATCCCAGCGTCTCTCCATCTTTCATCCTCCTGTCACTGTAGTTGTGAGTGACGGCTAGCCTCAGTCATTCAAGGTATGCTCGCTTTTCAGATAAGTGGCACTGTCTGCTGTTGTGAATGAATGCTGGCATCCAAAAGTCTAGACCCCAAATATGAATTGATCCAACCTTTCCAACCTTGTGTTTAAAGACAAACAGTCATATATTTGGGTTAACACAGTATATAATAATTCTTTCTTGCAGAGGATCAGATTAGAAGATTTACACCACTGTCATGTCTGCAAGATACTTTTTAACTGACCAACTCAAGCTTGCTATCTGTGCATACAGACAGGAAGCAAGGGAAACTGTGAATCACAATATACCTTTACCATTTTGGAATGAAAGCAGCAATCTCAGGACAGTGTTCATTTCATAATTGAAACAATATTTTTTCCACTTTAACATCGGCTTCATACCTCAAGACTGGAGGTTGTCACCTGGTTTAACCCTCCTGTTATGTTCGTTTCTCTGGAACAGCAATAATGTTTCTGGGTCAACTTGACACAGGGCATATTTAATGATCCAAAGGTGTCAGAACCCAAAAATTCCCAATAAACATTTTTAATCTCATTATTAACTCCATTACTAACCATTTAAATCAATATTTAGTGCAATAGTCCATCCATCTTCTTCCGCTTATCCGGGTCCGGGTCGCGGGGGCAGCAGTCTCAGCAGGGAAGCCCAGACACTCCTCTCCCCGGCCACTTCCACCAGCTCTTCTGGGAGGATACCGAGGCGCTCCCAGGCCAGCTGAGAGACATAGTCTCGCCAGCGTGTCCTGGGCCTTCCCCGTGGCCTCCTCCCAGTCGGACATGCCCGAAACACCTCCCCAGGGAGACGCCCGGGAGGCATCCTAACCAGATGCCCGAACCACCTCATCTGGCTCCTCTCGATCCGGAGGAGCAGCGGCTCTACTTTGAGCCTCTCCCGGATGTCTGAGCTCCTGACCCTATCTCTAAGGCTGAGCCCAGCCACCCTGCGGAGAAAGCTCATTTCGGCCGCTTGTATTCGCGATCTCGTTCTTTCGGTCACTACCCACAGCTCGTGACCATAGGTGAGGGTCGGAACGTAGATTGACCGGTAAATTGAGAGCTTTGCCTTCTGGCTCAGCTCTCTCTTCACCACGACAGACCGGTACAGCGCCCGCATCACTGCAGACGCCGCCCCGATCCGTCTGTCAATCTCCCGCTCCCTTTTCCCCTCACTCGTGAACAAGACCCCGAGATACTTGAACTCCTCCGCCTGGGGCAAAGACTCCCCTCCGACCCGGAGAGGGCAGGCCACCCTTTTCCGACTGAGCACCATGGCCTCGGACTTGGAGGTGCTGATCCCCATCCCCGCTGCTTCACACTCAGCTGCAAACCGTCCCAGCGCGAGCTGGAGGTCACCGCTCGATGGAGCCAATAGGACGACATCATCTGCAAAGAGCAGAGACGGAATCCCAAGGCCACCGAACCGGAAACCCTCCGCCACTTGGCTGCGCCTAGAAATTCTGTCCATAAAAGTTATGAACAGAACCGGTGACAAAGGGCAGCCCTGGCGGAGTCCAACCCCCACCGGGAACGAATTCGACTTACTGCCGGCAATGCGAACCAGACTCTGGCTACGACAATACAGGGACTGAATGGCCCGTAGCAACAAGCCATCCACCCCATATTCCCGGAGCACCCTCCAAAGGATACCTCGGGGGACACGGTCGTAAGCCTTCTCCAGGTCCACAAAGCACATGTGGACTGGTTGGGCAAACTCCCATGCCCCCTCCAGCACCCTCCCGAGGGTATAGAGCTGGTCCAGTGTTCCACGGCCAGGACGAAAACCGCATTGTTCCTCCTGTATCCGAGGTTCAACCAACAGCCGGACTCTCCTCTCCAGCACCCTAGAGTAGACTTTCCCAGGGAGGCTGAGGAGTGTGATCCCCCTATAGTTGGAACACACCCTCTGATCCCCCTTCTTGAAAAGGGGGACCACCACACCCGTCTGCCACTCCAGAGGCACCGTCCCCGATGTCCATGCAACGTTGCAGAGGCGTGTCAACCAGGACAGCCCTTCAACATCCAGAGCCTTGAGGAACTCGGGGCGGATCTCATCCATCCCCGGGGCCCTGCCGCTTCGGAGCTGTTTGACTGCCTCCGCGACCTCGGCCCCAGTGATGAACGAGCCCACCACCAAATCCCCCGGCTCAGGTCCCTCCTCGGAATGCATGTTGGTGGAATTGAGGAGATCCTCGAAGTATTCCTTCCACCGCCCGACTATACTCTCAGTCGAGGTCAGCAGCTCCCCATCCACACTGTAAACAGTGCGAACAAAGGGCCGCTTCCCCTTCCTAAGCCGTCGGACAGTTTGCCAGAACCTCTTCGAGGCCGACTGAAAGTCTTCCTCCATGGCCTCACCAAACCTCTCCCACGCCCGAGTTTTCGCCTCGCCAACCGCCCGGGCCGCAGATCGCTTGGTCTGCCGGTACCTGTCAGCTGCCTCCGGAGTCCCACAAGCCAGCCACGACCTGTAGGACTCCTTCTTCAGCTTGACGGCACCCTTCACCTCTGGTGTCCACCAGCAGGTTCGGGGATTACCGCCACGACTGGCACCAACAGCCTTGCGACCGCAGCTCCGGACAGCCGCCTCAGCAATGGCAACGTTGAACCGGGCCCATTCCGACTCCATGTCCCCCGCCACCCCCGGAACGCGGTCAAAGCTTTGCCGGAGGTGGGAGTTGAAAACCAACCTAACAGGGTCCTCCGCCAGACGTTCCCAGCAGACCCTCACTGTTCGTTTGGGTCTGCCAGGTCTGTCTGGCATCCTCCCCCGCCACCTGATCCAACTCACCACCAGGTGGTGATCAGTTGACAGCTCTGCTCCTCTCTTCACTCGAGTGTCCAGAACATACGGCCGCAGATCAGCCGATACGACTACAAAGTCGATCAGCGATCTGCGACCTAGGGTGTCCTGGTGCCACGTGCACTTGTGAACACCCTTATGTTCGAACATGGTGTTCGTTATGGACAAACTGTGACTCGCACAGAAGTCCAACAACTGAACACCGCTCGAGTTCAGATCAGGCAGGCCGTTCCTCCCAATCACGCCCCCCCAGGTCACGCTGTCATTGCCCACGTGAGCATTGAAGTCCCCCAGCAGGACAATGGAGTCCCCAGTCGGGGCGCCTTCCAGCACCCGTCCCAAAGACTCCAAAAAGGGTGGGTACTCTGAACTGCCGTTCGGTGCATAAGCACAAACGACAGTCAGGACCCGTTCCCCAACCCGAAGGCGCAGGGAAACAACCCTTTCGTCCACCGGGGAAAACTCCAACACACAGGCAGAGAGCTGGGGAGCTATGAGCAAGCCCACACCCGCCCTCCGCCTCTCACCCGGTGCAACTCCAGCAAAGAAGAGGGTCCAACCCCTCTCGAGAAGGTTGGTTCCGGAACCCGAGCAGTGCGTAGAGGTGAGCCCGACTATATCTAGCCGGTATCTCTCAACCTCCCGCACCAACTCCGGCTCCTTCCCCACCAGAGAGGTGACGTTCCATGTCCCAAAAGCCAGTTTCCGTAACCGAGGATCGGACCGCCAAGGCCCCCGCCTTTGGCCGCCGCCCAATCCTCTTCGCACCGGACCCCTGTGAGTCCCCCTGCAGGTGGTGAGTCCACGGGAGGACGGATCCATGTATCCCATTCGGGCTGAGCCCGACCGGGCCCCATGGTTGAAGGCCCGGCCACCAGGCGCTCGCCTGCGGGCCCCAACCCCAGGCCTGGCTCCAGGGTGAGGCTCCGGTGGCCCTCCGGACAGGGTACACTTAGTCCTGTTCTTTCAATGTGCAATAGTGTTCTTTAATTCTCACAGATCATAGCTCAGTGAGGATAACTCACTCGTTTTTTATGAAAATTCATGTTAAACTTTTTTTAATGTACATTGGAAAGACCTAAATATAAATACAATAGTTTTACATGACTTAGATTTTTGTTTATTGTATTTTACATTTTAAAAATTTTGTTTTTATGTAGTGATGTTCATAAATTAACAGGAGACATCTCTTCTGTCACATGCTGCCCAGATTTTGATGCTGTATTTAGCTGGCTTTGAAGGTATATATTGCCTAAAATGGAAGGAACCTCTGAATGCCTCTAGCCTTTTATCCACTGTGATATTAGGGCCTGGGTTATAGAGTAGTGGAAGTTGCTTTACCCACTTGTCCCTCACTGTCCCAAATGGCTGCCAGCTTGTCTCTCTTTGATCCCAGCTCCTGCAGTCAAATGGCAAAGTGTCCCTGGGCAAGGAATTTTCATTTTATATTTCATTTACGCTAATGGCAAAAAAAAAAAAATACTTTCAACATTTTTTTTCAGATTTTGGAACTTTAAAATGGATAATTTTGACATGCCACATCAAAGGAGGGTTAAAGAGAAAAACTGTTCTGATTTAAAGAAATGAATAAAATGTTAGAATTTTTGTATTTACTTAACCTAGACAAGACTATAGAACAAGTCCAAACCAGGACAAAGAAAAACTGCAGCTATCTGTAGTAACATGTAAGTTAAAAGAATTACAGAATTTTATTTTTTCCACCCACAAGTATTAGGGATATTTAGCTTACGTCAAATGTGACACTAAACACACCGAAATGTGACACAGACTCAATAAAAGTCTATGCTTACAGCCACACATTGATATGCTGACTGTATTCTGCCCAAACTAGGCCAACATCCCCCATGACTTCAGAAGCTCAGAGGAAAAAAAAACCCTCACACATATTGTAGTTTTTCTCAGCAAAGATTCACTAAGCATTACAGTCCTTTAAAATGTGTCTAGAACAGCACTTCAGCTCTTAATTAGTTCAAGAAATAGTGCACTTCTGCCCTGAGGCTTTATTAACAGAGAATCAGATTGAGCAATGATTAATCTGTGCTAGCTGTGGTGAATTTGAAACTAAAGGGCACAGCATTCTGCAGACACTGAACTGTGCAGTAAGACAGAAGCTAGCTGAAGACTGAAGGCTAATTCACAGGAGGGCAGGACACAAACTCCCCCCTCGGTTAGTGCAGATTGAATTCACTCCTGCCTGGAGAACATTGTCTCTCCTTCCATCTCCTTTTTTTCGCTCTTGAGAGACGCTCACTTTCTCTAATGCAATTCAGTGAGGTGACAATAATGTGGCTCACATGCAAAACCTGCTGGCCATATGCAAAATACAGTCACTGAACTGGAGGGGGAAGACAAAGCTGATAAGATGGCTGTGATGAAAGAGAGTAATGATGGCAAGAGGTTGATACTGTGGACTCTAATTTCAATTTTCTAACGATTTCATAAATCATTCATGGAGATAATTATCTTTAAGACAACCAATGGAGATTTTCTTCCTCTTTACCTGTTCCTCAAGATGAACAGGTGTAAAAATCTGGAAACTTTTGGAGTTTTTTCTACTTTTCTCCCTCCTGAAGTATGCTACACTGCTTCTTTCTGTATTTCAGTTTCTACGAATGTGGCAGGCGGATGACTCATGCACACTGATAGACTGACTCTGTTCCCAAAGCTGATCCACGAAACATCACAAGTATCATAAATTTAACCCCCTCTTTACCTCAGGCTGGAGGAGATGATAAAAGGAGAAAGTAATAGAGTGGAGGCACTGGGGTGAGATTGACATAGCCATAGAGACCCACTGAGAGACAGAGATAAACTTTGACTTTTGGCTCTTGAATGAATAATCAGAAGAAAAAAAAGAGAGAGGCAGAAGGAATAAGAAAAAGGGTAGGATAAAATAAGTCCCTTATTCCTCTGAGAGGATTCTTGAATTCAGGTGTGTCTGTGACAGTGCATAGCTCTGTGTGTAGGAGAAGGGGAGGATGATCTGAAATGTGAAAAAGTGGGCTGCAAATGCTGGAGCGATGCAAGCAAGTGATCAAATTTAAAAACATTTGCAAAAGTCCAAAACAAACGCAACAGTTGAAACACAGTGTAAAAAGTCGAAACAACTGCATTAATAGGGATCACGCGACAAATACTCAAAGCCCAAAACACAAACGCAAAAAACAAGTGCAAAAGATAAACACTGCAAATTAAGACTTTTTTAACAGAAGTTCCCCAGGCCTGTAAGGATAGCAGAAGGGTCCTGCTCACTCTACAAAGTTCAAGTCTGCTAAAACAACTCATTATTATTATTTTTTAATTGATTATATCTCCTGCCTTGAACATATTTCATACACTCATGCTTTGAGTTGCATCCATAGTAATGGTTAACTGTGGATCCTTTTTTTAATGAGCTAACTTACCTGTAACTCACATTAAATGAAGCATGTCCACTGATAGCGAAGTAAAACAAGGTGAATGGGACCACATGAATCAGAGCAGCACCTGATTCAGTCCTCTGCTTGGTTACTTTAAAAGGAACCCCGGCTACCAAAACATATTTTCCTATATGATCAATGTTTGTATCAGCTATAAAAAAAAATGATAATAAAATCTCTCAAAATATCTTAGTTTGCATAAAACTGGAAAAAATATTTTCACTCGTAGATCGCCATTGTTCTTTGCGTCGCAATGATGTTTGGGTAGTGACGTCATTTGGTTGCAACAGTCTGTTTTCTTCATGCGTGTCAGCTGAAGCATGTGATTCCTGGGTGCTCTGTGAAGTCTTATGTTCGGATCAGACTGTCTGTACTGTACAGTGGCTGACTGCCCTCGCTGAAAAAGTCATCATCTGAGAGGAAAAGATCCAGAGACTGACTGTCCTCCTGAAACTGTTTTTTCAGCTCATTTTCACAATTAGCAGCATAAACGTGGTCTTGAGTAATAAGTTGGAGTGCATCAGCTGGCCACTGTACCGCTGCATCAGATGTGTGTTTTTCCATCTGAGTTGCGACATCACTCTTATTTAGAGAACAATGTACACTTACGGATTGCTGTGTTGACTAATTGGGCTTCCTCCGTGACCGTGGTCGTGGTCGTGGTCGTGATCGCCATCAGAGGCAAAATCTGCAGGTGCGGGTTGTTGACTTCCCCGCAGGAGAACATCCAGCGTCTCCTGCCTATGGTGTTTCCTCGAGCGGACTTCACTCTTTTCCCGAGGGCGTTTTGTCTATTTATGAACCAAAACTGACGGCACAGCATTTGCAGTCTGCGTTTATAACTAGCAGCACCTGTGAGCTCTTTCACCAGCGTGGGTCGGCTAAATGCATCGAATGCATCTGGAGTGAAGTGGCGAGAACATAGCCGCGAGTCCTTTGGAAGTTGTGTACGTCCACAAGCAATTTCCCACTCCTGTCTCCCCTTTTTTGTCTCTTGGAAAGCTCTGTAGACTTACATCAGTACCCTTGTTTCCCTTCGACTGGAAATTACACCCAAACGCAGCACAGTGTGGCATTATTATGGTTTTCGTGGTCCTGAAAGCCAGCGAGTAAACACAGCGAAAACCAGAGGCTCGGCAAGACGCAACCATTACACGTCATCAACCCAGCTTGCATTGCGCTAGTAAAACAATGGCTGCACCCGTAGGTTAGAATATGTGTTATAAATTTTGCTCTTTAAAGAAATAAAAATTCTTCATGTCTATTTAACAAAGCATTCTAGTATGAGACAAACATTAAAGCCGATTTATGCGTATTAGTCCCCACAGTTGGGGTTTCTTTTAAGAGTCTGTGACAAAGTTATTTTCTACACATCAGTCCTTAAACACTGCTGTATCCTATACTGCAGGGCTATTCAATTAAATATTTGTTTTGGGCGGATTTTCAGATTAAGGACATGAGCTGGGCCAGACATTTTTAGCAGACAGTGAGCAAAGTTAACCATTTAAAAGAAAAACAAATAGATAAGATAACAAACACACTGGATGTTTATTAACGTATTGCCACATCCAAAAGGGCATAAACACAATAAGAGAGCAGCACTTAAATTAAACCTATACTGAAATTCTGCTTCTCTAAATTTTACATTACAGTTGCTTTTGGGACACTCGAGGGTTGCTTTCGGGCCGCATGTGGCCCGCGGGCCGCCATTTGAATAGGGCTGCTGTACTGTGTTTACCTCATGTTCCATTGCAAATTTTTGTAAGTATTTCTGTCATGAATGCAGTTTTAGTGTCTTTAACTTCTTCTGTCTCTTTCCAGTGTTTTAGATTCTTCTTTGTTTTCCAACCAAAAACAAACTAACTTCAAATTACCATGATTTCTTTCAGAGTATTGATACGACAACAGTTAGTCTACCAGAGTCTGTGATCAGAGCCACATACCTAGCAATGGTCTGTTCTTCATAATCAGGTCTGTGTCTGGTCTTTCTGTGTCTTTAAATTGGGCTTATCAAAACCATGAAGAACTGTGGGGTGGAAAACTACAATAGCTTGCTCTAAATTGCCATCATACTGTGTTAAGCAGGGTCTGCAGCAGATTTGGATACTAACGCTGTTTGTTGCTATAGGTTACTACTTGTATAAATATGGCTATTTGATCCATTCTTTTAAATGTAGAAGTTATTGATAGAATAGAATAGCCTTTATTTGTCATTGTCAGGTGTACAATTATTAGAAGCGCTGCTCCTGAAGGTGCATGAGATAAATACAATAAAATAAAAACAGGTAGAAAATGTGTATAAAAGACAATAAATATATAGAATAATATGAAACAAATGTCAAATAAATACAGTCAGGTCGGTGAAGAGTTATTTGGTTTTAGGATATTGCACATTATATGAACAGTTTTCACAGTTTCGGTATTGCACTTGAAATGAATGTTATTACACAGTAATAAATACTGCACATGAGGGGATTGTTTATGTCGGATGATCACAGCTTGAAAGATTCAGCTGTATATTGTAATTGAATATGTTCTTCAGCAGCTACAGATAATATAGAATCAAGGTTTCATTTCACCCAATATGTCAAATTAGAACAGGAATAAATGAAGCGACAAATAACATTGGTTTTCCATAAAAACTTCACCAAAACTTTAACCAATGACTTTTCACAGGCACACAAGCCACCTGTCTGCATGCCATTTGTGGCCCCACAGCAGTGTGAGCAAGGAAAAAACAAGATCATATGAGAGCTGCTTTTCTCTAAACTTTGGGTTTAACAGGTTCACACTTTGAAGAATGACTTAGATACAAAGAGACAGAGTGAATGATGTAATATATCAGAGGTTGAGAGGATATTTTTCTCTGAAAGATGGACAGTTTGTTCAGTTGTGTCACTTGTTGGCTAATGGCCATCTTTTACTGCAGTGCAGTACTGCAACAGTGTAAAGAATCAAGCATTTTGTGTTCCATCAATATGATAAGTATTAGAAGCAGAGGACAAAGTAAATCTAAAACTCTGTCGTCTCAGTGCTTCCGAAAACATTGGAGGGTTGAATTATTCACTGAAGCATCCTGATTAGAAAGTGATTAATCAGACAGTCCAGGCAGGCTCAAATGGAAACACAATCTTCAAACAGAGCAGAGAGGTATTAAGGTTGGGTGGAGTATTTGACGGCAATCTCATTATAGAGGCCAACAGCATGTAATCTTCTCTTCCTTTTTGTATTCACTCTCTTTGTCTCAGTTACACTCTCTCACTCTCTCAAATATGCAAAAGAGGCATTTCCTCCCATTCTGTAATTAACACAGAATATGCAAAGCACATCAGAAGTAGAAATTTGATAAGTTTCATATTCTAAACAAATTAGCTTTTTATTGAGGTGTCTCAATCTGCAAGACATTGATGAGCTCACTCATGTTTAATTGCTGAGGCTCAAAGCTGACCTTGAAACAATGAATTCATATAAAAGTGGAGAACTACAATACAATTACAGCCTCCCTGAGAAAGGTCGGATTATAAAACTTGGGATTAGAGAGGTCAAACATGAGCAGGTTTTCAGTTTTATCTTGCAAGTGATGAAGTGTAAGTACATCAGTGACGGCGCTCTCTGAACTGATTTAAGCTCGGCTATCTGCTCTGAACAAGGTTTAACGCCTGCGACTTAGAATCCCTCTCTCTGTCACTCACTGAAAAGCACATCCTTCTTGTAAACCAGGCTTGCTGAGTCACAAACACACACACACACACACACAAACACACACACACACACACACACACACACACACACACACACACACACACACACACACACACACACACACACACACACAAACACACACAAACACACACAAAGGCCTCAGGCTCTACCTTCTGTTTGTGTGTTTATGAGCTGTATGTCTGCATTAATGTCCTGCAAGTACCAACATGTACGCCTGTCTTGTGCGAGTCAATAGGCACTCATCTTGTCATTATGGCGGCACACATCATGTTCTCCAGATAATTTGTTGTTGCCAAGCATGGGCCCTCTGGGGTAATGCATTACCTTTAACTCATAAACCATACTGCTAATGAGTCAGGGGCGATGCTAATGTTCCTCTTGAGAGGCATTTGGTTTTCTCTGACTGGTTTTAATTTTTTTTTTCAAAGCTAACATCAATTTTCAAAACTTCAGTCACATTTCTAAAACTTAACACAATTAACACATCATCAGTCAGTTGTGAAACATACCATTAACACCATTTTTGACTGCGTTTTTCAGAACGCACTGTCAAAATGCTTGTTTTTACTTAATTGAAGTATTTGTTGTTTCTAGTCTTATTGACATCCCCTCAAGAACAGCATGTAAGAAACAACAAGCTGATGTAAACATTTTATTCTATTGTTTTAATATATGAAGAGAGTGTCTTGGGCAAAAATTGGCTTCAGCACATTTTCATAAAAGTTCTATCAACAACCTGATGCATCTTCCTCAAACGCCTTCAGTCTACAGTCTAAAACATTTGAAAAGACCAGCTTCTTCAGACCCAAATCCTCCTGCAACACATTCAAGGCTGCAGGAGCATTGTGCCTAAAACTCAGTTTCCCCATTTCAAGACACAATCTTGGAACAGAAAGTAAAAATAAGCAAAGACTGTAGCTTTCACTTCAAATAATTGGAATTGCATATATAGAGCAGGGGTGTCAAACACATTTCAGTTCAGGGGCCACATACAGCCCGAGTTTACCTCAAGTGGGCCGGTCCAGTAAAATCATAACATAATAACCCTCCATGATTAGTCTCAAAGTGGGGCCAAATATGATATTCTTTAAGGAGTGAAACCTGCTGCGAACGCACCAAGCACACAGGTTTCCTAGTCCCCTGACCCAGTAGTGCTAGCGTTAAATAGTGAAGGAGCGCACCTATGACTTTCAGGACATTTTCACTTTTGCAAAGTCATCCTGCAGGACGGATTGGAACCTCTGGCAGGCGGTATGATTGACACACCCGTATTAGAGGGAAGCCAGTTAAGAATTCCCTTACAAAAGAGGGCATGTCAGTATAACAGGCTAATAGCGGACACTTCAGGCCAGCAAACTAAAGCATGCAGGGATACAGGAAGCAGTAGAGTTAGAGCCTTAAGATTTGTGATGAACCGAAGAGCTCCATAACAGTTAGTATACAGAGAGAGAAGGCATTGAGATGATGCTGCTTTGTCTAGTTTCTATTCAAATGTCTAACTGTTATAGATATTATAAATATTACACTTTATGTTAGTCATGTTCACAGAAACTAAAAAAGGACTTAATTGTTTGCAATGAGTAAAATATCTGCAAATGCAGCAAGTTCAGTTTTCTTGATGAGTTTCTTGACACAAGATTTCATTATTCTTGGATGAAAACCATCAAGACAATTTTGCTCGATACAATATAGTTAATGATTACAGTCAATTAAGTCCTTGTTTTGGTTTGTAATATATTGAAATAAGATTAATTTCTGGAGTTGTTGGTTGAATGTGATGTCATGTAATTAGATATTTGACTAGAATCTAGACCTACAGGGACTTGCTGAGGTTTAAGTTTTTGCAGAGTTAATAAAATTACCTTAACTATAGGTTGCATATTGATAAATAGAACAAAACTGCATACAGAACAGAATATATTCACTGAGAAAGTAAGAAGTAAAAAAGTTGCCAACGTTTTCCACATTTTTTCATGTCAGCCTGACCCAGGAGAAGACCCCTCTTCGATATTACATTGGGCTGATTGCAGGAAACACTGTGGTTAGGATGCTAATTGCCTTCGCAATTCTAAACATAAAATCAAGAGTTGATGATCATTACCAGAGCGTGCACAGATGGGAAAAAACAAACAAAAAGCGGAGGCCAGCATGTTAATTTTGCACCCACAACCACGCACCACACCCACTCATCCGCCTTCATCACATACAAAGACATATACACACACATGTGAGCTCATGCACACTCCTCCATGGGATTGGATTAGCAGAGAAGAATCAGTTTAACCTCTTTCCTCTGAAGTGCTGAACACTGGTTCATATCTTGCCTCTGCCTGTCTTAGTTAGAGGGATGAATTCGGCACGGCTTCCAAGAAAATAATCAATTCCCATCCAGGCATTAAAGCCACCCTTCAAATGAAGTGTATGAATTCAACGGATGCTCCAGGACAGATGTATAATAACACGAAAGAAGGTGATAATTAGCGTGCCTGTCAGCATGAGCACACAACAAGATTTTAGCTTCATTTTTGCTCTGACAGGCTAACATATTCACATTCTGATTTCTTGGTTTGTCCTCAAAACATCAATCCCTCCTTTGTGTCATTGTTGCAGTAACTCCTTGCCAAAGGTTGCACATACAGTACCCGCTTGTGCCTTTTTCTATGAAATCCTGGGACATCTTCACCGTCTTATCATTTCAAGAAGATCTCGTCATGTGCCTCAAATCTTTCTCTTAGCTGGAACGCAGCTTGGTGTCTGAGGGCCTGAAGTGAAGTCAGCCCTCATCAGCTACCATCAAGGTGAGGTCCCTCTCCCCAGGCAGAGCCGAGCCACCAGCCACATGTTTCTTGCTCACCACCCTGCCTTGCATCATGTTCTGATCATAGCCACAACAAGAGACATAACATTGGAGAGGCAGCATGTTAAGTTGCCCCAGGCTGAAGCAAACGCTGCAAAACTTTGCATCAGAACTTTTTTTATTTTATAAGACTGGGTGTGTCCAAAATAACTGAAATGTTCAGGAGAATCTGTCAAACTGATATTGTAGCTGCTGCTCACACGCCAAACTTTTGTGATTTCCTCTGTAGCCACATTTTTACTTTTACCTAATGGCCTATGAAACTATTGATCGCCTCTATTTTGCTGGCCTGAGCGAAGCAGCTACATCATAGGCTTGTCTGCTGTGAGTCTGCATCAAGCCGTGATGAATGGAAGTGCTCTGGTACTCCCCCATCAGGAGACAGGCTTCCCTGTGGCCCCGTCCATTAATGCATTATAAATGAGCCTACTAGCATCTTCAGAGAGACATGTGAGGCATGTGAGACACCACAGACCAGCACTTCCTGTCTTCCAGTAAGGAGCGGCCGACTCCGCGTGACCTGGCGGGCAGGAAACCATGTGACACAGCAGAGCAGACCACCAGACCAAGGACTGCTGCAGAACTGCATACAGTGTACAGTCACCAAATTTAATGCTGTGGTCATGCACTTTGAATTTAATCCTCACTTTGTTTTGAGTGAATTGTATGAAGACAGTTTAATTTAACAGTCCAGTTACATTCAGAATCTCCATTAACAGTATGTACCATTATTTTTGGACTTAGAATCAATAAGTAGGACTGGAAAGAGCCTGCATAAAATTGTCATATCAAGAGTTCCCCTGACTTGCGGTGAAGTCACATTGTTAAAATGTTCCCCAAATACTTTTTCACATACTTGGACCAGCAGAATAAACAAGCATTGTCAGGCCACCTGTGCCTAGTTAGACCAAGCGGCAACCGCCATGCTTGAAATATGAGGCCACTGCAGAAGTGTCCACTTCAAAAGCCCCAGACGCCACATACACACTCATTCAAAAAAACCCCATCTGTACAATGTAAATTAACATGTTTACAGCCTGTTGCAGAAAAGAGATTTTGGTCTGAACAACTCTTTGCCCTGTCCGCACACACTGCATGGGGGGTTACATTTTAATAACTTAATTTTTTTGAAGCTATCAAGGCTATGAGTTTTGCATTATTAGGGGTATGACTGATTTGACTAACAGGCAGTATATTGTAATTGTTAGCGAGTAGACTAAAGGCCTGCCCCAACTCTTGCCTCTTTGCCTGTAATTAGGAAGGCCGAAAGCTAGGTTGAGTCAACATTTCTCATATGGCCTATGTCGATGGGCTTCAAAACTCTGCTTCATTCACCAATGGATGACATCACACAGATAATGAACTTCCATGTTTATTATTGTCTATGAGTTAGACATAAGGCGTTTTTCCACCGCAGGAACTTTAACCTGGAAACTAGGGACTTTACCCCTGAACTACGTGTGGTTCGACCGGAGGAACCAGGGTCTAAATTTAGTTCAGTGGTAGATAATCTCCCCTCTGAAAGCCCCTGCTTGGGGGGTAGTACTTTTCAAAGGTCCTGGGACTTTCGGTTGAACGTAACAGTGTTTGTGGAGTTTGAACAGTTGTTGAAACACAGAGGGAGTTCCTGGGAATGCATACTAGTTTAGTTTTTTATTAAGATTTCAAAATATTATTTAATATAATTTTTCATCTCCTTATGTCACTGGCCTGATTTGCACAATCTGGCCGGGACTTCAGCCCGCGGTGGAAACGCAGACAACCATGGGGGTACAGGAACCTTTTACTTCCAGGGAAAGTAGTTCTGGGGGCTAAAAGACCCCGGAACTCTTGGTTGAAATGCACCTATGGTGAAGCCCTCAGATAGAATAGTTTTTTTCTTCTTTGACCTAAAGAAGGGGATTGAAACAGTTGGTCTGCAACTACGACTATGCTGTTGATATTAATTTGTTGTAAGTGCCAACTTTGGCTATTTAAAACGCACAGATACTGCACAGATTTCTATCAAATGATCCATTCGTTAAACTCAAATCTTATTACAACCCACCAGAGCCAAACTTATATCCCTTTCTCGTGTATAATTTCTATCAGTTATGCTACAGACATGTGTGTGACAAGCACGTCCTCTTTTTGATTGACACACCTTAATGACTGGCCTCCTTTCGCACACCGAGCGTATCAAAGACTTGATTTCCGGATACTTTCACCAGGTAGGATGCACCAAAGAAAATCCTGTCCTTTTCATCTGTGTCAAAGTAAAGTGATACCACTTTTGATGTCAGAGCCAAGATCTCTCAGCTAAACCACTGCTGCACTTTGAAGTTGCTTGTTGTGCAGGCACAGTTGAGAATTCATTTAATGTTGTGATAGTTGCAGTGTGTCACATGATGAGCCTGAGCATGAAAGCCAAAGCTCCAGCACGAGTGAGAATAAAGATTTATCTCTCTTTTAAAACCCCTGGCTCGGTGCTGTGTGCAACCATATGCTCTCTGATGCTTTATCCTGTCCTGTGCTCACGGCAGCCGCTAGCTATCTCTTACAGACACAGAGCTTAAATAGAGCATGCAGCATATTAGCTAGACCTGGAGAAAGAAAAAAAGATACCGTGCTGTGATCCACTTTGGTTGCTAAAGCCCCAGAGCGAGCACAGTTATAAGAACAGCAGAAGACATGCTACACACACACCAAAAAACCCCCAGCACATATAAATGCACACACACACACCTGCACGCACATGCAAAGTTGCACTGGGAGAGTGGGAGCTGCAATGGAAACTCTGAGTCATGAGCACTCCTTTGCCATTCTGAACCTAAATCTTTGTGGCATTGAGTCACTACAGGGCTTCCTGTGTGTTCATGTGCGTGTCTGCATGTGTGAATGTGGACAAGCACTAGGTTTTATTTTTAAAGATGTGTGACTGCTTTTACTTCTATATGGTCTCATCATATTTTCAGTATATGTGCGTGGGGACTGTAAAGGCGCATGCAATATATATATTACACGAGTACACATGCTCCCTGCATGTGAACGTATACATTAAAATCAACCACAACAGGAAACCCCTTTTATGAGACTGGTGGAAACTATACATACTGTGTCCTGTGCTGCACAGGAGCTGGTGTTGCACCATTCAAATAAAGAGGAGAGAGGCAAAAATGTACTCTTAAGCATATTCCAGCCTTAACACATGTCTGGTGGGCAGCTTGTCTTACAGATCAAGGGTGTGTAGGTAGTCACGGATGCTACAAATAGCAACATCGAAGGGGATTTTTACTTCTCTCTTATTACCGTCTTACACATTTTTCTCACATTTCAGGTCTCCAAACATGCCAGCCTGCATCCTACATAATGTGATACTTCAATTTTCTGAGCAGAGCAGCTCAGTCTCAGAGTCTCAGGGCCTCAGCCCATTCTGATAGCACATAACAGGGTTGACATGTCAACACAACCCTGGTCAGCGATCACGCAATTTCCATAGAGATAATGAGGGCTTTTAACGTTCCTGTTGCACCAACAAGATTGTACAAATACACACACACACGCACACACGCACACATGCACACACACATACACACACACACACACATGCACAAACATACACACACTCTTTCTCTCTTTCTCTCTCTCTCTCTCTCTCTCTCTCTCTCTCTCTCTCTCTCTCTCTCTCTCTCTCTCTCTCTCTCACACACACACAAAGATACACAGAGTTAAGGGGATATGCAGTGGGCATAATGACCTGTAGCAGCTCTGAGATGTGTTAGTGGTTGCAGAGGTTTGATAAGCAGGAAACCTACAGGAAAATGAACGCGATTAGGCATTGTACATTGTGCTTCCTTTTACGTTGTGTTTCGCTCAACTTTTCAATGTTGATGTTATCACGCAGGACTTGGCAGCCAGGAACATGCTCGCCACAGAATTTAAAGATAGCATTTATAGACCAGTCAACACCAAGATATATTGCAGCATATGGAAATGAGAAAAGAGCTGCAGGGCTCTGCAGAAGAAATGGAAACATTGGACCGAAACAGCGGTGTGGAGTTCACATTGTGGACATTCTCAGTCATTTAAAGCAATCATAGAAGATTGTGTGGACACCAAACATCCTTCTGAGACCACAGTTAAAATGTTTTAGCCATCAATGTTGCCAGTTGTTGATCAGATGTCATCTTCAGTCTGAACCGGGGCCTGGATTGATTCAAGAAAATCTGTAGGAGTGATTATGAGACAGGAAGGTGGGAGGCTTTGAAACTGAAACCAGCCCAAATGGAATCAGATGCGTGTTCAGCCAACTGCCATCAGCCCACTACTGGCTGCCTAAGAGCTTCTGACCTTTGAGAATCAGATAGATATGGAAATTGTTGCTTAACTGGTTTTGAAAGCACTTATACACAGTCAAGTTCCTGACTTTTGTGAGCATGCAAATACTTCATAAATTATCAGGTTGTATCTACAACTTAGAGGTGCATACTAGCAGTTTTTCCGTCTCCAGTACAGTGCATGTTGGAAGCTGCACCTTATTACGTGCGTTAAAAGGCCCGATCCACAAGAGAGAGCAGGTAGTAACTGAGCATTTTGACTTTCCTCCACTTCAGGCAGGCACACCAGGAGGAATGAAGCGGCTGGCTGCCTCAGATGACTCATCCTCATTGATGAGCTTAACAGCCATCAATTCCACTCTAGGGAGCAGAGCCCAGTGCTCTCCCCCCACCCACTGCACTCCTGCCTGGGCTCGGCTTCCTCTGCACTCCCCCTCTCCCAGCAGAAGGCCTGGAGCTTAAATTAGAGCTCTGGCAGCGGGCCATGTGAGAGAAGAGCAGTGAGCCGGCAGCAGCCATTCATTCCTCTGGAAGCCTGAGTCACATTCATTGTAACACTGAGACAGGGCCGGGGGCTGGCTCAGAGTGGGCCTGTCAGTTTTTCCACAATGGAGCCGAGAAATGTTCCATCACAGTCTGAGAAAAACATTTTGGTTTCAGGATGCAACTCAGCACAAATGCCAGATAAGCTGATGGTTTTCTGTAGGAAATATGTTGCTGTTCCACCGGACTGTGCTTCATCCTTGTCATTCTGAAAGAGCTCAATTTCACACACATACATGGAGACATTTAGACACAGTTACAGTCATACATCTACATGGACATGTGTGCATACTTCATGTAAGAAGCAATCTTATTGTGTCCAGGTGGAGGTGTGCCAAATGCATGCATTTCAAATTCAAATATGGTCCGGTGCCTCTTTGGCAAATAAGTCTGCTTATCAAGGCCAACATACTTATTGATAATAATTTATTTAGAAAACCTGTGACCGGACAGAAAATCTAAAAATAAACACTTATTATCATGACTTATCATTGTTTATTTTAACTATACAGTAATCACATTGGAGCAATGCCTGAAAGCTAGTTCAGGCAGGCAACTTGAGCTGCACTACTTTCCCATTTGCCATGTGCCATTCTCACAGTCACCTGACAAAGTATCCTCAATTAGGCTGTCTGTTTAAGCTGCAAGATTTCCGGTCCCTCTGCTTTTCCAGAGGCATGTTGCCCTGAAGCCAGTACTGCTCTCCAACATTCAGCCCCAACACTTCCTCAGAGTCCACCTGCAGGCTTAGACTCTAGGGGATTTAAGATATGTAGTCATCACTCCTTAATTTCTGCTTGTAAAGTTAATCTGCAGAGACTGATCAGGTTTGGAGCCGAGACCCCAAACACAAACAATGTTGTGCTGCTGAAATACAGTTATGATAGATAAAATGTGAGTTGACTGACTTAACTGTGATAACCAGGGCCAGTACCCCCAAAAGTCTGTGGGAATGGGTTCTTATGAGTGTAATGCATTGTAAAGGGTATTAGGGCCTTAAAGGAGAGCTGGATCTGACAGTCAAATCCTTTCTGAGCACATTCTATTATAATTCTTATTTATTTATTTTTCAAACTTTTTATTTTACCTCAGGCTGTAGAGTTTAATACTTTTTAGCCTTACAGAATATACAAGCAGAGCAATTTTTTCCCCAAAGGTTGTGTACAGCTTTCAGTTGGCTGACAGATGGGAAGCCAACTTAAGCGTGAAGTCTCCCCTGTTGGACTTGGATAGTGGTAGTTGGGGGTGGGGAGCTTTATCTTGGGAGACATGATGTGGCGTAAAAAGCACACTGAGGAAGCCACAATGTAATGGTTAAAACATGATGGTGAACCAAGCGGCAACCTCCGGTCTCAAACAATGAAGCCCATGCGGAAGTCTTATAAACTGCAATACATCGAAAATCCACTTGAGGCTGGCTGCAGAAACACCGGAAACCACATTGACATGAATGGGAAAAAGACGATCTTTACAGCATTAATAAACATGTTTACAGCCTGGTTCAAAAAACGGCTTGGCCCTACGAAGCTAATCTCTCTATCGGCTCACACTGTACGGGGGGTGAATTTTTTCCTAACATGACGGTTCAGAAGATATTAAGATTACGAGTTTTGCCCAAATAAGGACATGACTGACGTGACTCCCGGTCGGGAACACATAGCTGTTTGCTTGGAGGCTCACACTACATCACACTCTGCCTGGTTGATTTCCCCATTTCCAATATGGCTGCTGCCGTCGATTTGCTTCAAAACAGCTCTCAGGAACAGATGGGTGACGTCTCGGATACTACGTCCATATTTTATTCAGTCTATACATACTACCTACGAATGTACCTACATAATGCGTTTGAATTTAGGATGTAGTATGACTGTTCTGTTCAATCTGTTATGCCGTATTATGAGCTAGACGTCACTGGATTTCCAGTTTCAGAATGAGGAAGTAAACAAACTGCTTCCACTTATGATTTAAAAAGTTTAGAAGTTGTTTATGACATCCGGGTAGTTTTGGCATACTGCAGATTTTGCTCTTTTTCACATACTACATATTACATACTGAATTTTGGCCAAATCAGTATGGTCTTCATGAAGAAATCTTACTGGCAGGAGAAAATCCAGGTGAAGTTGGGGTTAAACTTTTGGCTGTTTGTGTTCACACAGTCCACTCCCAAAATGTGAGGGAGTTTTCACAAAACAATGCATAATGATAACAAAGAAAACAGATCAATACACGGACTGATGAGTCCTACATTGATGAATGACACAAAAATCATGAAAACTCACTGATTTTCAATGACATAAACTTTACTCACTGTACTGCGGCCCTTCAGTGACGAAGTAAGTTTGCAACTGATCATTTATTTCTTCATTATTATGTTGTGCCTGCTGTTTCTTGGGCAATCAAGAACAACCTCTTGTGAGTGATTGTTCCTGATTTGAGTATTTTTCAGTTTTATTGTCTGCCATTGTGTTGTCTGATCGACTCCTTTTCCCTCAATCTTTCATCAGGCTGGCGACATTGTTCATAATAATTCATGTATGAAAAATATCCCGCGAGTGTCAGTGCCTTACAGTGGCACTACACCATGTGCAGTATCTCATACTATGATCCACTGAAGCCGTTACAAAATGAAAGACTTATTACTCCGGCATCTGTGAACTATTGTTGTTATAATATTTGATATTTTTTTTCATTCCAGTCCTTTTGTTTTCCATGCCTCCAAAGTGTGATGTTATCACTGTCTGAGGAGATTGCTTTTCGCTTTGCTCCCTCATTTCTTTGGCAGTTATTACATCTGAAGTCAGGGAGGTCACCCCAACATATTGCTCAGGTTGTAGAAAGCCATCTGTTAGATTTCATATAATGTAGCAGCCTTCTGGCACTCATGGCACATTTCAGAGCAATAATACACCATAGCCAAACTATATCCCCAAAGTAATTTACACAGCAGGCAGACAATATGTGCAGACGCTGTGCAGCATCTGATTCACAACTGCAGCACAGCAAGGCATGTTTCAGAGGATGATATTACACACTAAAGGGTTGGTTTTTTCATGTCTGCTGGCTTTTGTGACTCTTAAAGCAAAATGTGTGAGCATCTCATTGTTTTAATTACCATTCTCAGCATCATGATCATAATAACTGTCATCTGGTGCAGCAGCGGCAGCAGCAGTGCAATTTCTCCAGCTATTGTTATCTGCATAATCCTTATTAACATTTTTTGTCATTGGAGCAATCAAAGAAGGGTATTTTTCTCACACAGATCCTTTCTGTGAAAGCAAAATGGTCTAAATCTGCAATAATTGCTTAAAGTCGCATCCCCTCTAGCATTAATTGGAGATACGTTCCAACTGTGGCTCATAGCAGCTGAATTAAAGTAGATAAAACAGTGGGTCATCAGTGTAGCTACTGGTGATTTCAGTAGTCAGGGTGGAAAGTAACTAAAACATCTGTTTACTCTGATGGAAAGAAATGTCTTTTTGACTCGAGTACGTACACAGGAGTTTTAGACTGCATCCAAAAGAGAAGAAAAGTTGCCCAACAACACGCTTTCAATTATTTTTTACTCTCCACAAATATTGTGCTTCATTATCTTATAACCCAGATGCATCCAGGATATTTAATTATTGTTTTTAATGATGTTAAAACAACGCTCCTCATTTGCAGGTCATTGGGAACAGCAGGAAATGTGGAGAATTTTCCAGGGCTGCAATAATTACATCATGCTTGTGTTATTTGCATCTGTGTGCTTGTGTGTGTGCCACGTGTAAGATTTTGCATTTGTGTATGTGTGTGAAAGGAAAGCAAGGAAGTGTAATTAGATTAGAGAGAAAATGAAATCAAATACAAATGCATCTCTGTGGGTAAATAATACAGCAGTAGGTAGGGTTATTTTGCATCCTGAACGCACCATCTTTCCTGAGTGTGTTTCTATCACAAACACTGTGTTTGTTGTACAAAGAAAAATAGTAATGACCCACGATGTGGACAAAACAGATGATAACCTTTAAAAACAAAAGAACGTGGTGGGAATGCAAGCAGGCAAAACTTCCTCTTTCACTTTTATTTGCTTACACACACATGTACACACACACACACACCTGTAAACTCAGCATCAAATCCCAGACTGTGCGAGTCAGCAGAAAGCTAACGGCTAAGGTGCTGCACTGAGAAACTAGCATCTAAGCGGTTCTCATCCTCCACCTTATCTCCTCATCAATTGCAGAGGTGTGCTGCTGAAAGGGGTTGTCCTGCTGCATCAAAGATACAATCACCGAGATGAAATCTCAAAGGTCTCCTACCCACAATGCTCCACCCACAGACACCCCCTGTCTCTTTATGGTGTACCACATTAGAGAGTTATCTAAAGTCAGACTCAGAATGGCAGACAGTGTCAGGGAGTGTGGAGCCAGTTTTCTAGAGCCTTTCGAACCCTGCAACCTCTCTCATTATCTGTTTCAAAGTGAGCCATCATTTCTTTAATTGAGGGTAAAAAAAAAAGGGGGAAAAGTAAAAACATTCATCCTTCTGTGCTTTTACAATTCAGTGGGAGTACTCTGCAGTCATTTGAGCTCTAATGGTATGCTAAATACACTGACCCATGCCCGGCACTGATTGCCACAGGCATGGTTTGTTTGACATGCCAGCCTTTGTTAGCCAGATACGCTAGAAACAGATCATTACTGTCACAGCTAATGCCGCTAATGTTGCTTACTGTGACAGTAATCACAGGTCACTCCTCCCTTTCTCTTTCTCCTTCCTTGTTTGTCTCCCTTCTTGTCAGGCTCGAGGCTATTCCGCCGGAGGCTAAGGCCTTTAGAGAAGACAGTCAGTTATTATCTTAATAGCCGCACATCCCCATTACATGAATGCAGGCCGTACTCACAGCAATGCAGCATGAGCCCACACAAGGATCTCTAAAACTGCAAAAGGAGGCAAGCACTCCCTCTGCAACTTATTTTGCGTTCACATTTTCCACACCAAATCATGCATGCTCTTATCTGATATCTGCTGCCCTCAATCTAGCATGGCCTACATTCTGTTTTTACATCAAAGATAACTCCTCCGCCAAGATTTTGTGGCAAGAAGGACATTTAGATTTACTTAAAAAGACAAGGTCGAGAGGAAACGGGGGAAACCATGTGTGTTTGGTTGTCATTACCACAGTATAACTTATTGCTAAGAAGAGAGATTTCAAAGCAGCCTTATGAGTGTGTGGGTGCCTGCCACAGTCTGGTCGGTACCAATTTGAAGACTATAGCCTTTTGGAGCTAAGCTCAACTTTTGAGGGCTTCAGGTGTAGCCAGCAGACAGAGATAAGAGTAATTTAGTTTCCTGTTCTTTGGCACTGAAGCAACATTGCGTTTGGTGTTGATAAACTATGTCTGAAAGTGTGTTATTGGATGAAATTACATGCAGATATCTGTCTAGAATTATTAACCATTATTAGATTACTGCTCTAATATTGCATTGTAGTGGACTTCATTTATTTCCTTTCGCTCCTCACACAGACTATTTTCTTGCGTACAGCCAATAACAACAACAGTCCAACCCCTAGATTTTGAGTTTTATCATTCTGCATAATCTGTAAATATAGTGGAAGTAGGTATGAGTAAAGACAATGGGCTTGTTGCATGACTCACAGCAGCAGGACGGGAAGTTGAGCTCAAACAATGAAGTGCTGTAGCAGGTCATGTCCTCTAACCCTTCATCAGTGTCTTCTTCACTATCAAGAGTCTGAAGTTGTATCTGTCAATCTGTCTGATTGCTCAGCGCAACAACAGTATTAGATAATTACAGAAGTTATTGTTCCTCCAACATTGAAAAAGAGGAGCAGCTGCTTCATTCCCTGGATTGATTTCATTTGCATGGATTTCAGTTTTTATGTTGCATGCTCTAAAAGCTGTTTCAGAGGCTGTTCCACCCCATCAAGAAAAATAAAACATGGGAGAAACTGTTGCATATAAAATGGATACAGCATAATGAAGTGGTAATTCACTTTACATGATGGAAGTGGCACTAAGCCGGCCGTAGTCATGCTGTGATGGAGTTGTGTGACTGTATCCTTTTTGCATGGTATAGTAAAAAAAGGAAAGTGAATCGAAAGTCCTCCCTGTCATTTTTTCTCTCTAAACAGCCGTGAAATGTACCTTTTGGCACAAAATGGCTCATAAAGAGAGCAGAGTGTTCGTTCTTTCCCTGGAGAGTAGAGCACGGGGTCCCTTCTGTGTATTTCAGTGTGTGTAGTGTGCATGTGTGTTTATGTTTGCAATCCTGTACAATACTCCCTGGGGGATGGAGACAGGTTGCCATGGCAGCAGCTTGAATGTTGCGTATATTGCAGGGGTGTGTGTGTGTGCAGAAGCTTGTGTGTTAGTGTGTTCTCGCACAGAGGCCAGACAAGGACAGCGTGCTCTCGTCATTTCATAGCTTATCGTACAGAATGAATCACTGCAAAACACTGGTTTTATGTGACCTTTTCATGATGAAAAAATCAAATATCAAACCTGCAGATTTATAGGTAGAGCTTTAATTATTGGATCACATGACCAATCATATCTTTATACAAGCTGTCTGAAAATAATGTATTTCTGACAACACTATTGGGAAACTGTATGTAGCTTATTATGTGATATTATCATGATACATGTAATAAATGTAATACAGAGGGTGAGTGTAATTAGTGTCAGTTCTTCAATAAACAAAGGCTGAAATCTTTAGTGTGTATATCATACATACTAATTGATATACACACTACAGATTGATATAGGTACGGTAAACCTTATTTTAAGCCAGTACCTCAGTCTTTCTCTACCCATCCAAGTGATTTTGTCAATTCTGGACACTGACAGGAAAATTATGAATTCATAACACTATGATACAGTCCAGTACAAACAACAATAATACTTACTCCCTCAGAGGGGAGTTCTAAAATGTTGGTCAGCATACTTGCCTCCAGTTGTAATACAAATGTAATTTGTTTTTCACACCAGGAAAACTTTCACACTCCCTAATAATAAAAACAAATTGTTTTCTGGAATTTCCCTATAATTTTGGTAACCTTATCTTTTAACAGTGGTGGACATTTTTCTTGAGTACAGTACTTAAGTACATTTTTTGAGTATCTGTACTTTACTTGAGTATTATTTTTTGGGGATACTTATTACTTTTACTCCACTACATTCAGAAGACAATTATCGTACTTTTTACTCCACTACATTTCTATCAGTGCTCTAGTTACTCACTACTTTTGCTTTGAAGTCAGTTCATGAATTTCCTTCTCTTTTCTGAAATCTGATCCCTAAGACAGTAAAATGTGTTTGTGTAGTTCTGTTTGTCTCAGTGGTTTAGTCGTACATTTAGAGCAGATTTCACTGAGATCAGGCAGTTCATTTAGAGGTGGTAATGATGGCAATAATTCTCCACCTGAGCACCCATGTCCATATCTTCAGCCCGTTTTAGAGTTTTCTAAATGAAGAATGATACGTATCGTTTGAAATTTTCACCTTGTTTCCCACTCTGCCCAAACATACAAAAATTCACAGTCCAATCTGAGAAAGTGTGTTGAGCTACGTAACATTTGTTTCATTCCAGATGAACATTTCAAACTAAGTGGTCTGTGCTTGGAGGAGGTTAGTTTCTGTGTTTATTCCATGGTGTAGTTTTAAGAGATTTCAAGTAATGGTATCTAGATTACCAGAATGTAACAGAATGTACTCCTATGAATTCTTGACTGCGCTCATGTATTGAGAAAATACAACGTTTTGAGATTTTTTTTTACAAGTACTTTGAATACTTAAGTATTTTTAAAAGCAAGTACTTTAGTACTTTAACTCAAGTAATAAGCTTACAGAGCAACTTTCACTTGTATTGGAGTAATGTTTGACCTGGAGTATCCACTATTTGACTTAAGTAATGAAGACGTGTACTTTGTCCACCATTGTCTTTTAACATATATATAGAGTAAGAGGTTTTTTTTTGTTACCAGCTGCCAGTACTATATAACATTAAATAAACATCAGCAGTAGAATGGGACATTTGGGTTTGCATGACTGTTGTCTTTTTTTATTTTGCTCCAAGGCCAAATAACATTTAATGGGTTGTAACAGCCCCAATTGACCCATCTGGCTCGCTTCACTCTTCACTGTACATCTTATGAATATATGTTGGTTATTTATTTGTAGACAAATCTCTTAAGGTCTCTTATAGGCCCCACAGTGGCGAAATGTAGACTATAATAGGTCTCATATATATATATCTAAGCTCATAACTGGGCCTTCAGACTTGGTCATAGCGCAGGTGTTGTCCTTGTTTTGTCAGCTCATATTTTTCTTTTTTGCTTCAATAAGAGTTGCAAATGAAAAATAACAATTAAAGTACTTTTACTTTGACTCAGAAGTTCTCTGTGTGCTTTTGGACTATAAAAGGAAAGCAGCACACTGAGAACAAAGAACAAAAAAAGCACACTCTTTGCTATGAGACAACAGTGAAAACCGCTGAGCCACCAGGTGTCTATTTGTAGTCTTGTCAGTGTAAAACATCTCTAACCAACAAAGATCACAAGACTGTGTTAGCTGTGATGAAACTTTACCTCTTCAGTGTTTATCTGTTTACTGCTTGATGTGATGGAAGTGAATGTGGTTCAATAGTTTCACATTTAAAGATCATCAATTCAATCTGATATATTTTAATACATTGAAATGTTTTTGTAGCATTGCAGTAGCCTTGTATACTGTTTGCTGAATTCTCTTCTCTTTATGTGCTGTGCTCCTCTGAAAGGCGTTGAGACTCATGACTGACTCATCAATATCACATGCAGTATGATGTCGGCGTCTATGCTATGCCTTTCTGAAATGTCAAGATTTAATATATCTGCCTGCATTTCTTTTTCCTGTGATGCCTCAGGCAGTTCTGTGCAGGTGTTGCAGTGCCAGGAAATATCTTTTCACACATCAAGCACAATATCATGTCATACACAACAGAGAAAAAAAACAAATTAAGACACTGCTGAATTTTTTCCATTTATCTGATACCTTTGAAATGTCATACTTGATGCCTAGAAATGTCTTTGTCTGCCAAACTGTATTACTCACATTATTGTCTTCAAAACATATACACTGTCGTATTAACAGGAGCCAGACAAGGCAGTCTTGCACTCCAACTGGGCCATTTGGAAGGCCTAGGCTGATAAAGCTGTGTGATTTCACCTGTAGCAACTCTAATGTATGACTATTATTAACCTCTCCACTTATGAGTGAGTGAGTCACCCTGTCCAGTGACAGAGCTGCCACAAGTCCTCGCTCAGCTGTCTGACTTCATGAAGGCGAGATCCAAGCCAGTGACGCCAATCCCGTCTCCCCCTCGAGCCAAGATCCTTCCTCTCCGCGCAGAGGGGGGAGGTCTCGTCTGCGTGACCTGCCACTCACTGCCGCTCACATTTCCTGCTTCCTCGGAGAGGGAAAGTGGAAAAAATGTCTCACTCTGGGCATTATTACAGGGACATTTTCAGTTGGATTC
The DNA here is from genome assembly GCF_009762535.1 of Notolabrus celidotus. NCBI lineage: Eukaryota > Metazoa > Chordata > Actinopteri > Labriformes > Labridae > Notolabrus > Notolabrus celidotus. The sequence continues at coordinate 23,135,251 of NC_048284.1, forward strand.
AGTCTGTAGCAGCACATAACTGTTGGTCCAATCCAGCAGGTTGAGTTAAGGTCGAAGGAAGTGCCACTGTTTCTTTGGTTTACTGGATTGTCCCCTTTGGTTCACACACCTGCTGAGTGGACAGTTTTCAAGCGCAGTGTTCATTAATTTGCACTCGTGCTTTTCCTACGTTGTCGTAAGTGGACAAATTTATTAAGGGGGCCAAAACCAAATCATACATAATGGAACATTTTGTAAGCTTTGCCTGTTGTCCTGATCCATTTAGGTCAGCATGTATCATTCCTGTTTGCTCTACACATGGAAGATTTTAACTCATATTATGGAATCCCTTGACATTCAGCCATCTGTGGAGATAAATGATTCAGACTGTCTCTCTGTAAATGGACTGATTTTCTTTGTTGTCAGTCCCTCCAACACTTCATGCAAATTCAACCAATCCATGTGAAATATGCTTGACCTTGGAATTTTGGAATCACAGCAGCTATTTAACATATTTGATAAATCCCTCTAGTTCCTCTGTGCACACCTTGTCATGTGTGTCACTAAGCTCACTCCTGATATTCAAATATTAATTCCCTCAGGTCGGCTATGTCATGTAACATTAAAGAGGGATGGTTCCTTTCAAGAGCTTCCTAACCCTGCCTTAAACTAATCTTTTTGGTTTTAAATTTGTTCAGTAAATCCAATACTTGATGTCTTCTTCATGAAATATCTATGATTATATATTAAAAACTGTTAGCCGTCCACTAAGCGACTCCCTGGTGCCTTGTGCTGAATGTATTGACCAATCAAAGGTTGTGTTTCTAACTTTCCACAAGCCAGAAGTTAGTTTACTAAAGTGTTGAGCTCAAAGTATTAATGCAATGAAATAATACATTGGTGTTCTATCAATGGTTTGGTACAACTTCAACAATGAAATAATGAAGAGATCAGTTTAAACACATTAAATAACACATGAAGTCTCCTTTGGGATAATGGATAGGAATGTATTGATCACAGGAGTTAAGCATTCCCTCAATATTTACTTTAATTACACTCAATTTTTTGCATAATGTTATTTATCATTTTGACACAGGAATGGGCCAGAAGTGATGTCAACTGACAATCACATCCCTCAACCAAGAAATGGCTTTATTGGAGTGTTTGTCCCAGTTGATCGGTGGATTGCTGGATTGTTGAGACTACTGTGGATGTAGTCTTTGTAACGTCACCCAGTGGTTTCTGAATAAAAGTTTTGAAGCAAAGTGATGGAGGCACCATATTAGAAGTGCTGACTCAATCTTACTTACTTACTAATCTTACTACAACCTAAACACAGGTGAGGCGGTGGAGTTGTGCATGGCTTTTGGTCTCCTATCAGACAGTTTCAAGGCACCCACATGTCGTGAACCTAGCTGTTCCCCTAATCATGCAAATTCATATGTGACTCCTATAGCCTTGATGAAATCAAGAGGGATGATTTATTCATGCTCCATACAGTGTGTATGAATAAACAAATGAGCTACATACAAAAATTTTTTTTTTAAACCAGGCTGTAATCATGTTAATTTTAATATAGAAATTAGCATTTTGACACACAACCTACTGGAGACTCCTCAGGTTTTGCAGCCAGCATCAAGTAGACACTATTGGAAATGTAGATTATAGCACTTCTCTATTGGCCTAATTTTCACTACTGGAAGTTGTCGCTTGATTGTTACACAGGTAGAAAATAACAATATAGAACTGTACAACATGTATTTCAACTTTAAAAAGAAAAGCTGCTCAAAGAATCAGGCATTGAGGGCACAACAATCACAAAAAAGCCTGCGACTCTTGAGACGGCACAATAAAGCTATAAATGTCCTCATTGTTTCTGGCTCTGAAAAGAGAGGATGACACTTCTGTAGTGAATGCATCCAGCCTAATTAAAAATGGTACTTTTAAACCTCTTAGGATAAGGAAAAGAATACAGTGCATTCCCACAATTACAAACGGAAGCTTTTCTTTTGTTTAACATGCCATTTAAAAGAGGAGATCTAATTAGAAATGCATATTCAAAACAAGCTTGCACTTGTAATTGCACTTCATTTTTATGATTGCTATTGTTGTGTGACAAGCAGCTTCTGCTCTACAGTGACAGGAAGAATGGGAAGAAATATGAGCGTTGACACATTATCGGTGAAACATTATCCTCCTTTCTCTGCCTCTCTGTCCTCATAATCCGCGGCTCTATCCCTCCACAGCTTTCCTGGTTAAACACAGGCCTTCGGTCCCAAAGCGCCATGCAGAGCAGAATGTGGCACATGTACCCATCCCCAAAATAACTTGTTTTTTCCACTGGCTTGAAATTGAGGGGTATTGCAGCTGTTACCCTGAACCAACATGCCCGCCATGGGTCATTAAAAGGCTGTGGTACATGGGACCTTGAGGAAATCTCAACTGTAAATATAAAAGAATAAAACTAGAGGACCCATGGGAGTAAATCTGCAGCCCAAACAGTACTTTGAATATGTCTGATATTTAATCAAAGTCAAAGCTTTAATTATTAGTTTTAGTCATATTCGTTTGGTAAAGCATATGTGGTTGATTTTATGCCTTTAGCTCCAAAACAATAATCTTGGCATCTCTCACTGACATAAGGTATTTCCAATGTTTTCCATGAAAACATTTAGAAAGAATATCACTTTCTGTCACTTTTCTCTTCTTACACTTTTTCCTACCACTCGTCACGTTCTCCTGCTGCCTGCTTTTCCCTCCTCTGTCCTCCTGCCTCGTTCTCTCTCTCTCCCACACATCCTCTCCTCTCACTCTCGCTCAATGATCTCATTCCTCTTATGTGCCTCTGCATCTATCTTCTCGCATATGATCGAGTTTCTCAGTGGAAGTTACCCGCAGGGTGTGGATGTGACAGCGCTGATTCTTGCTGGTGTCAACATGAGCTGGCTGTAACTGCGTTGCTATGTGACGGTGGGAAACTGGCTATTTTCTGCATGTATAATGAGGGGAAAATAAGTCTGATTTGAGTTGGTTTCATGGTGCATTGTAACGAATTTCATTTGAAAACACATTCCTCTGTTGGATGTCATCCCTTAGGCCTTCATGTAACATCAACTTCACAGGAGAAACTGACCTTAGATCATTTTCTGCGGGAGCAAAACAGCCTATTAGGAAGTTGGTAACATCATAACACTGCTCGGGGGAGTCAGAGACACTCATCCGTCCTTGTTGACCTCTGTAGTCTTCCAGGACACATCTTGCTCCAGTGGCATACACACACACAGACACACACACACACACTCAGAGTCATGAGCTCTTGCTGGAAGGCACTGCTGGGACAGCCTTCCGTTGCTCCTCGGCATGTAGGCGTGTCTGGAGAGCTGATGAGCCTCAATGGATTTTCTCGAGTGCTGTTCTCCTCTGCAAGTGAGTCACATAGTGTGTCAGGGAATGGGGGCAAAAAGGAATCTTTAGGGATTATTATTCTGATTCATGCACAGCTGTGGTTTAGGCTTAACAGAATCCCTATCCGGGTTAGACTGATTGGCAGAGAATGCAGAGATGGAGGGACATAAAACAGATATGTACAAGAGAAATAATCATTTATCCTTGTGACCTACAACATTAGCATAGTTGTTAAGTGAACAATGTTCCAGCGAAGAATAACGTAGGTGTCTCATGGAGATTATATCGCAGAAACATACATACACATAAGCTCCAGGGCTGGGATGTAAAAGCTTGTGGGTGCAGCTACAGTACATTCTGCATCTGCAAACTACCATCTCTGAAATGAGAGGCCTCTGTGTGAGAAACGCATTTCCATGTTGCGGGGGCTTATTCAGCCAGGCAGCGAGAAATGAAGCTTTTGAAAAAGTGCATGCTTGTGTATGCTCGTGTGTGCTGCTACTGCCTTCAAGCATGGGGAATAAAGGTTAAATGGAACACTTCTGTCAGTGTCTTTGGTCCAGCTGCAAGCATTCCTCTCACCGCCCCGCCGTTCCTACATGGAATTGCACAATCCTGCCGTCACACCCCCTGGTAATCTAGGAAGAACAATGAATAATGAACCTCCTCCATCCTACGCTTTGTAATGTATCACAGGAGCACAACTCTGCAAGACGGGAATTTGTTATAAGAGAAGTGCACAGCCCTGTGCCAGCTTTTAATCAAGTCTGTGCTCATAGATCTATTTTTTTTTACACTTGGCACAAAAATCTGATACATGATCCCATATCAAAGCAAAGCTAATACCTTTCACATTTGAAACATGCACATGAGCAATTTTTTCAAGGGCAAGGCTTACACTGATCAATGTCATTACCCTCTTCTACATGCTTAGACCTGTTCCCTCTTCAAATCTCATATTTTATTCCTCTCTTTTTGTCAATTACGCTCCCATACGGCATTTCAGATGATTTTTTTATCCATTGTATCTCATTTAAATACACATTTCCACTGTTTTCATTGTACATTTGCTAATATATCCTTGTGGAAAGGATTGAGCACGGTGGGTTAAAAATGTCACATTCCATCTCCATCTTAAAAAAAAAGGTAAAATTGCAAACTCTGGCAATGTATGATTATTGTACTGATCATATCAATGCACCCACTACTTTATGTATGTAACCACAATATTAAAATTGTCTGTTGTGTGTTTGTTGTCTGTTAGTATGTTGTTGTTGTATCTTGTCTGTTGCCACTTTATTTGTGGGAAATTGGGCCCCCTGTTAAAAGCTTCAAATAGCTTCCTTGGGGGTCACCGCTTTCAACACATCCAACCATTGTGAAAATGTTTACTGAATATATATAGATGTGATGATGTGTGTGAATAAACTAAACACTAGTTTGAAAATGAAAGGTTATTTTCTGCATCCTAATGCTATAAAATATATTGGCTATATAGTCGAACATGATGGCTGCATACAGTGTTTTTGCAAATGAATGCGACGACTGCGTGACTGTGCTGGATGGTGAACATCTGCGTGCTATTGTGAGAAAGGGATCCCCCCTCACTTTCCCTTGAATGACATTTCAGGAGGAAACACATTTGTAACACAGCACGTACAGTAGCTATACTCTCGCTCCCATCATCGCCCCCACCTTACCCATCCAATTTACCAGCGTGCGATGCATTTAGATTCCTGGGGGTGTAGCTGCACAACATGGTTCTCACATGACTGCGCTGCATATTAGAAGTCGAAGTGGGAAGCCAATTGGGTTTCGAGCTCGGAGTGACGTCAGGGGGAGGGTCGGTATGCCTCTCTGCATGTGTGTGTGAGTGTGTGCGCGCGTATCTGTGAGCTCGTGCGCAGGTAGAAGCTCCCCTCAGCTCGGCCAGCTCTCGCGCTCTGTTACAAGCGCAGTGTGTGCAGTGTGTGCAGCTCGGCTGGCCTCCCCTCCGCGCTGAATGGACTAGATTCCCCCCAGCCACGTAAGAAGCACAGCGGCACCACGGGAGAGAGGATGTCCTGCTAAATCAAGGGATAGGCCTGGGAAAGTCGGCCGGCCGTCCCTTCCTTCCTTCCAGCAGCAGACACACGACACTGACGACACTTTTCCTCATTTGGAGAGCACGGAGAGAAAGAGAGAAGACGTCGACTCCTGCATACAAAGACAGCTACAGCAGTTTTCCGGATGGGGTTTTCTGCTCCTATGGTAGATGACAATCACCGTGCATGGATAATATGATCCCTGGGAACAAGGCCGTGCACTGACCTGGTACTAGTGAGCCAACCTAGCTAACTACTTAGCTCTGCACCTGCTAGCCTATATATTCACTAGCTTGCAAAACTTGATTTATGTATATTCTGAGCTTTTTGTGCCTGCAAGCTGTATTAGATCATTTGTTTCCATTTTATGAAACGTGCCATATTATTATTAACCGGCGAGATAAGCTAGCGAACAGCTGCGGGTTAACCAGGAGTCTTCATTCATTGTAAAAGCTGACTTTTTGTAGCCTCAGTTTCAGTGTTTTTGTGCCTGAACGAACCAAGATCGTTCATGAAATTGCAGCAAAGCCCGTGCATAGGGTTTTTAGTCGACGTGGGGCAGTGAATTTAACATTTAAACCAAGCCTTATCTCTTGAATGGAAAACAAAGGGGGTCAAATGTACAGCTGAACTCTGCACAGAAAATTGCAGACCTCAATTTGGATGTGTGAAAACCAACGAGGCAGCTTTGCTTGATAAATTGAATACATCTTTTTGCACTTTTATTCAATATTCAGTAGAAGCATCGACGGATTTGTGATATTGCACTACAAAGTGGTTCCCCTATCGAAGAGGAGTCGAAGACCAAGGAAAGGAGGAAAGGCCCCCCAGCTTTTGTGGAGTTATCACACTTTTTCCTCATGAACATACAGAGGTCAAATCCAATTAACATTTCACGTTATGGGAGATCACGGCACAAATCGCATGATTTCGAAGAGTTATCTTGCTTAAGGACTACAGAATCGCACCAGAGTTTCAGTCCCAACCTCGGGTCCCCCAGCCCGCCGGAGACCCCGGACTCGTCTCACTGTATCTCCCGCATCGGGGACTACCTTTTGTTGGAACCACTGGAGGGAGACCACGTTTTCAGAGCCGCCCACCTGCACAGCGGGGAAGAGCTCGTATGTAAGGTGAGTAGGCAGCGTGATCCATCAAGCCTACCTTTCATGCTCCCACGATTGCTTCAGTACTCCCTAAAAAGCAATGCGATCAGACCATTCGCAGGATATAATGCTTCCTTTAACACATGATACTTGATACTATGTCAACACATATCACATTAAATGTTATGCACAAGCATAGAAACACTTAAATACTTGGTTCCTGTAGGCCGGCTCTTGCAGAAAGTCCCTGCTCTCAGCTTTTAAATAATTGCTTGAATTGTAAATAGAGAGCTGGCAGAGCAGCCTAATGGAAAAAGTGAATGGGGCGAGCTGCGTGGTTTGGGTTGCATGATGTAACGTTGACAAAGGAGTGAGTAACCACGCACACACACTCATCTCTGTGCTATTCTCGCTTACCCGTGGCTTCTCTCTTTCATAGTGCTGTGCTGTAACAGTATTATTTCACTCTTGGATCTACATATGGTGCAAAAAAAGAGTCATTTAGCACCTTTTGCACTGAATATTAGAAGAGAAGCAGCGTTTTGACAACAGTTGTGTTGAGACAGGCACACACATGGGGCAAGGGAACTGCTAGAGTTCAACCAGCTGCTGTGACATTGACCCCAGCTCTGACCCCACTTGCAATAAAAATTACTACTTTTCTTAAAGGTTGAAGACCTTCACGTAACCTTCACTCACCACATTTATAGCTAGGGCTGCACGATATTGGTTTTTCTGCCAATATCCGATATTTTACAACTCATTTAGCCGATTACCGATATTTTTTTCCGGAGACCTGATTTCAGAGATCATCAATTCTCTTCTGTATTGGAATTAGCGTACAGTATTATGGTGACACTCTTATCACATTTGTTATGTAATATTCATTTCTTGTGAAAAATAAGAAAAATACTTAAAACTGCATATTTATTTATGACAATTGCTTTCAAACAAAGTTCATGCAAAAGGATACTTCCTACTTAAAACTTGGATGATGCTCTCCCTGAGAAAATCATAACAATACCCACCACCAGGGCACATTTGGCCAATTTCACATTTGACATAGTAAGCAAACCTAACCTCTGTTCACAGGGAACAGGTGAAAAGTGCAACTGTACAGCAATTAAACCCAAATTAAATAAAATGGTTTACTCTTTGACAGTAAATGTGCCTAAATTAGTCAGCTACATGTACTGTACAGACTGCTGCTTCAATTCAAATTTAACTCTAAACATGAGCCCAACATGTGTGCAGCAGCCCATTATTTTATCAGTGAATTTTACCGGTGGATATCCAAAAGTTAATTTTCAAGCCAATATCTACCGATAATGTGCAGATAATATCACGCATCCCTATTTATAGCCCATATTTACTTTCCTATATCTCTAATTTATAAGGTCAGTGAGGCGTCCCTAAGGTTCATTCCAGCTTTAAGCATGCTTAAGTGGCTGGATGAATTGAGACGATAGTCGCATGCACCGTTAGACTCATTAGACATGACATATCCAATAGCCTGTACCTTTTGACTCCAGATAATGTTTCGTCATGGCAATAACAAATGAATGGCCTTTGGCAGCGTGTGAGAGATGACTGCCTTTTGACCTCATCTGCTTTGTGCTGCTTTCGATACAGCGCCAATCAATCAACACTTCCATGAGAAATCGTTAGCGCTAAGCTGGAGGTCTAGGTAACAGTGAGGGGTGTATTCATATTGACTGAGAGCAGAAGAGCCCTCTCACCTGAACTGGTTGTACTGAAAGTCAATTGGGGGTGGTTACTATGGAAACAAAAAGAGACACTGCAACCTGGGGCTGCAGTACAATCCAGTTCATTAACTGCTGCTGTGACTCTGTTTGTACACCCTTTCAACCTCTCGAGTAAGCACAAGTTTAGACTGTTCACATCTTTCCTTTCCTTACCTCTTTCAGTGTCTGCAGGAGGAAAGGGGAACATTAAATCCTGACACAAAACAACCCCCAATGATACACTCATAAGACTAAAAACTAGCTGCTCAGGTTGAATGCAGACTGTAAATACACGTTTTCCTGTCATTGCAGGTGTTTGACATCGGCCGGTACCAGGAGTCTCTGGCGGCCTACTTCGCCCTCGGTCAGCACCAACACATTAACCAAATCCTGGAGATATTGCTCGGAGAGACCCGAGCCTACGTATTCTTTGAGAGAAGCTATGGCGACATGCACTCTTTTGTCCGCACCTGCAAGAAGTTGCGGGAGGACGAAGCAGCCAGACTCTTCTATCAGATAGCCTCGGCTGTGGCACATTGCCACGACAACGGACTGGTCCTTCGTGACCTGAAACTACGGAAGTTTGTCTTCAAGAACGAGGACAGGTGAGTTCTGCAGAAAACCACAGAGCCTCTCAGTGTGTTATTGTTGTTTTTCTGTTTCATCTGTGCATTTTGTCTGTGTGTCAGAATTCTGTGTGTCTCAGCTTACACTGATGATAGTGTAAACTGAGACGACACAGGGCTGACATGCCTCTCCCAGATGTTATGCTGAGTACAAGAAACACAAACCCTTTAAGTCTCCCTAAGCTATTTTTGTGCACCAGGTTTATTAGTGGATTTGACTCACATATACAGTATTTAAGGTATATGCAACCACACCTTAGGAGGATTATTGTAGTGCAGGTGTTCCAGAAAGCGAGTGACATGAAGAACTGGTGCACAGAAACAACCAGAATGAGCTTTTCCATGATTAAGACAAGCTTCTCTACTGCTGCACTTCAGCAGTGATCAGCATAGGAAATCTGTAGAATCCCATTTATGCAACACGAGTTGACTGACCCCTGGTGGAAGCATTGGATAACTACAAGTATAAAAATACAGGGAACTGTTGCCACAGCAACCTCTAAACCCCCTCCTTTAAATAGGAGATGTATTATCTTTGAATTTATATTTATTAGGACTCAAAACATTTTAGTGCATGCTAACTCTGCAGTTTTAAAGGGACACTTCTAATCAAAGCGCTCTGTCTGTAAGTGCGACGTCATTCTTTGGCTCTTACTTTGGAAAAGGGAAGCTGAGCCGCCTCGTATATTCAGTACCGGTTCAATGACCTTGAATGTTACACCAGACTGCTGCTGGTTTGCCCAGCTACCCACTCCCATTAAATGATTGATGTCAGGTTAATTTTTAGAGCGATCATGCAGGACAGTGTGAGGTCGGACTTACTATACGACCTGTCAAGAATCCTCTTACATCTTCTCAGTGCGTCTAGCAACAGAGTTTAAGAGACTAAGTTTCATTAGAGGCTGAGACTCAAGGGTCTGATTTGGCTTGAGCCTGAGTTTGTGACATAACATAGTGGTGTCTGCATAGGGAAGGAAAAGGACTAGACATTTTATTATACCTGAGCACGCAGCCTTATGATCTGACAGCATCCTGACTTTATTTTATCTGACTACTGTCTGAAACCGTAATCATCAAATAGTGATTGTCAAAGATAGGCCTCAGGAAGAATCCAACATGGCTGCTTAAACAGGTCCTGTTGTTCTTCCAACACCAAGCTCATGACACATTTTCGGATTTGTGACAATTAAATTTGGGCTAAGTCTTTTTGTTTAGCTAAGCCCTCTAAAGAGTCATTGCATGTTTGCACATGTGCTCCAAAAAGGCTAATATCTATTAATACTTTATTTATAAAAACACATGGCATTTAATCTCCCAGAGGAACAATGGGAAACTGGCTCAGACAAACAAAAGAATTTCCAGATTTTACAAAATGTGAAAAGGCTCTACTTGCAAATTGAAATATCAAACAATGACTCATAGAGTGGGCTCATGCATGTGCCACAGTTAGCGAGAACTACATTCTTGAATATGTCCCAGCATGTACTTCTAGATTCCCTTTTTCTCAGCAAGGATGCCGTCACACCGGTCGGCTCTTTGTTTGCAGCATTTTCAAAGCCACCTGTCTCTTTCCATGCACATGGAGAGTCCTCTTACCTGAGCCCTTTAAGATTCTTTGGTGACATCTCAAACTACCATCCATTATTATCACCTCTCAGGGGTATCATAGCTGGTATGGTGGAGTTTAGAGAGAGAGATCACAATTCCAGATTGTCCTTTGAGAAAAACAATTCATGACAAGTGAGACGATCAGTTGCTCTCTAGTTGTGTCTTTTGAATCGTGGAGGTCTTCTGGAAGGGCTATTGAGCTTTTATCACAGTGAAAGGAAATGTCAAACTTAAGCCTGAAGCATTATGTGCCCTACTTCCTCTGTATTACCCCACCCATTACCTCCCTTTTGTATTTTTTTTTTGTTCATTGTCATCCAAAGATTAGACCTGAGATTCATCTTTACTGACTGACATAATCAGATGATTCTGTTTCCTCTGCCGTGTAAAGCACTGTCATCATATTCAATGTGCTTTTCTTTTTTTCTTGTTTGTCTTCAGGAGCCTTGTAAAGCTGGAGAGCCTTGAGGACACTTATATCCTGGATGGTCATGATGACTCCCTGTCAGACAAACATGGCTGTCCTGCTTATGTCAGTCCCGAGATCCTCAATGCCAACGGCAGCTATTCGGGGAAGGCAGCTGATGTCTGGAGCTTGGGCGTCATGCTTTATACAATCCTCGTTGGGCGCTACCCTTTCCATGACGTTGAACCCGGCTCTCTGTTCAGCAAAATCCGCAGGGGCCACTTCAACATCCCCGAAACACTCACACCCAAGGCCAAGTGCCTGATCCGCTCCATCCTCCGCCGAGAACCCGCAGAGCGCCTCACCTCTCGGGAGATTTTGGAGCACCCCTGGTTTGTCTCCTCTGGGGGGGCTGCGGTGCATTGCAGAGGAGAAAGAGAGCAGGAGCAGATGGTGCCTGAGGTGAACATGGAGGAAGAGCTGGAACAGTTCTTCAGCTGAGCAAACAGCAAGCACAAACGGACGACTCCGCCAAGGTTGGCTCACCATGCTAACAGCAGAGCCAAAAACAGTAGTTTAGAGATTAATAGGTGAACATTTGTCACTCATAATAAAGGTGTTTCCATCCTATTTCCTTTTCCACCATTTCATGGAAAACCTTGAGCCTGGCATGACAAATGGCATCTCTACGTCACCTGGCGAGGCACCTCCCGATCGGGGAAGTTGCCGCCAGACATGCAAGTTGCAAACGATGTAGCAAAATGTTCTTTTTTTGTGGATCTGTTTTGGTTTAATGTGGTGCTCATAGAGGTAGACACATTCACCATTTTTGACACTATGGAAAGCATGAAGGGACATTAGAAAACAGGAAACCAAGGAGAGCAGTTCCAAACAAACTGACAAACTGCAACACCACACCTTACTTAGTTTTTTTTTTTTTGTTTGTCCTAGCTTGAGGTGCTTAAAATTGAAACCACAGACCCTGGGCCAGACATAACAACCACAAGTTCTTATGGTGAACAAATACAAGGTGATTATCCCTGACCTTGGATTAGTGGTTTGTAAATGGAGCAGCTTTGGCTTTTACTTATCATTATCATCCACAACATGGTCGACCTCGTCTTTGTTTTGTATTTTTTTCCGTATTCGTTTATTTTATATTAGTATTAATGCTGACATCATCACAAAACCCCTTGATGGCCTTGTTTTCAGTCATTTTTAGGTTTCTGCATCCTCCATCTCTTTAACACTTTTCACCATTTTCACCCTCAGTTTATGTTTCAGTGACTTTTTAAACAAGTCATTTCTTTTGTTTTGATTTAAGCTATTCCACTCTGTTGTTACTGCTGCTTTAAAAATCACTCCCTAAACCTCAATCTTCAAATGTTTTTTTTTCTTGGTAAGCCTCCAAACATGGCATCATGCACTTGATGTGTTGGGTGAATGGACAATTCCACCTTAAAATTAGCTTCCTCTTATTTAAATTCATTCTTCAGTTGTAGGAAGGAGAACGTAACATTTATTTAAATTGTAACAACTATATATATAAATCTAAAAAATATATATAAATAAATATATATTTAAAACTACATTGCAGGGTTTTTCTTTTTTCAGAGATTCCTTTTTCATGTATGATGTAGGCAATATCTTGACACAGGACAGGCACAAAGAGGAAAACGTCTGTCTGAAGTTTTCGTATACACAATATCTTCTGTGCCAGTATTCTGGTGCCCCCGACAAGCCCCATGCCACCCGGTCTCCCTCATTTCCTTTTTCAAAACTTGATATGAGATATTCAGTGATAGTATTGCTATGACATGCTCACTCCAGGACCTCATGTTAGTTTTCTACTGCCTGCGTAGGTTCTGTGAAACGATCACACTCGGAATGGGTACCAGTGGACATGTTTTGTCGTATCTCAATGTTACTTGAATTTGTGTTTTTAAACTAGTCAATGGCATGTGCCCCATGAATGCTATAGCCTGCCTAGCAGGGGGAGGGAGGAGGGGTGGGGGGAGGTGGGTGCTTGTTTTTTAAGAAAAGTTAAAAACATGAAAATTCTCACTTTGCTACTTTTCTGAGTTGCTTTTCATTAAGAAAAAAAAACCTACTATTGCTTTTTATTGTTTTTTGTAGACTGAGCTACCTTTTATTTAAGTTGGTGCTGATTTGGTGCTAATGTTTAGTCCTTTTTGTTTCATGGAGGGGGTGGTGCATGGTGGGATATCTGCCTCAGATGTTCTGATTGTATTGTAACAGATTCTGGTGTTTTGTCCAAATTAATTCAGTAAATAAATTGTGAACTGCTATATGTCTTGTTGTTGTTTTCTATTTGATCGATCACAGAATTTAAGTTACACAACAGTACATGCTAAATATTTTGTATTTCATGATAACAGCTGTTTTCATTCATGTCTTTCATATAAAATATTTTAGAAATATCCATTGAACTATGAGCTACAAATAAACGTGTGACATGGTGACTGACACCTCACTGGAATAATCTGTAAAGTACTTCTTTTTCTGGCTTATCAAAGTTTCTTTAAATTTGACAGGTAGGTAAAAGAGCTACTCATGCCAAGCCACATCTTAGTGATTCCCCTTTCATGAAATGGAGATTTTGTGGTCAATTTCATACACTTATATATGAAAATATATATATTTCTTCCACAACTGCACTTTCCTTTAATGTACCCTCACTAAAGCACTTTCCAGTCTATCATGAGATTGCAATCGGCGACAGATCTTGAATGGATTCCAAATGAACAAGGAGAAAAAGGCTTTTGCGCTGCCAGCCCCACTTTATCTAAATGATTGCACACACGAGGCACCAGTAAAAAGCTCTTCAGTCCAGTCATTTTCCTGGAGGCATCCCTGTGAGAGGCCATTAACTACATTCTTTCTTTCCTGTTCAGTGTGGAAGGATTGTAGTTCTGCAGGACTTGGTGATCCTCTGGCTCTGCTGACCTCGTCATGTCACTGAGACCCTCTAAGGTAGAAAATCTCTTCACATTCAAACAGTGCAGGTCTATCATCTAGTATGAAGTAGGATCTGTGAGTATGCGTGTGCTCTTCCACCTGTCATCATATGCATAAATAGTAACCCTGATTAAGGTTGTATCTATGAGACAGAGCAGACAGCTGCAGTAGTAAAATATGTCTATCTTGAGATACATGAATATCTTTGCACAGGGGGAACATTTAAAATAATGGGTCACTGCTCAACCACACCTGTGATTGCACTGTTCTGACAACCTCTGTGTTTCCTGATTATATGTTTATTCATGGCAATACAAGCCCTGTCATGCAGGGGCGATTCTAGGATTGGATGTTTAGTGGAGCTGAGCACATAGAGAGCTGCCCAGCCGGGCAAGACACATTTCACTGTTTTGTACATTTTAATGCAATTTCATTCCCACATTTGTGAAGTAAAGTAAAACACTGTTTGGGAAAGTCTGTGACTAAACAATCAAATCTGATAAATGTTATTTAAATGCTGAGCCACAGAAAAAGAGAAATGGAGTGGAATCATAAAAGAAACATATGGTAACCCTAATTTCTGGGGAAAGACAACTCATTTTGATACAGCAGCTCCTCAACATATACATAAACAGTATGTATGTTCATGGAGTAAACCAGCCCCCCATAGTGAGTACCAAAAATTAAAAAAAATGACATTGGAGTTATTTTTTGGACTTTTATTTGAAATGCAATGCACAACATGTACAACACATTAACACAAATTGGCTTTTTCAATGTTTTTCCCTGCCTTTTTCCTTCTTGTCTGTATTATATAATTTGATCAGTTTTGCGTGCCACTATTCTCTGTTTGTTTGTTTTCTTACCTGGTTCTTCCTGATCTTGGTGGTGGTAGAGCTGCTGTATTTTTGTTGTTAAAATATTATGTTTCAACCAAGCACTGTATGGTTTTGAAACTTTTCTAGCTTGTTAAAAAGGACATACAGTAATAAAAAAAAAACTCTCGAATTTTAGGGGTGCTGGGATTTAATTTGCTTCAGCACCCCTAAAAATAGGCTAGAAACGCCTATGCTGTCACGTCTTCCATTGGATTTTTTTGAGCTGCAACAGTGCAACTGACGTCTTAAAAATGATGTTGACAAATGATGTACTGAGTGCTCCAGGAGGCTAACCACATTCCACAAAACTACACTAAAAAAATCCCCATTTTTGTTGTCATGAAATGTTGAATAGACATATCACTGTTGCACTGTAATTTTTTCATGTCATGAGCAGAGCAGGCCTGAGAATGTAAAGTTCTCATCATGCAAATGCAGGATGCAGGAGAAAGGGTGCTGCCTTCCTTTTCATAGCTCAGTGAACAGGTTGTGTCTTTCATAAACGTGAGCTAGAGAATGCTAGCCTGACCTCTAGTGGTAGTAATGGGGAAGAAGCAGGGATAGAAGTACCAGTACCCAGTGCAAAGCAATTCCATTAAATGATTCATACTGCAATCATGTTATTTCATCTGAAATGTATTTGAAAATATTTGCTGCTTTAAAAAATGTCCATCTATTCCTGCAGGTCAAAGGTCAAAATAAACATAAGAAGAAGGTTTACTTTTGTGTGTTTCAACCTGTATTAAAAAGCCAGTCGTTGCAGCATACATTATTGAGTGAGTAGAAATAATGTGCATGAAAAACTGGTGCACACTGACACACACAAGCACAAATTCAAACATGCAAACCAGATCACATTGTAGCTAGGAAATTACAAAAGCTATCAAGAGATTATAACTGATCTTTTTGGCAGTCTGGCATGTGTGAATGTGGTTTTGTTTAGTGTGCTCTAGCAGGAATAGAACAGGAACCATAATAGCTGTCATTTAAATATGTCTGTGTGTTGCACGAGTCATTTTATAAACATGTTTTCAATTAAATATGTGCTCATATAATTATTTATAATACATATGTAAATTAGTTTTTTTAATCATCTGTAAAGCACATTGCATTTTCATTTGCATGAATGTGAGATACAAATTATGTGGAATTGAATTGAACAAAATCAAATCTAACGGGGACACCCATTTAATTACCATTCTGTTGGTGGTTTCAGTCTTTCGACTGCATTGCTCTTGCTTTGTCTTATTTCCTTTTTTAATGTTGAGGTAAATTTAAAATCTTGTCTGGTGTATGTTGACAAAGGTAAAGAGAATAGGACCAATAACTTATTTCTTACCAACTTGATCTGGTTGATCATTAAAAAGTGCATACAATGTTTTAAATTGAAGTCAATTTCACAAATGACTCAGCAGCTTTATTTTGAGATCCTGTCAACCAGAACATTGTTGCCATTAAGAAGGTGATTCAAGAGCAGTCTCAGCCCCCATAAAGTTTGGGAACAGATATAAATTGGACAGATATGTAATATAAATAAAAAAGGCTGCAGTAACAGAAGATGATTTACCCTGACTTTTATTACTAAATATCAGGTGTTATGAATCC
Source organism: Notolabrus celidotus (assembly GCF_009762535.1). Lineage (NCBI taxonomy): Eukaryota > Metazoa > Chordata > Actinopteri > Labriformes > Labridae > Notolabrus > Notolabrus celidotus. The sequence goes on from NC_048284.1 coordinate 23,151,669, forward strand.
ACCATTGACAATTGTTAATATGAGGTATAGTTTGGCAAATGTACATTTAAGGTATGCACCCTTCTGTCTCTGCACTTTAATTAGTTTTATCAGTTCTATCTTTGTAACTTTCACTTTGACTAATTAAAGGGCTTCTGCTGAGTCAAAAACCTGGCAGCAGCAGCAGCAGCTTCAGAGTGCAAACAACACTCCCCACTCCCCAGGCAAACTGCACTGCTATTTTTATTTTTGACAGACTCTGACCAGGTGTAAATTTAGAAAATACTACTTACAAGAGTTATTACTGGTTGCAAAGACAGAGATTTGAAGACTGGTTTGAGCCAAAACCAGAGCAGCAGACAGCTTCCCACCCTGCTTGCTTGTTTTTGCTGTTGACAGAAATGATTCATCCCATGTTTACTCTCTGCAGTCAGAGCTGTGCATTTCAACAATCTGTCAGACTGACGCTGAATGCTGTTGACATTCACAAACTTTATCAAGACTTGGAAAACACACTGGAAATATAACGAAATCTGTTTCTGTTTGAGTTGAATAAGTGATTAGTGTTTGCTTCTATTGTCACACCAGTTCAGGGCATTAGCAATTTACTTATACAGGCACCATTACAAACCAGTTGATTTAATAATTTGGGCATTTTATGTGGTTATCTAATGTTCTCAGCCTTCTGTTAGAGAGAAAGACCAACAGACAGACATGCTCTAGTATCACTGGGTGGGAGATTAACCATTGGGACATTTTGTGAATATTTTAGTGTCTTACTTTAAAATCCAAATAAATCATGGATGTGCTGCTGGTTGCAAAATGCAGTGACCTGCTGCTGCCCCCAAAAAACCCAGCTGTCACATAAATCTTCTTTAGCTATCCTATCACTATTAAGATTAATATGAGGGCAAGATAACAGATTTTAGGTAGAAAGTTGTAAGCTGATGGATGGATGGAAGATATTAATAATGATCTCTCTCCACTGTGTACTCTAGATAGATCAGAGAGGCTCATCCTGAAAGATCACCCAACTATTTGTAAAGCAGTTTACAGCAAGTTATCATCATGTTGGCTAATTTAAATTCTAACCAGTTGCACCTTGTTTCTCATTTTAACACAACACTTTTAAGTCTTATGTCAGGTTCAAGCTGGAAAGTTCAAATACTGATATCTTTTTTCCGCTGTCTGAGGTCAAAAGTTGTAGAAACACACTAAAATGGTCTACTTCTAGCATTTCATCGCTTTAGAATTTATCCAGAGGTGATAAGGCAATAGGTTGTGAAAATTAAGAGTCATTTGGCAAATTTTCAAGTTAAAACAACACATTTGATCATCTGTTAGCTAGAATCAGACAAGAGCCAACGTAAGCGTTCATCCCATAGACTGTATAAAATATGGACGTAATATCCGTGACGTCACCCATCTGTTACTGAAGCGTTGTTTTGAGGCCAATCGGCGGTGGCAGCCATATTGGTGATGTTGAACGATTGTGACGTCAACATGCTGGCTTTGAGCCTCCTAACCAACAGCTACAGTGTTCCCGCCTGTCAGTCAAGTCAGCTGTGCCTCTCAATTGAAGACTCCTAATATCAATATCTTAGAAATTGCCGAGTTAGAAAAAAAATTAACCCCCCGTACAGTGTGTGCCGATCGAGAAATTAGCTATCCAGACTACACTCGTCTTTTGTACCAGGCTGTAAACATGTTTATTTCTGCTGTAAAGATCGTCTTTTTTGAATTGCTGTGTATGTGGTTTCCGGTACTTCCGGTGCCAGCCTCAAGTGGATCCTCGATGAACTGCAGTTTTTAACACTTCCACTATTCTTAGACTGGAGGTTGCTGCTTGGTTCAACCACATCCTAGCTCAAATTACTGTTAGCTAGGTTGTGGTTTGACTTTACCACTTGATTTTCTTGCACTGCAAATTATATTTTGGCTGAGAGCAATGCTAGCTAGGAATTGGTTGAATGCTAACATTAGCTGTTTGCATAACAGCGCAGGTGTTTACTATATAATGTCTTTTCAGTAGCAGATCAATCTGGAGGAGGTAAATGATGAGATTCCATATGTTTCTATTTCTTGTAATCCGTACCATGTTGTTAAAGGAAAATGGTGTTGTGTAAATATGGCTAATCACCAATAGGCAAATGTAGGATCTTTATACTCAGTCAAAAAAAATGTCACCCTTATTAGAATAGAATAGAATAGAATAGAATAGAATAGAATAGAATGCACTTTATTCATCCCCGAAGGAGGAAATTCAGGTGTCTGGCAGATAAAATTATAAAAATCACACAAAACAAGTAATTCAGGTGTCTGTCAGCTCATCTCCCATTGGCTAGAGAGTTATGAAGCCTAATGGCTGCAGGGATCAATAATTTTCTGTATCTCTCAGTCCTGCAGCACAGAGATATGAGCCGTCCACTGCTGCTGTTTCTCTGGTCCACAAAGAAGTTGTGAAGTGGATGATCTGTGTAATTTAGAATGGCCTCTAGCTTCTTCTGTGTGCATCTCTCCACCGAAGCCCCCAGTGACTCCAACCTGGTTCCAATCACAGTGCCAGCTTTTTTCACTAGTTTCGCCTCTCATCCTTGTGTTTTATACTGCTTCCCCAGCAGACAGCAGCATAGAATAACACACTTGCCACAACAGACTGATAAAACATCTGCAGCATCTTTCTGCAGATGTCTAAGGATCTGAGCCTCCTTAAGAAAAAGAGGCGTCTCTGCCCCTTCCTGTAGAGTGCTTCTGTGTTAAGGGACCATTTCAACTTGTTGTCTAGGTGTACACCTAGTACACCTAGATATTTGTAGGTTGGCACCACCTCAATGTCCACCCCTCGAATGTTACCTAGCTAATGGCATAGCCTGGATCTTCGGAAATCTTTTAGCATTTGCTTTGTCTTTGAGGAATTTAGTAGAAGGCAGTTTTTGTGACTCCAGTCACTGAAAGCTTTTGTCAGATCCCTGACACCTATCAGGCTTTTTTTCTATGTTTAAATTCTTACGAAGCAAAACAAGGAAGGTATTTTCACTTGCTCCCCACTGCTCAGTTGCTCAGGAATATAAGTTTTCTGCAATTCAATTAACTCTTCCTATTTTATGCCTACTGATTTTATGGATCCTGGGGGAACAACAATTCTGTCTCACTGTTCTGAAAGTTTTTCTGTGTTCCGCCAAGTTACTCCAATTAAGGTTAATGGCATGGTTGTGTAATGATCCTGCTTCAACAAAGCCCTTTTCAAACATCGCTGCTATTGTGCGCAGGATTTGGTGGATACAAGCATACCCATTAGAGCCAGAAGGCAATAAAGGTGCTTCAGTGTTTCAGCCCCCAGGCGCAGCATGGTGCACATGGGTACTCTTGGGTGTTCTGGCAGACACACACACACACACACACACACACACACACACACACACACACACACACACACACACACACATACACACACACACACACACACACACACACACACACACACACACACACACACACACACAACAGATGCCCTCAGTTGTCTCAAACACAGGCACAAGGCTTGGCTGGCTCTTGGTTACAAAACCCACAGAGAAACAGAGAGGCCTGGGACTCAGTCAGGTGAATGTCTGAGTCATTTGTTATGGACATCATGTCTTATTCTATAAACCATCAACATAGCTGTTTATCTCTTTATGTCCCTTTATGTTTCAAAAATATGTGCTTTCAACACTAAATGATGAACAGAAAACTGTTTTTGAGTTGAAGTTGTTAACAATGTATATTGATAACTTTCAATGGAGTGTACCTGAGGGACAACAGTACATTCAGTGTTATGTTCTTTGCTTGAAAGGTTAAAAAAACAAACAGATAAATATACGTTCATTTTTTGTTAAGTTACATTTCCTTTATTCTGTACAGTTTGGAATTAAAAAGTCTTCTTTCATTATTCATGTAATCAAAGATGGTACAAAAACAAAATATATCTTTATGTATTCTCCAACAACATCCACCCCTATCCATTTGAGGTCCTCAACATACAATAAAAAATAACTATTTTTGTTTTTGAGAGGCTTATAATGATTTTTGCTTTTTGCCTTGTCTGTATGTTTGTGTGTGTTTGTGTGTGTTTTTTGTGTGTGTGTGTGTGTGTGTGTGTGTGTGTGTGTGTGTGTGTGTGTGTGTGTGTGTGTGTGTGTGTGTGTGTGTGTATACAGTCACTTTGCCAGGCAGTATATTCAAGTGTTATGTTCAGAATACTGAGCATGTCATTGCTGTTGTTCTAGTAATCATACACTTAATGTTGACAGTATGCTGTTGCATCTTTCAGCTATATGTGTTTGTGATTAAGAGGCAATGCGATGCTGTTAATGTGTCTGTTGGTGCCTGTAACATTATCTATGATGTGGGTTAAATAAATTGATCTGCATTTAGGCAAGTAGTTGTAATGTCCTTTTTTAGTTAACATATTTTTCAGAACCTAGTAAGAAGGATTGTTTTTAGGGTAAGACAAGTGGCAACCTCTGGTCTCAAAGCCATGAAGCCAATGCGAAAGTGCTAAATACTGCAGTTCATTGAGGATCCGCTTGAGGCTGGCACCGGAAGTACCGGAAACCACATACACACCAATTCAAAAAAGCTGATCTTTACAGCAGAAATAAACATGTTTACAGCCTGGTACAAAAGACGAGTGTAGTCTGGATAGCTCATATCTGGATCGGCACACACTGTACGGGAGTGAATTTTTTTCTAATGAGGCAATTTCTAAGATATTGATATTACGAGTCTTCCAATGAGAGGCACAGCTGACTTGATTGGCAGGCAGGAACACTGTAGCTGTTGGCGAGGAAGCTCAAACTCACAATCGCTCGACAGCGGCAATATGGCTGCCGACGACGATTGGCCTCAAATCAGCGCTTCAGAAACAGATGGGTGATTTCACGGATACGACGTCCAAATTTTTTATAGTCTATTGGGTAAGGTAGGACCACCTAAATTCTCTGAGACCACTCAAACCAAGATTTCTGCCAACATGAGTGCTACACACTTCTTTGCTTTTAAGTATTTCTCAGCCCACTGATTTATAATAACTGCAGCTCCACTGAGCCTTGAAGTCATATGTGTGATGCTTTACAGATACATGAACAAACGACAGAATCATCTTTACAATATAATGTCTTAGATCACTTTTGCAAGGTTTATATATGTAATGCTTCACCCCTGGATTACTTGCTTTTATCTAGCACTGCCCCAGTTTAATGGTCAGTAATCCACCAGAGCCTCAAAATGACAGAGTAAATTAGAGAATGGTCTTGTGTGGTGCTGTCTTCACTTTCCCCACTCTTTTGTCAATACCTAATTATTCTCTCTGTTGCTGTCCACACTGAAAGTGTGCTATTGTGATTTTTTTGCAGGTATATTTTTTTCTAATTGCACTTATCCAAAGTGACTTGACATTTTGAACAGCCATTGGCAGCTTTAAGTTGTATAGACCGTGGTTGGGCTCAAGGAGAGGGTGGTTTGAAACATTTTCTTGAAGGGTCCCTGCAACAGATGTTTTCAGCTTTTTTCTAATTAATGTCTTAAAGTGACAGGTGGTTCTTTCTGCTATAGAAATTTCCGAAATTTTAAAATGCTGCAAGAACTGAGGTTTTTTCTCATGTACTCACCGACCACTTGGGGGCAGCATAAGCCAGGTTTTAACTCTTTACTGACATTGTACATTCACAGTAAGTTGTTATTACTTACATATTTGCAAATAAACATTTACTGCATTGTCATGTTTCTGTTTGTCTGGCAAATGCAATGTCAACATTTCCTCTATTTTGGCTGTTTTGATCTTGACCACCTACTTTAGAAAACAAACTTTTTAGCCTCCAGATTCTCTCACAAGACTTTTTGTCTGCAGTTGGGTACTGAGCAGGTCCTTTTCAATGAAATTTAAGAGCTATTAGCAATAAGACTGTCCCAATATATATTGTATAAAACAATGAAAACCCTATACGGCTTCAATCAGCGTTTTCCATATTCACATGGAGGGAACATTTTTAATCATGTCACCACTTCTGTATTAGCCTATATTATACACTGTAAAGGCAATGGATATAGAAAATCATAAGTGACATGGTGTGTTAAATCAGTGCATTTTGTAGTCAATGCTAATTAACATTAGCATTCAGAGCACAGCTAACTTCCTTCCTTAAAGAATGAAGATAAAAAAAGTCTCACAAAAAATGTTAAAAAGATGAAACTTTGAACAGCAGCCATGGCCAATGTAGCATCCTTTTCCATTCATTTCCGTGGTATAACAGATTAACAGGTGTCATGACACCTGTTGGTTTCCTGATCATTACTAATACATTAATTCAGCCCAGAAACAGCCCACAATGAGCTGGTTAAGAAAAACAGGCATCATTGTCATGGATGAGAAATAAAGACAGCTAAAGACAGTTTCAGTTTCTCAAGCACTTCTCTGTAGCGCAGTAGGGTTGTGCTGTAACTTGGTGACTCACATATTATGCTGCTTTTGCAGCCGGTTAACTAAATAGAGAAAACTGCATTTGTTAGTCCACCTACCCATTATGGCCACCAGCAGTGTTCCCAACTCCTCAGTCAGGAAAGTAGTTATTGGCTGTCCTTTAAGTAGCTAGAATTCACTAAATGACGTCATCACTTAATTTGCATAATTTAAATTGTAATGGACTCTGTAGGAGAGACGAGTAGCCTTCAGGGAGAGCCAAAATGTGAGTAAAAAACACTCTAAATATGTTTATAACTACACTTAGGAGCCTACAACAAATCATAGTAAAACATTACATGTTTCAACCATAACATTTTCAACATTTTTATTGTATACAATCTACATTAACTATCTAAATACACCAAAAAGAGACGGTAGGCTGTATCAGCCAGCTGTGTCTTTGTACATGTGTGATACATTTGCAGAGGTATGAACGCCTCCTGCTCTGAATGCAGTTAGGAGGGACTCACAGCAGCATCCACTGCTCGTTTAGAAGAGTAAGAACGATACATGCTTTCATGTCAGTCCTTAAAAGTCTTAAATAAAACCAGAAAAAGACGTTAGATTTGTCGCTTTTTTTGAAAAAGAGTCGCTAGAGGGGTCGTAAAACTCGCTAAACATAACGACTAGCCCCCCACTGGTCAATATGATAGGAAAGGCATAGTTTACTGGCTAATGCTAATAATAACTTTGACCTTTGTCAACCATAAATAAAAGAAAGAAAATATTAGCAATTCTGACTGTTAGTGTTTAATCAAAATAACATGTCTGTAAACTGGGACCACTAGGTCAGTGCAGCGTATGTCAGCATTTAACATGCTAGCTAACACCAGCTTAGCTGGCAAACATCACAAGTTAGGTTTATGCCTTTTTTATCCAATATAATCATAATATGTAGAGATGTTGTCAAGGAAGTGGTTACATACAGTTGTTTTACTGCTGCTAATGGGTTATCAAATCTGCTGATTTAAAGCGTTTTTTTTGCTTTAATGATAGGACAGTTGAAGAGAGACAGGGGATAGGGAGAATAGAGGGTGGGGGAAGACATGCAGAAAAGAGTCATAGCCAGGTCCAACCGGTGACTGCTGGGACAAGGACTATAGCTTACACTAGGCCAACCGTACCCCAAATCTGTTGATTTAACTTAAAATATGACCTTTACTCCATATTTTTACAGCAGTGATGTAATGGACGTTACCTAACTGCTTGTACTGCTTGCTAAACATATATGTAAATATGACTAGCAAAGAAGCACAAGGTCATTACTGTACTGGAACTTGCTACTCTTAGGCCCAATCTCAATGTCCACACTCACACATTCACTGACTTTGAGGTGCGTTCCAATTAAGTCTGTGACGACTTAGAGCTGTCCTACTGTCAAATCATCAAGTGCATGAGGGATCCCTTGAGACTTTCTGAGCCCTGTATGCTCCCTTTCCATAAGTGGGCACTTCTACAGACTTAGCGTGAGGGAACTACCCATAGTAAATCAAGGCCATAATATGAAATCAAGAAAAGAGACGTTAGTTTTTTCTATTTGGCCAGACATTTGTGGAAATACCATGTTGCAGCTATAATACAAACAGGAAGAAAACAAAGACATGTTGTTGATGTGCTGAAAAAAACAATAACTAGTCACTGTTAGTTCTGGCTGTGATGGTCCAGTAGATAATTCTGCAGTGTTCTGAGAACTGAGCTGCTCACAACACAGCAGTTGTTCACATCAAATACCAAAAGAACAATGTAGCCTGTTAAATGTTCATTTTTGGATTTAAGCCTGGAGAACGTCATGCCAATTATCAAGCAAGAAAAGAAACTAAGTTCTGTCCCTTGACCCCAATTATTATTGTGCTGTGTTTTTAAATTCACACACACACACACACACACACACACACACACACACACACACACACACACACACACACACACACACACACACACACACACACACACACACAGGAAATCAGACACAGTGAAACAGTGTGATTGTGTAATTAGATGTGTTAATTGGGGGAGAGCCTATTCCACCTGTTGTAGTAAGAGTGGGAATTTGTGGTCATCTTGCAGAGGTAGTGTTATATGTTTTATTAATGTATTTTCAGGCTTTTATGGTAAAAGACAATACACATTTACACATCATCACCCTCAAGTAACCACCTCTGTTCACTGACAAGGATGAGATAAAGAACATCTTGTTAGGCGCAGGGAAAAAATGTTTGCATCAAAAACTTTCTTTTACACAGAGACCAGAAGAGAAATACTTTGATAGTTTCAGAGTGTGAGACTGTCATGGTTTACCACATGCCAACAAGCTCCACCCAGAAGCCTTCCTTTAACAACATTTGCATTTCTAAACTCTTGGTATGGCTCGCTAGCCTTAACAATAGACAAGTCCTCTGTGGCGATTTATTTCAATTTTGCTGTGAATAACTATTCTAAGATGTACTGAATTTTTCATGTTGTTGATTTTAACTGTCGTTGATTTCTCATGCATAATCAGAATCAAAGCAGCTAATTAATTATTAAAGAAAACAAATTCTGTGATGGTCTGACTATGATTTCAGGCTGGACCTCTGATGTTTCATTTCCAGACAGATATGGATTTCATAATGGATAAATACAGACTTACTGGCTCCTTCATCTCCTTCTAATAGGATAAATGTTTTGGATCTGCCCTTTTCGGTGATCTCACTTAAAACGGTAAAGCCAATATATGTCCACAACTACCATGGGGTCTATTATGTTCCTCTTTAAAGAGGACAAAAGTAAACTACAGGATGGCAACCACATCTTTTGGAGTTCACTGTAAAGAGTAAACAGCAATTGTAAATCCATAAAAAGTAAGACACAGAAATAGTTTAGTTTTTTATTTTGCCCCCTGAGCCCAATTACTGCTGTTTACAGGCACCAGATTTAGTCACATACAGTATACAGCACACTAATAGGCATTAACACGTTACCATGCAGAGCCACTGGTATTTGAGGTGAGGGATGACATGTGGGCCGTAATGAGCAAATATAAACACATCCATTAACAGGGAATTATGAGAAAGTTGTATTTTTATTGAGACAGACATTCAAAATTAATTTCCCTCGAAAAGTTAGAGTTTATTTGAAACAAAAAATATTGCAAATACTGACAACATTTTACAAGTTCATGTCAAATGTGTAAAAACTCTTCACCTTTTCAAACCTTTACCTGCCATATCTTTGAAATCAAGCCACTTCAATAACAATGGAAAGCACTTTGGGCTTTCTCTTTGTTGTCACTGCAAAGACAGATACAAAATGAATTTCATTAATTCTCTATCAGCATTGTTCTGAGCTTTTTTCACATCTTGTATTGTATTTTCATTAACTTTGGGACTCAACTGCACATCGGCCTCATCCCTGTCTCTCCCTGATATCTTGATGAGACTTGCTTGCCTATCATCAAATAAACAACACACACACACACACACACACACACACACACACACACACACACACACACGCACACGCACACACACACGAACAAACAAATAGACACTCATATTGCTCTGTCACATGATACTCATTTCCATTCCAGTGAGTTATTCCACAAAACACAGACCTCAAATAAGAAGCCTTAAATGTACAATGTTTGCCAATTCACACCAGTACCTGCTGGCTTCAATAAATTACTTAACACCATTGTGCACCATGTCACATGCTACACTGGCTGTGAGGCACAGCTGAGAGACTCCAAAAATTACTGCATACTAGAATTTGACCCCTGATAAGTCCCACTATCTCTCCTGCCAAGTGTGACATTTTGATGAAATGCTGGCTTACCAAGGAATGGAGAGCACTCAAGTATCTTAGCCAGACACTCTGGTAAGGTACTTAAATTGCCCTGGTGGAAGATATTTATTATCATTCTTTTGAGTGTTATAGCAATTTATTCACTATTCAAAGAAGACCACACAGTCATTCAAAGATCAAGATAAAATGAGAACTTCTCAATGTACACCAATAGTTTGTATGACAATGTAAAAGGGTTTTAACCATTTCAGGGGTGTTAAATAAATGTACACTTTTTAAATGGTAAAATTTAACTAAAGACATGACCTCAAGTATGGTACTTGTTCTTTCCACATTAATGCTACTTTGTAGTTTTTCTTCCCCAAATTTTTGAGGCAAATATCATCCTTTAACCTACATTTAAGTTAATTAATTTGCAAATATATTTTGGAGTTTTTCGTGTGAACGGAAATAGTTTATACTGTGGTTTGTGGAGGTATGCTTTTCCTTGCAGAACCTAGTTTGGGATAATAACCAGTAACTATAGAAGTGTGCAATGCAATCCTTATGCTTAACCTGAATTTAATTTCTTTTATCACTTTTTTGTATATTATCCTTTTCAAAATGAATTGGTATTATTTCCAAGTAGAGGTCCCCTATACACTTAGTAACAGTGAATATAAGACATTGGTGGTTCAACATCAAAACAGATAGTAAGAAGCAGGTAACTCACAGTTGGATATGCTATAAAACAAATAAAGATTTGGTTTATGATATGCCAGAAAAATACCAGAGGCCCTTTTCACATTAAGTTTTGATATTTCATTAGGGGGCAGGCCCAAATGCTACTATGAATAAAGGCTCTGTTCTGCTTCAGTGTCTTAGTAAGCCATGACAGAGAGCCAGGACCTTGAAACTAAAGCAGCTTAGTTCAGTCCATCCATTATTAATTCACCTGTAAAAGTTACTGTAAGCTCATTGGACCGTGCTGTTGTAATACTTGTGCTTTCAGTGTTTAAACAGATGTTTTCAAGTAAGCCTAATCTGAACCCTGTTGATGGGCGGGGCTAAACAGCGGAAGCAGTGTGACCCAATGAAAACAATTAGCATGTTCTGTCCTCTTAATAAATGATTGATAGAGATGTCAATCACACATCCTGTACACTCCCACACAGTTCAAAGAGGAGAGCTAATCAAGTTCATCAAGTGAAAACACCTGTGTGAGTGTAACACCGATAGAAGGGGTAACAAAGGCTGTTTTTGAAACGGCCTGCTACATACCTACTAATGTAGTAGAGTAAAGTAGAGTAGAGTAGAGTAGAGTAGGTACTGCCTACTACATATTGCATTTGAATTTAGTGTGTAGTCTGATATTAAAAAGTTAGGAAGTGGTTTATATATATATATATATATATATATATATATATATATATATATATTTTTTTTTTTTTTTTTTTTTTTTTCACAGCACATGCAGTTCCCCCTAGACAAAGCAGACCGAGCACTGTGCATTGTGGGAAACAGTACACGAGGCAGACTGGTCCGATGCACACAGTGAAATTTTCCCAAATCAGTAGAAATCCGGGCAGTTTTGGCATTCTGCAGATTTTGCTCTTGTTCACTTATTGCTTACTACATACTGAATTTTGGCCAAATCAGTAGGTACTACTGAATAAACAAACCACAAAGCACAAATAGCTGTTACACAAGTTACAAGCTTTACAGTCAGTTGCAAATATATGGATTTTTTAAGTCTTAAAAAGTTCTGTTGTTGAGTTGTTTTAGCTAAGTGGCACAGGAAGCTATGAGAAAACGTGAAAATGTCCATGCCAAATCGGCTAAAGGAAATTCAGTTACTATCCATTTATGTAAACTTTTTGTCTTTTGTTAGCTCTCTATAATGTCTTATTTGTCTATTTGTTATATGACTGGATCACATTCATTGTGTTCTTTGAAAGGTGTGAGACGCAACAAGGGCCAGCCTATTGTGGGCCCATTTAACCACCAGGTAGGATGACCAGCCGCATGACCAAGAAGGAAAAAAAACTGCTGTTATGGCTTATTGTTGAGATTGTGACAAAGGAAAAGGCGTATGTGATTCTTTTTGAATCATTTAAATGCAACAACTTTAATTTCCAACTCTCTGGTACATCCTCAGAGGTGTGTGCCTGGTCTGTACTGTTGCTGCACTGACGGGACGGCTCCGTGGGTGCACACAGTTGCGCGTAGTGACGACTGGAGGCGCTGTAGGGCTTGTGTTAGCCAATCACAGTGAAAAGGGCGGAGCAGCACCGGGGAAAAAAAAAAAAAAAGTGGCCACACGGTGTGCCTGTCCGTTCAGTCACTAACATCTCAGATCAGCCCCCTCGCAGGCTGCACCGCAAGACACGTCTGCCAAGTCCTCGCCACTACAACTGACGTGCAGCACGGTGCCAAGACAGGACATTTACCAACCAGCACACAGCCACCACCACCACCACCAGCGCGCACTGTTGTTCCCTTCTGCTGTAAAATGCAACAGTCGACTATTCGGGATAGAACCAGCGATCATTCATGAGCAGCGTTGCAGCAAAACAAGAACAAACACCGGGGGACAGGAGCGGCGAGCGGCCGGAGAGGTAAGCGCTCTGTCACTGGAGGTAATAGCAGCAGCCACGCTGACTCTCGGGTCCGCTTGTCTCTGCTTTGTGTCGGGCAGGAGGGTTTGGACAGCACGCGGACACCTGTCCTGCGTTGAATGCACGAGAGGAGGACCATTAGTTTCACTGCCACCCCTTTACCGAAGACCACAGACGGTGTGTTCCGCGCTCAGGTAGTGCACAAGCGCTCCTGTAGAGAGGGAGGGAAAAATTTACTTCACGTTTTAGCTCGTAACAGCACACGAAAGGGTAAGGGAATAGCGAACTAGGTGTCGGCAGAAAGGTCAGCCTCCTCGGATAATACTCACGTATTGAAAAAGGATAAATACATCTTGTTTTGATTCATATATCATCATTCATATCTTTTTTTTAATAATAGGAAATGCTCTTATTTGTCATAAAGCCAGAAAACAATGAATTGACTCATGTTTAAAGTACAGCTGTTAAACTATCAGTAAGTAATGTTATGTTGTGGTCCTACTTCAACTCCTAACATTGAGTGATTTTTACATTCCCCAAATAATCAGTTCCATTAATATCCCAAATACACAGGGCAAAGACTACTTAAAACATTTTGTATTATTCAGTAATGTACATAGTAGTGTGTCTAAGTGTATAATGAAATCCTATTATTTGTTCTGCAGATGAACATAACTTGTAGCGCATCCTCATCCCCATCCCCATCCTCAAGGCAACAAAGCCTCCTCCTCTCCTCAGTCCCATGTGTTGTTACAGTGAAGTGCTGTACCCTTGGATGTGGAGTAGAGCTCTGGTTGTAAAGAACACTGCTTTTTCCTGGCACACAGTCACTGCTGAATGCTGAATCCATCCATTTATTTCTGCTGTCACTCCTCCCTGACAATGTTTCTTTCCAAATCACTCGTCTTCATGTTTCAGTTATTTCCTGGCAGGAAAGAAGGTGTTGATGAAGAAATGAGGTTGGTACTAGTCGGGGTATTATCACATTAAATCCGAGCTCCATATTTAGCATGGTTTGTTATCAACTCTCATACCAAGCTATGCCCGGGTCTTGGCACTGATTCCTGTTTACGAGTGTGTTGCTATATTTAACTGGATGTGGCTTCTTTGCATGTGTTCCTGTTCCTAAACTGATGTACCCCGGTGTTATTTTATTAAGTGGCTGACCATGTGAGACAGGAGCAAGACTCACTCCCCCACTGATGACATTTGAAAACCTGGCAGGCTATCATGAATCAAGGCGGGGATTAAGGGCTTTAGTCCTAGTCCTCCCTGAACAGGCAGGCAGCGCTGCGCTCGATGATGTAACACAATACATTTGCTTCAGAGCCCGAGCCGTTTAGCAGGGGTCTTCTCGGCTCATCTGCTGCGTCTGCCTGAGAATTGTCTCCCCATATTTAGATTGTGCAGTCACTGTAGGTGGATGATTACACAGCAGCATCAGCAGCAATATACAGAGGTGTGATATATGTGTGTGTGAGCTCCAGTACACAGCCTTGTTGTCAGGCAAGTGTTACTTCTGTAGATGTATGGTAATTTCTAAAGTTTTGCGGAAGTGTCAACACTGTGAACTGAATCAATATCCTTCTTTAAAATGTGATTGTTTGCCTATAGGCTGCTTTGCCCGGGGAATTTATTTTGCAATTGTCAAGAGGTATTTATCCTATTAGTAGATAGGATGGTTTCTTTCTCAAGAAAAATGGTTTCTTCTGTTGAGGACTGCAAATTACAATGCTGTAGCTCAAGGCAGTTTATTACTTTTTCAAATTCAACATGAAAGAAAGCTCTTTTGCTCGGAAGGCAGACCACAGTTTGACTCTTATGTATTTAAATTGCCCTCAGCTGTAAATAGAATCATTACATACTGTACAGAATGCTCTTGTGCATTGATCCTGTTGTGATCCAATGCTTTACCTCTGGTGATGGAGTATAGAGCAGAAGCTGTGCCCGTCTCCCAGCAAACATCACTGCTGGAAACCAAGCTTTCTGTGTTTATTATGCAACAACTGTCAGATAAACATGATTGTTTCTCCACGTTTTTTTTGTAAGCTCTAGCTGAAGCTGTATCTTCCTATGCATAGTGTAGACATAAGGTTGGCATCAATCATATCCCTCCATATGCCAACATTTTTTCATGCCCATGCTGGTTTAACTTTTGGGTCATGTTCATGCTTCTTTGCCCCTGAGGCTGCAGTGAACAGTGTTTTCTGGCTGTAGCTTTGTTACAGTGTCATTGTTTTGGGTTGGGTTGGGATGTAGTCCTTAGTTCCACCTTTTCTCACCATTTTGGCAAGAGTGGCAGTTAAATCACAGCAGGACACTTAATCTGTTTGAGAGAACAGCAGTGACCTGCAGTGTGTTAATTGTTCTGATGAGGCACTGAAGAAACCTGTTCATAGTGACTGTGAGGATGTCCTTACCATGTTTATCAGAGTAATCAGGCTTTAAAGCAAACCTGCTTGACAAATGCTATCTGTCTTGAGTTGCTTGGCTGAGTGCAGCTTTGAGATGATCATAATTAATGTGTTTTCATTACAGGGAGGAGATCAGGAGGGATATCTTTTTTTAAAAGAAAAAAATTAATAAGGCTGTTATTTCTGCAATTGGGTTCTTTAAAGAAACAAGTGTAAATTATGGACTAATAAGGGCACTGTTGGCTTTGCTGTTGAAGAGCCAAACCCATGTACAGAGGCTATATCGTAATGGGCCTGGCCCACAACCATTTACTGCATGGTTCCTCCCCTCTCTACTCCCCATATTCCTTTCTCTCTTAAATTGTTTTATCCAGGTAAAAATGCCAAAAAAGAAGACAACTTTTAAAAGTTTGTTCAAAGTGCTATACATTTAACCGTAAACTGCATTAAAGTGCATTAAAGATAGATTACTTTATGCTTTTCAGTGGAAAATGTTAACTTCATTTACAGAGCAGAATCTGTCCCCTCTTTGCACAGCAGCTTTTTGATGTTGGGTTGCAGTGGCAGTGATACATGACAATGCTACTGAATATCACCTTCAGAAGTTATTTAAAAAAGCATAATACACTTCTGAACATGGGGCAAAAGGCCATGAGCAAACTCTGTGCTTCCTGAGCACTTTAGAGATCAGTGGACTATGAAAGGCCTCCTCTTTAGTTGCCCTCTTGAACATGGTCTCTGAAGGACCAGTGATGCTGGTATCATTTTCTAAAAGGCCCTCAGTTTCTCTGTTCAGAAACCCAAATGGTCCCAAAATAAACGGAGTGTGAACCCTCCTACACCTGTGACTTGAGTCAGTAGCTCTCTCTTTTGGGAGGCATTTTAAATCAGGACTTTATTATTTTAAAGAGAAATATCAATAACATTTAAATGTAATAATATTATTTTAAGAATAATCAGATCAATTAAATATATATTTTTGATCAATGTAACATTTTATACATTCATTCATATTTTTATATACAAATCATAATACACCGCATATTTAGATTTATAAAGTTAAAAATGTTGTTAGAAAATGTATCATCAATTAACTTTTACTTTTGTAATCCATAAGTTTTTACCCTTTTCTTTAAAAGAATGAAATCAAAACCTATCAGTGTGAAAAATCCAATTTTAAGAATTTCAAGCCATGACCATAATTTAATTACTCACTCAAATGGTTCATTCAGTATTCACTTAAAATCTTTGGGGACACTGGGTGATGGTTTTGTTTGGACTTAGGTCTTTGATGTTTGGTCTCAAGGCCAGTGTGGTCAGTGGCTCTATGGGGGGCAGATTAAGCCTATTAGCGATATGATGCCATGGCAGGTTTTCTTCATGGCTGGAGGAGAGATGGGAGGGAAGGGAACATGAAAAATGTTTTTATCTTGTATCTCATAGCCTCAGATACAACAGCCATGTTTAGGTGTTTATACAGACTCACATTAAGCTTGGCTGCTTGACTATTTCTGCTCAGTAGTTACCTGAGAGCCAAAGCTCCCCTGACATCTTCTTTATGAACCTTAGTCATTTTAATAAGGTGTATTTTACTGTCTGATCTCTACTTTGGAATAAATATCATCTATAATGAAACATAAAATCTATTCTTGGTGTGTCTGGGCTGTTAAGTATGCAGAATATATCAGTCATTATCAGAGTGCACTGGCCCATAGAAGGACCTGGATATATTATGTAATAATTTATTTGAAATTGAATAATTGAATCAGTCCAGACAAGAAGCAGAGCTTAAAAGAAGGCCTGATGGAACAGCTCTGTCTGCCGGAGGCAAAACAGACTTCAGACTACTTCCAGAAAAAAACCAAAAATAGTTGGTCACTTAAAGTCACTGTGCTCATTCCCTCCTGCCTTTCTGGTCAAGTTGGTGATAGATGCATAGCCTTCTGTGGCATCTCCTAGAATCTGTAGGACAATTATTCAGAAAGAAGAAAAACTAGAAGTGACAAGTTTTTGTTTGTATGCATCAAGTGATAACAGGGCTCCTTGATTCTCCACCATTGAGTTTATTTTGAGTGATCTGCTCTTTCTGCAACAGTAAAACTGTAAATCATTTTGTCCCTTGTGAAAAATGGAATATGTAAATAGTTCTCAGTTAAAAGAAAAAAAACTGAGTAATTTCTGATTTGCATTCTCCCAACAGTGTGAGTTTAAAGGTGGCTTTTGAGTTAAGAGGAAACATAAATCACATATTTGAAGGAGATGTGATGTGCTGTTTTAAGCATTATATTTACAGTCTGTTAGCCTAAGCCTGCATGTATTCTTCCAAAAGCTATATAAAATATTGGCCCCATTCCAGCTACCTCAAGCTGTGAAGCTTGCTCTAAAGTGTTCATTTTCCATTTGAATTCCCTTGTTTAAATACCTGCATCACAATGACCAGGGTCATTATTCAGCAATAGACAAAACTTGACAGAACATATTGAAAGGGGCAGTTTTTCTTTTCATGAAAATGCCCCTGCTGTCTCTCAGGGGTCGAGCTGTTGCTATTCAGTGCATGATGAAAATTCAAGGGTTGTTGCAGTAACCTAAACTGAGCATTAGTGGGTCACATAAACATTAGTCACCTGCTGTTTGTGTATATTGTTAAAAAAAGCAGTAGGAGTAGGATTTCTCATACTGTATCTTCTGCTATGATGCATCTCTAGTTACTTAACTTAACCTGTACTCTGTGTGAGTCTACAGTTAGTCAATTTGCCCTCATATGTGCATCAGGGAAATGAAGAGTGTTAATCAGAGAGGATTCAACTCTGTCTTGGACACTCATGAAGGACAGTGTTTTTGCCCACTCTGTAGCTCACATTATGTTATGTTTTACAGTTTGGTTCATTACACAGACATTTGGCTGTGATAAAGCTGACCATAATCTTAATAAGATGGCGACTGTAGGTAGTGTTGTAAAGATAGCTTTTGTCATTGCGCTCTGCCTCTAGTATAAAGGGATATTTCTTTAGCTGGCATGAATAAATTTCATCTTTGTAACATAGGACTATCCATTCTATTTCACTAGGCATGAATTCATTGACCAAGAAGCCTTTGATGGGAATATCTTAAGACTTAGTTGCACCAGTCAGTGGTCATTCGACAGTCAGACACATAGTGACTCAAAGTTTGTTGTAATAGTAGAAGACTCTTGTTTTTTTTATTTCTATAATGTTATTTTTTGAGCCAGTGTCTTCACTCTGACACTGATCAGTAAATGTAAATCACCCCCAGCAGTATTTTTTAGAATGGAGTCAGTGGTAATAGGATGGCAGCCATGTTTGATTATTAATAGCGGGTCTGAATCTCTCAGGTCCTGATTGGTCTCTGCTGATTGCTGAGCGCTCTGATTAAGAAATGCCATTAAACTGCCATTAAAATTGATACATCATGCTTCCTAGTGTTTTATCACTCTGAGATATCTCCTTCAATCAATTGATTGAGCACAGATTATTTATGGCTGGGCTTCAGTTTCTCACGTTTACAATTCATGGTACAACTTTTGCTCTGTAGGTTGTTTTCATTTATATGTGTATTCTATCTTGATGATAAAACATTTATGTGAATGTGCAAGTTTTGATAAATCTATCATTATGGACATTTTAGAGATGATCTCTATATTAAGATTTAAAAAAAAAGTTAAATCTGTACTCGGGGGTCATAATTTTTAGCATGGGAAGTTTTCTGTTTATTTTTATTGTATGATTTTGTCCAAGTAGCATTGACCAGTCAAGACTACGTGTATTCAGTAAAAACATTCTTTATTGAAAGCTTTGACTGGATATAAATAACAAAATGAATCCTTTTATACGGTCTACAAAAGAGAAAAAACAGCTATTCATGGTTATGACCACCTAACTCCGATTAGTGATAATCTGATGATTGATTTATCTCTTAAGTTATTTGCATTGTTGACATAAATGAAAATGTGCTTTTGATGTAAGTGCTGTGTAATGGACAGTGGTCGCAGCCAATGATATGCACTGTTATTGGTATGTCAAGTGCATGTGTAAAAGTTTCTCCAGAGGAAGAGATCCAGTTCAAGGGGAATTGATAATTGAAAAAGTAAACTTAAGTAAACTTAAGACTTACCTTTTTAATCTAGCTTTTAATGTGGAGTAATTTATTTTAGCCCTGGACTGCATTATCAGTATCATTATTATTATTATTTTTATTATTATTTTATTATTTTATTATTATTTTTATTATTTTTATCATTATTATCTAAACCATTGTTTTAACATGTATTTATTTATCTTATTTATTTATTGTGTTCACCTGATCTCGTTAACTCTACCTTATTTTTAACTTTTATTTCCACTCTTACTTATTTTATTAATTTTACTGTGTTGATTTTCTTTTCTTTTTTAAGTATTTCTTCTTTTTTCATGCCTTCTATAATTCTACCATTGCTGTTGTTTTCTCACTGTCTGTTACTCTGTGAAGCATTTGGGCTACATGTTTCTATGTATGAAAGGTGCTATATAAATAAAGTTGAGTTGAGTTGAGTTGAGATACCCTCTGTATTCCTCTGCTTGACCCTGTTAGTAGAGCCAATCAGCGTTAGGATTTCCAAACTTCCTGGAATGCATCAGAAATGATAATTCTGATCTCCATACGAAAACAAGCTTTTGAGAAGTTGTTTACTTCTCCTCATGAGGACACATCTGACCAACTTTGAATTTTCACTTTTCAAGACCTCATGGTGTTATTTCTGAAAACTTAATTGCCCCTCTAACTGCAAGTCAATCACCAGAAAATGGTATCTTGATTTCACACAGCTGAAGTTAGGCAGAGTTGAACCTCTAGTGTAGTCGACTACTGTTGAACTAAGACTTTCCAGAAACAGATGAAATTACAAAGAAGTTTGAATCTACCATGTATGTAGCCCCACTGTTAGGTGATGGTAAATGGATTGCTGACCGGTTCTTAGATTGCTTTAGCTACAAGTTACATGGTTTTACATCATTAATATGTCCAATGTTTATTGGAGTAAGAAACAGAAGAAGACAAAATCAAACCTACAATAAAAAGTCAACGAAGTAGTAAGTGATTCGCACTAATTTAAGGAGGACATGTCCAATTTAATGGCAAGGCAAATTTATTTTGTAAGCAGGGTTTCATCTCAATCTAATAAAAAAACAGAGAGAGGCTTCAGTTTTGCTTACACCATACAGTACCAAATAAGGTTTTAGCTCAATGTGATAACTGACAAAACCTTATTTGAGTTTCTAAGAAGTCAAACCAATGTCTTAATGTGTTATGTAGATGATTGTGTCTTTGTGGTTTGATTTAGTTGATTACATTATTATACTTTTCCAGATTACAGAGAAGTGATAGCAGAAATTAATGAAAAAAAGGGGTATTACAACTTCTTAAAATAATAACAAATAAAAAGTTTGAAAGAAAAAGATACGTTTCTAAATATGCTCAGTTGGACTCAACTTATGATGAGATTCCCTTGAGTATTACTTTGATACACTACTGCATTTTTGCTCATACAGGTGGCAAAAAATTGGTTCTGTATCTGTGAGTTACTTTTGACATCCTTTGAGGGAGATTCAGTGATGTAGCTTTTTCCATTACTGCATAATCACAATGGAAAGTTCTTTTTCTGAATGTTCACAATGCCTTCATAGACCATTTTTCCATCTTAAAGGGAAAAAAAGAACAATCATAATTATGTTCCAGAGAGTCTTTTTAATGTCTGACTTGATGTACAGTATGTGACATGGAAGTGGAGTCAGCAGTGCATGATTAATGAGAGTTCAAGAAAATGTAACTTTTTTGCGATGGGTAACCGGTCTGCTTTGTTTTAGATATATGCTAGAGCTCTGCAGCTCATCCTTGGAATCGTCAGTCATGACAGTGTTCTATTTTGAAGGATAAAAGATAATTCTAGCTCTTTTTTTTGGAAATACATTTTGGCAGCATATTCAGAATTGAATATAGAAGTAGAGATATGTCTCAGAATATCACAATAACAAGGTGTATTTCAATGCCCATGTGATGATCAAAGTCTATCACACTCCAACTTTTAATGCAGTTTTTAAGGACCTTAATGATTTATGCTTTTTTCTGTCTCAGGCTTTCTGTTGTACTTTTATTCGAGTAAGAAGTTGCCTGAATTTCCAAGAATGACTTTGGAGAAACCCCAGAGAGTGTACATGAGCATGCCTGGGGCTTTGTGTGTAGAAAGAAAAAGAGGTAATGTTAGTGACCCTTTTAGAAGACAGAGTTTGAGGTTTTCAAACTGAGAGAAAAACGGGATACATCGTCTTTAAATATCAACAAGGCTGCAGTGTGTTCTGGACAATAGAGGCAAGACAAGAAACTTGTATCTTTAATTAATCTATGATGGATTTCTGTTTATGAGTGCTAAACAAAGGAGGGCATCCCCAAACCTGGAATGGTTCAGGATTTCTTTTACACTCAGAAGATATGTATCTCTTCTTCCTGTTAATTGTTTCTTTCATTTTACTTTGATCAGGCCATACCTCAGTCTAACAAAGGAAGACTTCTTTCTTTTACGTTTGCCTTGTACTAAGAAATTTCCATTTCACTCTGGTTTCCAAACAGAAGCATACTCTTTCATACACACACAGGCACACACACAGACTGAGATGTGGTGACTTCCAAAGGCTGCCACCACTGATGAGTCACGAGATTGCTGTCTTTTTTGTTTTTTTCAAACACCAGTGCTATTGTTGTGTTTGACAATGAAAGCTTTTGAAGTATCGGCTCCAATGCAAACCTTTTCCTTTGCCTCCACCTTAAAAAGAGCATGGTTTTCAATTTAGGTATGGTTGTAGTCATTATTTATTTACACCCCGGAATTCGTTCTCTACCAACCCTCAAGAGCTTTGCTAACTTCAACCATATGCCTTCAGTTTGACCTTTTCCACAGCTGAACTATCCACTGATGACCTCTTATGTTCTCTCAGGACAGTTGGAGAGAAGCGTGTGTCTCTGTGGAGTCATTTATCAGCTCTCTAGACCAAGGATTATGCTAATTAATCTAGATTGTTTTACACATGTTTGTTTTCCCAGTTTGTTTGAGTGAAAGCATGCCGGATTTTTCTGTCATGAACAGATGGTGAACACAAGAATTTTAGAGCCAGATTGATGGACAATTTCATTTTATTTATAGCTTTAGAGCCTCATCGTATTAATCAACTTTTACGGTTTCTGCAGGTGTCGACGCTAATACTCCTAAGAGCTAATTTGTCTGGGATGAGCATCCCAATCCACCAGAGACCAAAGGTACAGTCAGCTTTGAAAAGCTCATTATGCTATGTCCCAATAAACATTTTATTATGCCACAGACAGACCACACAGCGTGATACAAAAGCATGATTAAATATGAGTCACTCATGTTACGCCTCACTAGTGTATTGTTCTACCTTGGAATCTTTTTACACAATTAAATTTAGCTAATTGTGATATTATTGTTCAATTTAAAACCATTTTTCAACCAATGAATATTAACTTGAGTCTATAATACCCTGAAATACCCAATGTCTTCACTCTTAAAGAGCAACACTTGATCCTCTGTGCACTGTGTTCACTGTTTGTACATGTTCTGTGGTACTGGCCTGCTTTAGTGGGGGATTGATTGTCAGACATTATTTGATAAAGAGTGTCATTAATTCTGCTTGACTTCCCTGCTGTGTCCACAAACTGAGCTCTGTCTGGCTTTGTTTCCCCTCCTGCAAGTATATATCACAGTTAGGTCAGCAAGTAAGACCCGGTTTGTCTCTGAACAGATTCTGGCTAGAGTCAGGCTAGAAAGGTTGGATTACTCCTGGGGCACAGGACCCCAGGAATGTACAGACCCCTCTGGTGGTCTACTTACTGCTGATGAAATAGAATTGAATTAATGGGGTTGCCCACAGCGAGGACTGATTAGAGTGACACTGCCTTTGATCCCAGAGGGAGATGACAGGGCACACAGGCACATGAATGGGGGTGGGGTTTGGCTTTGTGTTTTGAGTAGTAGTTTGTCGGTCAGTGTGGGCAATACGGCCTCAAATCAATAACGCACCAAATTTACATTTTACCTTGATTACGATTAAAGAACAATTATCCTTTGTTTCTTCTTCTTGTTTTTGCCCTCATGGTACATTGACAACATTTGAACTGTTAGTATGCTCAACTGTTTGATATGGGATATTTTTCCTTTTGAGTCATTTTCATGTTGTGTAGTGTTTGTAAATGTGTGTAATCCACAGCGGCTTGTGGAGCTCCTCATTGCTTAGCGATTGTGAGTCTCCCTCTTCGCTTGAGCCATGCACTGTTCATATTCAATAACATGACAGTGCTCCAAATGTTAAAACAGATTGGTTGCTGTAACAGTTTTTACTGTTTACTTTTATTTTGTTCAGTGTTGCCTTCACTGAAGCAAACATGCTCAAACAACGGACATGTTACAAGTTCCTTTGATACAGGCTGCTCGATTTGCTCAGTTGGCTCTTTGTTTGAGTTCTTTATGTTGCTTCCATGTCGCAGACTGGACTAGGCGGAGTCAGGTGACTACACATGCAGTACTATTTTTCAAGGGGTCAGTATGAATGCGCATATTGGGGAAAGTATGAGCTGAATTAAAAGAGAAGAAGATGTCACCCTCATGGGAAAGATTTCATCGGTTAGAGGTTCTGATATCAACTTTGAGTAATTTTAGATGAATTGCCCAGCCCAACTGTCTTTCTTGGGTCAGTGGGTCACACCACTGATGAACAGAGCTCATTATGTGTCTGCTTGCAGGGGTTTGACCCTCACCATTGGTCCTTAAATCCTTCTGTGCTGTTTGTGCACGGTGCAAGAGTGTTGTTTGGTGGCCTACCTGGCTCAAAGCTAATTGTAAAGCTGCAAACATTTAAAAAGTCTCACCTGCAGCTTGTGTGTTTGTGTGTGTAGTTGGATTTTGTGTTCTTCTGCAGGGCATCATGTGTTTAAGGGATTTAACACAGCTCATAAACCCAGGATTGTTTGTTTCCCACTGGTATTTACTGCTTTATGGGCTCATATGAATATCTGTGGCACATTTTCCAAGTACACAAGTTAATAAGGACCACTTGAGTGTAAAATTAGGTTTCTATACATCAGAATTAAGATAACTTAACTGTTGCGGAACCAAGAAGTCCTAAAATTTCCAGAGTTTTCAAAAAAACCAAAAACAACATTCACAATGCTAGTGATTATGCAGGCGTGTGACACAGTGGATCAAACTCTTATCTAGCTTTTCTTTTTGTCCTTTACTCAAATATTTTTGTCACTATACATTTTCAACACTTTGATAACTTACCATGAGATTCTTTTTGAAAGTTTGTGGAGTTTCCCCATTATAGAAGTCACTATTGGGTTGTTTGTCATGGCAAGCTACTCTGACCAGAAGAGCCAAAATCCCTCTTTTTTCTTTCTTTTTTAAAAGTTTTTTTTTACGAACTAGTTCTAATGCACTGCAAGCACAGCTCTGCAACTAATCCAACCCCTATCTTAAAGTGTGTCATGGCGTACAATCACAGTTTCTTTTGGGTAACATGTTCAATAGGTTTAAATGTAATACTTTGGCCTGACGATGCTGATTGACATCACACCAAATCCATTATTGAGAGTTACAGCTGACCAAAACAAAAGTTTTGTAGTGTCATTGATATTCAGTTAATATACCAAAAGCTAAAGTCCACTACCCTGCTTTTGCAAAATATCTGTGGGAATAACTTATTCTAAATGCATACCCTCAAGCTAAAAGGTGTCACCATCCGTCTCTGTGCACCCGTAAAGCTCAGAGTGGTTTGGGGTTTTTCCATCAGTGGAATAGGAAACAGACTTGCATTTTCAAGCAGCCTTTATGTGTTTATTTGTTGCGGAGTAAGGTTTCAATATTGTTCTCATTTAAATGAAATGGAGCAAGTGACCCAGTGTTTGTAGAAACCACTCGGAGCATTCTTGGTGCAGGGATATGGATGAACCACCAAGCACCACTGCAGAGGGGGAACATGAAAATAACAGCTTTTGTGTGTTGAAAAGTTACAAAATCCACATGATGAAAAAGCCCTGCTGCCTGCAAAAGTACCCCTTGGATTTTGGCCTGAACACACCCAAATAAGTGGTATTACTTTTTAAACTATGTACTAAATAAAGTACCTTTCTTTCTTCTTTACTATGGGAAGTGATGGTCATCATCCCCCTTGCTGTGTATGTTTTGCCCCCCACACAGTAGGCTGGAGCTGTCTGCAGAAATCATTCACAGGGCCTCCTCAGGTAATAATAGATGACAAGCTCCTGTGAGGAGGAGAGCACGTCTCCTGGTAGAATGCAGAGCCTCTCAGACAAAGGTGCCATCAGCTGACAGACAACCTGCTGCTGTAGATGTGGAGGAAAGTTTGAGGGCGATGCTGAATAAAAGCCTCAAGGGGACTCTGCTGCAGCTATTTAGAAAGAAAATTACAACTCTAATTTTGAAAAGTGCAATTAATCATGAAAGACGTGAGCAGCTACTGGAACCAGTTTTAGTTGGACAAGAAGTTTGGTGCTTCTCTACAGACCTGACTTTGGAGTGACCCTACAATTTTAATCACTGTATTATTAGTTTTAAATGTAAGTGCTCATCTATTTTTTCTGTCTGTAGTCTTTAAGTTAGGCTCTTGTTTGAGAGCACTCTATATTGGAAACTCAAGTCCAAGGATACACACATTCAAATGTTTTCAGTCCTAAAGACTATATTCCAAAGGAATGAGTCAACAAATAAGAACATTGTGACCATACAACACTTCAACCTGTCATCTATAGCCACAATGGCTGTTAGAGGAATGTGAGTATTTGGTAACAAGACAGTAGTGGTGTTAAGATAATGCATTACACATGTTGAAAAAGGGCAAATTCATGATAAAAGGTTGGTCTTATTCCCACATTCACTACAATTTACCTGATGAACAGTCCTGCTGTGAGGAGATAACCACTGTAAATTATGTTGAACTATAGTCATGTGTCATGGCCTGTCATGAATCCTCCCCCACAGCTGCAGATACAGCAGGAATAGCTTTATATAATGTCAAACACATTTTTGAAACCCTGAGTGTTGAGGCACCTTGAGGCCAGCCTTATCTTCCCTCCATCATTAAGAGGAAGATGAGCCTGCAGTAGCACAGAAAGGGGCAACCACCTTGAAGAGCATTTATCTGGACAAAGCACGGGGAAGTATTTAGCTGTACAGACATAAAATGATGGGAGGAGTTTCAAGTAAAGCTCCAAGCACAAAAGTGATAGAGCCTATGACATGACCTTTGACTGATATTGGGTGCATCTCTAATGATTTGTGTGCTGCTGATTTGTGTGCTCCGTGAACGTGATCACGGGGGAGAGCGAGGAGAAAACCTTCCCCTGCTGCCTATCACGACCCGCAGCCCTTGAAGCCCACCCAACTGCAGCCTTAATGATAGAAATTGCCCCCCCCATGTACACATTTAATTGAAACGCCACTACTCAAGCACAACAGAGGTAAAACATAAACTCACTAATAAACACAGGCTGTCACATACGGTTACATCCTTGTCACATAGTCAATGAGGCATTGTCTCCTGCACGCCCCTGCAGTGATTAAGATGTAGGGCACTGCAGGGGTGCCCTTGGTGAAAGGGGCATAGGACATACACACACAGCAGGGTTTTAGCATGGTATGTTATACAGCCCATTGAGGTTAATATCTGTGAATGGGACATGCTGGCACTTTCACAAGTGTTAGAAGGGTTGTGTTCTTTTTTTCCTTTTAAGTGTCCTCAAGGACTGCAGCATAAAAGAAAAGTATAAAACGACTTTATCTTTAGTGCTCTAACGGAGGAGGACAGAAGTGGAATGAGGACAACTGCATTTAAAGTCATTAGTGTAACTGTCAGAACATATTTTACTCGGCTAATCTAAAACTGAAATCATTTGAAGTTTAAAAGCTGAAACACTGCCTGCATCAGTCCCATGAAGGCATCAGAATCTGACAATGATGTTTAAATGTTAACCTGTCATAAAAGGCATTTTAGGGCATTTAAAGGCTACTTGAAGAAGCTTTAGAGCCTAAATGATTCATTCTACTTTTGCTTTACAACAATGCTTTAAAATGGAACATTATGGTTTAAAATGCACAAAGAAATCACATGGAGTTCCACAGAAACAAAGAAAAACCTAAACAAAATATTGAAACATTTTGCATCTTTTCTGTTTAATTCGGTCAGCTGCTGTGGAGCAAAAGAAATTCTGGACTTTTAAAAGCATTTCAGGAATGAAAATAATTCAGGTCAACAATTAGAAATAATTAAGCAAGCTTAATCAGATTATATTTGTTTACCAAAAATGTGCTAAAAAAATATCCCTCCCTTATTCCAGTTTCAAATCAACATTGCAGCAAATGAATGCCAATCAAACATATTGACATAAAGAGAAAATTGAAATATGTTCACCATCACCAGCTGTATCCATCCATGTTCTTTCTGAAACCTGTCAGCTATGGTTTGAATCCCTCTTTATCAAATCTTCATTTGATCTATGAGACTGTTAAAAGGACTGTTTGTTACACGGAAACCTAAAATGTTTCTTCCTTTTTTAACTTTGTTTTACTTATTTTATATCCAGCCATGAACATATTCCTTTATTCCCGTGCAACATCCACACTGATGCAGACAAGATACTTTTAAAAAAGCACCAACACACTGTGCCATGCAAAGTCTGAGATTAAAATAAGTAAGCATTAATGTTTAGTTAGTGGGTTATGTAGGGGTGATGTATGCAAAACAGTGGTCTCATTGATAAAACAGTGCATAGAATCCATACTAATGACTAAAATGACTAAATATTCAAAGCCCTGAATTGCCATGCGCAACAGATAAGTCAGGTTTATAAAACAAATATTTTAGATGTTCCTTCTATGAATCAAGACCCTCCTGGGAATATGTACACTTTGTTCGGCCTCAGCCTCGCCCACATTTGTCCATAGATGGTCATGAATGAAAATGCATGCAAATGAGCCGGCATATCAAAGGTTTTTGCAGTCAAGAAATCCTGTACAACATAGAGCAGGAAAGAAAAAATATAAAAAAAGAAAAAGAAAGAAAATAAATAAAGCAAAAAATGAGGAAGTAAGCACAGGTAAGAAAGCATATTTTGTGTTTCTCTTACAGCAGGAGGGTCACACAGAAAATAATTGGCAATTGAAACCAGGTTAGAAAATATTGGAAAATATCACACCATTCCTATTAACCGTTGCTTTGTAATAACCAATCAGAATCAAGGATTCAAGATGGCTCTGTAGGTATCAAATAATATAGAACAAAGGGAGTTTTGTTATACTGAATATAAGCATGGCTGTGATTCAGTTGTAGGCACAAGGCTGCAGGATGGGTGCAGGCAATTTACAGCTACTACATGGAGTGTGAAGTGTTTCTTCCCAAAAAATGATACAGGCAGTTTTTTAAACAATTTGCTCCTCAAACTGATTTTTTTTCAAACTGAACTTTTTCTGTGCCTGCTATAAAATCTCCTTTTAACTTTCACTACATCTCATCTGCAAGGATGAAATGTCTGCTGCAGAAATCCATTTCTCAACAGGGATTCTTATCAAACAAGTCAAATGAAATAAGATGTACTTTCTTGTCATCTGAGATTGAATCTACTGCATTACTCAGAATTAATTGTGAGCATCTTTCAAATTTAGATCTAGATACCTTCCTGTTCAGTGTTGATAAAAGCCACAGAGAGCAACTAATTATGGCACATACAGTATCTCTTTGTGTACATATGTAGAGGTTGTGTGAGGATGGTTCGCAGCATTTTATACTGCTGTTGAAAAGTACAACTGAGGTTGTTCATCTTATGTTTTTCAACTTGAGCCTGAGAGGCTGCCGTCAATTATGTGAATGGTTATTGTAAAAGTCTTTTAGCAGAGATGAGAGAGAGCGCATACAGACAACAAGTAGCTGAATGATTACTGACATGCTACAGGTCATTTGTTGCTCTACATTTAGCTGAGCTCTTGACAACAAATATTTGTTCTTCAGTTTCTTTCAGGTCTGAATGATACAGTCAGGAGACTGTCAGTGGTTACACCTCTCTGCGTGTCGTGCATTTGTTGCACATGTACAACTATTTAAAGGATTCTTGTGCAGTTTTACGGCTGAGGCACACATGTAGTGCAGATGTCAAAGTGATGCTGTAGGGGTTTTCCAGAGGTTAACCATGCTTGTAAAATGTGAATTCCTGCACCAATATTTTTTTCCCCCCTTAACTCTGTCCCAAAAAGGTTCTTTAAAACTCTGTGCATATCACTCAGCAAGAACAAATCAGCTTCAGTTTTAATTGCTTAAACTGCTTACTAAAACAATCAGAAGTCACATTATCTCAGCTGATCACACAACTCAAAGGTCTATTCCATAGACCGTATAAATAATGGACGTAGTATCTGTGACCCATCTGTTTCTGAGGCGCTGTTTTGAAGCCAATCATCGGCGAAAGCCATATTGCTGCTATCAGAGCAATAGTGACGTAAAGAGGCGGGCTTTGAGCCTCCTAGCCAACAGCTACAGTGTTCCCGTCTGTCAGTCAAGTCAGCTGTGCCTCTCATCGGAAGACTCTTAATCTCAATATCTTCAAAATTGTCACGTTTGAAAATAATTCACCCCCCATACAGAGTGTGCCGATCGAGAAATGAGCTATCCAGACTACACTCATCTTTTGTACCAAGCTGTAAACATGTTTATTTCTGCTGTAAAGATCGTCTGTTTTGAATTGGTGTGTATGGGGTTTCCATTACTTCTGGAGCCAGCCTCATGCGGATCCTTGATGAACTGCAGTTTTAGCACTTCCGCATTGCACTCATATTTTTAGACTAGAGGTTGCCGCTTGGTCTATTCCCATAAGTTGTGAACCGAAAAAATTGACTATTTTTGAAATGTATTTTGAGATTGAAGCAGATATTAGTGTTCAAGTTTTATGCTAGCATAGAGACTTGGAGCAGGAACACACAACAGTATGCAGTGAGTGATCAGCAAGGAAGTCTGAAGTGTTCTTGCAGTTTAAGATGAGCAGATGCTGTCGGGTTTGAATAGCAGCTGACGATGAAGAAGCCCTGTCCCATACATATTGGCCATCCTCAGAGATGAGCTGATGAAAAGAGAAACAAATGTGTCGGAGCACAGTACAACAGCTGAAGAGTTTTGACCAAGAGGTGCTGCTTCAGATGCTCCTACAGACTGTACTTAGTGTATTGATGTGACAGCTCACTGTGGGATTTATAAATTAGCAAATATGCTTTCCCCTTCAGCAACGCTTTCTGACATTTTCATTTTATTTCATTTCTGTTTCTGTTCCTCTCAGCTGTTTCTGTGAACAGTTTTGTCTACCTCCTCTGTTTTTTGTCAAACTTACAGCCACCCACTGAGATCAGATTAAAACAGACATGTTCAACACAAAATCGAGTCTCATGCCTGCAGCAAAGCATGCTGGGAGACATACTGGCTGGTGATTTCAGTGGTGCTGTTTGCCGTAATGTTTATAATCTGGTTGTGTTGTTTGAGATTTTCTATAATCTAGTTTTCCCAGTGATTGTTGTTGCACACTTGTTCTGTTTTTTTTCTGCATGTTTGGTGTGATGATAACTGATAACTTGCAATGCCTATTGTTTTTTTTAACATCAGTTTGAAGCAGATGTAGATTGAGGGATTCTTATTGTCTTAAATGTTGTACCTAATATTAAAAGTCAAATGCGAGTAAATGGTTTAACTTTAGTAGGTAGTCAGGTTCTCAAACTTTTGCAGATATTTCTGCCAACAACATTTCTCGTCGTACATCAGCTCACACGTGACTTTAAAAACCTGACCTTGCCATCGAACTGTGGCTTTTTAAACTGTGAGCAAGTGTCTGAAATATTCTTAGTGAGACGCTACTATGAACTAGACAACAGAAGTACCTCCATCTCTTTTTCCGGAGTCTGCAAACACATCTCAAAGCAGCAGAGTTATGATATTATTTTTGTATTATACTGCTGGTGTCAATCCAAA
Organism: Notolabrus celidotus; assembly: GCF_009762535.1. NCBI lineage: Eukaryota > Metazoa > Chordata > Actinopteri > Labriformes > Labridae > Notolabrus > Notolabrus celidotus. Next base: position 23,183,020 of record NC_048284.1, read on the forward strand.
AATGTGGGCAAAGCTCAACTTTGTCTCAACTAAAGTAGCTTCACCCTCATGTCCGACCTTCATCTTCATCACATTTGAAAAAAGTTAATTTTGTCAAATTTCCCCCAAATATAAAGATTTCCTGGTCCAAATGGCAATAACCAGGGGAAACTTTATTTGAGCTAAAAGTTCCTAAAACACTTAATTGTTGTAGTTCCTTCACCAATTCAGCCACTTATGGGCTGCGAGAAACCTCCTGTTTTTTAATCATATGAAATCAATAGCCATTACAGGAGGTTAAGAGAGTGATCTCTCGTCAGTGTGACTTTTCCTGATGGCTGTCATCTCCTTTAATTGCTTTGCTAATACCATCCACACTCAGCCTGGATCTGGGTCAACAAGGCCTCTCTGCTGGAGTTGACTGCAGGCTGTCCTTCTCCATCATCTCCCTCCTCTCTGCCTTTTTATTTTCTCATGTGTCCCCTTTAAGCTCCTCTTAATTAGAGTAAGACTTACAGTAGAACCGTGATAAAAATACACTATTTCTTGCCACAATATGACATGTGATTATATTAATCCAACCAGAATCATTTTTATTTCCTTGCAGTAGATGATCATTTATGCACCCAGCTCTGCTCTGGGATTGAAAAAGTCTCACCAGAATTAACCTTTAATATTTCCCTCGGGTGATGCAAGATCTGCTTTTTCTTTGTGGACCGTCTTTCTTTGATTTGGATTGTTACTATAACAGTGTAATATATAATAGAACACAGCAGAATGACATATTTATGTTGTAGAGTTGCAGACTGCTCAGAGGTCAGCATGACAGCACTGACTCTAAATTGAACTCAGTGACTCCATAAGAATTCAATGTTAATGTTGCTATTATGCGGTGTAGAACGATGTGAAGGTGCAGTGTACACATTGGCAGTACTTTTCTTGCAAAGTAAATGAGACGAGGCAACTGGTATCTTAGATCAACGCTTATAAGCATCTGCATAAAGCTGTGTTGTTACAAAGCTGCAACAGGGACCACGTTTTTCAGAATGGTAGGCCACTGCCCTGCATAGTATCGCCTCACTTTTTACCTTTTTTCATAAATCACAGCACGAGTAATCAAAGCTTGCAACGTGGATTGTTTGGTCTTGAAGGATGGGAAGGCTTCATGTGTTGGGTTGCAGCACGCAGACTTACACACTTTTCATATTGCACTTTGTGGTGCTGTTGTATGTAGTGAAAGAGATTTGATGTGCTCAAACTTTTTGTTTTCGGCATTCTGTACAGGATACATCAGTCTGTTGCTCCTCTGAAATTTTAATCCCGAACCATCTCCAAGTACTCAAACCAGTATTCTTCTTCTCACAGACTAGCTCTTTGTCAGAAGTGTTGCCACCACCTTTATCTGAATCCATATTGTTGCTGTATACAGGACTTGTTGTTGTGAGCGTGCTGGAGGGGCGGGCTTTTGACTTTCAGTTTTGCTCAGAGGGACAGAGACGGGCAGGGTGAAGAGGAACAGATGGTGACAAGAAAAATGGGCTGCTCTAACGTATAATGTTATTTTAACACTACACAAACTAAACCGACAATATTGTTGAACCCAATATCTTGTTTGGGCGATACATCATGTTTTGAAGATATCAATACATTTTCAGTTATCCCAGCCAAATGTTCAAACAGAAGAAAAACAAGGCAAAATGCAAATGAGTGACAAGGGGCTAGTAATTTTGAAAAGCAGCAGAGCTCTGAGCCAGGAGCTGTCAGGACCTCATACTTTATTCTCTGCACCCATTTTATTGGAGTGTGTGAGGGTCAAAGTGAGCTGCCCTGGCCCTGTTCTAGGTCCCCTTCAAATGGTCTCCACTCCTCGTCTGCTAGATCCATTTGAACAATAAGCCTTGAATGGAGCAGCTGAAGAAAGCCAAAGGTGTCATTTCAGCTTCACTGTGCCCCATTTGCTTTCAAAGAGGACTACATTTTTCCTGACCTATCACATTAAATCAATAGTTGGCTTAAGTTGTGCTGTTGAAATTCTATAAGTCATGATGTTTATTTGCCCTACTTACACACTCCTGTGTAAATGAGCATATGGGAGCTATAGCTAACAATCTGCTGCCCTCTTCCTGTGGAACCAGACAAAGGTTTTTACAACATCTCCACCCTCTTGTGGGCTGTAATCTTTGTGTCTGTTGGCTCTTAGTCGCAGCTTCCTAACAGTGGAAATGAATCTCCTCTTCATGGTAAAGAGTGAAAGTCCAGCTGTCACACAAACTGTTTGCTTTGGAGGATCTTGTGAAGCGGAAGAAGCAGACCCTCTGGGTAGCACAAGGTCTGTGTTTTTGGAACCACTATTGGTGGGAATAAAGCCCAGATTTCACAGATCTGTGGTGTGACTGTACAAACCTCATCCAGACATGGTGCTATTGAGCTTTTGATTCACAAACACGATCATTTCTCATTCACACTTTCTCTGCTTGCTCTGTGCCTGCATTTTGATCTCAAACCTGTCTGTATATATTTTTTTACAGACATTTGGGGCCCCAAAGGATACATCCTAATGGATTTGATGATCTCATGACTTTTTAGTTTAACTACATGGTTTGAGTGAAACGCTCCTGTAAATATTGCATTTATAATTGTCATGAAATCTGATCCGCACTTTCAGACCTCTCTCAGTATGAAAATGTTTGAATGAAGGGACCTATTGCTATTTTTTTTCTTTGTTTATTTTTTTTCAAATACCTGAAAATTATGCTTTGCACAAATAATTTGGGGATCATTGTAAAGTTCATATCCAATTAAGTGTATTCGGTCATCACCACCAATATGAACATGTTGCACATAGCATAGGTTATTATCACTGTATAGACCTTTAATCTTGATCCACACTTGATATATTTATGTTTATATATCTCACAATACATAGCCATACCTGTTAGTTATAAATTAGTTCTAAAATAATCTAGTCAGAGCTGCATACTTCAATGATTTTGCATCAAATTCAGTATTTTAGGGGATAAGATTTCAGCTTGAGGAAGGAAGTTGTCACAGCTGTGAGATTCAGTTCAGGTTTACCGCCTTTTCATTGAGCAAAATAATATTTTGCTTGGCCAATGAAACTTAAAATAAAACTTGTCTTATGGAGATAATGTTGCAGCAAACGGGCTAGGCTGTGTTCTCATGTTGATTAGCCAGCAGCTTGTCTAGTGACCGCTCACCTTCTCACGAGAGCACCATCTGCAGCTTCAGTGTTTGCCTTGCACTCTCAATCAAGGAAGACGGTGAGGTTTAATTTGTGAGTCAGATTTCCCCCTTTGCCCCCCTGCATCCTGGTATACGCAATTTGAAGATGAGCTTGTTGAGAGGTGTCTTCCTCCCTATTCAAAGCCACAGCATCACTGAGGAAAATAAACAGAGGTATCTGGGAGTGAAGATGATGACAGGGCTATATTAGGATGATCTTTCTATTACTTTTCAAATGGCTTAGTTTATCTTTTCAGATTTTTGTGAGTAGTGTGTGTATATATGTACCCACAGCAAACTGCCATTTATCTCATTTGACATCCCCAATTGACTCCCATCAGTCTGTAGAGGGGAGTCGCTTCACTGACTTAAGTGTGGGAATGAAAGAGGTATATTTCCAAAAACCTCCAATACATCAACACCTTTTGAAAGATACCCCAGGCAATTCTGTAATCTCTGGGTCACGTCTATCCTTGATCAGCTTCGTCCCAAAGAGCTGTGGACAAAAAGTAGAGTGAACGGAGTAATTCACCTGAAATCAGCCCTGATGCACAGTGGGACATTAGCTTTCTTATCTTTAGTTTAACAGCAGAATAAATGTCACTGCTAGCAGGGCTCACTGTGTGCTGTAAACTCTCCTGAACTTTTGTGATATTGCACAAAACACTTCACAGCAGGTTAGGTGTTAGGTGAGTGAATAAAGGATACATAATGATGAAAGTTGTGATCCAGAACTTTTTACTGATCATTTCAGTGATTCTTGTAAAATCGGTTTGTTTTTCACATCATTAATTAGCTCCATCCACAGTCCATAGTCTTGTCTGTTCTTGCCTCCTACAGCTTTGTTGCTTTATTTTCCTCTTGGTTGTGATTTGATCTGAAATACACCAGACAGTTTCCAGTTTATTACCTTTGTGTCCAGGTACTCCCTGATCAGATTAACTAATGTCTATGAATCATTGCTGGAGAGTATTAAGGACCCCCGTCAGCAGCTGGACGTGTATATGAAGGATTGTTCACCAGAGAAGTTCAGTGTTCTTGTGATATGAGCAACACTTGCTGGAGAGTATTAAGGACCCCCATCAGCAGCTGGACGTGTATATGAAGGATTGTTCACCAGAGAAGTTCAGTGTTCTTGTGATATGAGCAACACTTTACAGAAACTGCCCCTGACCTCAGATCCAGGACTTCTGCCATGACATTTCTCTTCTGGTATTGGCTGAGGTTTGGACTGAGCACAGGGATGTGATGATCCCTGATCTGTGGAGATGTCTGTGACGTGCCTGTGGGGAAAACGCTCTCCAACCCCAAACACGATTCACTCTGAAAGGTTGAGGAGGCTAACACACTCTAGTGCAGGGTGCTGAACTGTTTCTTTCCTTGTCTTGTCTTTTAATCTTATCAGGCTTTTAAATTATTTCATGAACTCAGTCTCAGACCTTTTTTTGAATCATTGAGAGCAGCATTTGGCATTTCTAGAAGAGACTCTTGTTTTACCAAAACAACTCTGGTAATTATGCAAAGGGAGGTGTTGACTTTGACTGACGATTTACCATTACAGCACACACACATATGGGTTGGTGACTTATACATCCTGCATAGAAACGAGCTAATCAATCTCAAATGTCTCACTTTAGTGTTGGTCAGAAATATGGTTCACATTGACCACGAGGAAGAAATCACATTGCACTGGGGTTGATAGTTTGCTCTGTTAATGACTAAACGTGTTGCACATCAACAGTAAACTGTGTGTGCACTCCTACAGGGAGTGTATAGGTCTTTGTGCATCATCAGTTATCTCAGACTGAAGCTCTGGGGAGTTGCTTTAATCCACCTACGTTTATACAGATGGATAATGGATGTTAGATGTGAGTGTCCGTGTTTTCATCATGCTCATCTTGTCTCTGTCAGCTCGACTTAACACACCTAATCCTGACAGGTCAGAGTGTTGGTAATGCAGTGTGTGTGTGGGCTGCTGCCTGTGGTACAGATAAACTGTGTAAAATCAATAAGCTACTGCGCCGCTCATTCACACCTTTTACCTTCAAAAGGTCAGAGGCAGCCACGTCTTTAGACTCCACATTGTTTAGTGTGTGTCATGTTGAGCTGTATTGAAAAAAAAACACCACCACCGTCAGCTTTGCCTCTTTTTTGTTTATTAGCTTTGAGATATCCTGGGAGAAAGATGCTTCTAATGTTCTTGACTGCTTTGCAATTCATACTGCCAACCTCGCTCTACATCCTGCATTTTGAATCAATGTTCTCAGTTTGATGGCAGCAATTACGGTAAATAGTTTTTCTTCTGTTGTACATGCTGGTCGGCACAGTGTCTTCTTTTCTTCTCTGAATACAGCGTTCTTTTTTTCTCCAGTGGATGCACAAAGCTTTAAAACTAGAAAAAATGGACTAAGGGAGCACACAGATTGAAAGCTGATTTGAGTACATCTAGTCTAACGTGTTGTCAGTTTGATGAAATAAGATGTCTTCTACGCGTGCGATCATCAAGTGCACTGCAAGAACAATAATTTAAATTGATTGTTTGGTGTCTTTTGTCGAGCACATCTGGCTGCATAGCTTAGATTTTTATTCACCCTTTATTGTTGCAGAGTTTCCAAACGTATTTTCAGAGCCTGAAGAAACAAACAATTTCACACACCTAGCTGTTAAATTGTTGTGGTTTATTTGCAGGGAGAAAGTACTAACGAGGGATTTTAACCTTTACCCAGAATACTTCAGCCAATTATACGAGTTAATGAGATTTGATAGACCCTTTAATTGAAAGAAGAACTGCAGTTTCCATTTAAGAAATAATTAAATCAGCCTTGAATCCAAACAAACAATGATGAGTTTAATTTGGGTCTTGTTCCCTTTATCAGGTTTATGGTAATGTCATATTCTGTAATTATAACAGTGTCATTTTCAAATGATACCTCACTGTAAAACTTTGCTACAGCTTTTTTTCAACAGGTACTTTACCCGTGGTTGGATTTTTTTAAAACGTATTTGCACACTTACTACTGGTGCTAGGCGATATTGCGAAAGATTTTATCCCGATCTTCAGGGTTTTTGTGGGCGTGCTCGGTGATGGAAATCCCTGATGAGAGTTTGCTGCTGAGTTTTCACCGTAGACTGTATAAATAATGGACTTAGTATCCATAACCTCACCCATCTGTTTCTGAAGCGCTGTTTTGAAGCCAATCGTTGGCGGGAGCCATATTGGAAATGCTGAACTCAACCTAACTGCTGTCCAGCTAGTGTGAGGTAAAGAGGCGGGCTTTGAGCCTACTATCCAACAGCTAGTGTTCCTCCCTGTCAGCCAAGTCAGCTGTGCCTCTCACAATGGAAAACTCTTAAGCTTAATATTTTAGAAATTGCAGCATTATGAAAAAATTAACTCCCCGTACAGCGTGCGGATCGAGAAACAAGCTATCCAGACTACACTCGTTTTTTGTATCAGGCTGTAAACATATTTATTTCTGCTGTAAAAATCGGCATTTTGAAATGTGTGTATATGTGGTTTCCAGTACTTCCTGAGCCAGCCCCAAGCAGACACTTGAGAAACTGCATTTTGTAACACTTCTGCATTGGCTTCAATTCTCGCGGCCAGAGGTTGTTGCTTGGGTTTCACACATAGTTGTCTGTTGCTTGCTGAGGGTCCACTAACACTCCAACAGGTGACATTATATATGGTAAAGGGTTTGTGTTACCTGTTTTAGCTGGCGTGTCATCGGCGCAGTTTGCAGTGCACACTGCTCTGTTTTTTGTTGGATCGTAAATGGACAAAATATTTCAACTACCCTATAGAATAATGTGTATAATGTGTACTAGTAGCGATAGAAAGTAGAATTAGAGTTCTAGAAAACGGTAAGAGGATGACTTTGACATCAAACACTCATGTTTGACAATGAAATTATCAGCATTGTCTCTCCTGATGACCGACTCAGCAGAGTGACTTCTGCTGATGCAGAGACAGTGTGTTACAGAAATGTGCTTCACTTTCTTCTATTTTTGATGCTTTCTCCTCCTTTTTGTTTTTTGTAGATTGAAGGGCATGCAAGACTCTGCCTGTCCATGGGCTTGTCTTCAAAAATGACCATCTCTCCACCAAACTGCAAAGAGAGAGTCATTTTTTCATTGTTAGCTTGCAGTAATAAAGCCCCACAACTCCTGCTCTTTCATTGTTGGGGAAGAAAATGATTGTCAAAGCTTCCTAGGTAGATGAAAAAGCACCAAATTAAGCATTGATGACCAAAAGTCACAGCAGACATTGGTTCATCATCAGCAAGATTGCATTAACTCTGTCACCTCCACTCTTGTGGCTTATTGGCATTAATTTTTCTCATAGTGAGTTGGATTTGGTTTGATAATTAAAGAGCAGGAGTACAGGATGTTAACAGCAGCAGTATAGATGTCATGGTGCTCTGAGGTGTTAGCAGTCACCCCAACAGACTCTGTGACATTCAGCAGTTAGAAATGGCATTTGTGACATTCACTGAGAGTAATCTATTCACCTCAGTTGGCTCATTTTGCTCCTCTGCAGAGCAGACAGCAACCATGAAAGCTGTGTGCAGAGTATTCTCACATGGTCAACAGTCCTGTTCAATTTTATCAGCATAGAATGAAGAAAAAGTCAGGTACAGGCCTCAGGCTTCAATCAGAACTATTACTTATAAAAAATAACATCATAAATTATGAACTAAAAACATCCTATTCTGTACAACAGTGTGCTACACTACACCTGCTTTAAGCCACATAAGAATGCAGAGAGGATGAGACCATGGTAGGAATGTGCTATATATCACCTGAGATAATATCTTAATTGTAAACAAAAACAGACTCAAAACTATATTTACATACATTAGTATTTACTGCTGCATGATTGAGTGCGAAGTGGCGAGAAGAACCATACCGCCTTCACACCGCGACTGCTTTGGAGGAGTTCAATGTTCAACATGTTTTACATTCTTAACTTTAAATCACATGTATACTTGTTCAGAACATCCCACATTTCAGATTTTGGAGCAAGTTCACCCTTTTAGAGAGTGGGAACAAATAGGAATGGGACTTGTAGTTAATGTGTAGACTTTTCGGCATAGACAACACAGCTCAGGTTCCCCTCTCCACTGCCAACAGCTGCTACTGTTGCTGATTTCTAGTTGAGTAGCCTGACTAGCCTGCGATGTCCACTCCTCTTCACCTTGTTTACCTCTGTATGAAGCAAACCAACATTTCATCAGTTTGGTGATAGCTTGGTATTACTGTTCCGAGTTGTGATCCGCTTGGCAATGACTAAACCTGGACTTGCCAGGTTGCTGTATCAGAGCAGATTGAAGTAAAGCAAGTATGAGTAAAGAAGAGACACTTGAGCATGACTGCACTCTTAGCTGAAAAGAAAACAGCAGATTGTATGTATAAACAGGGTGTGTAAGCTCACTCTCCTCTCTCTCCCTCCATCCGCTCCTTTGCCAGAGGATTGGGAAGGTGCGTGTCGCAGCGTCCTCAGAGGATTATCAACACTGCCGTGCATTTTACAGCTTGTAAAGCAATCATTGCCATCCCCACTCTCTCCCTCTCTCTCTCCTCCCCTTTAGGCTGCCAAAACCGCTGAGTCAGCTTACTTTCGTATGGAGAGGTGCCCCCTCGTCCGAGACATTATTGATTTGCCCCATTTGCGGGGGGAAATGTTCACAAACCTCTGTGTGCTGCACAGCCGCATGGTATTATATTTAAAGGAGAGAAAAACATAAACATTACTTCTGCTATCACAGTGAGGGCCGTCACACATGGATGCAGAAACCAGCTATATGTGCTAGATTTGAGTATAAAGAAAGAGAAAAGAAGACAACTGGCTACAGAAAGAAAAACAAACACATATGCTTGTAAATTCTTGTAATACGGCTAGTTTTGGTCATTACATAAAACAGCACATATGGCCTCTTTTAAAGGCTGCTAACTTTCTTTACCCCTCTCCTTTCTGACTCACATTTTACCAGAACACTCTCTTCACTTCAAGCCAGGGCCAGTGAGCTACATCATTGCTTCATTTGGATCAAACTCCAATGCCCAGAAGTCATTTATCTACATAGTGTGTGTGTGTGTCTAACCTTCAGACATCACACCTCTTGCAACTGAAAGAAATCAATGCCATGGGGAAGAACAAAGAGAGAGCCCCCTCTCACGTCACCGAGGTAGAGATTTGAATATATATATATTTTTTCCGCTGAAAGCAATTCATGAATGAGAAGATGTTTAACTGATGGTATACCTTCTTTTAGAATATAGATTATTTTGGGGTCTTTTTCCTGGTATATATTTTAAACTTTTTATTACCCTACTTTTTCATTCCTCGTTGCCTGAACTAAAACTGATCATTCACACTTAAAAATTGCTCTTTATTACTGCTTATTTTTGTTTGACTGCATCCTGTCACTACCTTCTCATTAGTCTTTTAAAACTTGCCAAAGAATGAGCTTGTGTAAAAGTCAAGTAGATTTAGACAGCTGAAAAATTCATGAGGTGGCAGTTCGCCATTATCAGCACATCTCTTTGTTTTGTTCCAAGGTTTCCCTCAAACCCTCTTCTGATCAGATTTGTCTTGTGTCCTTTGTGTGTTTATTTAAAAGCGTCTCATTACCCCCCGTTGATCACTGAAATTCTGCATTTCTCTTATATTCTGTGAATACCCAAACACACAGAGCTACAGTGTCTGGCTATCATGTTTTTCCGTCTCCTGTGACTCTGTCTAGCTGGTGCAGTTTGAGTGACAGCTCTTGGTTTGTCTGGGTATATGTGGTTACAGCCCAGAGGCCTGCATCAGGGGACCCGGTCCTGTCAGCACTCTGAATCCTGAAACCAGAGATGGATGGCCAGGAGCCACCTCTGCCCTGAGCTCTGTGCTGTGCTCGTCTCTCCTGCTGCTCTCAGCTCTTTATCACAGACCCTCCTCCTAAACAGAGCTGCTGTAGGCAAGTTACAGAAAACAGAGCCAAATATGGCTTGTTGCCTGTTTGGGTAGGGGAAGACAAAAAAGTACTTTTTCATTAGTGTATTTATTGTCAATACAGCAAAAGTCATTGGAATATCACAAGTCAAGACATAATTTTTAACCACAGCTGGTTGAATATCTGCTAACAACCCAGATCAGTCATCTTAAATGGAAGCACTACTGACGGTGGATCAGGTGTCTGTCCGTCTACATTATCCCGCTGCTTCTTCTGTGACAGACACATGCTACACATATCAGGCACCAGTGTCGCCTGTCGACCAGTGTCTAAATGGAGACCGAAGAAAGAGGATGAAGTAGACAGGAGGAGAAGAAAGCACAAGTGCGTTGGAGATGGTGAAGTTGGTTTAGACCGCCCAAGGCTCTGATAGCTGTAGGCTGTAGCAGTGCTGCCGGAGTGTGTGTGATCTCTCAAGCAGCTAATGAGAACACTTAACATTTGCTGAGTCTGCAGTGGGTTGGAAGTCATTCAACACTTGACTGATTCAGCTTTTGCTGGTCATATGTTGAACCAGCAAGATTATCACCGTGGGGCCCGAGGGTGAAACTATGAAGGTGTGTTAAGTGCAAAAAAACATACCAGGGTAAATGATCTGTGGGCTGTTGGAGTTTGGGATGAGTGAGGGTCTTTCTCGATCTATTTAAAGCTTCTGTTGAAAAGTGTTGATAGCTGATTGAGACTTGTTGATAAAAAATACAATGGTTCCAACTTCTTAAATCTAAAGTTTATTTTAACTTCATCAAGTATTTTACTAAAATCATTAAACTTAAGTCTTTTCAATGATGAGAGGAAATCCTACAATAATTACAAGATGATTGGCCAATGTTTCACGGCAATCAATATTTGCCAAGACATCTCAGACCCCAAGACATTAATAACCCACCATCAAGCAATGGCTCATCTCCTCCTTCACTCAGGCCAGAAATATATCACAAAATATGGTTAAAGTCTGCCAAGGTCCACGGACAGATTTCAACCTGCTGGAGTGTTAAATATGTGACAGTAAAAGCTGCACTATTCCCACTCCCACACTGTGGAGGAAAAATGAACCATTTCATGACTTTCTATAAAATGTGCTTTCCATTGTAAAGTGTAGAAAAAAAAGAAACCAAACAGATCTTCTAAGCCATTTCACTTTACAGTAGTGTTTGATTTGCTTCCACAGTTTAGCACTACAAAGAGCTGCTCCATTGTGACTGACCAACACACACACACACAGCAGCTTTATTTCCAGATAAGAGCTCAAAGAATGCTCCATCTTTCATGAGCTTTGCTTTCCAATCTTCACAAAACCAACAAATGTGCTCTTATTCAAAGAAATTCATGTAAAGACACACATGCTCACAAAATGAATTATAGACAGCAATTGCCCCCCACCCCCTCGAAACAAAAAAAAAGGAGGAGCCAATCCCCTGTTTGTGTGACGCTCAAACTGCTCAGTGACCGTGATGTGAACTCACTTCATGCTGGCAACCCAGCAAGGGTTAAAGTGAGGTGAAAATGCCTGTGTGTGTTGGTTTCAGAGTAATATCGTGTGGTGTGTTCTGAAAGTTGCATGACAAGGGTTGGTTGCATAGCCAAAGAGCAGCCTTGCACTCTTGCTGAACTCTGGGGTGTCAAGGATAACATGAGCGCTAAGACTGAAGCTGTCCAGCTCAGCTCAGCTCAAGGACTCATGACCATTTAATGACAATTTCCACAAAAAAACATGTCTTCCTCAAGCTACTGTTTCCCTTTTAAACCATAGAGAATCAAGGCAGACCCCTGTGAGTGAACATGAATGAGTGATGACAAATGCATTATGGGAAAGTTGACACTTCACTGCTGGAGTCTGACAGGATTGTTTTTGTCTTAGCTGAGGGGCAAAGGGAGGTCACAATACACTCAGGTTTCTGCTAGTGTTCCATGTAGATTCAGCTTGTTTCATTTGCTAGCTGTTGTTGTATGATGCTATTAGAATAAATCAACTCCACCCCCTTCCTCCTTAATTTGTTTTAATGTAACAGCAAAAGATACATTTTTTGAATACAACTTTTACATTGCTAACATAAAGCTAAGGGCTGAGTGGGGTGTGTTATGTGTATTAATCACAGAACATCCCCAGTTAGCAAGAATAAATAAATTGTCAAGAAGATCAGTATTGTAATATGTTTTGTCTTTTTTTAGTAATGATATTGTTTTTGGATTGGATTTTTTTTGCATTACAATGAAAATATTGTACATTGTGACCCTGTAAAGCTTAGTGCAGGTACAGACAAATGATGAACATTAAGTTGCAGAAAATTGAGATGCAAAACCACCTCTGATCTAGTATTCTTAAATTGGTCAAATTTAAAGGGGCCATTTTTTCACTATCATGTTTTCCATATTGCAAGTAAGTCTGTGACCAGTTCTGACAGCATGCCTGCAGAGAGTTAAGTTTTCTGAGTTTGTTTATTCATTGTTTTATTTTTCACAATGAAAAAATAAGCAAATTCAGAATGATTAATTAGATGAGTACAAAGATTTTGTGAGTGTTGAGGCAGCCATCAAACAAGTGTTTGATGCTTCAGGCTGACTTAACTGACTCAGGGACGGGAAACGTGCTGTACCTTCATGTGGCCTCTTTGTCAGTCTGTCCTCAAGCTGCATTGTATGTGAGCAACCACTCCCAATTATCTTTGCTTGCAGCTACGTTTTAAAGAGGCAACTGAGGAATTATGCAGCTGCAAGGGACTTGTTAATATGGAAATAGAAATGGATGAGAGGAGGTTAGTCTGAGAGCACTGAAAGGTGTTGAGATGGAAATAGTCGATGTCAAATCAAAGTTGTGAATACAAAAAAAGCATTGATTAAGCCTTGTTTCACATGCATGGATATGGCCTTACACAGAGTATTTACCTAATTTCAGCAAAATTAAAAACGTATGACCTCAGCTGCAATATCAAGCACAGAAAAGAAATGACAGAGTGTAGCAGTTAGGTGATTGAGCAAATCATTTGGTTCTTATTTAGCCCCTCTACCTTTGAGGAAACTATGCACACCAATCAGTCTTCAGTTTGACTAAGTTTAATTTATTAAACCATTTCATTTGACCAAATCCCCCTTATCACCTTTCTGATCTACACTGCAGCTAACTTGAAATCAAAGAGTGTTGATCTGTTCAAACTTGGAGGATGCAGAAAAGTGTTCTGACTTTTTTGGGGACCTCAAGGTGCTTCTCGCAGGACTATGACAGTCAGTGCAAAAAATGCCAAGTCATTGTGTTCCCCTTAACTGCAGTAATTCATCAGCACTTGAGATGGCTTTGGCTGATTGCATTTTTGACAGGGCAATCTCCACTGTGTCAAAGGCAATGTGGTTTTTATGGTGGTGCAGAACTTTGATGCCAAATACAAAGAACACTGTAGGCGAACATGTAGAATTCAGACTACTGGATATGATTGCAAATTGAAAATCCTGTGTATATCTGTGCCTGTGCATGTCCTGTGTACTTCAGAGTGCCGCAGTGCCAGGGAGATTCAGTGTTTGTACCTCTTGAGACATGATGGAGTTTTTCCCATCTGCTGCTCCCCCAAGCTTTATTTCTTTCATCTCCTAAGATATTCAAAAATCCCAGAAAAATAAAGGTCACTATGAGCCATCTCTCAGACGTCAGACTGTCTTTTTTTGCATGTATGGAGTACACAAGGAATGCCCTTTCTTTTCTTTGACATCTCTGCTGCCTCAGTAGTTGCCGTCCAGTCACAGAGCAGCTGCTGTAACAGCTTTAATTAACACAAGAATCCCTTTGAGGTTCAAGAGACGTGGAGGAAAAATGGCAGCATTTACTAGTACTTTTAACTTTTTGCTTATGTGTTAGCCTCGGAAAAAATAAGGGATGTATAGCAATGCTTACATGTGCAGCTTCTTAAATGTCAGCGTGTTGCAGGAGAGTGTTTTTTCAGTAATTTGCTAGAGAGCCAGACTGTAACTGCAGGAAGCTGATAGGGCTCAGTATTCAGAGGCAACATAAATCCCTGAGTCTGATAATATTTCACTGTCATGTAGAGAAATGACCATGAGAAGCTTGAGTGGGGGAGGAAAAAAAACAAGTTGGATACCCCAAGGGTATCTGCCCTGCGAGTGTAGCCTAACACCCACTGAGCATTTTTATTCTCAGGCTGTTCTTCCTCACATTTATGTTTCCTTTTGAACATCAGGGTTTCCTAAAAAGAAAGCTAACTCCAGTATGTCATTTAAGCAAACCTAATACTAGTTTACAAGATCTAAATGTTGTTTGACTTAATCACTTCCATTGAAATACTAATTGTCAGTGTTTTCGCCCACACCCCTGAAGTGTGCTTGATTAAATCCAATCTGCTCCAATAGCTGCATTCATTTGAAAATGTAGAGGTTCCTCTACAGGATGACTTTAGGCTAAAAGCCCTCTGGAACGCAGGGACATTAGCAGATATTACTCTGCCTTTTTGCCCATTTTATTACATCTGTTTGGCAGGCTTTAATGTAGAACAGTATGTATGTTTTCCATTTGATGAAAGCGATTCTGGGATTTTGTTTTAACTTGGCTGCTCTGAAAGGGAAAACTGTAGTTCCTTTGTCAGTTAAATGTTTTATTTGATGTATGAAACTATATTTTCACTTACAGTGCAAATGCCACTAAAAAGCTCCCTTCCATGTAGGATGAGTATTAGTCATGAATTGCAGACACTGCTGATTCAATTTCTTATTATTCATTCATTATTGCCCTGAAGATGGCTTCTGGCTATGTGATGTGCTGTGTAAATTTTCACTTTAATATACTAGCTAACCCCCTCCACCTCAACCCTATCCCCACAGCTTCACCCCTTACCCCCTCTGAAGCTGTCTCAGCAGTTGGGAGGTAATTGGTTGGACAACCTAATTGTTTCAGCGGCTGATGGTGCTGACATGGGCTACTTTGGCTAAGATTTGTTGTCTGTGATATCAGTGTAAAGTCAGGGAAAATGACAGATTAGTCATATTGCCTGATTGACAGAGTCCAAACAGAGCTTTTATCTTTAAAGCAGCCAGCTGTCAATCAATGTGGAGCGGAAATGATTGAGACAAGGTGGTAAATTATTTTAGATTTTGAGAGGCCTCTCTACACTTGAATCAAACCCCAATCCAAGAACCACTGGTTTGTAATGAAGTTGGTCATACCTATAATTTTCATATAACAGTAACATCTGTTGTCATCGGAGACTTCTTTTTGGTTGTATTACTTCATACTGATATTTGCAGCTTTTAACACTTGTTAACAACATTCAGTGCAATTCATGCATGCACTAGGACCACCAGTCTAATCTTGTAAACTGCGCTCCTGCATCAGAATGCACCCTGGACTGTATTGGCTTCTTTTGTGGAACCTATACAAAAGTGCCTTGCTGATTATCTAATGCTTAGCAAGAGGCGGCTCTGCTGTAGTTGCTAAAAGGATTGAGGCTGACTAAACCCAACCCGGAATATTATCTTTGAATTAATGTATAATGTGAACTTTAAACTTTAAATATAAACTTTCCAGTTAATTTATGAACCCCAGTAAACATTTTCATTAAGGGGGTGGCCACATTTTCCTGGTTAAGTCTTCTTCAATAAACCATGAAGTTAATTCTTGCAAAATAAGGTCTTATTAAAAGGATATCAGGCTGTAAAGCAGGATATGCTTGACTGTGCTTTGTGCAATGGGCTACAATTGGATGACAAGTCTACCATGGCAATCTCTTAGTCAGGATAAAAATATAACAATGCATTTTAAAGATTATTTTGGGGCATTTTGCCTTTATTTGATGGGACAGCTTTAAGAGACATTAAAGGTGAGGAGAGAGAATGGGATGACATGCACCAAATCATGTTGGGATTGGGAATTGATCCTCTGACCACAGTGATGGGGACTGTAGCCTTTATACATGGGGTGCCTGCTCTACAAACTGGCACCCCATTAAAATACATTTTAACCTGGTGCCATGATTTGTCTCCAGAAACCAGGATGATTATTAGTATAAAAAGCTGAAGGTTCTGAAAGAGGCACTCACAAACCTATGGATGACATCATCATGGTGGTTTCTGCACTACATTAATTTGGCCTATGGGTGTTTTCATACCTGGACCATTGGCCTGGATCATTTGGACCTATATGAACACAGCAATCAACAAAACAAGAGAGCCCAGATCGTCATGTCGGCGTGGTCTCAGCTCATTTCCAACCCCAGAGCGGTTCGTTTGCAGTGAGAGCGCAATCAACCCAGCAACTGGAACAAATAGCAGCTTGACTCATCACACTAGCAGTAATAGATGCAGTAATATAGCTACTGGACAATTTTGATTACAGCTGATAGTAAACATACGCATAGCAATAGGCTAATTTATCTCACCATCTCCATCCGATTAAACATCAGCAGAAGAGCTACGCCTAGCAACATCACAGGATTTGTGACACAATGACGCAAGGACAGCCCTGTGATGCTGTGTGCTTTGGCCATCTCTGTAATATTGCAGTGTGAACACAAAATGACCCATGGGAAAAATGCAACACTATATCATCATTTTCATCTGAATCTGAACAAAATAAACAAGATACAGGTGTGAAACCAGCCTGTGATCAGGTGGAAAAACATCTGTATTAGAAAGAGAGCATGTAACACATTCTCTCATGTGCTAACCTTCACTTGGAGGGTCCTTCTTGAATCACAAAGTGTGATCTTTACAGCAGGGGAGGAACAGGGGTGGATGCAAATGATGAGGGGTTGGACTGTTTAATAAATGGTAATTAGACTCCACAGTGGGAATGAGTGACCTTTTCAGATGTGGCCATGAGTCGTATCTGGACTGAAGGAGCTCTCTTCTGAAAGAAAAGTACTGAGTGAAGTCTTGCAGAGAGACTGTTAGTCAATGCCATAACCCCAGCAGGAAATTATTCATCTCTTTAGGCATAGACTCTTTTTACTGCCTTATTTATTTATATTGTTGTACACAGCTTTGGTAATTGCATTTTGCTCTGAGGAAAAAAACTGCCAATGCTATCGCTCCCATGTTTTTGATGGGGGGGTTTGTTTTCTACGTTAACATGCTTTACTGACACTACGGGCCGCATGCAATTTTTACATTTTTGAAACAAAACCAATTTATTTGAAAGCTGTTAATGCTGATGCATGTGTCTCACAGATAAGACTGTGTTTAATTTCCTCCTCCTCTTAAAAGAGCTGAATCTATTACTTGAAGTCTCATTATTATTGTAAGTATATATTTAAATATGATTGCTGCAGTAACCCTTCCCATGAGTTGTATCAGAAGACTCGCCCACTATTTGTAAAGTATAATAGCCCTTTTTATAAACTCGTTTATGGAAACTTTTGCCTCCCTCATGTATAACAGCTCAGGATTTTCTCATTTGAATTTTTTGAATGCCAAATGTGTCAGTTACCATTTATGATCCATGTCACCCTGCTTTACATAAGGCAAATAGAACTTAACAGGGATGTAAAAAAGGAAGCTTTTGACAGTTAATGCCTACTCCCTTAACAGAGATCCCAAGTTCTAAGAATAACAACAAGGCACAGAACGGCTGTCATATGGAGAAACAAAAATCCTCCACAAAGTGGAGAACAAGAGGCTGAAGCTTGGTGCTACACTAAAGGCTGATTTATACTTTTGCCTCGCCCCTACGCAGCAGGGGCTGACGCGGACATGAGCACCACATACTTGTGCGTCAATGTGTCCGTGTCACGCAGCAATTCTCCGCCAAAATGCTTGGGGGCAGTTTGGTCTCTCTGATAGCCGGTCGCCTGCTTCCGGCCCCGCTACGATCTCTGTTTACTTTTCCACAGCGATTCAGAGTGTGTTATGTTAATCTACAGCTGATACATATTGCTGTACATGCGGCCGATGTGCAGCCGATGTCCAGGATCCCCGAAGTGTTGTAAATGCAGGAAACACAATGCCGCCGAGTGGACCAATCACAGAGCTTGTGGTCCGCGTCGATTCTACGTGTAGTTACATTTTGGAGGAGGTGCATGCCAGCTACGTGCGTAGGGCTCTGCGTAGGGCTCTGCGTAGGTACAGGTCCGCGTAGGCTACGCCGTCGATTCGACGCAGAAGTATAAATCAGCCTTAAGCATTCAAAAGACTTTGCATGATTATGTCTTTTCATTTGGCCTGCTTCTACTCTATAAGTTTACAATAACTCTCAAATGTTGGAAGTTCAACCTGTTTGTGCTACAAAAATAAGGGAAAAATGCATCATGACACGTATTTATACTGAAAATAAAGGGCCCTGCAGACTTTCTCTTCACATCAAAGGTTAAATCCCCCTGTGGTAGTTCTACTGTTATATGCTCTTCTTCAAATGTGGAGCAGATTGCTATAACTCTTGATGTGAACCATGCTTCATATTGCATGAATAGGACATCTGAAATGCTTTCACCTGAAGCCTGTCTGCTTTTAAAGACCTGAGCCAAGATCAAAGTCAATGTCGATAGAGAACTATTTCAGGTCGAGTGACTAATCATCCAAACATTTATCTGAACACTTGCATGGCATATTGAAATGATAGGAAAAGTATGGCCATCATGACTTATTACTTGAACACATGTGACCACTGGGAAAAAAAAAAAAGTTCCAGGGCAGATTCCTTTTACAACGTTAACAGCTTGAAAAATACTGATACAGAGGAGACTTAAATGATGAGAGAAACTACATAGGGCAAAACAAGAGGGAGGCTGCTGCTGGATGATAAGAGACTAAATGTAGATGGAGTTTTGTAGTGGTGAGTGGGCTGGTTTTATACTGGGATGAAGGATGAACCAACACAAAAACCTCCAGAAAACCGCACACACAAGTCATCACACACATTCGCACACGGGCACGGAGCTCCACAGCTGTGGTCATTTATTCTGGTTTGTTGGACACTAATGCTCACTGTGAATCCATCCACATCAAACACTCCAGTCCCCATGATGCAGTAGCTTTAGAAACAGCACACAAAACCATACCTATACTGTGTGGATTTGTGTGTTCTGCATCTGTGTGTGAATATATGTGTTCTCCCATGTGCATGCATTTGTTTAAGATTGTGTTGCAAGCTTACATGAGTCCACTTATGGATCACCTTTGGGTGTTGAGGTGTGTTTTCTGCAGTTGTGTGGCCATAATTGTGCACAAGAACACACTGCATGTTTTATGTATTTTTATATTTGGTGTGTGCTTTATTTTTCTATGTGTGTGTGTCTTCCTGTGGTGTTTGTTGCTGTGGTGTGGTAAGAGAAGAGTCTTCAGGGATGAGCTACTTTGGTTTCTTGTGGATATAAGTGAAGGCCACATACTTTTTATTTGGACTGTGGTAAATGAGGCAGGCAGTGCAGCACAGTACTACAAATACAGTAAACACACTTTCAGCCAGACGAGGGAGGCTGAACCGGCTGACTGAGAGTTTTGGGCCATGGTTCTGACAGGAACAGACCCTGAGAGAAGAAATCATGTATGGGATGTGCTTTTTGAGGAGAATTATACTATTCACTATTTTTTCGGTGTAAGCGTAAGCAGTAAGAAAGGGAATAACATCTTATGACCTGTGTGTTTGCATTTATTATCTTCATATTGTATAGTGGACCTGTGCATATACCTTTTCTGTGAGTATGTGTGCATGCATAGTGTAGCTGCTCAGCAGCAGTGTTTAATGGTGTGTGTTCTTCTGAGTTTGCCTTAAAACAAAATACATAATATACCGTAATGGTTTGACTCGAGCCAAGTGGGCTAACACTGCTTGGCGCCTTATAATGGCTCGCTTAAAAAGAGAAAATTGATTTTGTGGTTTCTGCCTCAGAGACGCTTCTGTGTAGTAAGGCTACTGTAGCATTACATAGTATTTACCTCCTAATGTTCCTGTGCGATTGTCTGTGTGGTGAGGTAGAACAGAGACAGACAAGAGGATGAAACAGAGTATGAAAGAGTGAGACTTAACAGACAAGGAGAGTGTAGTTTCTCCTCAGTGCTTTGAGTTTCCTGGTGAGTTGTCTGTCAGTTTGTTTGCTGGTGTAGCAGCAGCAGGAGGAGGAGCAGCAGCAGGAGGAGGTAGAGAGAGTGTGATAAGACCCTTCAGAGGCAGACAATAGACTATAAGGCTGCTGGAATTAATGACTGGAGCTCCAGTCGTTTCTCATCTGATTAAGACCCAGTGACAATCTTCTTGCTAGTTTCCAGTTGTCACCAGCAAAACCAATGAACTGTGATATCCTGTTCCTCTCTTTTCTACTTTCTTTCTCCTTCTTTTTCTCTGTCATACTCTCTTTTCACCCCATGCTCTGTCCATTATTGGACTAATCTCAGATCCCTTCCTTTCTTGACACACCCTCACATGCTCTGCTCACTCTCTCTTCCTACGTCTCTTTGCTTTCAATTGCTTGTCCTTCGTGCTTACTCTCCTCCCTGTGCAATCCTTTATCTTGTTCCATTCATTTGGCTAATTTGATATTTGGACTTGATAGAGCTCTGAATGGAGGCCTGTGTACGTACATTTGTCTCCATCTCCCAATCTCTCATTTCTCTGCCTCTCTCCCTTTCTCTCTGTTCCCTTTATCTTTTCAGAGCAGGGATAATGAAATCGGGGTGCAGCCCTTCTTCTGTATTAGCCGCATTTGTGGGTCTAAGAGGAAGTAACAACCTGCTAATTTTCTGCCTCTGATTTGTTAAATTGACGGACATTTACATAATTCAGCTGCCTGCTCTCTCCTCAAAGGTTGCCTGCAGATGGTCTTGACATATTTCAATTTCATTCAATGACAACATCATGGCTTATTTGATCTGATCTTAATAATTGTTTCAAGATAAGTACACCTCTTTTTTCTTTTCACCTCTGCTTTTTATTTTTACAGTCCTTGCACATGCATACTTATTCTCTGTAAAATGCTCTTATGTGAATAGAGAAGTTTTTTTTCTTCTATAATGCTGACACATAAAGCCACTTGTGTTTCTCTGTGTCATCTCTTGTACCTTTTTTCCTTTTGAGCTGCAGTGTCTACATCTTCACAGCACTCCTGCCTGGTGAATAATGCACATGCATGAGACACACAAACACACACACACACACACACACACACACACACACACACACACACACACACACACACACACACACACACACACACACACACACACACACACACACACAGACTTACAGTGATTCACATGCCTCTCGCTCTCGTTTCCTACACTGTGTGCATACAGGTGTTCCATTAACCTCACAGGCTGACGGGGTCTCTGGGTAGCTTCATTATCTTCAGCATGATTAGCTCTAAACTAGGCTGTTGCTCTGACAGGTCACACACACACACACACACACACACACACACACACACACACACACACACACACACACACACACACACACACACACACACACACACACACACACACACACAAATGTTTCACTGTTAAATAGCACCCACAATAGCACAGTTTGCTTGCTTTTCACCACAGATTAGTGGCCGTGTGTATGAGGAAATTCCTCCATGCATTATAAAGAGCTGTGGTGCCTGATGCCCTCTGTGAAATAGAGACAGTGAGGGAAACAGAGGAAAATGAGCGGGAGGAATAGGAGGAGGTGTAGGTGATATTCTTTGGCATTGTGGTGGCCTCTGTTTCCTAATGGTGCTTTGGTCTCACTGGGATTATCCTGACGGCATGCTGTTACGCCCGGTTAACTGCACTGTGCCATAGGGAAAGGCCATGCTTAGAGAGGGGTACAGGGGCTTTAAGGTGGAGGTGTCAGGAGAGAGCGAGGAAATGTTCTCTGTAATGCCTGGAGGTATGCAAGCTTTATCAAAGTAAAGGGGCCTGAGGGAACAAATGAAATAATGGCTGAAGAGGAGAGAAAAAGAGAGCCAATTTCAGCAGCATCAATGGAAGAACACAGAAATGGAAAACCTTCGAAAAATGAAGTATTTTACAATTAACTAAATAAAGGCAAAATTATCAATGACAGAATTTTAAGATTACACATCTATACAATTTGCATATTTCATTCAACTCTTTTGGATTTAACTTTACAGGGCAATTAAAAACTTCGATGTTCAGGAGGAGTCTGTTAAAATGTATACATGTATACATGGCCAAATGTAAAGCTCTGAAGAGCAGCTTGGCATTTTGTAAGGCCCCCGCCATCCCTGCTTTTACAATACTTGTGAGTGACTGCTTTGCTTTGAAGCCCTCACCTTTGTCTCATCTTTCTTTTTTTAACTTTCTTTTATAATCCACTTCCATGAATCTCATATCTGATTTCTAGCAGCCTTAAAATTGAGATCTGCAGATCTTTAGCTCTTTTAGATATTAATTTGTCATTCCATATTGCTGCTGTCATAGCTCAGGTCTCAGTCCATCCATACATGAATTCATAGTAGCCTCTAATGTTTTGTTTTGTTTTTATTTCTACTTGCTTTAAAGAAAGAAAAAAAAACCCTCCATCCTCTGTATTGCTGGCTCATCTGCTTTTCGCCCCCCTCACAGAGAACCTCGGGCTGACCCTCACAGCATATCAAATTCTACATTTCACAGCTCTTTTCCCACAACACTGCTGAGCGTGAGGAATATTTTCCACATATTTATTCCTCTCTGGATGCAGGTTTCTATTCCAATTTGCTCTCAGAGGCCACAAGGCCACATTATTGTCCCTGTTGCTTTGTATGTGTTCCATTAGCAATGATTCACTGTTCCATGTGACTAGTGCAGGTAATATCTGTAGAGGGTGTTTTATTTTATTGATGAACATGTGCCTGTGGGGCTATCATTACACAAAGCCCTGGTGTTGGAACTTGTTGAGAATTGTCACAGATTATCATACTAGGGATGTGTGTATCAATCGACTTAAGTAAATGTTGTCACTCTTACTTGGCAGAACCAGAATAACAAGTTGGTTAAATAAGTCATTCATATTTTTATTATTGTAGGCCCAAAATGTCAGTCATCCAGCTTGGGCTGTATCTCTGGTTAATGGCTGCTGCCATAATGCTATAATGCTCTACTACCTGGATGGAAACATGCACAGATGACAGATGGGATATAGTATCGTGGAGCTGTTAGGCAGGATTTTGATCTAGAAAGATAAAGTTGTATGTAGGTATGTAGGCTGTGCCAGGTTAACCTTCAAGGAGGACTGAAGGCTGGTGGTGTTAGCACTGCTAACATTAGCCAAACTCAGTACACCAATATGATAAAGCTTACCTGCAGATGTGGTAATCCTGTGTTCAGCAGAGTGAGATAAATTGTAGTCAATTTATGGCCCTTTTCCACTATACAGTTCCAGCCCGACTCGACTCGACTCTACTTGGTTTGGGTACCTTTTCCACCAGCCCGAGTACCGACTCACGGTGGGCGGGGGCCGTCATAGCACAGCTGCGCGAAACTGCGTTCACGTGATTTTGAATGCGACACAAACACAACAATCACAAACAATGGAGGACATGGAGGCAATGGTGTACTTGCTGCTCGGTCTGTGGCTTTTTGTCTAGACCCAAAAAAGTCTGGACCTCATCAACGGACCACGGATAAACTTTGCGTGCAGACATTGTACAGTACTGATGTCGTTTTTTAAAAAATGGTGGGTTTGGTTCCTGTGTTGGCCGTCACGCTCATAACTCTTCGGTGACAGCATTCTCTGACCAATCAGTGGCCGGCAGTACGTCGACGTCACCTTTTAGTATTGGCTCAGCTCGCTTAGAACCAGAGCAGAGCAGGTACAAAAAACTGGTATCTGACACGAGGTACCGCACCCGGGGAAACGCAACACAAACCGAGTAGAGTCGAGTCAAGTCGAATAGAGTAGGGCTAAGACGGGCCGGTGGAAAAGGGCCATTAGACTGATTTCTGGGTGTTTTCTTACCTTTAGACTGGTTGGGTTGGTAGGAATTTGAATGTGATCAACTAGGAAATAATTTGCTTTAGAATATCCCTAAACCATACAGACCCAACAGACTAAAATGTGGCTTCAAAGAAGCATGGACCGATTCTGTGCTGTCCATGGCAGTTCCTTCTAAAGGTAATCATAAGGCATTTGTCTCTTGCTTGATGCAGATGAAACAGGAACTTAAGTGTTTGTGTGTGCGATGTGTCATGGGTTTGTCACAGACTAGAACTTAACACAGATAATTACACCCACATGTGGTTAAAACATGTAGTATGAAACTCATACAAAATAAGATTGCCTTTTCGAGGCACATTGATCCAGGGAGAGTGAGACACCTCATCTTTATCACTGTGTAACCCACGGCTCTTTGTGGTCAGCTAATCAACATTAAATTGAACGAACTGATTTGTAGCAGTGTTTGTGATACATGTGCTTTGACAGAAGCTCGGTCAGAGAATACCGAAGACAAAGATGAGATGAAAACAGCCTCAGCCTTGAAGCAAGAGAACGACTCAGCTAATTCCTGCAACAGTATTTATAAACTCAGTGATATCTTCTCTCTAGTGTAGGCATCTCAACCCAGACCAGCGAATATAAAGGAGGAGGGAATCAATCTGAGAGAAAGCACCAGAGCTAGATTTCTTTTTTTCAAAATGACTTAAATAGCTTGCAAAAATAAACTGAGCTTGTGGAGATCAGAGGTATGAGCATTGTCAAAATTGTGGTATTTAAAAATGAGTGTGTAGGCTGCAGAAAACCTAGAGATGGAACAGCTGAGTTGTTGGAAGCTGTATTCATAAAATAAATGAATAGAAATGTTGTTGAGTTGAAAGAATTGGTGGTATTAGTTACTAAAACAGTGAAAGATGTATGCTGTGTTGTGAAGATTAGCATCACAACAAAATAAATGACTAAATATGTGGTACGTTAAGTGGTTCTGCTTTGATAAATCGCAACAAGCCAAAAAGCAGACTCAAGAGAAAGACAAACATTATTGCATTCATCTCTCTGGAGCTGTTTTCCTCCTCATCGGTACATGTGCAGTATCGGGTTCTGTAGTGCTGACTCTACCTACCAGAGTGACTCACAGACTCACAATCCATGGCAGCAAACTAGTTATTTGTGTAACTGAAATGCAAAATTGAAACAGCTTTCACTGTCAGAAAAGAACACAGTATTTCACAACCAAGGTGATGTCTTGAAATTACTTTTGTCATGTGAAAACGGTGCTGAATACAAGATATGCTCTAAAGTCATAACAGATGCTGAACACCAAGACACACTTTGTATTAAAGAAGTTAATGGGTTATTAGTCACAGTAGTCATTAATGTAAAGTTTTGGTATCTCTGAATCAAAGAGGGAGGTATGTTTCTCTGGTTCATGGGATAACTGAGATAACTGCAGCTTGCATATTACTTATAAATATTTTTAAGAGCAAACTCAAGACCTACCTTTTTAGTCCGCCTTTAACTGAGATTTATTCTCATAACAGTTTTATTTATTTATTTATCATATAGTTTAAATTTTAGTCACTTTTTTTCTATTTTATTTATTTTTTAAGTATAGCATCTTATTTTCCTTTTATGGTTTAATATTTTAGAGTTTTTATTATCTTAGTAATTTATTTTATTCATTAATTTTAAGTATAGCATCTTATTTTCTTTGAATGGTTTAATATTTCAGTGTTTTATTATCTTAGAAATGTATTTTATTTTGTTGATTTTCATTTCTTGTGTTGAGTTTTAACACCTTATTTTACCTCTAGTGTTTCCTCATTATGATATCATAAGAGCGTTTCCTCAGTTTGTTCAGCAACTTCTTTTTTATTTGTATTTATTTATTTTATTTTCATTGATTTTATTATTATTGTTGCATATATAGTGTTCTTCACTTAGGATTGTGGGTGGGTTGTGGGGTCGGGGCTGGGTTGGGATTAGGATGGGGGGGTCTTTTTATTTTTTTTGTACAGCACTTTGTGTTACATCATTGTATGAAAAGCGCTTTATAAATAAAGTCTGACTCAAAGTAACAGGACATTTGTTTCGAGGAACTGTACCAGCAGGTGGTCATCACTCCTTTCATTTTCACCTCCACAACTTTACTCAGGCTTAGATGAAGCTGATATTGTTCATCTTTGGGATACATGAAAGAGCTGGACTGACATTCGATCTCCGTTCCCCCATCCATTAATCTCCCTTTACTGTAACCCATCCTGCTACCGGCCAGTCAAAACAGATGAGATACCCCATTACTTATTTAGTACCACTCTAAAGGGAACCCAAGTCAACTGACGAGACAGTCTCGTTTACATTACTAACATTTGTCAACTGTCTCAAACACAGCAAGCAAAAAATGTGATCGATCAAGTCAATAAAAGACATAGAGGGTGACTTGCCGCGGGGTCAGATAGTTAAGCGAAGGTCAAGTTGACAGGGCATTGATTCATTCTGAGCTCCTGACAATGACAGGCAGAGAAAGATTCATGAGGCCAAGGTGGAACAGTTTCCCAGCCTTTTATGTCCCCTAAATCGATGTGAGCGCAGGGATAGTTTTTACCCCTGGAATGAAATTCTCATATTATAAAAGATCCTTGTTCTGAGCAGGGCAGGTTTTGATGCATTAGAGGCTCATGGAAAAGGACATCAGACGAGGGGGGTTGTCGGAGAGGAAGAGGATTTGAACTCTGACAGGCCTGACTTTTGTTTGTATGTGCTCTTTACCTGTTCTCTATCCATCTTGGTGTCCTTATTTTTATGTCTGCCATTCTCTGAAGTCCTTATCTATTCACTTCTGTTATCAGTGATGTTGCCGAACAACCTGCTTTTAGCATTTATAGATAATGTAGGGATTATAAGTTGTTTGTTATGACACCTTTTTCTGTAGCTTTTGATCAAATGAGAGATGCTAAAAATCCCTGTGCTTACTTCTTGAAAATAATTTGTTTTTGTGATTAACATACCAAATGCAAAGAAATGTTACAGATAAATCACCACAAGTTCACAAACCACTTCATTATTTCCCAAATGTATATTAAATAAGTGTCACATGAAGTTTGTTCACCCCATCTACACTGTATCTATCAGGGGTGGCTGTGGCTTAGTGGGAAAAGTCGGTCGTTTATCAATCAGAAGGTTGGCGGTTCGATCCCAGCTCCAGCAGTCACATGGCGAAGTGTCCTTGAACAAGACACTGAACCCTGAATTGCTCCCTCTGATGGTCACTCACTACATAGTAGCCTCTAACATCAGTGAGTGAATGGGTATGAATGGGTGAACGTGACGAGTAGTGTAAAAGTGCTTTGAGTGGTCAGAAAGACTAGAAAAAGTCCATTTACCATTTACCATTTATCTACTCAGCGTCACTTCTCATGTTTTCAATGTATTTCTCTTTTGACTGCTTCAAGCAAAAAAACAAATATACATAAATGTCATTTTAAACCACAGTAGGATTAATTGAAGTTCCTGTTCACTGAAGAAAGAACTGCTCATCTAATCAAAAAGGGCCTTATTAGATGACACACGCTGACCCATTCAGTTGATATTCGCTCAGTCAGTATCACAGGAGTATAAAACTATTGTGTTACCGAGCACATTCCCCTAGTGGCTAACTCCTATACAGTTTAGTATACATTTAGTGTACGCCTCACTCTCCTTATAATTAACTTCTTTGCCTTCTTTTTCTTTTCGGTTATTTAAGCCATCCTTTCTGTTCAGTCCTCTTGTCTCAGCTATCTCCTGTGTCATTAATCTATACTGCTCCAACAGCTTCTCTGGGACAGACCGGTCTGCAGCTTGTGGAGGCTCTGAATAAAACACTATGTTCCATCAGACTGAGACAGAGAATGGCTTTTAGAGAGAAAGCACCCAGAGACATGAGATAAGAAGTAGACATGTGTAGGGAATGAAGGATATGTGGGAAAAGAATAATGCACAAATCCCTCCTTACTTGTTCATGTCTTGTAAAGCAGAAGTGACAGAATCATGTATGTGAAAGAGTGAGATGATGTTGCCCTGAACACTCCACTGAGGTCACTTTGGCGACTTCCCCTTTGAAAAAGTTGAGATTAAGTAGATTAATATGCATTCCTGACTCATCTTGAGTCTGCCTGGACACCCAGCAGCCATCAGTGGTGATGATGGGGGACTCAAGTCAACCTGCCTTGATTAAAAAGAGAGTACTGTCCAGGGTGTAAATCTGTTTGCAATAGTTTCTGTATGACTTAAAGTTACAGAGTGCCTGTTCTTTTGTAGGAAAAAGACAATGAATAGCTGCTCAAAACTTGGCAGTAAGGCTTGCCTGACTCCAGACCTTGTCACAGACAATGATAGAAAGTCTTGGATCTGACAGGGTTGGGAATTTGTTGCTGCAGCATCTGAACTCTGTATGGCTCTAGATTTAATGTAATTGCCTCAGTTGGAAATTAACATCACTTTTCCAATTGCAAAACAGCCCACTAATCTTGAACTGTCATCTAACATTATTACTCCTCATGCATTCAAATGATCATTTTTAGTGTTTCTCTTTTCTACATTTTTATGAAGTGAGAACATCTCCTTATATTTCCATCACTCAGGGGGGAAAAGAAGTCATTACGTCAATTTAAATTGAGTTTTATGTAACTACATGCATGATAAGTCAGCCTCACTGCTCCAGAAGAGTCAGCCTTTACAACTGTTGCCTGATCTCTTTTTCATAAGGCTGACCTAATGTTGAGCTTTCTTTACCTTGTGAGTTCCATATCTCCTCACCAGGGAGCTGAACTGTACAACAAGGATGCTACTGTTGTTTAGTTTATCATTCAGGGACCTTATAGATGTTTTTCCTCGCCCAAAGGACCTTGCTTTTTATCACACTTCTGCTCCAGAGCTACAAATGACAAACAGCTAATGCTCTTGAACTTGGAGAGGTTGTTGAACGGTATGTCTCGTTCAGTGGTGCATTGACATTACAGTGTCTGAGCGGCACATAAGTAAAAAGTAAAAAGGGGGCTGAATTGAGGCTGTCGCCTATGGGGCCAGCTTCTTGGGAGGGAGGCGGTCTACATAATCAAGTAAAGGCCTCCAGTGTGTATAAAATTTATCCGATAAGCCCCTGATGGTGAATTGTATCTTTTCCAATTTTAGCAGAATCAAAACATCGTTTAGCCAAACTCTAAATAAGGGTGGTTGAGAAGACTTCCAAAGCAAGAGGATTCTTTTCAGGACAACCAGGGACACAAAGGCTATCACATTGTTTTGAGTTTCTGTAGTAGCCAAATCAAGCGGGGCTCTGCCAAAGATGGCTACATGAGGGGATGGCTGAATCTTTAGGCCCAGGATGTCAGAAATTGCTAAAAAAGAAAGCTTTCCAATACTCGTATAGTTCGGGACATGACCAAAACATGTGGGTAAGGTTGCAAGGAGATTGGGAGCATCTACTGTACATCTTTCTTATCTGGGTAGAACTTAGAGAGTTTGTCTTTGCTATAATGGAGCCTATACTACTCATGTTAATTTAATAAAACCATTTAATGACATGTTGCTGCTCAGGAACAGGACCTCTTGGACATGGTGGTATTTCATTCTTTGTTAAATCATCCTGCAGTGATATTCTTGCTGCTCAGAGAATAAGTCTCTTTGTTGTCATACAGTCAGCCACTGAGAAATTATACCCTGCGGTTTCGGTGCACGTCAACCAGCAGGACTGTGGCCTCTAGAGCAGGCAGGGGTTAAATATTCCACATGTGCTCACAGGGATTAGAGTTGAAATCATGTAACAGAGGGACGGACCTAATGTAGAGCCTTTGTTGCAGAGCAGGGAGGGTAAGGATACGATCTGACCCCAGAGCATTTTGCAATGACCGGAAGATATAGATTGCAGTTGAAGAGGGTGTATCCATGGTGACAGAGGAGATGTCATAACCCTGTGTTGCCAGAGAACCACATGCCATTGCAGATTTTTAAAGGCCTGTTGGCTCTGTTGTAAATCACCAGCTCTGTATCCTCCTTTCTCTCTCTCCTCCACATTGTGTCTCACTACTTGCTCTCATTTAATTATCCTGCTCTCTTTTCCACTCTCTCATTGCTGCTCCAACCTTTTTATATGTTTATATCTCCTGATCTCTGAGCCAGTACTGGTGTTCAAAAAGATGGACGCTCACTGCCCTCAGTAATCTCTGCAGCAGCCATTTAGGTAATTAGGACACTAGTAATGCTTTTGTCTTGTGCCTCGTGTCCTGCTACCCAATGTACTTTAGCTGTAAACAAACGCGTACACAGGCCCACATGCATATTGAAACATTAACAAACATGTTTTAGTAGTTATTACAATGCAGCAGCCAAAGGTTGTTTTTGCTTCAACTGCTCTGTTTGTTTATTTGTGTATTTGTGTATAGACCTGTGCCTAGTAATGTGTGTGTGTGTGTGTGTGTGTGTGTGTGTGTGTGTGTGTGTGTGTGTGTGTGTGCGTGTGCGTGTGCGCGTGTGTGTGTGTGTGTGTCATCTGCAGTGAGAGCTTTTTTTTTTTTGCTGTCATTTGTTTTTGTTTAGAGAACACGGGATCTGCAAAAGGATGCAGCGGTGAGAGAAAAGGCGACAGCTGCTCTGGGCCACAGAGAATACACAATATACACACGTATGCACACAACACACTGCATGATTGGTGTCTGCCAAACCTGCACCTCCCTAGAAAAGTAAGCTGTGTTGGAAAATATGCACAGAGGCTCTAGTTTTTTTATTTCAAGCTTCATGTAATGTGACCATTTGTTCTTTTGTTGTGAATTTGTGTTTTCATTAACTGAGCAGCAGCCTGTGGTGGTGGAGGGAGCATTTTCACCTTTTTTCCGGCTAAACTTGCCAGGGTTACTGATGACCGAACACCAGCAGAGTGTTACTCACTCTGTTGTTTTAACATTTAATAACTGCAGTGGTGAACAGTGAGCACTGACATTTCCTAGGCAGAGGAAGTACAGAGGGTCCACACTTTTTTCATCACAGAGAGCGGGTCCATGTGTATACGACTGTAAAAAAAAGTGGCTTGGAAACTCCAATATCATTTTCTATTCCCACATGAAGTCCACAATTATGCACAACTGCCTTTTATCCAGATTGGAAGAAAGTTTTACTTACGATTGCCAAGCTAAAAGAATTTTGCTGATAACCACAGAGAAGATTTGCTGTCAGCTGAGCAGTTATATTACACTTTTATCAATCTTAACCTTTCATTTTCTTTGTCGTCCTTCTGTTTTTCTTATTTATCTCTTCCCTTTATTAT
Organism: Notolabrus celidotus; assembly: GCF_009762535.1. Taxonomy (NCBI): domain Eukaryota; kingdom Metazoa; phylum Chordata; class Actinopteri; order Labriformes; family Labridae; genus Notolabrus; species Notolabrus celidotus. The sequence goes on from NC_048284.1 coordinate 23,214,389, forward strand.
CCTCTTTGAATGATGTTTCGGATACTGGAATGTTTTATCAAAGAGAGGATGATCAGGGAGTGTCAGTCTCTTGTAAAATGAGGCAGTGTGTGCATATCATTCAGCAGTGTTCATCCATCATGGTGTCAGATTAATGTACAAAGTGCAGTCACAATCTCCTCGGAAGCATAAGTGGAAATCCTTTTTGCATATAAGATAAGTAGGTGGATTGAGGTTGGTGTTAGTGCTTACTACCCCATGGTTCAGCCAGTTTTCCTTTTGCTGTTTTAGCTTAATTTACCTAACTTGGATGCTGTGAATGCTGTCTTTACTGGTGGTCTCTGTTTGAGGTATCCCATGTTTTGGGATAAGTTGATGACTGTACAGTGTCCATGAATCCCACTTTGGCCACTAATGGCTGTAAGAAGATTGTGGGAAATTGCTAATCCTTCTCAAGCCTCTGGGATTAATTGGTCCTTCTAATGCTAACATTAATCCCACTTAGGCCCAGCATGTCTCACAATCGGCTTGCTGATTTTGATGCCAGCAGGTAGCTGCATTCATCTCCAACTTTTTTTTGTCCTCAGAAGATGGGCCTTTCTCTTCCTCATCAATCCCCACACCTCTTTTCCAAATCCAGATTTTCCAAAATAACTCTGAGCTAATGAGAAAAACAACAGCATTTGTTTTCTGTCACGCTTGCCTTTTCTCTGGTTCTTGTGTTTCTCTCATTCTGCAACATTACTGAGGTGTCTCCTGTCTCACGTACTTAAAAGGCAAAGCTAAAAATACTCAGGACACTCTAGTGCTTTTCTGGAAGATCAGCTTACTTTATTAATCAATATCTTACCGTGAAGGATAGACATTTAAAGATGCTTGAAAAAGAGTATCCAAATAAAGAAAATATTTAGTTTGCTCTGTGGAGCTAAAAGGTTGTATCAGCTACAAAGATGTACTACTGATCAATGCTGTATTCTGCTTGTCTGTGTGTATGCTGGCATCTATAGGCATGTATGTTACCATGGGTATATCTTTGGCATTTGTATCTTCATTCTATCTCATTGTGTCTTCATCATCTGCTGGGTCTTGGTCGGTACAGACTCCAGCTGAGAAACAGAATTTAAAAAGCCTCAGACTCTGGTCTGCATTGCTCCGGGTGGTTCCTGTACCAACAGTCTCTTCCATTATTTAAATATAAGGATGAATACCTCAGATGTCCCGCAGGAACTGTCAGCACATTTACTGGTGTGCAAATTGTATTGGTGTGTGCTTTATTTGTGTGTTTGTGGTTGTCTGAGTGCATGTCCCACAGGGCCTCTCATTTACAGCCATATTATGTCCCCTTAAAGTAACATTACACCTACATTCCTGCCCCTTGTATCACCCAGACTAGCAGATGGACAAATTGATCATTAGCAATGACTTGTGAGTATAGCAGGTGGCTTTGTGTGTGCGTGTGTGTTTGTGTGTGTGTGTACGACAGGTTGAAACCAGAGCCCCTCCTCTTGTGGAGTATCTGTAGTAGTTGAAGTGGCAGGGGGGTATTGAACGCAGGTCAAAATGTGCCAGCACAGCAAACATCACAACCTAGAACAGATGTATGACACACAATCCATCCCTCCTTGACCCTGTCTTTTAACACCTTTCTCTCTATTCCAGGCAATGCATACACACACGTACACTTTACTGCTGTTATTTCTCATCTGCTTTCTCTATTACACTGTCTAACTGTCTCTTCATCTACCACGTTCCGTCCATCTGTTACACTCAGTCTTTCCTCACATCTATCTGTAGCTCTCTGTGAATTCCCACAAGGCTTTGTGAACATAGCTCCATCACACACACTTGACACGCTGCATGCCGCCTCAGAGTGACAGATGCTGTTCTTAGGGTGTGTTTCGCACGTCCTCACTGCCAGATAACTTTTTTTTTTGGCTAATCACTCAGCTGTTGTTTGGGAACTAAAGTTATTAAAGGCTGTGTTCTGTGTGATCATTCACCTCACACAGGAACTTGGAGGGTGACCATAGTAATGATTGAGGTGATGATGATGTCAACTTCAACTGATACAGACATGCAGACATTGGTGTATGTTATATAAAAACATTCCCCACATCATATAAATCTTACGTGTTCACTTGGAGAACTGATGCGTGGTGCGGTTTTGATGATAATGCATCAGCAGCTTAAGCTGGTGTTGAAAAGAACCCAGTAGCTAACACACACGGTCTCCTCTGCAGCTTTTAACTTATAACAAGACTGACAGCCTAATGGAGATGCCAGTCAGCCTGCCAGTCAGTCAGCTCATTAGGTTTGATTGCTGACATCATATTTTCACTTGTCTCAGACTCTACTGTTCATTTTAGAAACCAGATTCTTGATCCTACTCTTTGGGCTTCCAGAGGATTAGTTAATTGTATTATTTTGTTTAGATTTCCATCTCTCAGCACAGGATTCTCAGTCATCAGCTGTTACTTCTTTCACCTTTGAAACTTAGCTAAAATTAAATCCATCGTCTCACACGCAGAGTTAGGAATGCTTATTCATGCGTTTATTTCCTCACGGCTTGACTACTGCAGCTCTCTCTTCACCAGCCTCAATAAATCCTCTCTTCACCAACTACAGTTAATTCAAAACGCTGTTGCAAGACTGTTAACCAGGTCCAGTAAAGCATTCCACATCACTCCCATCCTATTTTCCTTACACTGGCTACCAATCACATTCAGAACACAGTTTAAGATCCTCATATTAACATACAAAGCAATCAATCATCAAGCATCCTCTTATATCTCCGGCCTGCTCCACCCTTACATCCCCAGTAGACCCCTCAGATCCTCAGACCAGGGTCTGCTTGCTGTGCCTCGTGTCAGGCTTAAAACTAAGGGTGACCGTGCTTTGAGCATGTGGCTCCATCTCTCTGGAACAGTCTTCCGCCCCAAGTGCGTTTTGCTGATTCGACTGAGACCATTAAAAAGCAGCTTAAGACACATTTGTTTTGTTATGGCTTTTCGACCTTCCATTGTAATTTGATGTCATTTTGTCTGCTGTCTTAATTATCTTACTTATTGCTCATTGTATTGTTTTGTCGACATTGATTCTCTGTAAAGCACTTTGTGACGATGTCTGTGAAAGGTGCTATACTAAATAGAGTTTACTTAAATTTACTTACTTCATATAGAGTCAGAAAATAACATTTGATGTGGAAAAGTCTGAGAACTCCAGGTAAGATTATTAACATGCTGGCAGGACTGCAGGAGGGGAACTGCAATATAATTGGATGAATGAAATGATGTCATTAGTCTCTTATAAAATTCAAAAAGGCTCTTGAAGTGATTGGCTTCATGTGCACGTCTTGCAGCAAAGGTCATCATCTCTCCTCTGAAACACTATTGTTCTGTCTGGGGCTGACACTGTGATCGCTGGATGTGAAAGAAAATGGCCAAGTCTTTATTGGCACATTATCCCTGGAGCAGCAGAGCCTGAGCAAAGTGTCACTGCAAATGTGATGTATATGGGTGTTTATCTGCTCTGGCAGAGTCCACAGGTGTGCTGGCTGTTGGTTTCCACGGTACCTCTGAGAGCGAAATTCCTGTTTTTTCCATCACCCTCAAGCAAAAATTCACACAGCATCCACCCCCTGCCTCGAGTCAACATGTGCTCATTCAACAACACACATTTGCAACATACACCTACAGACTTTAAAGGAGTTTCAGAAAATGAAGTTTGTTGAAGAGAATATAAGAGTCTTTATTTAGATGCTGAGATCCATCTGTTTGGTGGAACTAAGAATGTAGAGGGAGTCGTCTCAGTGACACTCTTCTGCAGGAATAATCACAAGCTGCCAGTTACACATGGATGTGAATATAGGATGATGGTAATGCTACAGGATTGTGCACATATTGAAATGTAAGGCCAAGATTGTGAAAATGCCCTCAGGGTACACCATAAAGTAATAATTACTTTTCAGCCTGTTTATAGCTGAAGCTTTGAACATTACCTGGTCCTAAAAAAAGAGAGCCTGTGTCAAAAGCAACATATCCAATTTTGCATTTGAATCTTGCTTTGTGCCCTCCAATTTCTTTTTTATTTCAAACTTCAAAGTTTTACATTTATTCACATTAAGGCTGAACGCTAACTCTTACTTTGCTACTCATTGCATTCAGTGCTTTGTTATATATTCTGTCATTTGATTTATTATGATGTTTATTTATACCATTTGAGTGATATCAAAGCTGGCCACACTTAGGCTTCCCTTGTAGCCTTTGTTATTTGGATAGGCTTTCAGGTTTCAGGGCCAAGACAGGACTCACATTTTCCTTACACTTGATTAATGACATTCATACCAACAACTTGACTGGCGATAATGGAGTGTGACTTGGGAGTTCAATCGAAGAGGGAGTGTTAGCTGCACTCCTTTTGAAGATTTCTGCTTATAGGAACCATCAAACTGCTTTACTTGCATACAAACTGGTTTCATTGATGTGGTCTATGCAGCGTAGAAGTGTGACTTGAAGATCACTACTGACATTCTAAATCTTGTTCTCGGATATAACATGCAATAAACTATTAAATTTACCTCTGGAAAGTTTTTTTTTACAGTTATTTTTGCAACCACTCCTAGAATGTTCTCTTTTAAAGAAACATTATTTCACTTTTCTCTTTTTCCTTTGACTATTTAATTCAGCTTTATTCAAGATTATTCCATGAAGCTCCCTCTTCTATGGGCTCTTAGAAACTTTATTCACTGCCTTTTCTGCATAATGTATTGAATTTGTTCTTTGGCGTGCCCTTGTTTTTGAAGGTTTCAAACACACACACGCACACACACACACATACAAAAAAAAAAATCACTCAGCCAGTTTTCTTAGTAAATCGCAAATCTGTCTAGACTTGGTAACACAGTGAATGCACATTGGCATGTACCCACTTCACTTCAGAGAAAATATTCATAAAACTAAATTGTACAGAACTGTGAATGCATCAACTCTCTGTGCCCAATTCTGAAAATTGCAGAGATAATGTCCCTTTTCTAATTTTTGTTCCTCGGTCTTTTTTTCTGTAAAGGAATTTTCTGGCTTCCCTTTTATTTCTCAGCTGCAGTGTGAAGCTGGATAAGAGAATATTACCTGGCACTAACTCTGCCATTGTTCTGTTGAACTGGCACCCTGTTACTCTTTCGTCTCCAGTATTTTTCGACAGAGATAGTACAAGCATGTTCTTTTGTAAAATTTGAGTTTATTCAAAAAGGTTACTTTGGAGAGGACGAGGTTATTACAGAGTGAGAGAGTGTTGGCCTGCAGCTTTTTAGTTGCTCTGTCTGGCTCTCTTTCTCTGTGTATCACGTTGCTGTTTTTGGACAGAGCAGAGGCTGTAAAGGAGATAAATAAATGAAGCTGAAAAAGGAGATACAGGAAAAAAAACAGATGGGGAGCAAGACAAAGGAAAATAGAGCGATGGGGAAATTCACTAAGTATTGTTTGCGGCTAGTAATTGCACATCATTTACCCTTGCTATCTGCTCCATCTCTAGGTCTAATTCACAAAGGAAACTACGCTAATGATATTGACTGACTTGGGACTGAGATGAGCTGCAACATCTGCTGTGCAGAGCTGCGCTGTGTGCTCTCGCACTATGAGCCGAATAGAGAGGGGAAGTCCTTACCATATGAAGAGTCAATTAATGACAGATGTGACACAAATTTTACAATTCATATCCAGCTTACTTCCTGGAGCGAGCTAGCAAAAAGGAGCTTGTTCAGATCCAAAAGTAATACATTAAATATACTGCTATTTTAATAGTGCAGCGTGTATGTGCAGGGGTTGAGCCTCAGACAGCCAGACTGATGTAATCCGATTACTGTAAAATAGTAATGTCAAATTAATAACAGTTTTTATTTAAAGATGTGTTATTTTTCGGTCATTCAGTGATGGAAATGTTGTTTTGAGCTCTGCAAGTTTGAGCATAACAACACTTGTAAACACGTTGTCCCAGCTACCACAATTTATTTTAACTGCGCGGAACTGAAAGTGCCAGTTGGTGAATTAGGTGTAATTTGTAATAGGCCTCATTTGCGTAGAAAACAGCCTGTTCTGCTCAAAATAAATGCATAATTGCTCGTTTAAATGAAAGCATTCAACAGTGATGCCATTAGCTGAACAGAACAGTCTGTGGAGCATTTTACCCTTGGTGCATGCTTTCTGAATTTGAGACAATATCGTATTTGTTTATTTGAACGGATTCAGCAGGAGTAGAAGCCACACAATCCTTTTTTGAATCAGGCCCTGAGTGTTCTAGTGGGTGAACAGCAGAGCCAGTGCTCCCACCACTGGCTGCATGGTGTATCACTCAAATTTAGTCCTTGCATTTGCAACAGCTTGTTTAAACTCTCTAGAATTTTGCACTTTTGTTCCTATACCTCCCCACACAATATGTGCATACCCAGCCATTTACTTGAAACATATACTGTTTCACACAGAGATGTCAGCATTTTGATTCCCTCTCTTCTGTGTGAGTAAAGAAGCAGCATGACAGACCCCAGTGTGCAGAGTAAAAATATATCATCTGCTGTCACTCTCTCCTCACAGACCTGTGGATTAAGCATGGGGTCTGGCTAAACCTGGTTTGATCTTGTTGTTTATTTCATCTGTTATCAAGGGCTCAAGAAGCATAACCTGCCTTTGGTTAGAAGGAGTACAATGTGCTACAATCCCCCCAGTGATGGATTTCACTGCTCAGATCCCGCACTGCTTTGATTTATGATATGCTCATGCTACACAATAGCTCGGTACCCCATACTGATGTAACTCCACCTTTTTATTCATCACAGCTTTCACAACAGAGAACATTTACGTGCACTTCAGATCTGATTTAACAGCCAGTTTGAGATGAATTGTAATTGCAGAAATTTTGATCTTTCAGATGAATGAGTTTTGACCTTAAGATACTGCTACACTGTCCTCAGGCAAACTTCACTGTGTGCGAAGCTGTTTATGTTTGCTCACAGATTAATTTTATCCTTGCCTCGTCACACAAAGATGTCCCGTGAAAGATTTATCTCCTCATGGTTTTGGCGCTAATGGTGTTTTTATAGACCTGCTCATTTCTCTCCTGTTTGTTGCAGCTGGAATTAAGAGCAACAAATGAGCTGCAGAGCAATCGTCAGTCGGCTGTATCTGGAGCAGATGCTGCGAGCATTCACTATTTAATGTCAAAACTTCCTCTCCTTGCTTCACTTTGTATGTCGCTCTTTTTAAAAATCCCATGGCCTCTTTTTCTCTCTGAAACCTTGTCTGTGGGTGTACGTAATAAAAATAGAATAGAACCTGACCTCCGCTTTCGTTCCGTTTTCTGCAGCCTTGCACCAGTAGTTCCCACTGAAAGGCAGTGATGTCACGCCATCACCACCGCTTTGGGGACTACCGGGGACCCTGGGAGCGGAGAGACATCCGTCCTTCTGGCCTTCACAATGGAGGAGCCAGTCACAACAGTGCCTCTACTGTCGTCAATGGCAACAACCGTCCGGGGCTCCTCCCACTCCCTGTCATCCCCTCTCTCCTCCCCACACCAGTTACAGTTGCTGTGACAACATCGAGTAGTGACATTGCAGCCAAGAGGGGCATCACAGCAGCAGGATCAGTGACTCCGGTCTCGGCTAAGGTAAGAGTCTCATCCAATCAGATTGAGTAAGACCTGGTCCTCTCTGAATCATCATGTGTTTCCGCCCTCATAGTTATGTCTCGTCTTTCTCTCGCCCCGTTTCTACATTTATAACTCCCCAACTGGACATAATCTCTAACTTTGTCCATGCTGTTCAGACTTAACACCTCTCTCACTTTCTCCAAATGTTTCTGTCCAACTCTCTGTTTTGCTCGTCTTCATCAATTGTCTCAGCTCTTCAAGATCCCCCCCCCTACTGCCATACCATCCCTCTCTCCACTCTTGCTGCTCTCTCTTCACTCTCCTGGTCCAATGCTTCATTCTTGCCAAACCATTTTCCTCCATTCTCATTTTTTCTCTGTGCCAAATGGCAGTCTCGTCGTGCCTCTCCCTCCTTGGTTATTTTCTTCCATCGTTATGTAAATTACCTCTGACAGTGGCTCAGATGGGTGCTGCTGTCAGATGTGACTGTTAAAGGTGACACGTTCACCAACAAGCAAACAAAATGGACCAGATCTTCATAAAACCCCTGAACTCTTATCATTGACTATTGCAGCTGCATAGTTCTCCTTTTCAAACTGCTTTCATTTTCAACAGTTCATACAGTGACCATGAAATTTGCTCTAATAAGCATTTCCAAGTATAGAAATGCAAATTTGAAGTCATCATCTCATCACTAATAGCCTTCTGTTTAAGGATCTTATGTTTGCTATACTAAATACACAGAGTCATTTTTATTGAATAACACTATTTTTAGCCATTCTTAAAGCTGGGGTTGACAGATTTAGATGCACTTTTTGTTATACTGGTTAAAGTGATCTGTATGTCCCGATTGCAATCAATACATAATGTGTTTCAAAAAAAGAGTTACAAAAAGCTGCTATCTACAGCCGGACTAAACCTGGGAAAACACCAACCAATCACCGTTTTTGGGGTCCAAAAATTTAAACCATCAAATCCCTTCCTGCCGTTCTGCCCGCCTCCTGTGCGTATATTTCCATGGCCTGCACTCCCGTCCCCTGCCTCTGCTTCCCCTGACTCTATTTACCACCCCCCTCGCTCGACCTCAGGCCTGTCCCCTCTGACCCAATGAGGTGTTTTACTCAGGACTGTAGTCTGGATCAGAGTCTAGAAAGCTCTCACCACGGGGACGGAGTCCTGAGGAAATGCTACATTCAAATTCAAGTTTTCCGAGACTACCAACCCTAGCTTTAAGCCAAAAGTTTAGGAGATGTGCAAATATGGCACCAAAATAATATGTGTTTAACTTTGACCCTTGCTCTGAAAACTGCGGCTTGGAAATGTTTGACCAGTCCAGACAAAAGTTGAACGGTTTGTGTTATTCACCCCCTCTTTCGAGGTTTCTGAGTTGGCTGTCAGCAGTGTGTGAAGAGAGGGGCCTTTACCAAACATTACAGCCTCTCCCCTGGCTTTGTTTCCATGGATACCATTCATCTTACTCCGGGCACTCACCCTCACTATCAGATCATTTGCTTTAATTTGAACTTCAGCAGACCCATGTGGGCTGTTTTCTTTCCCCAGTACCTTCTCACTCTCAGTAGGGCCTGCACTCTCAGAGCAGAGGTAAACAAAGCTCTGCTGATTTAGCCTGTAAGTGAACATCATTAGATACCCTGCTGAATGCACTGACCACAGACATTGTAAATCTGCTCCTGCATAGCGTCAGCCCCTCCTTTTGTGCATCTGAATAATTACACACACCCCAACAAAGTCTCACCAACTCCCACTGTGGTCATTGTCATTGTTCAATGGCTGCCACAACCATTAGGTGTTTTACCTTGAACATAACGGTACAATAGTTTAAAGCTCAAGTCTCCGTGTGAACTGTGTGTATAGCGTCAAGCACCATTCTCTGGCCTTGAGAAATGAAGCCATTGGGGATGTGCTTAAGTCCTTGAGAGTCCATTTGAGGCTGGCTGCCACAAACATGCTTATTCTAAAAAGCCTGCTTTTACAACACAAGTTAACATGTCTACAGCCTGGTCGAAAAAAACAATAACTATAGCTCTTATTAACGTATTATTTTTGAAGATGGTAAGGTCAAGAGTTTTGCTAAATTAAGGCCCGCCTTAACTCTATCTCTTTGCTTCTTGCAAGGTCTACAATTTAGGTTGAGTCAGTATTTCCAATATTACGACTGACATTGGTAGGCTTCAAAGTTCTGCTTCAGAACAAATGGGTGACATCAGAGAGACTACTTCTGTGTTTTATGCAGTCTGTGATGTGTATGTAAGACGCAGATGTAGATCCTTCCCCAGATGCCCTTATGGAAGTGTTCCTAAGGGATTGATTTTCTTCCCTTTCATGCCTTTGGCAGTTTGTCAGAGCAGAAAAAGGAGAGTACATTGTAAAAGTGGAAATACAGAGTTTGGTCTCTGCTTTAATTTTTGCCTCGAAATATACTTTCTCACTCTTTCTGTCATCTTAGATCAAAGCTATTTCGGCGTCACAGAGAGTCTGATGGGTGGACTCAGCTCACTTTGTGGTCACTATCCCTGTTCTGTACATGGCTACTCTAAAAAGCCAAGAGATTGATCCCGACTGTTTACAGAATCTCTCTTTATAAACATTGGCGGCCAAAGTGAGGGCTCAGTCCAAAAACACGTACAGGAGTTTGTGTGTGTGTGTTTGTGTGCTTTTGTAAGTATGACAGTGATCATCAATTGAGTATCCGAGTCCCGTAGTGGGAAACTGAACACGACATAGGCGACTTCTTTCAGTGCAAGTTTTGTGGGGGGGTTTTCAAGTGGCAACCTCCGGTCTAAAAATATGAGTCCTATGCGGAAGTTCATCAAGGATCCGCTGAGTCTGTCTCCGGAAGTACCAGAAACCACATACACACCAATTCAAAAAAGCCGATCTTTACAGCAGAAATAAACATGTTTACAGCCTGGTACAAAAGCCGAGTGTAGTCTGGATAGCTCATTTCTCGATCGGCACACACTGTGTGGAGGGTGAATTTTTTTCTAACGCTGCACTTTTAAAGATATTGAGATTATGAATCTTCCAATGAGAGGCACAGCTGACTTGATTGACAGACGGGAACACTGTAGCTGTTGGCTAGAAGGCTCAAAGCCCGCCTCTTTACGTCACAATCGCTTGACAGCAGCAATATGGCTCCCGCCGTCAATTGGCCTCAAAACAGCGCTTCAGAAATAGATGGGTGACGTCACGGATACTACGTCCATATTTTATACAGTCTATGTTTTTTTCCCCCTAGAAATAATCCCCTGAGTGATGAGGAGCTAACCACAGTGAAATGTTGTTCATCTCCTACTTTAATGAATGAATCTGTATTATTTGCAGTTGTCACAACTACAAAGCAAAATACATGCATCTAGCTTCAGCCATGAAAACTTCTGCCCTTTGATCTTCTGCTGATACAGATTAAAACCAAATCAAGTGTTCTGTTTTGGTAGAGATGCCACTCCCTGACAGCCCTCTCTGTCTGCATGCATATGTTGTAAGCAGTAAGCATGTTGAATACATTGTAGATTTGATTTCCTTTGTGATACCCCTGTTAAAAAGTTGCTTTTTGATATTTTCTTGTGGATTATGTTTTACAAAGTTCAGGTAGACATTCCCAAAAAAAACAAAACACATTTTCTAAGCATTGAGAACACTGATCAGTCAAGCTCATTTCAAAACAATCAGACATTGTGGCGTTTTGTTAAGTTTTTTCAGAGCACACACTGTGTCCAATACAACCCAGTGTCCAGAGCACAGTAGGTGTTGTGGCCTCACTCTGAAACAATCAGGAAAAGGATGTTTCTTCTCTTTTCTCTTTCATTTTCTTTGTTCATGCAAACATGTCTACACATTTGTGTGGTTTCTCTGACTGCAACAAGACAGTTAGGGTTAAAATATATTTTTCTTAATTTTACACATCCCATGTTGTTTGAGTAGCTATTGTAACACAATGGGGATCAACAGTGTGATGTTTCTGTGTATCACCTCTTGGGTGTGTTGGCTTACCTTTTTAGTCTCCTGCAGAGCCTTCAAACCTTCACGAAGAAAAACTAGTTGTCAGCGTCACTCTGGTGTCAGGGAGCTCGGTAATGACCGGACTGGCAGCAGAATCTGAAATCACTCAATTGTCGGGGAGATTTCTTTTGAAAATCAGGTTGACCTTGAGTGGAGCTGCTGAAACCTGTATCAAAATTATGAGATGATTAAAGTTTAAGAAGGATCACGTTGGGGGAGCTTGATGAAGCTGACAGATGCGATGATGACGATGATGACGATGGTGACAGGTGAGAGCTTTTAGAATAGCCTTAGATTGGAGAGGAAACTATATTTGTTCCATCCAAGAGTGAAACTCTATCATCTATGAGAGATGACAATTTCTGTAGCAGGCTCAGCAGGGCGCCTTAAAACACTCAGCTACATTATGAAGAAAAATAAACAAAGCTGGAGGAAAAATATTTCCTCACAGCTTGAAATAATGGCATCCAGCTTTTGTTGCTTATTACTAATAAACATGAATTGATGAAGTCTGATAAGGAATGTGTTTTTAAAGAAATCTTATAGCTAATGTGTAACAAAGTCATGTTGGGTTGTTTCCCCTGACATTTTTACATAAATAGGAATTATTCTCTCAAACTTTGACATTAACACTGAGCAGCAGAAGCGTCCTCATATCTTCCCCTGAACAGCAGAGAGGTAAACTATCCTCATTGGATTTGATTTACTACTCTATGTGTTGGTGTGCGATCACAGACTCACTGTGCGTCATTTGCATTCATGGTGAAAATGTCTCTAAATTCCAGCTCTCGGTGGACTTTTCCACGAGAGGAGAAGTCAACCGAACGGATTGATTAGAAACACTTAATGGGTCTCATTTATTATCCATACACCTTTGTGTAAAACCTGGAGTCTTTTTAAGTGGTTAAAGTGTCTCTTTATCTGACTTTCAGTGTTTGAACAGTTATGCATTTTTAAATACTTGAAGTCAGAGGTACATTTCTGTTCTCTGTAAGTGGTTAAGTGGTGCGTGTGTCAGAGAATATTTCAAAGCTTACAGTCAGCTTATCTGACACTGTGCAGAGACGAACCCATCAGCTCTTTTTTGGGTCCGGTCAAAAATGTCAGTGGAATAAAAAATCCTTTAGTGGTTATGAAGAAAGCCACTCATAAGCATAAAAAATGACAACGTTAAAACTTCTCTGTGATTCTTCTGATTAGATTTTACTGGAAAACTTAGTTTTAAGTCTTTGGCACAAAATGATGTGTTTATAGCTTGTCTGTTGATGCACAGGCTTTATGAATTTTTTCCATAAGTACAAACTTTATCCTTTTGTGAACAACAAGATCTGCTGGCAGGCATCTACAGCAGAGTCATTCAGAAGCAGTGGACCTCGAGAGAGCAGAGTGAGGGTTAATCTGTGATTTTTCTGAAGATGAGCCATGGAAACTTTGATGTGTTGATAAGAAGCTGTGATTGTGTGTAGAAGGAGAGATTACACCAGGGCAGGGATGTCTCTGCACCATGTGTGGAGAATTAAAGCCTTCCACTCAGAATCAGACGAGGCCATGCTGCAGTGATTGCTAATCAACAACAGAAGTAGAGCTAGACAGAGAGACGGACATATAGACAGAGACATGATGACCAGAATACCAATCTTTCAGACACTGACAGATTGTAAAAAGAACACTGTAAAAAGGAAACTGTAAAGACTTCCTTTTTAAGACATCATTGTTGCCACATATCTGGAAAATTGGCATGTGGAAATGATGAAAGATTTGTCAGAAACCTCACAAACCTCACCACAAGGTCAGGAAATGGTTATCTTTTACTTTCACTCAAAAAATGTAGGAGGGGTCTCTTTGATACAAGAAAAAATATCCACATGAAAACAGCTGGCATATTTGGGAGGATAACAGTGAACTGGTCCAGACATGTGTTATCTTTGCCTGTGTCGTCAGTTTTTTTTGTGACAGGATGTTTTACAGGTTTCATTTAATGCGTTTCCACTCCTGGGTCCTCCTGTATCTGTCTTTCTGTCTTCTCTCCCAGGGTTTGGGTCCTGGTTGACCTTTTGTACTAACAATGGATTACTGCAGTCCCTCATTCAGCAGCCCGCCTCTTCTGTCGCAATTCTTCAGACCTGGTCAAGTCTGTTTTCTGTTTGCTTTCGATGCATCTGAGCTGGATTTTAAAGTCTCTTCAGAAACAGAGACAGGTTAGTGTTTTGATAACCATTGATATTCCAGAATTGATCAAATCTCTTTACTACTCCTTACTGTTTTTTATCTAATTCTTCAGCCAATCTATCCCTTCACTCCCCCCCCCCACCCCCAGGTACCCCGACACCTTCTTGTCTTTGCTGAAGCGTAGATCCTCCTTCCTGCATCAGCATCGCCTCCCTCTGAGGCTGGTGTGAAATTGGATTGCTGATCCGTTGGCGCTGAGTGGCAAAGATGTAATATTAGATAGCAGCAACCACATGTTCTAATGCCTGGGACAGCTGACAGATCGCCGATGACGCTCGACTGCTCGCCCTCATCTCCTTAAGACTGGAAATGCTCTCAGCAAATCTCCTGACACATAAAGGAGGACACACTGCTAAACAGCAAACCTAAACACACAAGGCACATTTCACCCCACAGTATTCTGAAGACTGTCAGAATTGCTGACCTCTCTTTATTGTTAAGGGGTCATTGTTAATTCTGAGGTAATTTGAAATGGCTGCCACATTAGATTTGTTTTTATCATGTCATCACTGCAATCACTGCATCTCACACCTCCTCTCCCTTATCGGGGGTGAGAGGCTTGTGTCAAAGAGGAGACTGATACTTCACACAATGACTCGTAAGCATATGGGTCAAACTATCGCTATATGATGAACACCATAAGGGCCAGAATTCTGAAATGTCTTACCATAAACTGCTGGAGACAGAAAGAGGAGTTCTTTGCAGCAAACGCTTTAGCAGTTACCACAAAGACACCATCGATTTTGCCTCACTCTTGCCTCCCCAATTCCCAGATTGTCCTCACTTTCTTCTACATTGTGTAGACTGTTTTCTGCAGTTGTGCTCAGGAAAGGTGCTTATTCAGACGTACCTTTTTCAAAAATGGATGTCCTGACCATGCTCGATTCCTGCTGAACTATGACTGAAGACATATGTAGCCTTAAATACATTTAAACCAACAGTTTTATCTTCAGGGCAGTTAATGAAAGAAGGGCAGATCCTTAAGTTGAAGATGTTATGGAGCATAAACGTCTTATTTTCCATTCATCCATCAGTGTAATTGAACACATCATCAAATGGACAGTGCAGATCTGTAGGCCAATACTTAGTAAACAGATTTATTATAATGTGTTCAGTGATGCCCCCTGCTGAGCTCAGCTCATTGTAAATTATTTGGATTTCTTTGATGGAAGAAAAAAACACATCTGCCTTTCTCCTTCCTCTACCCCCTCTCTGTCCTGTTCCACAATTGTAGAATAAAGAGTGGTGACATTTCAAAAGGTCCACATGTGGAGAAGTTGACATTCAGAGTGCTGCCACCTTAAGGTTAACTCTATATGAAAGGTGATGGTGAATGCAGGCTTTTAAAGCATCAGTCATGCCATGTGGAATATCAGATATAAGTGTTAAAGATGCACAGGTAAACAGAACATCTCTACACAAATATCTGACACATTGCAAGATTTGCAAGATTCTGATGGGAATTGCAAAAGCGTAACAATGTACAGTATTAAGTTAGTGATTAGTTAAAGTCCTGTTGCTATTGATGCAGATCAAAGATCTATGACACTTTTGCAGTTTTTAATATAAATTCATTATCAATAATTATTTCTTCTCTATACAATCTTTATAAAATCAGGAGTCTGTACACAGTTTTATTTTGAAATGGATAGGATGCTCTGTGCTGTTTCCATGTCTGACTTCCTGTGTGGGTGGATCTGCTCTGTTCAGCTTGGGACATGCTGAACACAGGCTCTGTCAAAGAATAGCCTGTGTGTGAATTTCCACTGAAGCATTCCCTTCAGATGCTTGGCAGTGCTTCCTGTGGAAACACAAGTATTGTGGATAGCTCCGGAGGGCGCGGCACAGACAGAATGCAGCACACATGTTTGCTGTAGAATCAAGGGGTTAAAGGATGTGGGAGCTCTCTGCATCAGTATAAAGCAGCAAATGAAACAGAGGTGATTTTTTGGGGGGTTTGGCTGCTGTGTCTCTGAGCTATGTTTGAGTGAATGACTTCTGCCTACAAAGAGAAGAGTTATGGTCCATTACCTTCAGAAGCTGCCTGGAGCTGAATCCTGACTCCTGGTTAAAATAAGACGTTTACTTCCTCACACTGCTGTGAACAGGTCGGACAAAAGAGCTGGGATGCACATAATAAGAAAGACTCAAGAGGGGCTGCTTTAAAATACTTGGAAATAAAATCGTTAGCTGTTTAACTTTGTGTCCCTGGCCATCTCTGAGATGCTTTCTAGGAAGGACTTAAGTGTTTTTAGTTTCACATTATGTTTTTAAGTTATTTTTTCAGGCATTTTATGCCTTTATTGGAGAGGACAGGACAGGGGATAGTGCAAGAAACTGGAGAGAGAATGGGGAGTGAAGTGCAAGAAAGGATTTGTTGGATTCCAACCTGGGCTGCCTGCTTGAGGTCTATAACCACTGTACATGGGGCCGAGACTTAGCCATATGGGAAAATGCGTTAACAAAAAAAATACAGACTATGCTCATCAGAATTATGCAGTGTTGGAGGGAGTATTCTAATCATGGAAAGTATAAGTACCACCATGTAAAAACATCAATAGAAAGTTAGTTTTCTTGGTGTAAATTCTTCCTTTGTTTAAATA
This sequence comes from Notolabrus celidotus, assembly GCF_009762535.1. Taxonomy (NCBI): domain Eukaryota; kingdom Metazoa; phylum Chordata; class Actinopteri; order Labriformes; family Labridae; genus Notolabrus; species Notolabrus celidotus. The sequence continues at coordinate 23,230,861 of NC_048284.1, forward strand.
CAGTATCATAATTAAATGTATTGGAAAATGTTTTGAAATGATCAAAATAAAAGCACTTATTCAAAGAAATAAAAACAGAAAGAACTATAGCCTCTGTGCACGGGGGGCATGATGTAACTGCCTAGCCAAAGTGGCATCCCATCTAACAACTTTTTCTCAATTTTATATTAAGCCGAATTTTCACATTTCTTGTTGCTAAAGTTGACCACCTGCCCTCAGAGTATCCTACAACTTTTAACCCAGCCAATCCCTATTACTAAATTCTTTACAGTTGTAAAACAAAAGTTAAAACCAAAAACAACAGAGGTAGGCCAAACAGTTTATATTCCTCTCTATTTCTGCTTTAATAACAGCACTGCCAACTACTGCAGCTGTAATCAGATGAGATACTTCTGGGAAATGATAGTTGGTCATGCTTGAAGAGGAGGATAATATCCCTGTTGAAATTAGACTGCAAATTGGAATGAAGCAAAATGTCTTTAGATCATATTTTACTGAGTCTAGAGGCAAAACAATCCAAAGTAAATTTAAAGGAATAAGATTGTGATTACTTTATTTGATTGATATGACACTTCTGGTTGATAACTTTAAGTATAGTTAGTCTGCGACAGATCAGTTATAAGTAAACCTTTTGCTAAAACATACATAATATTGCTTATGACACGAATGAAGGTGCTGGATTTTGTTTGTTTGGCACTGAAGTTGCATTTCTTCCTGCCTACTTTGTATGTCTCTGCTCTGCCCTCCCTCATAGCAACCACACCACCCTTTGGTGTCTCACAAATATGCATACAATATGTTTATGTGAAAGCAGAGGAGAGAGACACTGATGCCACCTGTTATGTTTCAGTCTCAACCTGTGGATTGTTGACAGGTTACTCAAAAGGCCCAGCGCGATGACTGACGCAATAAAATGACAACATTGGTTAGAAAATTCAGAGGGGGCACTCTGCAGATAATCTCTTCTTCTTGTGTCTGAGCGATGATTCAGAGTAAATATTTTATTTTGCTCTACGTTATTTTTAGGAAGTCCTGTTATTCATTTCAGTACTATAAACAGTATTGCAAATGTTCGTCTGTGTTCCGTACAGTGTTGTGCATGGCCGCACTCATATTTTGGTATTTAAAAAACTCAATTTTCATAAGTTCACTCTGGAGACAGAGTATGACCACTCACATTCATGGAGGATCTGAGAGGCATCGAGAGTTACTGAGTGTTACTGTGTATTACTGTAGCCAAGGCCAGATTTACGCCTGACAACTGCACCTGACAGTCATTTGTCTGACCTGATATCAAATCAGATGTATTTAGCGATGCCTAGGAAGCCAGCTGTTGTGAACATTTGAAGGAGTTTTATGAACAAATCAGCACAGGGCTGGGGACTGAAGCATAGGAGGCTTTATACAAAAATAAAAGAGGTGAAGCTAAAAAAAATGAACTTGAACCAGTTTTGTTTTAGTCTGTGTGAACTGAACTTTGAGCTATCTCATTTTGTCTGGTAGTTAATTTTGAAAACCATCAATAAGCAATTACAAAATAATATTAACAAACAAACAACAAAGAAAATGAAGTGATGGCTGATGATGCGGTGCTGATCCTGGCCGTAGTATGAGAGAGAGTGGGCGGAGCTTGACTCAAACTTTTATAGACCAGCCCACAGGCGCAGGAGATCAGGGGCTGATCAGGTATGTGAGTCAGAGGTCACCTCAAGGAAAATAAAACAGAATCAATTTCTACATAACAGCTAAAGCCTAAATACTATGGTTGTCTCAGATTCCAATTCTTATTAGTTCATTTACTTTATAAATTATGTCCTTTTTTGTCAGCATTTCCAACAACAGCACAAACACAGCTTGCATCTGTGTTGAGCTTGTTTTGGCTGTTGTTGGAAATGCTCCAGCTGTCTTCATAGTTCTGAATCTGGTTTCTGGGATACTGTTTGTGTAGTCCTGTCCCATCCTCAGCATCTCCTTATGACTTGCTGTATGTCCAAATAGTGCATCAAAAGTTAAATCTAAAACCTCCTGGGAGTGCATCTATTCAAGTGGAAAATAGATACTGTCAAATACAAACCAAGCACAGTAAGCACTATGTTAGGATACTTTACTTATAGGGGCTGGGTCCATTGTAAACGTGTCTTTTTTCAAGTGCTGTACAAATGTTAACTGTTGAGTTCTTACACAAATTTGGTTGCTAGATGAGAGACTATGAAAAAAGGAGGACCCGCCCAAATTTAGTTTAGATTTATTCAAGTATGGGCCTGTGAATCAATATAGAATGTAATCATAAGCCAATTACATCTATATTATCTTGTTTCGTGGATTATTCTAAATTGCTTGTATCCTCTATATCACTAGACATCTGCTTTGTACCTCTCAGCCCTTTTCTCAACTGTTAGCATTAATAGAAAATGTTTGGCCTTAGACCTGCAGAGGAAGTTCAACTTGAATAACTTTAAAATGATAAAGCCAGCAAAAAGCAGTTTGGACACATCCAGTGATACCTTATCCTCTGTTATTCAAAAATACATCTTCAAACTCTTAAGTAAATGTGAATATTTGGTTTGACTTTCAGAGAGGAAAAGGAACAGATTTTAATATCTTTATTTTAAGATAAATTGCAATTTTGACACAACAAAGACTGATGTTTTCCATTCAGTGAGCAAAGTTTTATGTCTCAACAAATTGGCAGAATTTGGGCTTGCTTTTACCAAGGACACCAAGGGTGTATTATATTTCTTGGCAAACAGTTTTTGACCTGCAGTCAACCATAAAAAGTCCTTTCACATCTTTTTTAATGTGTTCTTGAAGGGCAGTGAAAGCAGATTCATGTTAAATTGAAGAAAGTCAAACTGAAAAGAACCAAATAATTAACTTGCTGTTTTTTAACCTAAGGTCAGCTTTGAAATGATCATGTTTGTGTGTGTGTTTCTTCACAGAATGATTCTCTTCAAAGGTAAAATATTAGAATAATAAAGCTGAATAAAATATCCGTCCATCATTGAAAAATTGCTGCTTATTTGAACCTTACTGCCTACATAATATGAGAAAAGCAGGACATCAATGCTCAGGAAGGTTATCAGCGCTTTGGGAAATTCTCTCTGCACAAGATTGCAGAATTTTTATTGTGTGGTTTCAAAGTTTTGTATAAACTCGTGATTTCCATCACATTGATACATAAAAGAACCAAATAGAAATACCACAGTGTCAGAAAAGAACATTTTAACCACAATGAATCATTGATGAAGATACATTTTTTCTGGAAAATGGCTTTGAACATCCATGTAACTGTGTTCCAAAAAAGAGTCAACTTTCAGCAATAACAAAAAGAAAAAAATTGACCACTGATTAAATGAACTTAAGTTTTGGTTTTCTTTAGCATTACTGACTGACAGTTACTGAAGAGCTATGCTTAACAACTTGACTTCAGTTTATTAAACGGAAATTTTACTTTCACACTTACACTCTAACACTTAATTGTCAGCTGATTATAGTTCACTTGTAGAAACAGATTTCTAAAACCCAAATCAGTTCTATGAATTATGGTTAATTAAAATGTCATACCATTAAAAAAGTTTAGCAATCTTTGCTCAGCTGCAGCAATCAACAATCCTTGCAATAATTCTGAAACGTAATTTTCTGCTTACACACATTATCTGCACTCTAGTTCATTCTCTTCAAGTCGAAAGATATTTCAAAATGGCTCAAGAGATGAAGTGTCCTGTTCACTTCCCGCCATGCCCAGTGTTATTTGTTTTATATAAATGTGTGGATTTAGACTGGGTTATGCACTTAGTAACAAGTAAAAGAGAATTGTTTTACTCACCCAGGTTAAAGTAAGTTTTTTTTAAAGTCAAAGGAGAATAAATCATTCACATTCATCAGATGGGAACACAAGGAAAAGCAGAATCTAATAGCAGCTCTAATTTAAATCCTGTAAATTTGTATTGTTCGAGGCAAAGATGTGATCAGAAATCTGGTGTCTGACAACCATGTTCCCCTGCTACATGAGACATGTTAAATGATGTGCCAGAGGTAAAATTGGTCGTTTCAAGGAGCACATGATGTTCCCATCATCACAGACAACCAAGCTGGAAGGCTAGGCACCTAATTTAAGAGCTTTTCACCATACGCCAGATTTTCAACAGTGCTGCACCTGGCTGTGGCTAGCGGGGAAAAAAATTGAGAAAACCTACATAGAAAAAAAACTTGGAAGTTTGCTAGTCCACAAACATAATCATTTCATTTTTTTCAGAGTTTACAAAGACAGTGGTAATTAATAATTCATGCAGCTTATCTCCTGATCCTGTGCTGTGAATGTTTTGTGAGCCCCTCTTCAGTGTTCGTACTTGTCCTGGATAATGAGGCAATACAGGAAAAGAGGACCCACTTTGATGAAACAAAGAGGTGGGATGTGATTAATTCCTGGGCACATCTTCTGGCTGTATCACACTTGACTGATTCATCAGACTGGAGCCACTAAAGTAACAATGTTTTTAATCAGAGCCATAATCCCAGATCAGCATTTAAGCAGGATTTGTCTCTAAACCAAGTGATTTTTGTCACTTTGCAGCATGTTGAGGCGGCTCATAGTCAAGGTAAAATAATTTATGCTGAACAATGATCCTCCTCTCTCTGCCTGCCTGTGTTCTCTTTTTCTTATCTTAGCTTTACTTGTGTGTTTCTTCACAGATATCACACCAATTTGCTGAGCTGACAAACGCTAGATTTAAGGGCTAGCTAAGAAGGATTAAATATGTGAGAGCTACAATATACCTAAAGGTCATTCCACATTTTAAGTTAAGAATTATTTTTCATTTTTCAATCATTGGTGCACTTTACTCAAACCAACCACATCCTGCACTGATAATGCGTTTACCTGGTCTGTCCAGGGACACATTAATTCAGGAAAGTATTTTGGCTAAAACGGCATGGTTAGATGTGTTCTGTATCACCATGTCACGTTGTTTGTGTGAGGAGATCACAGTGCATCTTGGGGGTCATTAACACTTGTGATCAAATTGTTTGAGACATCATTTTTTAAAAACTGAGTGCAAAGGCCCAGGAAGCCACAGTTCTTACTTCCTCAGAATGATGAAAACTGGATACCATTAACTACGACCACACTTTACCAGGTTGCTGTCACTGTTACAATGGTGAACATCCCTTAACCTGATAAAGTTGTTATTCTAGCCTCAGGCCTCAGCATTCCCTAATCACCAATGTTTAAACCTTTTATTTGCCTTAACCATACAGTTGATTGATTGCTGATTATCATGGATATGACCATCCCTCGTGGATAAAGTCATCTTGCTTACAGTGCTGATTAATTTGTGTGTGCATACTTGGCTTAGAGTCTATAATTATTTACTTGGAATGACACACTGAAAATACGTTATGTATCTTTTTAGAGATTATGTGTTTGTGTGAGAGCAGTAGATTTGAGAATACACCCCTGTACCTCTGATGAGTCATCCAAGCAGATCTGCAGTCATACTTTCAGCCCAAAGTTGCACAAGGAAAAGTGAGAGAGGACAGCAGTAGTAGAGCAAGCCCTGCTGATAAAACGATACGGAGAAACAGAAAAATAAGAACATTATTTTCTGATTGTTTCACTGCAGTTCTGCTCTGAAAAACAAACTAACGGGCCCATACCTCCACACAAACATACAGGAAGGAGTTGGATTTGGTTTAAATGCAGTTTTATTTCATCCTGCCCACTGTGTGTGTCTCTCTGCACATCCTCCGTCACACCTGCAGCTCTTACACTGCAACAAAACTGCAAACAGTTCCTATTCACAGGTCAGCAAATATCTATATTTTTCAAAGTCTTTTAGGCATCTCCTAAAGATGTACAAGTTATATTTGAATCTGTTTGAGACAGAGAGCAGAGAGGGACGGGATGTCACCTGATCACTGTCTTCAGTCCCATCTGTGGACTGTCTGAGCTCCACACCACTACACAATGACTGACAGAAATGTTCCAAACACGGCATCGTAATGAGAAATCACCCGCACTGTGAGCACATTAGATATAAAAAAAACACGACCATTACTTAACTTGTGGTACCTAGTGGTTATTGTTTGTTGCTGTGGCATCAAAAGGGTAACAATATTGGTCGATTCTCAAATGTTGAATTCAAATGAATCCGGTTATCATGACAAAAATGATATACAATAACTTTGAGTTATTGCAAGAGTTGCATTCAACACCAACAGCACATTAGAGTTGTTGTTGCAATTATTACTGGTATTAAAGTTTATCAGACAGTGACGATGTTGCAGACTGTATGATTTTGGGTCTTACTAAATGTCTCACCCAGGCCCAGTTACAGACCCAGTTATGATGTGCTTCACTCAGACAAGATTTTATACCAATCAGAAACAGGGCACTCTGTCTTTCGTTTCTGCACTCTGATTCGCAGCCTTTTTTCATCGGCTTAATGACCTCATTTTTCTCACTAATACCCGAGCATGGACGAGAGATTGTGACTGTTCTCCCAAGCAGTGCCCTCTGTGTTCAACCTGCATATCTCAATTATGAGGCTTGCTCTCTGTGGAAAACACAACCTGTTTATTGTCTTCCCTCATTATTTGAAACTAATGTTAATATTATACGGAGACTTTTTGTTCAGTTTACACATTACAATTTCTGAGGGAATCTAAACTTAATTTATTTCACATTGTGGATTAGTCAAATAGATGTCGGTGCTTTACATATTTTTCTTTCATGTTAAAAGTACCTTGAATACATTTTCTTTTTTAAAAGCATCCTTTTCATGAATTGGTCCAAGAGTTTACTCTCTTTTGTTACTTCCCAGCTTGCTAGTTTTTAGTAACTGAATTGAGGACTCGAAGTGTCATAACATTAAAACCTATGAAACCACAAAATAGCCAAGGAATATTCAGAGAGAATACGTTTCAAAAAGAAGACAGTAACTCTCCATATTAACACATATTACAACTGTTGTGTCTCTCTCTGTCACCTTGATTTCAGTACTTGTGATGACTACAGTCTTACTCAATGTGCGGTCTGATAGTTTTCATAAAAGATCGGAGTGACAGGTAACCAGTGTTCTCTGATCGGGACTGAAACCTGACAACTCAATAAGCTTCAGAGGGAAGATGCTCCCTCTTCTTCCTCCTCTTCCTCTTATTCCTACCACAACTGTATCCCATTTTTGCAAGTGACATGACAGCTCAACCCTACAGACTATTTCAGATTACAAGCTGCTGTCAACAAGTACACAGGGAGCCAGTGTTCAGGTTGTGTGAGGGAAATAGGACTCTGTGTCCAACAGAGGTGTTTTAAAGGCGGCCTCTGGTGCCATCATTACCTCACTCAGATGCTGTAAAGGGGCTGTTCACTTCTGGAGAAGAAGAGGGATCTTTGGATCAAGATACAAAAAAGTTTAACTCAAACACGCTGCATCAGGTGCTGCAAAATAATACATTTGTACTTGCACATTATTTACAGCCCTTTTTCTTAAACTTAAGTACAGAATAGAACATATTCATACATCGGTATTCAGTATTGTGTTATTAAATGAGCATTTAAATGGCCAATGGTGTTTTTTTGCATTTAACTGGTCAGAGGGTGTGTGATGTGTCTCCTCACATGAAGCAGCTCGGGTGTTTTTCCCCTCTTCTTTGCTCATTGATGTTAAATTTCCATATTTGACCACAGAGCAGTTTTAAGTAACATGACTCATCCATGCAAGTGATTAATTCTCTATCTCATGAAAATTCATGTTTCTTTCTTCAGATCTGCACAGACACACAACAAACAAATAAAGGGTTTTATTTAGTATTAGATAATAAATAAAATGCCAAAGGGAGTAAATATTGGCCCGAAAAGGCGTATTAACAAGGTTGCTTTTTTAAAAGTCCACATTTTTTAAATATTTTATATTTGGATATGCTGCTGCTTAAAAGATTGGAAGCTAATCTTAGTAGGTCTGCTCATTTCTCTGGCACTGACTGATGGAATAGAAACAGAACACACCTTTACAACAGAAAGAAACAAAGAAAAGAGAACAAGTGTGAACATTGATTTACACTTCATTGCTTTGTTGATATTTGTACAGACAACAGCTCCCCTGGTATTTATTGAAAAGAGAAGAATTTAAAACAGACTTTTGTTTTCTTCATCTACTATAAATTAATTTCTTTCATTCCCCCATAGAAAGAATAGCAAAAGTATACCACAAGTCACATTTAATTTGCTTTTTGAATATCAACTCAAAACAAAGATGAGGCTTGTTCCTCAACAGTGCTTACGCAGGCTTTATTTTTTCTAACAGTTTTTCTTTTCCCTTTTTTCTTTCACCCTTTTTTTAACCCCCCCAAAAAGACACAGAGACATAAATGTTCAAAAAGATAGGTACTTTGCTTGTTTAATGTAACAAAAGATGCCGACCCTGAAATTTATTTTGCCATCTGTAAATAATTGCATTAGCATCTGAAAAACTTACAACCGTCGACCTAATCCAGAGGAGCTCATTCAGGGCAGTTTGAAAAGCGGCTCAAAACAGACAGAAACAATTCAAGTGAAGGTCTGTTTATCCACCTGCTGCAGTGTAGCTCATGGCTATTTTTCACTTTCTTTAAGAGTCTTCTGTGTCTAATGTTCTCAGCATGTCTCTTCAGTGTATATCTTACCCCAAACAGAGCGCTGTGTGGACTCCCCCCTGTGCTCACAGGAGCACAGAGCTGCACTGACCTCTTTATCTTGTGGGATTAACTGGTCTTTTTGTATGTATTTAGAGAATAAGTACTTTTAGACTTTCTTACGGTGCCATGAAGTGGAGTATAATGTGTATTTTTTCTGCTTTTTACCTGTAAAAGCTCTGCAATAACAACTAATAGTGAGAGGCCTGTAAGCATACTGATAATTGTAAACCTTAAAGAAGTCACGAGGGGGTTTGATCTTACTGCGCTGTAATGAAGACTTTGCAGTTCCTCATTTAATACTGCTATTTTTAGGAGTTTCAGTGAAAGGTGATAGGCACTCTGCGGCCAGATGGCATATTCATTTCACTGTCCAGAGTTCATCTGAGTGGAGCTGATGAATCTGCTTGTTGTGCACTCATGATGTTGTAGCCCTGCATCTCTAACTAGGCCCATTTGCAGCAAATACTATACTATATATATATATATATATATATATATATATATATATATATATATATATATATATATATATATACTATTTGCTGTACCCAAATTTCACTTACAGGCAAAGCCTGATGATCTGGTGATATCGTACATTGAAAAACTTTTTATGACCTCTTTCACTGGAATAGGACATGGATGGGTCAGAAAGTCGAACTAGACTAAATACAGCTAGCTTGAAGGTTTGAACTTAAGTACAAACAAACTCAAATTAGAGATCAGACCGCTCTGGGTTTTGGCCAGATTTCTGACTGTTTTGTATTTGTGGTCGCAATTGACCAAAGACTATTTGTTCTCTTGGCAATTTCTTTCATTACCTTACCCTGAGGACGCAAAAGAAAAGATTCGTTTGTGAGTTGGATTCATTTAACTTCCTCTCTGTCTCTGACACTTTTATTAACTGTGTTCACATGCATCACAGGCTTTCAAATGTCCTCCTTAGCTCATGAGACATACGTAGGGCCTGTGTGAGTCCAGTTTTAGATACTATTTAAGATGTTTTGCCCACATAGTTTAAGTTATATAAATTAAGTTTAGCAGGTGCTTTGTAAATGAAGTCGACCAGATGTTATATAAAGGAAATCTAGCAAATGTTATATTAGTGTTAAAGACACATCTGCTGACATTTAATTGTTTTTATTGCACATGTGGGTAACCAAATTTAATTAAACTCTGAATGCATGTGGAGTAATTACCTCTCAGGAGGATCTCCAGCCCTCTCATTTTAACCCATAAGGAGTTATTGCTCAAAAGAAATACATTCAGGAGGCAGTAGGATGCAAGTAATGTGTAGGTGTTAGGTTATGGTCAAACAAAAAGGATACATGAGGTTGAGAGGACAAATGAAAAACAGTTTTTAACTGAGGTTTGTAACTTCATGTCCTGAAATAAATGTCCAGGTTGCAAAGTAAAGATGGGAAGGGGTCCACCACTCTGTGAGAGACTGTGTGAACAAATAGGTAAACAATTTCAGAATAATGACCCTCACTGAAAAATTGCCAAGAATCAGGGTATTGCATCGTCTACATTTCATGATATCATTAACAGGTTCAGAGAATCTGAAGAAATCTCTGTTCATAAGGAATAATGCTGAAAAACAGTACTGGATGATCTTCAGGTCCTTAAAATAAGACATGACTCTGTAGTGGAAATCACTGCATGGGTTAAAATAACTTCCAAAAACCGTTGTCTGTAAAAACAGTTAGTCGCTGCATCCACAAATGCAGATCAAAAAACTGTACCATACAAAAAGGGAACCCTATGTAGACATGATGACCTGATATTGAAACATTGCCAAATTCTCTGGTCAAAGCTTATTTAAGATGGTCTGAGGTGAAAAACTGTCCTGTGATCTGATGAATCAATATTTAACATTCTTTTTGGAAACCATGGACACTGTGTTGTCCCCTATAAAGAGGAGAGGAACCACCCGGCTTGTTATTAGGGATGGGAATTTACCGTAATCCTTGTACTTGATTTCTCGAATTTCCTAATGAACGATTACTCGAGTACTCGCAATTATTATTATTTTTTAACCTTAAACAAAAATAAATAAATAAAAGTCCGTCTGACACGGACCTACCGGACCAGAATTGTAGTAAGTTCTGCTGCCTTTTCTTCAGACATCTTTTCCACCTGATAGTTGTTGTTCTCCGTGATGATAGCTTGTACTCCGGCTCAACTAATGCGATCAGCTCTTTGAAGCTTTCTCCTTCCACAAAACTTAATGGGAGCATATCTCCAGTTACCATTTTGGTTATTATCAGGCTAATCTTCTCCGCTCTGGTTTCATCACAACGACGTGTGCTAACAGGGCGAGCAAAAGACGAGACTGCCTGTTATCGGTCTCCACTGTTTTCTCCTTTTGCTTTAAGTGTATGTGGTCAAGCACCAAACTAGTATTTCTATGGTATGTAAGTTTAACCCCACATATCTTGCACTGCACATTAACTTTATTGTTTTTTCCGAAGTACTTCCAGACATCACTTTTTATAACTGACATGTCTCAGGTGTCGCAGACGGTTCTGTGTTTGTTGTGCTTTCGCTTTCGGTTGAATAACGTGTCCCTAAAGAGTTGCCGTAGCTGCAGTAAAACAGTTGTTTTTGCTGAAATCTGGCTCGGTGCTGAAGCCGTGGCCGGAGAAGTCATACGCTTATATCCCGTTGATTATTTTCCTACCCAGTATATTCAGTTAGGCAAAAACAAAAAGCATATGGTCACACATGTAACGCTGTATGAGTTCAAGTTATGTTGCCAGGTGGCCGGGTAACAAAATGCTATTCGAATAATGGGATCAATGGCGAGTACTCTAGTAATCATACCCATCCATACTTGTTATCAGTGCACAGTTCAAAAGCCAGTATCCATGATATGTGGATGCATAAGTGCCCATGGCATGGCTGGCTTACTCGTCTGGGAGGGCAGCATTAATACTGAACAATTACCAGGATTTGGAGCAACATATGCTGCCATTCAGACAATGTCTTTTTAGGGAAGACCTTGGATATTTCAACAAGACAGTGCCAGACCACATTCTATTGTGATTACAACAGCATGGCTTCATAGTAGAAGAGTCCGGGTGCTTGGCTGGCCTGCCTCCAGTACCGACTTGTCACCCATTAAAAGTATTTGGTGCATCATGAAACAGAAAATAGGACAAAGGAGACCCCAAGCTGTTGAGCAGTTGAAGTCCTATGTCAGGCAAAAATGGGGCAACATTTCACTTTCAAATCTCCAGAGACTGGCCTCCTTGGTTCCCAAACAATAAGAGTATTGTTGGAAGAGGAGGTGATGCGACACAATGTTAAACATGCCCCTGTCACAACTTTCCTGAAATGTTGTGCTGACATAAAAATTAAAATAAGGATTTATTTTTAATTAAAACATGTTTTAATTCCAACATTTGATATGATGTATACACACACTTTACATTCTACATGTCAACCCACTGAATCATCCTGACTTACAGTAAAGGACAGTAACCCTATAAGAACACAGCTTGGCTGTAAATTAGTCTGTGCATTGAGCATCCACTGCATATTTCCCTTGATTCCAAGCTCTGTGATACGGTTGTCTGGTTCTTTCTCTGCCAAAACAACCCAGTATTTGGCTTCCAGGTTGCATGCATTGCAAAAAGAATTTGAAAAATCCCCACACTGCACTCTTGGCAAAGTAGATATAGTTTTCATGTGTATCAAAACATATTTAGTTTATTTTTTTGCATTGAATGGCTGTTTGCCTGGTTAGCTCTCATTTATTGCTGCTCACATACGCAGGGCCACACATTCAGCCAATTTCCCTTAATTTCAACCACAGACAGAAATATACAGTTATCTCTCTGTCTCTGAGGCTGCTGCTGTGGCAGGCAGATGATATTGAGTTCTCCCAATCACTCTTCACATATCAGGCTGGGTCACGGACTGCTGGAGACCTCTGTCTCTTACTGTCTTGACCAGAGCCAATGGAGGCGAACATGACTGCTGACACAGTCCTCTGGGAGGTGCTACCAAGACGCAAAGAAGTCTGCAGCTGACATGTCCAAGTACTAGTCCTCTCCAAGAAGAGTTACTCGGCTGCTCAGTTCCATTTACAAAGTGTATTTGCAGTTTTGTAGAATGCAGACTCTTACACATTCCTATCAAGAGAAAATAAGGATTAAAAAGGAGGGGCAGATGAACTTTTAGGGTGAGGCTGCAACCAGCACTGGTGGGATATTAGGCCAGGTTTCCACCCTGCATTTCCTCTAAAGCTTGCTGACCACGCCAATGCAGTCATGCTTCTCTTTTTGTCTAGAAGTTGTGTGCAACAAACTAGACGCCTGCCGAGCTGGGATTTCAGTTGAAGTGAAGTCTGTTCCCTTTCAGCCATTTATCTTGGAAATTGGAATTGCATACCTACTAAGCGCTTGTTTGTGTGTTTTTATCATGTTTGTGTGTTGTGGCGCTGGAGGTCAGTGTTAACTGTTGGCATCTAGAAGAGTTTACTTTGTTTGGATTTTCAATTTTGAGTGAATAAATGATCAGCCTTGAACAGCCAGTAATGGCTAGCGGTTTTCACAATGATAGTGCCTTAATGCAGACAATGACAAATGCCCGCATCACTTCAAAACTGATGCATCTCTTTGACAATGAGGGAGGTGCTTTAAAAGGCAATCCTTTTCCTTAAGTAATTCTGCATGGTAGTGCTGCTCTCAGCATCATGTTTATAGGTATATTTTTCAAATTTGTCACCAACTTTTATCAGCAGAGAGACATTTTGTAAGGGCTTTGCCACACATATTTATGACAGTCATTTTTCTGACTGTCAGTGAACTGTTGGTTGAAATACATTTATAATAAACTCACCGTTACATTTATTTTTCCCGGCTCAGGAAATGTTCACCTTCCACAATGCACTGTATATATTAATCACAAGGGATGCTCTGAAAGAACTGATTTCCCTGAGTTGAAATGGAGATTTAATTACCAACTGGCTGACTCGTGTAGAGCTAAGAGGACATTCAGAAAACAGTCAAAATTGTGCAGAATGTATCAAACATTGCTAAACATGGGATCACAGATTCTGCGGGTAAACATTGTCATATTAGTTTTCTGAGTGTGGCTTAAGTTAGCAGAGCTGGCCTCACCAGCCTTCAGGTTACGACCACTTGCTGGTGCTGGTTATCCATTGCTCTTGTCAAGTTAACCAGGCACAGTGTACAGAAAACTCTATCTCCATTTTTCAAATAAAAATTCATTCAAACTGTGATTCGTTACCAGATGCCACCTGTCATCTGTGCTTGTTTACGTCCAGAAAGAAGAGATTTTTTAGCATTGTGGCAGAATCCACTAACCAGAGAGCTACAGCCCCTGCTAGTGGCAGGTGGCTGCTTATTGAAATTTCAGGCCAACAATAATAAAAATAGTAACTTGTTTAACTGATCAGTCATTCTGGTGCTGACTAGCAAGGTTGACGATGTTTAATTGTTTAGTAGTCTAAACAGACACATACCTACTTATCACCTTATGATTTCACATTTCGAAGTGCTTACCATTTGATTATCTATAATGAAAAAAAAAATTATCTCCTTTTCCTAGCTGTCTTTTCAGTATGCAGCCAGCGCACTGAATACACAGCTTCTTGGAATATGGCACCACACTGTTCGACATGTTGGTGCACCACTGCACTTTAAGATGGCTGCCAAAAACTCGCGCAGTAGTGTCTTTGTTTCTCTGTGCGATGCTCTGCAATGTTCCAGTCTGATAGATTAGACACAGCCGTCTGCATGGTCCGGCTCCAGCATTCAGCACCATTATGACGGAGGTCCAGAACAAATCCTCTTCACATTTAGGTGTCAGTGCGCTGACATGGAGAAGAGATACCTCTTTACAGTAAGTGAATAATGTTGGAAAGAAAATGTGTGATTGTTCACTACTACTTATCACTACTGGGCAGTTTTGGACCACACTAGGTTGGAGCTTTTGGCAGAGCAGGAGGATGTAAAAAGGTTTTTTTTGTCTCTTCATTTGGGAAAAAAAGAAAATGATCAGTCAAAGGCAATGATTCAAAGCGATGCAGGTGCGATGTGATGGATGGGTTCGTCTTACTCTTACTCCAGATCCTTCACTCCTTCCTTGCTGCCAATCTTTCTGTTTCTTTTCTCTGAGGAAAGCCATTATATCCATCGCCTTCCACATTTCTGGCAAATTCTCTGTATCTGTCCGTGCCTGGCCAAAGGGAAGAAAAAGCCATTCTGTCAGAGCTGAATTCCATTTCCCCGCTTGCACATATCGTTTTTTATGATTTGTTCATTGTAGGGAATTACAATGTGAAATGATTTTACAGTTCACACACAGATACACCAATATATCACTGCAGTGACCGCTGCTCTTAGAAATTTGATACAAATTAAATATGTGCATGCATCTGCCCAGAGATTACTGCTAATCCTGAAGGTGAATTTTCTCTCCTGGACTCATTAAATTAAACAGTAACAGCTCCAACAGCAGAGCACCTGAAATCCTGGTCCATCAGTTTAGAATAGATTAACTGAACTTCCTATTAGGATAATGACTAAACAGTATCAAGCCTGATTACAGCACTGTGAGACACACAGCAGTAAACCTCCTCCTCTCCTGCAGCCTGTTGTTGTGTGAAAAGAGAAACACTAAATCTTCAAAGGTAGAACATTATCAACATACAGTACAAATGTTGATGATGACCTGCACTATACACCCTTCTATCTCACCGTGTCAGGCTGTTAAGTTATTGTTACTAGCTAATATGTTTAGCTATTGTTACGGATCTGCTCTGTGTGTGTTTGTGTGAACCACTGCCTTTTGTAAAGGCCAGCTTTTCTTCAACCCTGCTCTCAGGTTTATTTTATTTTTTAACTTCAAATCAGTTATTTTCTCACAGCAGTACACCTTATCTCATTCAGACCTGTGTTTAAATTGTCTGTTTGACAAGTATGTGCTGTAATGTTGTTTATAACTATGCGACTGGGGTGTAATGACATACTTGCCCCTGCCCTGCCTTTTTCTTTCCCTGTTGAGGGATACTATAATTTTAACTAGAAAAACTGGACTGGGCGATGAAATGTTCAGGTTACGCACATTGGCCCATAACACAGGTTCAAAAGCTACAAAGAGCTGGAGCTTGTGGAGAGGGTTGGCAGGTTTCTGCAGAATCCTGGTTTCCTCCTCTGTTATTACAGGACTGAATTGGTGCAATACCTCACACAGACAAGGGCTGGCTCAAGCAGAACCCAAAGACAAACACAAAGCTGTGAGCAAACAATCCCTGATCATTTGGATGTGGATGTTGTGGTTGACTCAAAGCAATCAAAGTCCAGAACCCTGGATCACCATGAGGCCCCTCCTGTATGAGCCTACGGCAGATGGCCAATGAGAGGTAATGCTGCCTACTACAGAGAGATAGTAAAACACACATAAAGACAGATGTCAGTGTTTGCTCTGTCTGAGAAAATAGCTGATTTTCCATCTAGAACAGGACTGCTGTCTGTGCCCTGACAGAGGATTAGTTTATGTTTAGCCTTGATGCATCTTGATTTTATCTTCCTCTCCTTAATACACTGATTCTGACATTTCTGCAAACCTCAGAGGTTTGAGGGAAGGTCTGTTGAGCTGTGCTGTGCGTGCATGTTTGTGTGCTTATTTGTATCTGCATGTATGATTGGGCCGAAGGAGCAGATGGATAGCTGCTGCTTCAAACTCTAAAAAACAAGCCACCGTCATATTTGATTTATTAATTTTTTGTTTTGGTTTGTTATGTTTGTCCTGCTCAGTATGGCAAATACCCAAAGTATCCTTTTTCATACACTGAGCAATATTACTGTTAGCCTTTTCACAGCATTCATTTCCAAGAGGTAGACAAAGCAGTTTGATAGAAAGTGATCTTTTATGTGTAGCATTGCAACATCAATAGAAGTTTCAGAAATGTCTTATACAGCCACAAATGCAATATCAAGTAATGCTTTGTATGCCAATAAACGCACTGCTCTTATAATTTACCACCTGCACAAATATACAAATTTTTCTTCTCCAAAAAACTTGTCCCTTACAGCAATAAGATATAGTGTGCTTGCTAATACTGGTTTGGAGTGAAGAACACATTTCAGGTGATAAACAATGCTGTGCTGTCAGAAAGTTTTATGTTATTCAAAGTTGCGCAATGTCAACAATCAAGTTTTTACATCACTACATTTATGTTTCCTTTCACACGCATACCAGAAGGCTATCTGGTATACGCTAGGTCAAGACAAAGTATCTGAATTTGTATCTGAAAGTGAAAAAAAACCTCTTTAATTTGGCACTAGACCTGAAACTATCTAAAAACCAATCAGTGGATGATATAAGAAAAACCTGGAGTTTCCTGATTTTGTCATATCTTCTGGAATTGGATAATTGTTGGGATACAACAATTGTAAATAACTCATCTTTGACTTCGGAAACAAGTGTAATTAATCCAATAATTGATAAATTAGACAAAGTATTGATAAATAATCCTCAGTCTGCACACAGATGTTGGTAATTTAGACATTAAGCTAAAAGAAGGTCACAAGGATGCAATTTCTCTCATGTCTTGTTAATACAAATAAGTGCATCTGTGTTTAAACACAACACTCTTCAATCCACAGTAAATGGTCTATATGCATGGACGTTGCCTACGGTTCAAAATAAGCTTTCCCATGCCAGACTGACAACAAACACAGAATGGCTTGGCTCTGCTCCAGCATGGTTTTGCACGAGTAAGAGGAACCAATCTGCTGCTCCATGATAATGTGCGGCTTGGGAGGAGGGGACTGAAAATGTGGAGAGCAAATAAGATAGAAAGAAAATGTCAGCCCCCTTTCCCAGAACCTGCACAGTACTTGTGCCAATATATCTGTGTATGTATTTCCTATCCAGCATTGATCATTCTCTAGGCTGGATTATTCCTTAGTATGTCGAATGTGATGCTGTCAGTGTGATGACGCTGATGAAGAACCTTTTTTTTTTTTTTTTCGTCTTTCCTGAAACTGTGACAGATGGAGCGCCTCTAGAAAAAGATTTTTCCTGTTTTTGTTTCTGTTTTAGTTAGATTGGTGGGGAAACTAATGAGGGGGTATTATTAGGCAGGTGTAATGCTAAAACAGAAGAGTCAGTGCTGTGAGATAATGAGGAGTTGTCTGAATAGAGGAGAAGGTGATGTATGGCTGGAGAGAAATACAGTGAAGCTTACAAAGTAGAGGAGGAGAAACACTCATTAAAACATATAGTGTGATATAGAAAACAACTCCTCACCTTGAAAACGGTCTGAATTTTCCCTCCCAGAGTCTCCAGGGCTCTCAGGAGGAACTGAGCACTGAGGCCTTTCTCTGAGTAAACCATTTCACTTTTCTCTTGTCAGAAGTCGACAGGTGGAGCTGGACAAAAACACCTGACAGCCTGTCTCCTCCTCCACCCAGCTTCACTCTCTCATTCTGTCACTTTGTTTGCTGCTTTGCCTTGGGATGTTCTCCTTCTATTGTTTTTTCTTTTCTTTTTCTTTTTTCTTTTTTTTTTTTTTACCTTTGTCTCTCAGCTCTTCCAAACTGTCAGATAGCTTTCAGCATAGATTTGTCAAGTCAGTGACACTCACTGAACATCTCTGCTGGTGAGAAGTTGTTTATTACAGATCCGAGTTTGTGCTGCATTAATAACATTTGGAGCTGTAATGATAAAAAGATACATACATCTAATAGAATCAAAAGGGCAAGTTCTGATGGTGGATTAATTATTTTTGCGATTTTCAATCATATTTGTCACACTTTGATGGTCAACATCTTAAATGTTATGAGTTTATTTCTTTATCATGAATTTAAATCAAAGCCTAGGTTTTAAAAAGTTGGTTGGATGAAAGATGCAGTTTTATGGTGCCTTTTTATGCTATTGAGCCTTTTGGGCTTTAATGCAATTTAACATCTTTTTGGCATTTTATAGACTTAGCAATTGATTGACAAATTGTCAAAACAGTTCTTAGATTCAAGGCCCTGTCTGTAATTGTAAAAGTCTCTATAAAGCTAATTAATCCCCCTGAAGCAAGGAGACTGAATTTTCCTGAAATCAAATCCATCAGATATTCAAAGATGGGAACTGAACTGAATCGACCACATTTTTGTCCTTCAGGACTGTCGACACAGCACAGTTATGTTGTATGATGGGAGCTTGATGAATTGAATGGTGGGTCAGGAAGGATAATAGAATTGAGGGATGAATGGATCAGTCAGGAGGACACAGGAGGGGCCTGGTGACCAGGTCTTTTCTATTAACTCAGGGTTCAAGCTGAGGCGAGCAGGGGAATCAGGCTCCGCTCTGTGCTCTCCCTGCCTGCTTGTTAGACCAAACTGGTCTAAACTGCAGAGAGGGAGAGGAGAGTGTTGCTCAAAGGTTCAGAGATGATTGACCCTGAGTTTTCATCAACCTGGGCTCTCCTGATATAATTTCTTACTCCCCTACAGAGTAAAATATAAGAGATATGGCAAAAAGGTATATGGTGCTGTTTAATTGACTCTACCCCTGCACACACATAGTCACCATTTATTTATTCTTTAATTAGATTGGTCATTTCTCTCAGCCCCATAAAATAATGTATTTCCATATACTTCATTTGAGGTATCTGTGCTCTGAATTCTATTTTCCTGCTTGGCTGAACAAAAGTCTCCTTTAAAATAAAGATATACAGTCTCAGGAGGAAAGATCTGAATCTTTATGAAACTCTCTCAAGAAAGTAAATTGTTTTTAGCATATACGAGCAGAAGTAATGGACTCTCTACAAAGACTCCTGAGGCCTTTAAGCAAGATTTCTTTTTGTCCTTTGTACCCATTACATACAGGATGAAATCAGCACCCACTTACTGCTCAGTGTAAGACACACTGAATTAGTTACTCTCACTCCAAGTCCTTCAAAAACTGTTGGATTATTTGATTTTAATTCAAGTTCTGAAATGTTGTGTTAAAACAAAAGATCAAAGGTTCATTAACTTATAAACTGTATAGGATTTAAAGATCAGGGCATGTAGAGTTTATTTTTATTCTAGCATAAATATTAAAGTTTTAGTTTCTCGAATTGATTTTGAACTTTAAGTTTGATGGAAGAGACATACCATTTCATGTTCTACAGTAATCCCTGATGTTGTCTTTGTGCCTTGCAGGTCTCGGGTGTGTCTCCTGTTGACAACCAGAGCCCAGGACTGCTGCTGGCTCCAGGGGTAAGGTGGGGACAGACGCCCATTAACCAGCTCACACCTTGGGATACAGATGAGCCACCTGTCAAGCAGCATCGAGACGGCGAGCCCAGCGGTAATGATCTTACACACAGAGCATTTACATGTTCACACATTCACACCCCCAACATTTCTGACTTGCTCGACTAGCAATGCTGATACGACATCTTTGATGACTTGGCCCGCATTTAATACATGTTTTCTTCCACACCATGAATAATTAAAATGCATAAATAACATCTCTATAAAACTGAGCAAAAATATGCTAAATAATAAAAAATCTGAGTGTGGTATCAAAAAGTTTTGAAAAGAAAAGTACAAATTCAAATCCACCATCAGAAGTCTTCCTAACTCTTTACTTTGCTCCGATTTTGTTGTCCTTGTTAATGTTATCTCGTCACTACCTGAAACTAATTAAGTCTGAATTGAATTGGTGCAGCAAAACCCTGAGAGTCCTCCGAATGATCTCCACCAGGTCTAATTTAGATGTTGACCTTATTCCATTTATGCTTCTTTAAAAACAGAAAAGGGTTTCTAAAGCACACAAGGAGGAGTTAATCCAGTGCTGTGGTTTTTTACTCTCGTTGTAATGAACTCAACCAGAATGGCTCTGCCCTGCAGCAGTTAATTTTCTTCTAATGCTCCCTAGCCTCTGCCTCCTGCTCAACACAAACGTGCATCTAATACTGGCACACAAATCGTTTGGTGGAAACTGCAGTTCAACTGATCAGATTGTAGACACCTGCTACTCTTTGAAGGAAGCATTATGTTCAAAGCAATGTTTCAGCTCCTGCAGATGCATTACCAGCCCCGCTTCTCATTTTAACTTGCATGTCTTATTTGAAGATAGGTTTGTGGATTAATTATAACACAATGTGGTCACCTATGAATATCTCTGTTTCAAAGTCTCATTACTATCGCAGAATGCAGATGTGATGGGAGAGCGTGAAGTGCAGGGTTCATTTCGTCTCTTTGCCCCCATGCTGTGTGGTCACAGTCTCCTGCTGTGCATTAAGGGTCCAGCAAAATTATCCATGAAGCTCCAGATTTTAGATGTGGGAAGTGAACATAGCCTCACTTCCTGCCCCCTCCTCCTTCCTTCCCAAAGTGTGAGGGGAGTGAGATGTCAACGACTACGAATGCTGTCATATATGACACTCCAGTGTCCCAGCAGTGTTGCATGTTTTGTGTGTGTGTGTGTGTGTGTGTGTGTGTGTGTGTGTGTGTGTGTGTGTGTGTGTGTGTGTGTGTGTGTGTGTGTGTGTGTGTGTGTGTGTGTATATGTTATTCCAAACTGTGATTGGCGTTTGCAGTGCAGCCAACTCCTCTCCACACTTCACTGAAGTGTGTCTCCAGAAAGTTCTCTGCCAGCTGTGCCAAAATTAATCGACACTTTCTTTCAACACAAACTGCAATGTTGTGTTTGGAAAATAATCTGTCTGAAGAAATACTTTAGAGAGTCTTTGGACAAAAAGTTATTTAATTGATATCATGCTGTAGATTCATGTCAACTATTTAATGAATAAATACATGGATCCTGGATTATCATCAGGGCTAGTATCATGAATAATTTGTAAATAATGTTTTTTTTTAATTATTTATCTCCATTTCTGTTTTTTCATGCCATAATTTAGCCTTTGGCCCCTTTGCAAATGGGCAAGCTACATTTAAGATCTTGCCAGGGGGAGATAGAGATGAGGGAGTAGGAGTGGATGAGTAGAGGAGGAAGACTGTACCCATGCCCAACATGGTTTTATCTATCAATCTCAATCTTAGCATTTAACAAATCAGAGAGAAATTATTCGGTTTTAATTAGAGATGTTTTTTTCAGGGCCGATATCAATACCAATTATTACTAGTCAAGGAGGCCGATAACCGATATTTGGAGCCGATATTTATTTGCAGTAAAAAGGAAAATATTGGCATCAAAATTTTGAATAATACAAACTCCAACACTTAACTTCGTTTAAATGCCTTTACGCATATGTTAATTAAACAGCTTTTCAGATTTGCAACATGTTAAAGGTTGTTTTTTTTATCTTAGACAATAGACATCTTTGTTTTAAAATTCTAACACAAAGTGCAGGGAGCTCCCAGGCTCAGCAGCATTTCTTATAAAGTTCAATGAAAACTTAAACAAATAAATAGCTCCCTAAAGTTTTCTACAGTAAATAAAGTTTTCCAAAATTTCAATATAACTGAAATCTTAATCTTTCACTCATCTTTGTTTCAAAGGGATATTTCAGTTATTTTGAAGTGGGGTTGTACAAACCAGAAATATATATGCAGACAAGAGAAAAAAAAAAGAAAAAAAGAAGTGGGGTTGTATGAGTTTTAAATCACTAGTAATTTTAGGGGCCACAACGGATGCTGCTCAGCTCGTCTCTTGTAATGAGAAACTGCAGGGAGAAATGGAACACAAGCTAGACTACGGTTTCTGCAGACGTTGTAATTTCTGCCACATGATTTAGTGAATTTTGAGCCAAAATAAACCAGTTTTAAATTGATCTCTTATCAGCCGTCAGATTTTCAAAAAAGGCTGATGCCGATATGCTTCAAAATGACGAATATCGGCACCGATAATCGGTCTATCCCTAGTTTTAGTGTTGGGCTTTTATGTCTTTATTCAGAGGATAGGATAGCGCATAGAGCAGGAAACTGGGAGAGAGAGAGTGGGGCAAAGAACCAAAGGTTGGAATAAAACCTTGGCCGCCCTCTTGGAAGACTACAGCTTCTACTCATGGGACCAGCGTTCCAGCCACCAGGCCAAACCAGCATCCCTAATTATTCTGTTTTTTTCTGAAGTGTAAAGGCAACCACAAACTTTTACTAAAGTAGAGCAGAAAACTTACAGTCGTGGTATGAAGAGGAATGTTTTCATGCTGTTTTCCATCTCTTTTTAATGAGTGACTATTGGCTCTTTACACATCAGTCTGTAGTACAGAAAAATATTTACCTCAACTTTTACATCTGGCGTTTTAGAGGCTTTATGCACAGTTGATAAATCTTTGTCTTTTCCCTCTTCTCTTTTTCTCTCCATAGGTCCAAACTGGGCTCCACCAGTAGCCGCTGTTGGCCAGTCCAGCCTCCTGCCCCACACCTACGCCCTCCCCCAGCCGCCCTCCTTTAACCACAGTGTAACCACACAGTCGCCCATGAGAGGAGTGAACCCATCCATCCAGACGTCAGTTCCCCCACAGCACCCTCTCATGACAGCCCACTTTCAGCTGACAACACAGTCAACCCAGCAGCCTCCCTCTATGGTTCTGAGCATGCCCAATCAGTCTCTTTATCCCTCTGCTCAGCCCATTGTCACACCGTCCGCCCTCGCTGCTCAAGCCAACCAGGTGGTTCACCCAAACCCTCACAGTGTGATCGGCAATGGCCACATAACCTCTCACCCTGGCCTCATCCAGACCCCCACCCTACCTCTGACCAATGGACAGGCAGCAGCTCAGATTCCGCCTTCAGCTGCAGAAAACTTTGACTGTCCTAATGGCCTTCAAATGCTGCGGACAGTCGGGTCGGGGAAGTATGAGTTTAGCGACCCGGGACACCCTAAAGGTAAGCAAAGATGGTCTCAGCTGATGCATTGTACACAGTAGGAATTTTTAGTTTTTTTTAAATTCACAGTATTCCAGATGAAACCTGTTACATCTCTCTTTGAAAAGCTGAATCAAAGTAGATCTGTTCAGACGAGAACCTGAGCTCAGAAGAGAATCCAACCAGGGAGCTGTTAGGAGTTAAATCAATGTACTCCAAGCTCTCTTTTTTATTGTGACCTCCCCTATGTGTGAGGCTGTGCTGGAATGAAACATATAGCCCCCCTCCCCTGCCCTCTCTTTTCTGTGTGCCAGAGCAGTTTTGGATGCCAGCAGTCATAAACAAGACAGCAAACACTTGAGGACGAGACTTTTACAATACAACCAGAGCCAATTTCACTTCAGAGCTGCAAGGTGTCAGAGAACAGAGGTCCAACCAGAACCTTTGATATTGCTACTGTGCGGTGGATTCTTTAGAAAGAAGGATATATTGTTTTGATCTTTGCCTTTTCTATAACACCAGCTTCGGAACTGTTTGGGTCTGACATTGGTCCTTGTTGACTTGCTCCGTGTTTGTGAAGTTGTTTCAGAGCCTGAGTCTTGGAGCTGTAAATTGGTGTTTGGTTTAACCTTGGGAGTTTATGATGCAGGGCACCAGAGACAGATGCTTGCAATACCCCAACCAACACATTCAATGAAGCTTTTAATTTAGGTTTAAATTGTTTTCTTTTCCCTGACTCATTTTGATCAATAAAATGTGTCCAAATGAACTTGCAGATTGCAGAAAAGCAATTATTGAGGGAGCTGCCTGGGATGCATTGAAATGAGACTGTAGGTAGAGTTGGAAATGGATAATTAGACAAGCTACTCTGCTTGGTCCAGTGTTAAGAAATGATAGCTTCTTGGCCTCAAGGTTGAATAAACTGTCTCCATTCATTAACAATATACATGTCAAAATGCATTAACCTAATAGGCCTTAGGAATGAGGGTTAACCTGTCGAGGTTACTCTGGAAAAAAACTATGTTGAACAAATTGAAGTCTTTTGTGAACACACTCTTGAAGATGTAGGACAACAAAGCACAGTTAATAAATATATACCCTAATGATAGATTTGATAGATAAATTACAACATTTTATATAAAAGGTTATATATTTGGATACTTTCAATAGACCCACCACCATCACCCCTGTCAGAGCTATAGCATCATTCTGGGTGTTTTTCATTGTTATTAGCCAAATAAGTAGTAGGACATGGGAGGAGATAACTTCTTAGTTGTTCAGCGCCTGTAGACTGTTGAGCATTTATGGCTTGGCGAGTACATACAGTCCTCTCCAGTACCACTCCTCCATCCAAGTATGGTAACTTCTGTCCCAATAATCAAACATGGTCATGGCCATCAAACCTGAGTCTCCTAAGGGGCTGTTGCAACCAAATGGGTGAAGTTATGTTGGTGACATACATTAATAATGTAACGTCTATCGTTAAAACACTGGATGGCTCTGGATCTTAGTTGTCTGATACTGCTTGGATACTTTGGTAACCTATGCTTGGTCAATGAAAAAAACCTTTTGGAGTTGAAGTTTTTATTCTTAGTGTGGAGCAACAGTTTTTCCTCAAGTCTATTTCAAAGACTGAAGGAAATAAAACAGGTGGAATCATGTCTAGGCTGTTGTGAAGGTCGAATTTTGAGTAGAGCACTTGAATCTCAAATGCCCTTAACTATTTCAGCTCTTTTTCATTCATGATTTGAATTAAATAGACATTTGTGGGTGCACCTTTAGGATGGTATTACAGGGACAGTTGAAATACAGTCAAGCACCATGCATCAATAATTGGTCATGACTGCCTCTTCAGCAGCCTCTCCACTGACGGGAATACTTATCTGTGCTGCAGCGATCACAACAAAGCTCCCGCACCGAGACCCTGAGCCCCCATCTCTGCACACTGCCGTCTATCTGTGTGTCTTTGCTTTTCTGTCCTTCTGATTATCTCTCTCTCTAAGATTGTTGGTTACAATGGTCTTCTGTAAAACCATGCTGCAAATATATTCACAGCATCCAGAGACAAGCCACAACTGCACAAACACAGAGTTTAATCTGCTCACTCAAGAAATTTGAATCTATGTAAAACTTTCATATTCTGCTACTACTCTCACTCTATACTACTGGTTCATATATGACCTAACACTAATCAACTAATTGACTCAGAGCAAAATCAACCAGAGTTTCTGGGTTTGAAGCCAAAAATGGGAATAAATGAGATTCCCAATTTCTCAGTGTACCACTGACTGACACATGGAAAACTCTGAAAATCTTATTCATTATTATCCTGACAGATTTCCAAATATCTTCCAGCACAGGCAGTAACTTGCAGAATTAATTTTCTGCTGGCCATCTGTTTCTGTGTCACACTGGGGGGGTTTCTAAAGTGACTATACAGCAAACAGTTTGAAACACTTGAGCCCGTGGACACAATGCTAACAGGCACTGATATGCAGAGGAGGTTTAATGTTTTTTTATGCAAAAGGCCTGGATCTTGAAGGAACTGACAGAGCACTTCAGCCTTAATCCAGCTACACAACAGGCCTACGGGAGTGTACAATTGTATGTCTTCTCCCAGCTTCTTGGGTGTAACTTTACAGTATAGATGTTGTGTTAGATGTCCGCCTAAAAGCCTGAAAGCCAAACAGCATGGTGACAGAAATCAGACTCTGTGTTTGATTTGGCTTTGCCTTCAAAAGAAGCAATTTGTCTTCACTCTGCATCAGTGGGCACATCAACAACTGTGTGCTCCTCTCTGTGTGGGTGTGTGTCTGTGTCTGTGTTGGGATCTGTCAGAATTTTCTGTTTACAGTATATAGTGAGGGTTTTTGGATATGGCTGTGAAAATACCATATGCTTGTGTGTGTGAAGGTTCACAGGGAGCAGCTTGAAGGCAGCTTTAACCTCATCACCTCCTGCGACATTTCAGTCACCCTGCTGTGATCTGCCTACCTGCTTCCTCCATACACAGCAGGGCTTTTTCCTTATTGTTGCCTGTCAAAGTGAACAAATCAAACTCCACTCCTTCTATCCAATTGTTAATTTTTCTGTCAGACCTCAAGCTCCTCACTCAGTTTTCTATTGTCTTCTTTTTGCAGAAGAAAACAGAATCTTGGCGCGCTTTCAAACTTTCAAATAATCTCTCCACATCCGTTGTTTAAGCCGCAGCTATCACAGCTGTCAGCACATTTAGTGAAATGTCAGAGACAAGACTGGCACTGTTGACAGTAAAAATGCAAATGAATAGGACATATTAAGACAAGGGAGGAGAGAGAGTGTGAACATGAGAGAGAGGGAGAGAGGTGCCGAGAGTGTGTGTATGTGTGTCTTTTAAGTGAGGCATTAAAATCAATGGCTGTCCTGATGAACATCAGCAGTCACAGCTGAACAGAGGTGGACTGGATCCCAAGCCACCTGAGCATGTGTCACTGCTCCGCTCATGTCAAACATAATTCTAACACTGCATTCCGCCTCATTGACCTTCACTGATCCATTGTCTCTTTATGTACACACCAGTGGAGATATGTACATATAAACACAGGGACACACATGCACTTTAACAGACCATTGTAAGACACACATCTAGCAACACAGCACCTTCTCCTCTCTGCACAGGAAGCTCATCCTCCAGTCAGCTCATATCAGTCTTTAACAGGGAGCACACAGCACTGGAGCTGCTGGTGGATGCATTGAGATGTCTCACTGAGTTAAAATCAGTGTTTTAGTTTGTTAAAGTGAGACCAGCACGGCCCCACATCCAGAGC
The DNA here is from genome assembly GCF_009762535.1 of Notolabrus celidotus. Lineage (NCBI taxonomy): Eukaryota > Metazoa > Chordata > Actinopteri > Labriformes > Labridae > Notolabrus > Notolabrus celidotus. Next base: position 23,258,129 of record NC_048284.1, read on the forward strand.
CAGCTCCCCTTTCATCTGCCTTACCGGCTTAAAGAAAACTCTGGACTCAGTAGGATCTTTGATTATGTGTTCATGTGTGTTTACTTTTGGACTGAGCATCTCGGGTCTATAATTTTTCTGTCTAGCTGTGTTGTAGGGCTTTTCATTTTATAGAAACAATAGCCAAGTGAGGAAATTATTGGTAACAGATTGAATAAGATGGCGGCTGTTTACCAGGTAAAGCTTTGTGCGGGGGTATATATCCACACGAGATATTTCTGCCTTTTTATTGAAACTTATCAAATCTATTAAAAACATAATTTCAAATCAACCTGCTACTTTCTTGGGCCTGTTTCTGCCTGCAGGGTTTGTATTTATGTTGCTGGATTAGATAAGAACATTTCTAAACATTTACAGACGCCGTCTCTCACGTTGCTATAGACCACAGTTTCTACAGTAAAGCTCTCACAATCAACAGCATTATAAGTGATACATACATTTTGAATAAACCAGAAGAATAAACAGCCAGCATGACAAACAGTTCAAACTAGTTATTTCAAAACCTGCCAGTTGGTGATTGCGGCACTGAAGCCATTAATCACAGTGAGCATGTTCATGAAACCCTCCCCTTTCCTTCCTCTCCCTTTGTCTCTCCGTCACTTGATAGAGGAAAGAGGATCTCCACCACATCCTCACTGCAGAAAACATCACATTTATTTTCAACAGCCAAATTATACAGAATCTCCTTTAACAGTCCTAGATATTGTTATTAAAAATATCTATTGTATATTTTATGCAGGCTGGGATCGTGCATGTAGGAAAAGCAGTAGTACATTAATAAGAGTCTCTGTTGTGTTATCGATGGAAGGATCAACAACAGCAGAACTTTAACCACCGATATGATCTAAAACAGGATAAGCTTGGAATAGAAAATGCAGACACTTTGTTGTGGTTCCTTTCTCTTGAACAGTGGGTAATGGAATTCACAAGAGCTGTGGACCTTGCAAATTATTAATGAGGTTGAAAATGATTCCAATCACCATGGACTCACTTAGTGCTAGTAATTCTATGAAATGAAGAAACGCTGGACCACATTGGTAAACTTTTGTTTAACCTGGGCACGTTGGTCCACATGAGGTCTGCATATTAATGACAGTGAGTCAAACATTGTAGAACAGCAGAGTGTGCAGATGTAGCTCAACATCCTCCTGACATTGTCCCTTTAATTATGCTAAGAACGGCTCAGATACCTCTTCAGTGCTCTGACTCTCAGGAGGGAGCAGAAAAAAGAAGGATAGGAGGAGAGCTGAGAGAACGTGAGGTAAGGGTTGGATAGGCAGAAAGGCTTTTTGCCCATCTTCTCTCTCTCTCTCCCTCCTTATCACATTTTAAAGGAGAGGAGCCCCTCCAGGAGCCTCATCCATTATATCCCCTGTACATTTAAAATAGGCACGGTGGATAGCTCATTAAAACTGATCATTCCTTGTCCGCCTCCTCCAAGCAAAACACAGCACCGGCTTCATTAATCATTGGGATTCTTTAAGATAAAGCTCAGTGGCGGCACGGTGGCAGGACTGGGAGCCTGACAGCTTCAGCTCCTACGTGCATAATCACAGTCGGAGAGCAGCCGACGGGCTTCCTGCCACGCTAGAGGAGGCACTGCGTACACGCCTCCCTCCCTCCTCTATACTCTCCATCCTCCATCCTCCCCACCTCCTCTTCGCTCTTCAGTTGTATGTTAGTTTCCTTTTTCTCCACTCCCATGCTGAGCATCCACTCCAACCCCCCTACTGTGCTAACATCCACCTGCTACCAGTGCCCACGTATACCCTCTGCCTTTTCTCCTCCCTTTACTTCCACCGTCTCTTTTTACGTTTTTTTTAATTCTCCGTGTCTTCTTTTTTCGCTGCACTCGCCATCTGTTCCATGCTTTGCTAACTTTCTCTCCCCCCTCCTGGTTTCTCTCCTCCATTGATGCTGGAGTTGTTAGAAAGTTGTCTAATGGCTTGTTTTTGAAGCATGGGAGCTTTGTTTTGCAAAGTGGTGGTGAAAAGTTTAAGAGAGGGATGAAGATGGAACAAAAGCGTCCCATTTCTCCTAGATTGCTCATTTGCCAGTGATAGATGGAGAAAGTTTGGGATGCCTGCATCACAACACCCAGCCAGACTCTTTTCTTTAGCTTTATTACCTTACTAAAAAATGTTCTACTCTTTGTACGAAGTCTGAGCAGCTTGTTGAGACATGAAAGCACTTAATACTTACAGCAAATTCCATACGTCTTCATTCAAATGATCAGCTACACGGGTTTAGCTTCTTGACGCTCAAGGTCATGTGATTCATTTTGAGTGAATGAAAATAATAAAATAATCTGATGTTTTACTCCTTTCACTGAACTTAACTCGAGCTCAATAACTAGAAAGAGCTGTGTATGTTTAAAGCAAAGGAGAGCAGTTATTCATCAGAACCTTTTTTAATTCAGTACACGTCTCTGCTAGTTTCTTTACCATGTGTTCTACAAAAGAATAAGCAAATAGGGAAGTGTGTATTTCATTTATTAGATTGAATAAAAAATTGAAACGAAATGGTTATTAGTCCTGCATTTATAGCGAGAATTATATAAATTATTTTTTGTTTTACAGGTAGATGTTCTTCCTGCATGGCCCTCGGCCTGCCGCACCTCCACCGGTGCCTGTTTTGGTTAGCTGCAGGGTCATCAGATGGGGACCACCGCTCATAGATATTTCGCCCCTTAGCCCAGAACATCTCCTGGTTGCGGGGCAGTGAACAGGGAAGTCTCCCTGACACTCCCTGCAGCTAACCTTCTTCAGAAGCTGCTTGCTTCCCATATTTTGTTCCTTCTTCTCAACCATAGCCAGAAGCTTGCCTTTCCGGCCTCCTCTGAGAGCTCCTTGGTTGCCTTGTGCAGCCTAGTTAAATTAATAGTGTTATTAGCAAAATGTTGTTTAAACAAAAAGACGTCTCACCTCTCCTCAGAAAGGCTACTTCCAACCTATTGTGACACACCCATGACTGTGAGAGGCTTATATTTTCTAGGTCTTCCCCAGTCAGGTCAGAACAGAAGCCTTTTGGAGAAGAGGTGAAACGTCTTCAAGAATTTCTACCAAGTCCAGTTGTCTTTTCGGATCAAGCTTTGAATTACCATGACCTGGATGACTGAGAACCTTCACAGACATCAGGATCAGCTGTTAGCCTGAATACTGGGTATTTGTTAGCCAGTGAGCAGAACTTTCATCCTTGTCAGAATCACTGTAAATGAACATATTAAAAAGACAGGCTGATAAAGAGGCATCCACTGCCCTCAGTTATTTTGGGTCTTTTTTAATTGAACAGCTTGAGGGAGATTCAGGAATTGTGGGAGGAGAGTGGGGATGACATGCACCAGATTCTGGCAGTACCAGGAAACTACCTTACGGACAGTTTGACAAGGACTGTAGCATCTGTACATTTGGTGCCTGCTCCACCAGCTGAGCCAATCTGGCATCCCCACTATCCTAATTCCTGTTGGATCACATTGTTTGTGAAAGGAGGTTCCACCTTAAATGGTTCAGAATCTCAAACACTCTGTGCCAGAGACTATCTGATATGATGGATTAATTTCTGTGAGTAAAATGCAGATCTGGTATTCTCCACATCAGCCATGAAATATGTGCTAATGCATTATCAATGAGGCCAAGTGTAAACTCAGCAGATGGTAGCAGGAAGCAGTCAATAGAGGATGTTTCTCTCTAATGAAAAGTGTAATTGAAACAGAGAGAGAAGTCAGTATCTAAAACAGCAGCAGATGTGCTGCAACATCTCAGCAGACACATCCAGAAGAAGTTTAGTGGTATTATCCCACTAATGTTCATGGTGTGTGTGCTTATCTGACTGAATAGTCTCACTTTGTCTTTTAAACTTTTAAGTGCATGCAGAGAATCTGATAAATACTAATGACAGGATATTAAATACTAATGATGGGACATTAGCAAGAACTTTCTCTCTCTCAAACTCATTATTCCTCAGAGTTGTAGAAGAGCAACATTTTGAGATGAAGCGTCAACCTCTTGTGTAGAAAATGAGGCAAATGCGGAAGTGAAAAAACTGCAGTTCCTTGAGTGTCCACTTGAGGCTGGCTCTAAAAGACAAGAAGGCCCTGCTAACACTAATGTTAAAATAAAGTCTAACCTTAAGAGGTTTAATTCTTCTGTGACTGAGACAAATCGTAATGAATTGTATTGTAAGCAGGAGATCTTTGTTGTGCATTCTTTAAGCTTCATCAACTTACCATCTGTCTAAGCAGAACACTGAATATTGTAGAAAGTGTTATTTTTCACTGGATACTGTCTCTGAAGTATTTTCATCATAATTCTACCACAGCAGGCATTGAACCTTGCTTTAATGTAGAAATGTCATCTCATTTAGTGCAGCTTGCTTGAGTGTTCTCACAGATAAGTTAAACACCCAAACAACAAACAGAAGCTTTCGAGAGGGAAAATTGGGAAATCTTTAACCAAAAGCATCATTATAAAGTGCCGTAATCACAGCGTTCCCTCACTTTCACAGGCCTGAACAGCATTGACAGCTCAGAGAAGAAAGCCTACATAAGCCTACATTTTAGCCTGCATAAAACCTGAGAGTGATCAGCACCTGCAGGGCGGAGACAGCAGCGTGTTTCTATTCCACACATGCTATTTGAAGGGAAAGCTGTGTAATTAATTCAAACAAGACTTACCGGGGTGCTGTTGTCCTACCAACATCTAGGCGTGCACCCCCTGTACAGAGGCTATAGTCCTCGTCATGGCAGTTGCGGATTTGGCTCCAGGCCCGACCATTTACTGCATGTCTTCCCCCGCTTACTGGACTAGAAAAATAAACCCTTAAAACCAGCTCACAGTCTGTGTAGCGTTTAATCTAGGATTACTCTCTCATTTTAGTCCACTTTCATCAATTATCTTGTAAACAAGCACTGCCAACGCCTTTTTCTTGATGAATGTTATTTTTCTATTCATAATATCCTGAATAGGCCATTTGACTTTACAGACTTACACCTGCTCCTTCATAGGTGTAACATTAATAAAATAACTTGAAGTCGGTCTCAACTTTTAGCTCTAAGTCGGACAGAAGGTCTTGACTTTCAGCTCCAAGTGGGACAAAAGGTTACTCCCAGCTGATACATTTGGCCCCTGGAGCTCATCTCAGGTGTGCAGTCTGCTGAGCGGACTCCCACATACAAGCTAACCTCACCACTAACCTTTCTACTCAAGCTGCTGTGACTTACACAAAGTTACCCAGTAAACACACATTGTCTTCAGGGTGAGATGTGACATTTATCTCACACTGCACTGCTGACATTAGATTTAATTTTTTTTGGTCCTTGTGGGTCCGTGTGTGTAGTTTTCCTGATGTTTAGGGTCAACTTGGGAGAAATGTAGTCCACAGAAGCGAGAATCCTCCATGTGCAGAGCTGGTACAGAATGTTCACAAACCAAACTCATAAACAGCAGAGGTGTGAACACAAGCTGGGGAGCAGATCTACATTCTCTCACACACACACTTGTTCCAAACATTTGGCTTCACAACACCTGGATTATAGCTGAAGTGGCAGCAACATTCTCTGCAGCTCCGCATTTAAACCTCCTAACACCTCCGTGACATGACGTTGGTAATGTCCGTCTACTGACCGGCTCAGCACCACTCAATGGCTGTGTGCCCTGTCATTGTTGTGCACTTGCTCAGTCTCTAGAAGAAAACCGACAGATATGATTCATTGTTAAGTTAGTTTTAAATGTAACACATGAGTGTTTGCTTCCACTGCTTGAGGTAATAAATGATACAGTCTGGTGAAAACTCTGACATTAAATGATAAAATGTATATTATTTCTTGTTGACATAGTGTCATGGCTCAAGGTCAAATCTCATTCTCAGTGACAGCTGAAGTGACTCAGTAAAAATGGGCAGAAATGCACTTTGAACGTTCTAGTTTAAGAGCATATGAAACACACTGAGATTTGTTACTATATTCTATGAAAGTTTGCATTCATATTTATGCACAAGACCTTTGTCCAGATGATTAATTACTCTGAATTAGTCCTGTTCCACTGACGTTAATTATGTGTCAGAACTCTGGCCCCTGCAGTAATTTCTATAAAATAGTAATTAAGCTATATCCGTAGAACAGGAGGATGAAGAAGTGCTACACACCCACTCAGTTCTAAACAAATCCCCTCCAAGCATACAACGTTATCTACACTTACCAACATTTCCTCAGAAACACAACATTTATATTTGAATTATTCTCCTATGTCATTGTCTCACTCAAAGTGGAGTGTGTGTGGGTGTGTGTCTTTGTAGGTACATTTGCGTTTGTGTGTTGCTCCTGCATATGCACAGCTGCGTGTGTTTCTCTCTGTGTCAGTGCTCTTGTGTGCCTGCACAATGACAGTGTCATCTGTTGTGCGGTGAATGAATTATTGAACCCTGAGTTGAGTTTAACAATGATGTCCTGCATAATTCTTCAGCCAAGTGTTTGCTACTCTGTGATGGGGCCCGGCCTAAAAGCCCCCCCTTCTCTCAGATCAGGGCCAAAACAGTCCTGACAACATAAGACGTGTACTCTACTAGGCCTCTGAAGTTGTGCTGTGGTATCTTGCACCAAGATGTATGCAGCAGATCCTTTAAGTCTTGCAAGTTTTGAGGTGGGGCCTCCATGGATCAGACTTGGTTGTCCAGCATCCCACTGTTACTTAATTGAATTGAGATCTGGGGAGTTTGGAAATCAAATCAGCACTGTCATGTTCCTCTGGACCCCCTTCTCCTTTTGTTCCATGGTGCAGTTCTGATGCTCAGGTGCCCATTATAGGCACTTTTGGGCAGTGGACAGGGTCAGTATAGGCACTCTGACTGGTTTTGGTCTATGCAGCCCACACACAGCAAACTGTGCTGCACTGTTTGTTTTGACAACGTTCTATCAGACCCAGCTTTAACATTTCAGCAATTTGAAGCCACTAGCTCCTCTGTTGGATCGAATCACACAATCAATCCTTCACTCCCCGTGTATAATTGAGCCTTGGCCATCCATGACCCTGTCTCTGGTTCACCAGTTTTCCCTCCTGGATCCTTGGACCACTATTGGTAGATACTGACCACTGCAGACTGAGATGCTCTGACCTAGTCATCCAGCCTTCACTATAGGCTCTCGTTAAAGTTGCTCACATCCTTACACTTGCCCAATGTTCCTGCTTCCAACACATCAACTTTGAGGACAAAATGTTTATTTATGAAAGTCCATATTGGCACCTTGCCTCTTTGGCACTTTCACAAATAAACCAATCCAAAAATTCTAGGCTTAAGCTCAGCCTGTGGAGCAAAAACAGACTTTATGAGCAGCTGGGCTTACACTGCTTAAGTATTTTATCTCCGTTCCCAAATGCAGTTCTTTGTAAAGTTAAAAGCTTTTGTGTTTTCTTTCAATAAAACTTTCCAAGAAACTTCGAATCAGAAATGTGTTTCACAGAAAAATTATTCTAAAGCAAGGCTTTAAACCTCAATCTGTAGTAATTTTATAGTAGTTGTGATTCATTGAAGATGATTAGCTGTTGTTGTTGTTATCAGCTAGTTTATCAAAATCCATTGTCAGTTCAGATGAATTCCTCGTATTTTGTGGAGCCATAATGCTTCAAGTCAAACGCCTTTTGCTCAAACTCAGTGATAGAGTTAAATAAACTGTAATCTGAGGCTGTTGCCTTATCTCTGATACAGTAAATCTTTATTTGTGAACTGCTGTTTAAAAATGCTGCTTTGGACATGGAGGAGATTCTTTGAGCTATAGTTTGAAACTGCAGCACCTATGTGTATTTTAACATCCTGTGATATTACATTCCTATTTTCAGTCCTCACACCTCCACCATGCATTAGCAACTTTTGCTGTTTCACATGTGGAATCTGCAGCATTCTCCTTTTCCAGCAGCGCCTGAAGGTGACATGTTTTATGGAGCTGCTCTTATTTGCGAGCCGCAGGAATTAGTGTGACCACTTGCCCCTCATACCTGGCTAATGAGGAGGTCATTGCACCAACCAGGATCTAAGAGAAGATTTCTCTACTTCATAACTGCCCACAAATAAAACACAACAACGTAGCATTGCACACCACCCTTTCACGGTGTTGGAGCAAGATAAATGATTCTCACAGGGCTCTGTTTTTTGTGTTCTTCCTCCCCTGAGCCTGCTCTTGTGTCTCCACTTTGTTTTGCATGTGGCATATATTTCTTGCATGTGTGTTTGTGTGTTTAATACACATCTGACCCTTGGTTCAGAGTGTGCAGACAGGACAGAGTAGAGCTGTGCGTTGCGCTCCTCCAAGTTATTTCTTGTATGCTGATTGGCAACAGAAACAAAGGCCTGGATGGTGTCTTTGAGGGGCACAGGTGCCTATCTCCCTTTCTCTCTCTGTGTGTCCCCTGCTCCGTCCCTCGGCTCAGTCCGGGCTGTTTGACAGCAGTGCTGGGACTGTAGCAGCTCAGCTCAGTAGATTGGAGCAGGGGGAATATAAAGCATCCTCATCATGGACTATTCTATAAGGCTGTATGGAGCCACTGCTGCCTCACTGACTGAAAATGGGGCAGAAAGAGACTTGAGGAGTCTCGAGGACTTCTGATGTCTCGATGTGCGGGTTTTCTGGGAGTGAGACTGTTGGTTCGTGTACAGAATTAAGTGAGACTGTGATTGTTGAAGGTATGCTTCACACATGTTTTAGAGTGATTGCACCTGGAATGCAACAAAGAGCTTGACTGAGATACACACAGATATAGATATATAGATATACACAGATCTGTAATAATAAATTCATGAGATTAGTCTTTTTTTAAAGGATGGAAAATAATTGATCAACCTGATAATTTCAAAGGCAAGTTGAAGCTATTGAAGCCAGACATTTAGCCATGTTAGCTGTATAAATAATCTTACCTGAGCTGAGGATGTTAAAAAATACCATATTTTACATATTTGTCATCAAAGAGGTCTTAAATCTCATCATTGGGATTTACACTGTACTTCACTTCACAATGAAATTCCATTTCTTAAAAAAATAAACATTTTAAAAGGTAAAAACAAACTATATTCAGAATATGTATTATCAAAGGGTAATCTGATGAACTCGTTTAAAAAATCAATTCATGCATTGAGAAAAATAAATGTTTTAATCATATTTTATTTGGGGGAAAATCTTGTTTGTGTATTTTTCTAAGCACATGCAAAATCCAAGCATTTTTCATCAAAGAATAATTTGAGTCAGTGAAATCATAACCATGATTAGTAAATTTGATTTCATTCTCAACATGTTTTCTTTATGACTTTTTGAATATAGGCCTACGGAGTTTGGCCCAATACATGAGAATAACAATACAACAGTCTTTTTTAATGATAAAAAAAGACTGTAAGCCACTAATTATTTAAAAAATACAAATATGTAATAATAAATGGTAATTTAAATGTGTATATTTTATAAAGATATGCCAGTTCAATTAAATAAACTAATTAAGGATTCTAAAATGCAAATACAATTTTAACAAGATCTAGATTTATTTTTATTTCCCACAAAATGTTCCTCTTTTCGTTTTCAGGGATTATATAAATGAAACAAAAAATGTAATGGAAATCTAAATCAATTATTCCACAGCAACATTTAAAATGTCACTGAGGATTTGTGTTGAATATTTTCCCATTTACAATTGCACAATGTGTAATATTCTGACATAATATATAATCTTAATATTTTAACCATTTAACAGGTATCGTTATATTTTTTTAAATGAATTTGACTATCAGTGTTTCTACTCACAAAAGCTGCTGAAATGTTGCATTTTTTTTCCTTTCTGTGGTCGTGAGAATCAGATTGGAATGGATTGGAACTGGATTGGAGATTTCTTTAAACATTTAATATCAATTTAGTTTCTGAAAAATGTGAGTTGCAGATTGAATTTACACCCAGCATTTGGAAGTGAAACATATTTACTAATATTTACGATTACAACTAACTAAAGATTATTCAAATGAAATCTAATTTAATTGTTTGAATTGATGTCTTTTTTTCCTCATTCTGTATTTGAAACAATTATTGGTAGACCACCACTTAGTAGTTTTTCTATACGGACTTTTTGCTGATTGAAATAATAATTTCTATATTCAGTGTAGAAAACAATCACTCACTGCCTCATTAGAAAAAACAAAACACAGCCCTGGTAAATTAAAGTATTAGTCTACTCTGAATGTCTTTGGCAGATTTGTACATTGAATTATTGCTCAGCTAGTTTGTTCTGGGTTTATACCTTTCTCTACAGAGTACCTATCTTTATGATTTTATACACTGAATTTGACTCACTCCATGTTTTTTAAAGTACCTTCATACCACCATGCAGCCAAAAATGATTCACTCCAGAACATACTAATAAAAATCATGTTGGACAAAAAATAACCACAATTGAAAAAATACAATCTTGAAACCTCGAAGTGGACTAAATAAAATCAAAATCAAGCTATGATGAATTAAATCAAATATTCTTCTGTCTATGTTTGTTCTGGAAGACTTTTAAAAATAAATGTTCATTATCTTACTCCTCACGCTATTGCATTACATTTCCTGACTATGCCAAATACATTTTGGCAAATTATTTTAGATTGAAAATTAAATATCTGAAAATCTAATCCACTTTCTGTCCTGTGTTTTTTTTGTTTTGTTTTTTTTTTACTGGAGAGTTGATTTCCTTTATGCCTGGTTAAATTTGTGCCTCAAATTTCGGCAACTTCAATCAGTATTATTATTTTTTAAATCCCACAGCCCGTATATTCTGATAGGAGTTGAAAAAGAAAAATCACATTTGTGTCATATTTAGACATTGTTACATATTGACTGAGTACTTTTAGTCTTTAGCACTCTGTAGCTGAAGAGGGGTCAAGAAAATATTTTGAGCTGTTGTATATTTTTCTTAAGTGAATACTTCAGCATAAAGACAAAATGGTGGCTTTACACGTGTTACCCTAAAATGACTCCTTGCTTGAAAACCAATTGTGTTCTGCCTCACCCTCCTGCAGCAGCCAATCACAGCACAGAGAGGATTTAATATATATTAATACCTGGTGCACATTGATTGGTTACAGGAAACCCGAGGACCTCATTGGCCCCAATGCTCAGATGTTTTACAGTGGAGTTACTAGGCTGATGAGCAGAGTCGGCCCTGTTTTCATCCCCCTGGATGTTGTTTCGACCAATCATGAGGAGCCAGCTCAGGCCCTGTCATGAATAGATATGAGGCAGAAACTATGTTAGCATGTTTCGTTACTATTTGTAGCCAATAATATTCTTCAAAATTATCCTAGAATACCTCCTGATGGGAATTTTTGTCTAGTCCCTCCAAGAAAAGCTTCTCTTCTATCGTGTGGACTTCCCTCAAGAGGTTCTTCTTTAACAGTATTGAGACGTCTGCTGTTTCAAAGCCGCTGTGGTCCCATTGAACTCGGCCTCACACACACCATGCAAAAGCTGAGAATGTGGACGCCATGTGCAGTTTCATGGTTCCCGGTGTTGATGAAGTGTTCTAGGGGGGCATGATTATCTTTCCATCAAGCATTGAGGTGTGTGTGCACGGCTCTAAAGGAGGCAGCCATTGTTTGCTGACAGGCTGAGTTCTCTTTCTCCTCCTTTCACTTTCTCTATTCTCGGGTCAAACGGATGGTACGCTGTTGGGCTGATCGGACGTGAGAGCCGTATCAGTCCCTGGAGATTCAGTAAGGCAAACTTAAACTTACTGTGTGTTCACTTTTAATTGTTCATACCAACACAGTCATCAGACAGCTGACTGACGTACAGGCAGCAGATTTGGAGAGAGAAAAGAGGTGGACGATAGAGGAGGGAAACTCTGGCTTTTGTGTTAGCATGGGTACGTACGGCTCACTCTGACTTGTGCTGCTGAGCATCTACTCCAAATATAACAGACATGTTGTCAACAACTGGATCTATTATTGTGTTTTTCTCCTATTCTGTAATCAGTATGTTTAATAACCAGGTCTTTTTATTTCTGTTCATTAATTCTTTGATGCAAAATCTCTGAAGGATACACCTCTCATAGAGAAAGCTTTTACCAAAGCGCGCCTCTGAATAGCATCTTATTTGTCATGTGTCTTTATTCTGTATAATTTCATCTGCTGAATGAACTCAGAGCTCCCACTGTCACACAATCAGGAGAAAGACGGTGCTAAATGAAAGAATATTTCAGGAAAATAGAGCAATGAGTGTTAAATTTGGTTAATTAAATTTCTGCTTTCAGACTGGTGTGAACTCAGACCTCTTTCAGGATGATAAAAGCAACTCCTTTCTTTCCACATTAGTGGGTGTAGCTGAAAATTAAGAAACCTGATCAGCTTTTCTGAATTTAATGGATGGATGAGATAGATGAGTAAGCTCATATTCTACATACACATGCACATCTTGTTTGTTACTGTTGACAACAATCTGGTCACTTGGCCACTGTTCAGATTTTCCAAGAATTTCGAAGAGTTCTGTCCTGACAATTTTACAGAAAGAAAAGTAAGCCTGTGTGTTGATGGAGGGAGGTTTTCTTACCTTATGTATCTACATCATCATGTTTCTCTTTCTTATCTTTCTCCACAATATGTGCCTTTAACACAGACAGTGCTTTGTGCCAAATAGATGTTTACCCTGCAGTCTGCAGTCTCTATAAAACGTGTTAATTCTAAGTTGACAGTATGGAAGCTGGCTCCCTCTATAATCATCCACATTATTGTGTCTGTAGCTCTCTTTTTGAATCCCTTAGTGTTCTTTTAGTGGCGTTCTCAATAGATTATCAGAGCTACAGTGTTGGTTATCTCTCCTGAGGCTGCAGAACAAGTTGGTAGTCTCCCGCTGATTTCCCCTCTCAGCCTCCCCTCATGGTGCCTCATTAAGACGCAGAGAAACAAGAGCCTCCGACCCAATGCTACTGTAAGGCCAGGCCTGACATGGAGCTGCTACACCACATTATACCACCCACTGTATATTGTGGCCTTGAACATTATGCAGTTCTGCACATGTTTCTTCTGACTGTTTTTTTTGTTTCCAAGAGGGAGTTGGTTAGGGGTGTAATTTGTAAAAGGCAGCTAGAGAAAAGAAGCAGGTGTTTGGATTTGAGGATAAGCATTTGTTTTCTCATTGAGTGACATCTGAAGGTCAACTCCTCATTGCTCACTAGAGCACTCGAGAGAAGCTAAATAATTTTATTTCAATATGAATAATGCATCGACAGAGTCTCTGTTTTCAGCCCTCATCTCTTTTAGACGCTTTTTAATCTCATTCAGCTTCTTTTTATTGAAGTTGTCGCTCTGCAGTGAACACAAACAGAAGTCAAATACATTTATTCAACAGTTTCTCCATAAAAATTGTGGCTTGAGATCTCATTCTCAGTCCTACGTTATCCACAAGCATGCTTTGGGTTTTGCATATGTCTCAGTACAATATAGAATGAGCTAATAAGTTCCTTTTTCACATGCACACCTTTCTTGTTACATATTTATAATCATGATAGAATATGCACATATCCCTTCTCCTCTGTTAGATACTGAATATTGTTTCTTAAGTTCATCCAGCAGTTGTGTCCCACAATCTGCACTCTTCAACGCTGTGTTTTGTTTTTTTGTTGTCATGCTGCTCGTGTGTACAGGAAAGTGAAAAATTCTAAACCCAAATGTGTCGTTGTGTGTTTCTTTTTCTTGTTCTACAGAGATGTTGAAGGAGCTGAACCAGCAGCGCAGAGCGAAAGAGTTTACAGACCTGAAAATAATAGTTGATGGCAAAGAGTTTGAAGTCCACCAAAATGTTCTAGCTTCCTGCAGCTTGTATTTCAAGGACCTGGTGAAAAGGTTTGCCTTCTCTTCCCTCCTCCCTCCAGCTCTTGATCCAGTCTGTTCTTTTCATAGGGCGCATTTGTGTTGCTTTTTTCCCTTCCCCCCTCTCTCTCTTGCAGGTGTGTGAAGACTTTGGTTCCTAGCACAGGGCCAGCAGCCATTCCTTCTTCTTCCTGCTCAAATGAATGTATCTGAAAACAGAGAATAAAGGTCAAACCTCTTCATTACTTTCCTCCTCATGTGGAGCAATTTAACCACATTTCCATTTTAATGAGCAGAGAAAATGTTCCATGACTGGGGATGTTTTAAACTCACCAAAGAGCCAAAACAAAAGAATCCAACATTTTACACTTTGGGTGGTAATTAACCAAAGTCAGGCAGTCTTCAGTGGGAACAGGGATTTTTGTCTCTGAAGATAGTTAATTGTACAGTTGCTAATTTCAGTTCTAATGTGCTCATAAGTCCTTTGCTGTAATGAAATGTAGCGTCATACACAAAGGACAACAGCAGCACATCAAAGACAGCTTTGAGCCTCCACTTTTACAGATTAACACCACCATTTACTTATGATATCAACACATGTGGATTTAAGTATGTATTATCTAAGTATTATTCCCGTCATACTCCATATGTTATTGTATTTGTGCCAGATTGTGCCAGTTTGTGTGTGTGTGTGTGTGTGTGTGTGTGTGTGTGTGTGTGTGTGTGTGTGTGTGTGTGTGTGTGTGTGTGTGTGTGTGTGTGTGTGTGTGTGTGTGTGTGTGTGTGTGTGTGTGTGTGTGTGTGTGTGTGTGTGTGTGTGTGTGTGTGTGTGTGTGTGTGCACATGTAAGTATGACTCTGTAAAGGCTTAAAGATTTTTTTTTCCATCTGCCTCATGTTTTTTCCGGAGAGGAATGATCATAATTCCCTCATGTCCTCATCTTAACTTCAAATCCTTTCAGTTGTGTTCAGCTTGAGAGTTACCTGCATCCTAAGTTGTTGTGCGTCATGGATTTGTATATATGTGTGTGAGAGAGTGTCTGCTGTTGTTTGCATGTGAGAAATGAAGTTAGCAAATACACAGTCTCTAACTGAAGCCAGAGTGCCTCAGGGAAGTTTTCCTCTCCGCCCTGCGGCCATGCTGCCTCCACTGTGAAGCTCATCAGAGAGCAGAGATCTGCTCATCAGCTGCTAAACTCACCGCTGATACACTTGTTCATGAATGTGAATGGAGCTAGGAAGAGGTAGAGGAGTCACAGAGTCTTGTATGTACCCTGACTGCTCTTCTCCATGACAGCTCCACTCTGAATAAAAAAGAGACACAGAGTCCTCTTTGACCTCGACAGCAGCAAAGCAGCTGTCTGAGAGACTGAAGTGACTTTGGAGGAGACTGAAGCCCCATGCTGGTCAACCTGTCCATCAGAGTGTGTCGTCTGCGCCTCTTATCTCACACAAAGTCACATAATTTATGTGTAAAAAAGGACCCCTATGTTGACCCTTAGAGAAGCAAACTACATTTCTTTAAACTCATCCTCATGTTTTCAACATCTGACTTTTTTTGACACTTTGTTTTGATGCGATGTAATCATTGTCCTTATGACACCCTGAACAGTAACATCTTTTTTTTTCACGAGGCACTTTGACTTTATGGAAATGAGAGCTGCATAACAGCAGGGAAGCAGGTGAAAATGAGGCCAAAAAAAAAAGGGACAGTAAGATCAGACAGAGAGGATGAAGGGAGGTGAAGGGGATCATTTAGGTCGTAGCTCTGAGGTGTCGTCAGCTGGACAGAGTGTGTCAGGCTCTGTCAGAGAGGAGAGAAGCGAGCCAAAAGTCCAACTGACTTTGAGTTATGGGCTTTTGTGTTTGGCTCAGGTCACTTTGTCAGTGCGGCTTAAATTAAGCTAAGAATCCACGTGGCTCACTGCTGTCCACATCTTTATGAGGTCAAATAAAAGCGAGAAAGACTTCATCTACCTCTGTACTGCCCACCCTCACTCCTCACTCGCCCATGTGTTTATATTATTCAAGGACATGCGCAAAATTATCAGCTGTCATTAGTCAGACAGAAAATAGAGATACGCACTGGAGGATGAGAAAGTACTTCATAATCTTTTTTTATGCTGAAAATCAGATAAATAAACATAGTCGGTTGTGAGAAAATCTCTTGAGAATTTCTTGTGCTACTTATAAAGATGTAGATGTAATCAGCTGATAGGTGCTAAGAGCAGCTGATGTTCTGTGGGCCAAGCTTGACTTTGAATTAATGTATTCTCAATTAATCCACAGATTATTCTCCCAAAAGTTTCAGAAATACTTCTAGTTTGAAAAATCGTTTTTAATGAAAGTGTATTGCAGTGAAATGTGTGGTTGATCAAAAGTATCTGTCTGAATTTGACATTGAGGGCTATTTTTCTATGTAATACTGTGAGCAGCAGTAACTTTCCATATACGTCCATCCATATGAGTCTGATAAAGTCAAGAGATGGATTCTATAAACCTTTGTAAATGAAAATCTTTCTATACAGTCACATACCACTGACAATGTGTCTGAAAAGGTAACATTTTATAGCGTACTGTTCACTCTGAAGCTGAAGGCCTTTTGACAACACAATAACAGTGTTAAGACAAGGTTTACTGCAAATTTTATATTTATCTAACTTTATATCATCACTCCTCCTCCTCCTCCTAAACCTTCTATCTTCAAGTAAAGTTTCTGAATTAAGACTTGTTTTTGGTTCTGTGTTCACACTTGGACAGTGATCTGAGCTTTTAAATTCTCCACCTGTCACCCTCTCCCAGCTGTGCGTGACACGAACTGGACTCATTCTCAACAGATAGCCTTGACATGTCCTGTAATGTGTGTATGTGTGAGCCAGATTTAGCTCAGACGGTCAGCTTTGCATTTGAGTATTTTTTTCTCTCAGCATATCTTGGCAGTGTGAGCACTTCCACAGAATAGATGGTCTTATGAAGACAACCTATAAATGTATTCCAAGTAAATGGGCTCACTTTACTATAGAGGATGTTTTAGGGAGTGTGTGTGTGTGTGTGTGTGTGTGTGTGTGTGTGTGTGTGTGTGTGTGTGTGTGTGTGTGTGTGTGTGTGTGTGTGTGTGTGTGTGTGTGTGTGTGTGTGTGTGTGTGTGTGTGTGTGTGTGTGTGTGTGTGTGTGTATTACAGCACCCCTCCCTCCTCGTCATTCTGGCAGCCCCTGCTGGTTTTAAGATTTCCTCTTGAATGGTTGGTGCATTTTTCACAAACAGATTTCTTTGCCTGTGTGTGCCTGTCCCTCCCTACCTCCCACCCTCACCCCCTCTCTCCTCCTCTGTCTCTCCTATATTCCACGACCTCCTCATAAAGTAACACAGCATAAATATACACCTCTTACGAGAAGCTCAGGAAAAAGTAATTTCCATAACATAGGCGTTGAAAAGACTCAAACTGCCACTCAAAGTGGTTATTTTTGCTCTAACTGAACCCGTTGATGAGCATGCTCTTCTTTACTTTTAACCCTCCCCCCCACACACACGCACACACTCTCTCTCTCTTTTCCCCCTTCATGTCTACCCCTTATCCACTCCCCCTTCCATTGTTGCTGTCTTACTTCCAGCCTCCCCACCTCACTGTGGGGCTTTATGTTTAAAATGGCAATAACACTTTGTGGCTTTTTGCTTTGCAGGAGGAAATAAGAGTAACTGTCTTGGTTTTTCCAGCCAAAGTCCATCAAGAGACAAATGTCTCTGTCTTTTATATAATTTTTGGATGTCCTTCTCCCCTCTCACCTCCTGACTGCTCTTTAAAATGACAACTAATATCTCAGTTCACACACTACAGGCTGCTGATGAGTATTGCAGTGGGGACAAAGGTTCTGTTTAGGTGTGATGGATTGTTGTTGGGGTTGGGGAGGGGATTATCTCTAATTTAAAAGACCAAGGCACAGTCATGGAACAACCCAACTCCTCCCTCAGAAGGATGGCTGCTGGCACCCTGTGGAAGAACCGTCTCTCCCTGCTTCCCTTTTTTTGCTTCCCCATCATCCTCTGCCTCCACCCTCCCCCCAACCTCTCTCTCTCATCTTCACTCTAACCATTTCATCCACCTGTCTCATCATGTTTGTTTTGCTGTCTGTGTCTCACTAAATGCTGACTGTTTGTCATGACTCCTAACCAACAAACTGGCTCCGACAGAAAAAGGAAAAGACACACACCACATACACACACCTAATATATTTGTGTTACCATGAGTGACAAAAGCAAACAGCCTACATCCATCTTAATGGAGAATACTTTTCAAGAAGAGAGTTATAGCTGTGTGGGCATGTGGTCTGCAGAGCTTTGGTTCCATTTACTTTGTCCTTGAGTGGATTATTGTTTCACATGGGACATTAAACGTGGTTGGTGAGGTGATATTTAGCTCTGTCATACCTCCCTGTGGGACCCTACATGTGAACTAATCTCCACCATTTGATCCTGGTGAAGTCACAACATGGCCCAATACTGAAAGTAGACCCCTGACTCACCCTGCACGTCTCAGGCTCTGCATTATGGCGTTATCAAGTGCTGCTGAACTGATCTAATGTCCATCACACACACACACACACACACACACACACACACACACACACACACACACACACACACACACACACACACACACATAGCAGCCCTGTAGACTCATAAAAAGGGAGAGCTCTGCAGAACTTCCTTCACATTCTGTCATATGTCATTGTTTAAAATATACGGTCACTTTCGCTCTGTTTTCTGTCTGATTTCTCATATGTACTCTGCCATGTATGCATGTCCTCCTCTGAAACTATGCATACATGGAACACACGTGAAAAGCATGAACCAAAGCAATAATGTTTGTTTGTGTAATCTTTGTTCAAGGAGGACATTTTGTTTTAGACGCAGTAACACAGTTTCAAATTTGCTACCTCCATACACAAGTAGAAACCATCCAAGTTATGTTTCTGTCTCTTTTTCACTTTTTCTGTAATGATACTTTTATTTTTCTCCACACTTTCATACCGGCCCAGGTGTGTTTGAAGTGTTAATGTATCTGTGTCCCTCTCCTTCCTTTTTGTTTCTATAGTTCTGTGTTTTTCCTCTCACAGCTTCCCTAACTCACCTTTTTTTGCCATGATTGGTTGATCAGGTCATCCAAGGAGACGAGAAGCGGGGAGATGCTGGAGCTGAACATGAGCAACATCAGTGCTGAAGTGCTGGAGCTGCTGCTTGAGTTTGTCTACACGGGATCATTGGTCATCGACTCAGCCAACGCCAAGATGCTTCTGGAGGCCGCCAACAAGTTCCAGTTCAACACCTTCTGTAAAGTCTGCATCTCGTTCCTAGGTAAGAGCAGCTCAGAACACTGACAAAGTCTGTCATGGTGTATGTGTGTGAATGTGAAATACTTATCAGCAAGCATGCACACTTATTTCGTCAAACCTCTGAGGGTGACCTTTCCTGCAGTCTTGTTCTTTCTCATTCATCACTACATATGCACAACCTCACAATATGTATTGTGCTAAAAATATTTCCCCTGTCAATCACACATAACGCTCCTTTCTGTAATATTTCCAAAGCAAGCAGCCACGTGAGAATCCTGCCTGCTGGCATTCTCAGTCAGACACAGTGTCCATGATCTTGTCCCAGTGGGAGGGGCCAAACACAGGGGCCAAATTTATACAAAGGTCAGGGAAAATTGTCACTTAAATGTCAAATCATCTGGCCTGAACCATGATGGGGAAAATAGCCAAACAGATGGATACTTAGACAAGGTGCGAAGATGGAGCAAAGGTGGTTTATGGAAGCCTCAAAGCGTCACATAAAACATAAACAGCAGGTTCCAGATTTGATTTGGGTAGCCAGCCAAAAGGCTGCAAATGTCAGGTTTTGCATTCATTTAATAATTTGTTTTGTGTCTCTGTCAGGAACACAAGGGAAATGCATGTTGTTTAAAAGGTCAGCAACAGGAAATCAGCATAAAGAAAGTAAAAGAGAACCTGCAGCCCATGTTATCGATTTATTTTTCTCTATTTGGGAAAAAGACTGTGGGAAACATGGCAGGCATTTGTGGGCCTTATTGTCAGTGAAATGCCAATCCATTTCGTCTCAACCAGAAGGAAGGAAAACCAATGTTTGTGTGTGAATGTGTGTGTGTGCATATGTGAAAAGAGAGAAACTGATAACGTGTCAGAGAATTAATATTGAGGTTTTGGAGAAATTAAGTGAGACTGAAAAGTAAACATCTCCTCAGCGTAAATGTTTCTTTAAAATTTTATTTAACATCTTTTTTTGTTCATGAAGTATCATGACTCACATTACAAGAAAATATATTTGCAACATAATGCAAGTAATATGTTACAATGAAATGTGGTTTTAAATATTAAGATTGGAGGTTTTCAGTCACACTTTTCATGGAATAAATTAAACTAGAAAACGTGGCTGTGTAGCATTAAAAAAACTGATGTCAGCGTGAAACACAAAGTTCCAAGTTTGCAAACATTAACAGTGAAGTAATTCTTAATCTGGTTAAAAGGCATAACAGAGGGAGATCTTCAGGCAGCCTTTTGTGTTGCCCTGAGTCCTCACTTTTAATGCAGCATAAGACCACTTAGATTGTTCTTTGCTTTGCTTCAGTTTGGTTTGGATTTAACACTGTTTGCCTGCTTGTGTTTATGTGTGTGTGTGTGTGTTTATGTGTGTGTGTGTGTGTGTGTGTGTGTGTGTGTGTGTGTGTGAGTGCGTGCATGCGTGCGTCCGTGCGTGCGTGCGTGCGTGCGTGCGTGCGTGCGAACTCCACAACAAAAAATGTTTCCCTCTCTTTTGATAAACGAGGTTATGTGTTAAAAAACTAGAATTACAGGCAGGGCACCTCAATTGCTATGCTTCTACAAGTAATAACTGTCTGTAGAGTAAGCCTTTCCTGGCTTGGTTCTCAGGGTTGTTTCATGTAGTGTTGTATTTGTGTCTTCAGTAGACTTTAAGATCTGATGGGACTTCTTTTAAGTGGCCCAGCTGATCCCAAATCCCACTCCCTGAAATCCAGCACTTCCTGTCTGAACTAAGAGCGATCGATTCTCCTCCTGTTGTTTGTCCCCAGTGCCGTTCTGAGTTATTATACTTGTTGTCCTTTAGTCTCAGGCAGATTCACACCGTGAGGCTGTGAGTGTGTGCTGCCTGCAGCTGATTTTTCTGTGTTAGCTTTTATACATCTCTGGCCATTTCATCAATGTCTTAAAGTTCATTTTTATATCTGTCTTGATCAATCTGCTCTTGTCTTTGTCTCCTTGTGTTGTCTCTTTGTCCTCTGTCTGTCTGTCTTTGGTTTATTGACTGCAGAAAAACAACTGACTGCAGCTAACTGTCTGGGAGTGCTGGCGATGGCTGAAGCCATGAGTTGTACAGAGCTCCATAACATGGCCAAAGCTTTTGCACTGCAGAACTTCCCTGAGGTGGGTACAGAATTATCATCGTATTCATAAATTCTTGACTCAATATGCTTGTCCAAAGGAAGTGAAGTAAATAAAGCTGGTAGCAAACAGCAACTGTGAATGTACAACAATGAACAAATGGAGGTTTGAAAATAGGTTTCTTTTCTGGCTGAAAGTAAATATTGATGAAAAAATGAATACCTCTCATATACATACAGATACAACAATCACTGAGGCAACAACTATATACCTGTTAAGATATTGAATAAATGCTATGTTTTTGAATTATTGACCTTCGGGGTCTCTAGGTAGAGATTGATTCAGTTTGTAATGCCTCAAGGTTTATTAGGTCATACTTGTTTCTTATCAGGTGGCAGGACAGGAAGAGATTCTGAGTGTGTCCAATGAGGGTCTGGTGTCCTACCTGTCCAACGACAGTCTCAACACCAAGGCTGAGGAGCTGGTCTACGAGACGGTCATCAAATGGATCAGACAAGATCCAGACTCCAGAGTACAAGTAAGAAGAGAAATGATGACTGTGTTTGTGAAGTATCTGCGTGTGCCTCAAATGAGCATACATGTTTGTGTATCATAAGACAAAAAATCAAGCTAAAGCCTCTGACAACCTCTGTTTTCTGACAGTTCTCATACTGCATGTCTGCAGAGCTGTATCAGTGTGCTTGCTTTGTTTACTCTCTCTATCAGCTCTGAGAGCTAAACACAGCAGAAAAGAGGACGTGACTCCTCGTTCTCTCTGGGTAGTGATCAACAACTTTGTACTTCAGATGCAGTCGAACACAGCAGTTGGTCATAATCCCAGGAGTGCTTTGTCCTCAAAGTGTGCTCTATTGTTAGTAACACTTTGTTTGTTTGTGACATACTGTACTGCAGGGAAAAAACAAAAACAGAAACACCCACAGTCCCTTTATCTGTTTTTGTAACAGTTGTTTGATTTTGATTAACAGCCTCCAGGAAAAAAATCAAAGGTTTCTTCCTGTAGCAAGGTAATGCAGTCAGTTACAGCATGTTAACTTAACAAACACGGACCAATAAGCCTAGAGGTGACAGCTTTCACCCTCATCCATGAAAGATAAATGAACTTATAGCCATCTAGCAGGTAAAAATCTCATATTGTGGGATTTTATGAATACAGACACCATTAATTTAAAGCTGCTGATGTTAAGTATTTTACAGCTGTGTTAGAGGGGAGGTGAGTTTATTATCAGATAAATTACAGCGGCCAATCAGTGGAGGAGTTGTTCATTCAGAGTAATGACTCCTTATCAAGAAGCAAGAGAGGAAGAGCTGCCTCATATCAGCTATCACATTCAGCGCAGACTTCCATAATCAATGCTACTTAACTGAAACTTGCTTTTATGAGGCTCGACGTCTATACTTGAAACTTTCACCTCTTGGATTCAATATCCAGCGGTTATCCTTTCATTGTGGTTCCGTGAGATTATGGAGAAATCCATCAGGCAAAATGACCTGTTTTGTAATGGAACATTGAGTGTCACGCATTTTAGATAGACATTTGAGAGAAGTAAAGATTTGCAAACATAGAGTACTAGGATTTAAATGAAAAAGCAAAAATATGGTAGGGGTTTTTATGACATTTTGTAAATGTCTGTATTGGTAATTTACCCAAAATTGAAGTATTGTGGGTGCATCCGTAAGGACATTAGACTCTTTGGGTTTGCAAATTCATAACTTGCTTATAATGAGGTTTTAGGAGAACGTGATCGCTGTCATCTGCATCAACAACCTCCAACCATGCAGCTCAGTCTGGCAGACTCCTGCAATCTCACACTCTAGTGGAGAGGAGCAGAGGTGACTTACTCAGATGAAGAAGAGAGGGAAAAAAAATGAAATGGCACATTTTCCATGGTTGTCTTAACACCCCCCAGTACACTGGTACCTGAGACAAGACTCCCGGGTCAACCCTGTCTCGAAAACAGGAGGCGACAAGAAAGCAGAGTGCAGGAAGAGAGGTTGAGCGAGAGAAAGAAGCAGAGCAGGACCAAAGTGAGCGTGCAGTGATTGAGAAAAGAGAAAATTAATTATTAAAAGAGCTTCAATGTTTCAATCTAATATCAAGTAGATGGCTCCTATGTGCACAGTCATATCAGAGATGTGAAAAACAACTAGCAGACCTGCAGAGGGGACAGAAGAGGAGAGCAGAGAGAGTTTACTCTGGCTCTCACCCTGCTTAAGGACGAGGTCATGTCACCCTGAAGGTTCAGTTTGCACACAGTCCAGCATCAGCTCATCATTTCCACCATCCCTTCTCTCCATGTGGAGTCAGAGAGCAGCAGGAAATCACTCCACCAGAACCTGTGACACTTTTTAATGACATGTCGGGGAAGAATGTCACAGCTCTGCTGGAAAAGTTAGGCCAAGGAGGAGGAAAAGCTTTAAGCTTGGAACTGAGTTTGTGTGTCTTTGCATTTATCTGTGTGTCTCTTTAGGTTTGTGTGTCTGTGTGTGCTGTGAGATTCAAGCTGCAGGTTATAGAGTGGAAAAGTGGTATATTGAAGGTGCTGGGTAAATAATAAGCAATTTCCCCCCTCTGCTATGCTATCACTATCATCCATGGCACCAGGATCCAGTCCAGGCATTGCTTAGAGACAGAGGGAGAGCATCTGAGCGTTACTAATACAGTTGTAGTTTCCTGTGAGACACAAAACCACTGGGTGAAAGAAAAGAGTTTTCAATTTTCTTTGATTTAAGATAGCTGAAGCTGTGTTGCCCTGAAAGCTTGTGCATTTGACTCCCTTTAGGTTATAGAGATAGAGTTACAGTGACTTAAGAAGAAGAGGGACATCCTTCCTAAAAGGAGCATTTAAAATAATATATCCTGAAAAGAGAAGTTTGTTTAGGTAAATAGTTATTGACAGTCTTTCTAAGAGTTGGATTAAAAAAAAAGACTTTTTTATTTTTCTGAATGTTTACCAAGTCTTATTCTTGGTACATGGCTTACTTATACTTTTTTTTCCAGGATACAAAAACATGTGGCACACATGTCTCTGGTTTATAAGTGTATATAAAATGAAACAAGGGATATTGAAGTAAGAAAGAATGTCAAAACAGTAAGTCATATAAGTAAAAAAAAAGAAAAGAAAGAAAAGTACTTTAGGCTTCAAACATTCAATAAATTCAATTCCATTTTGGATTCAATATATAATGGATATTATAGCAGAACCAGAACATGTTATTCATGCAACTTCTATCAGAGAGGAGGCTAGACTGTCACATCCCATCACAGAGGATGTACACTCACTGTACATTCACAAGATGCCGTTCCATCTATCGTGTTGACCCGCTCTGTCATCTCTGGGGCCTTTGATGTCTTCCAGTGTCTTAGAATAACTCTACATGCCGTAACTGTAGCAACAATAATTTCAGAAAATGTACATGTTGGTATGTTAGATATTTCAGACTGGCCCCATGTAACAGAGCTGCGGCCTTCGAAGGATTTCTGAACCAAACCATCTACTCAAAATGTTAATCACCCGGGTCCAGAGAGGTCATAAAATAAAGTTCCTTTTTATGTTTTGTACTTCTAACACAAATCATCATTCATCAGTTTCATACAGAGTCTGGATGGTGTGTGATAATCTTCATGTAAAGTCTTATATTATGTGAGGCTCTTACCTGTCTTACATATGTTCCACATTCAGCCACAATCTGAGCTCATCTATCACATTTAATCTCCTCTCCGAGGTCTGCCTGCCAGATTGTTCCTATATGAACATATTACACAGAAAGGAGGAAGCAGTTTAAACAGTGAGGATTCTGTTTTTTTCCAGTGGTGATTTCATATAGTTTATGATATATGCCAAAGTGTACAGTTTGGACATAATGCAATTCTTTATCAGTAAATATTGCAAAACATTACTTTTTTTCACCCAATTAAGCTGATTCATGAAGTTAGAAACACCAACCTCGAATAAAAAGTCACCAAACCACCATGGTATTTAAAATATGCCACTGTTTTTATCTTTTTATGGGTTAAATGTTTAATCTGAATTAAGACAGAGCCCGCCTAGCTGTTTCTCCTGGTTTCCACTCTGTGCATGAATTAATGCCAATTAGTTGACCATATACAGAAGTTAGAATGCAGAGGTCTACTTGTATAAAACACAAGTAAACTTGTCTGTGGACTGCAATGTTCTACTTCTTCTCCTCTGATGCATTATTTAGATGATTTTATTTAGTTTTGATAGTTGGACAGACAAAACAAGTATTTAGATAGATAGATAGATAGATAGATAGATAGATAGATAGATAGATAGATAGATAGATAGATAGATAGATAGATAGATATACTTCATTTCAGACCCATAGGTCCATATCAGCACAAGAGTATATATAAAAGACTAAAAATAAGTAAAATACATGTCCAGCAAGAAATAAAAAGATCATATGACACATTCATTTTGATTAGAACATAAAAAGGCATTTGTTCCAAGAAAAATACCTTGTCACTTAATGATGTGCAATTCTAATTTACTGTTATGTGCTACTTTAGAGTTAATGATTCCCACCCTAATGTATTTGACCTTGTGGAGACTTATTCTTCAGTGATGGTAAAACTAATTAACTAAGAAAGAGATCTGTATCCACGCTCAGTTTGTGCCACACTGGTTCCTTTAGTTACACAAAGAGGAAGCTTGAAAACATTGCCATGCATTCTGTTTTCTCCATGAAGGTGCTGACAGACAGCAACCTGTCCTTCTTCTCACCCAGCAGTCTTTTAAAGTGACGGCCACAGACAATTATAACAACATGCCAGGCTCTGCTAAATCTCTGAATAGGGCCACCATCAGTCCTCCCTTCAACAGATTTAATAAATGCTCCTATCTCATCAGGTGACTCCACCTGACAAAAGAGGCAGATGAATTGGCTCTTTGGAGAGTGGCCGAATAATGTAACAGCTAAAAGGACAGATTATGGTGTATTCTAAAGATTGAAGGTGAAAAGGTCATCTGAGTTGTTAGTGACAGCCTGCTTTCCACTCATTAGAAACAACGATGGCCTGCCCTGACAAGCAGTTCCCAAACAAAGTTCATATAGTAACAATAATGACTTCATGTGCTTGTGAGTTATTACTTATTATTTTGGGAATTTGTTCTGTTGAGTTTTTATAATTTAGTGATGTGGTGTTTTTCGCCTCAAGCTCACATTACAAAGGAAAATGATAATTTCCCGAACAAATGATGTTACCATTATGTAGCCAGAGCAGAAAATTATCAAACGAGAAAAGCTTTGAGGCAGAGTGAGGAAATAAACCGAATTTCCCTCCAAGTTTCACAATTCATTTACCTTCAACTCTGCAAATGAACCTTTCACTACAAGCGTCACTTTTAATTTAGTCATTCTCTCTTTAAGCTCCAAGTTCAAAAAGGAAACTTTTCATCATTTTGCACCCCTGTAAGAAAAGGTTAATTGTGTTCTTTTGGGGTGAGCAGCTTTAAGTCAGAAAAACCATCCTTCAAGAGGAGACTTATATTATTGTAGAGGGAGATTAAATTAACTTGTAGGCCATCGTCTGTCTCATCTGTGACAAATACGAACGGCACGACAAAGCCAGGCAATGGAGACTGATGCAGCAGCATTCTTTCTTTCTTGTGCCCCTTTTCTCTACCTCCTCTTTTCCCCTTTTTTCATCCCACTCAAATGCAACACACATTTAAGCTGCTACACAAAATGGAAATTGATGCAGCCAAATGCGCATTCTATCCTGCATGTTTTCCTTCTCTCATTTTTTTCTCTTTTCTTTTAATTTCTTAAAGATCAGTTCTGTGCTCATTCATTCACACAAGACTGAAGATTATTTGTAAATCTGCTCTGTTGTGACTCAGCGTATTAGAGAGTGTACAATATCTGATACAGGCCACTGAACTCCAGACCTCCATCCTCATCTGTGTCCTCTGTCATCCCAGAGCGCCTGCAGTCCTGATGTGTGCAGCCAATTGAAAAGCAGTCACTAGACCACAGCGACTGCATATCTAGAGTGAGTCAGAGACGTCTCATTTCCACTGGGCTCCCCTTATAGACACGCAGGGGTTGCATGAGTTCTTTGATGCATAGAGAACAAACAAATATTCTTATCTGCCTGAAGGAAGACATTTTTTCCTGAAGATTCACGAGGAATAGTAAAAAATGCACAGAAGTAAATCATGAAGATACTGAATGTCAAAGATACTTCAGAAAGTCAATACACAAAGTTTAATGTAAACACACAGCGGTATTTCATAGCAATATGTTTGGAATGAAAGAAACTGAAGGAAGACCTTTTTTATTGAGTGAAATCATGCAGAAATAGAGCAGGACACATTGCACTTATCAGTCAGCGCTCAGGGCTGCAGTGATCATCTGGTGTCAGCTACATCTCTCTCCTGCCCCCATCCATGCTCCCAGCTGATACACACATTGTCATGCAGGTTCATAAACACACAAAGACAGTCAACTAAAACATCTCTGTAACCCAAATGAGGTGTCACCTTGAAGAGCACGATGAACTTATTCATAATGTGTTACTAGAGGAAGGTGCTGATATGTGTGTTTTCACACATAAACCTACACACACTTCAACGGACACTGAGCTGTGGTCATTTCAGCCGAGTGGGTTTGTTAGTGCTGTGTGGCTAAACATGGGCATGTGCTCCATTGAACAAACACTTGTGAGTCACTGAGTGTGTGATTTTTTTTTTTTTTTGCCACACTGAGCTACCATTTAAGCATCAGATTGCCCATTTTTCATTTTAAGCAGATTCATACTCCTATCTGCTCGAAGCAAAGCAAACAGAAATGACCGTGCCATTTATTGGATATTGACACACAGGTCAACACGCACACTTGCAGAAAGAAGTGCCAGTCCTCACTGACAGCAGTGAAATAGAAAATTCTCAGCAGACATTCATCATCTGTTAGTGGATGGCGTCTTCCCTGCTGCTTCTCTGCTGCCTCTGACAGATCTGAGAGGCTTCCTGTTAGACACATTATCCCTGCCTCTCACCAGGCTCAACCCATTCACATCCCCTGTACACCTGTCTGAGTGTGTGTGGGTGTGCGTGCGTGTGTGCGTGCGTGCGTGTGTCAGCAAAAGTGAGATTTTTGGGAGTTGGGTTGTGTAGTAGCATTTCCTTGCTGTAGATGCATTCTGACAGGGCTGCAGAGCAACCGCTGGCACTGAGATTGTTGGCCTGGTGTGTTTGTGTTGGTGTGTGCAAATTGAGACCATTAGAGAGTTGAAACCACATTATGCTATCTTGGCTGACTATAAGAATGCAATCAGATAAGCGTATTGACGCCTCATTAGTTATCCTTGTCCGAGGAAAATAGGAAAAAAGGTGCATGTGGGTAGACAAGCTTAAAGAAAAGTCTCCATATGTCCTCAGACTCTTGTGGATACTCTCTCCGTATGTTTCAGCTGTTAAAAATCACTCATATCCTCATTTAGAATGTAACAGGGGATTGCGCATTTCCCTTCAAGGCACATAAGGCTTGCTATCCCTCAGTGGGCTCAGTAACTTTTATGAGTGTCTGTCTTTGCATAAAAGCAACAAATGATTGCACATGAAGCGGTGAGGAGAAGAAAATGACACCATTTGTCTGCCGGGACACATTCCCTGTAGATGCCTGTGTGTGTGAAAGAGTGATCACTCGAGAGGTTGTTGGAGATCGGTTGGATGCATGCCTCCTGCTCTCACTCCTGAGTGCAGGCAAGTCACTCATCAGTGGGAGTATTGTCAAGACTCATTTACCTTGTTAGTGTGACATGCATGCACACAAATCTTTGCCTGTGAGTACACAGTATAAATGTCATGCATCCAGTGGAAGCATACTTCCCTCACTATGCTGCCACAGAGCATGGTTAATGCCTACCTGTTATACCTTTAATCAGAAGTTCAAGAAGATCTCCGTCTTTTAAGAACCATGAAAATGTGTATTTTGCATATTATGGGACCTATTTAATAGGGATGCACCAATCCTACTTTTTAGGTTAGGAGTCCGATCTGGACGATATCCGATACCAGGATCGGATCGGTGCCCTACTATTTAAGTTACCCTTAAACTTGATTTCAGGCGTAAACATTTTGACTTATCTAGTTATTCGAAAAACAATCGTGAATTTTATGAGTCTCATCTCATCAGGAAGGCACACATTGGCAATATGAGTATTTCAGCTGTAAAAAGAGGAAATTTAATGAACATGTATGTGAAAATACAGTTGAAGCAGTTGTTTTTGTAGGAAAAGGAAAACAATGAGTTGTTGACAACAGGGAAGTAAAAATGACGAGAACATGTAGTATGAAAATCTAAAACTGCATGCACCTAAAAGTAGGTTATGTAATGCACTTCAACATTAAAGAAAAATGCCATGTCACTACATGGGAAAAGGTGTCTCTTTTAAAAATGTTATCGAGGGACCTCAAGTAAACAGTATCTACAATAACCCCTGTGTAAGTAATTTTAGTGTCTGGTACAAATCAGGAATCCTTTTAGCTGTGCAGTCTGACACTTTGGATTTGAATATTAGCAGCAAGTGTTCAACTCTCCCTCATTACCATCCTGATATATGCATGTGTGGGAGGAAGAGCGAGAAGCGGCAATGGAGTTGCAGAGTGAGACAAAAAAAAGTAAAAAAAAGGATGTGGGAGATCGACGGACTTGGTTAGCATGAAAAATTGAAATGTTCTTTTTAAAAATGGAGGGACAGAGGGAGAGCTGGAGGATGAGAGCATCAAAGTACACACACGCACACATATGCACACACACACACACACACACACACATATGCACACACACACACACACACACACACACACACACACACACACACACACACACACACATGCAGACTCGGGGGAGATCCCACTCAGTTTACAGTACAAATAAATCCATGCTTGTTACTTAATCTGGGGTTAGCCCCAGTAACTTTATTGCTTTAATCTCTTCAACAGGATTTACGGCTAAATCAACTGTAAGACTGAATACAGCAACCAGATTAACAACAACTATGACCTAAAACATCATAAACATACATGATTATAATACAGCACATTCATGCTACAGCCCTGACTTCTGAAGTTCATCCATCTGTCTCTTTCTGTAGTCAGAGCAGATCCATCCACAAGAGCAAATCTCTTGTGGATGTGTGGGTGTGTTTTGGAGGATATTTATGTGGTAGCACTCCTTACCTTCCTGCAGAGACCAGATGTTGTCTATTTAAGGTAGTTTTACTGACATTTTAAAGATGGTTGGCAAACGAAAAGAGGCTACAACAGATGTTTGTTTGCATTGAGTTAAGATTTGCAGATGGTAAAATAGGATGTGTGTGTGCAGCTTAGTATTGATCTGGGTGTGGTTAGCAGTGCGGCGAGATTGCACTGTAATAAGAACATGTGTGCACAGAGCTCAACTGGGCTCAGTCTGTCTATCATGGACTGAATTCCCAACTTGCCGACTCTAAATTCCTCTGCTCTCTTTTAAAGCAGTATTTATATTGAAAGAGCAACTACATGACCAATTTTCCATTCAGAAGATTTCCAATTCAAGGTCATTGATCTTTGTCCCAGCTTACACTGTGTACTTTACATTGACTGGTAAAGTCTCCAGCACACCTTTGGATTGTAAAAGAGATATATGAATTTCTTGCAATATGCAGGACATGGGCACACTAAAGACAAAGAAGACACTTTTTAGGCCTTCTGTTCGCAATAAGAGGAAGATTGAACATGTGCTCCCGCATCTTCACCATATTTATTCCCACTGAGCCACAACCTGGTTACAGCTCATCAAGTTGTACTTAAAGAAAGTTTCACTGAACAGGATTATGTGTCAAATATGTGCTTTGATAATTTGTCCACACTGGATTACTACCATTAATGCTGCAGTGTCATGACACATCAGAAGCTAATGTTGTGGCAGAACTAACGAAAGTAGCATGTGATATAAAATTAAAAACCTGTAAGCCTGAACTGTAAGCCACCTTTATTTAAATGTGACATGACTCATAAGCTAGTGGGGGAAATCTCCCACTATGAAGGCACTTTAATTGGAGGAAGTTTCTCCTGAGTCAGTGACTCTTCCCCAAAAAAACTATCAGTATGCTTAGTAGCCTGCTGTGATTTTACCTTCTTGCTGAGGTGCTGGGGGCGATCTCTAGTTTTTATGTGTATTAAGCTGTAATTAAGCAGTCCTGTCTGCAGGGTGGAGTTTGACTCAAGCACTCATAAAGAGGTAATATCATTAGCATGTTTCCCACACCTCAGTGTCCTCTGTTACTTTTTGAGTTTTCACTTTGGTTGACTTTGTTTTCTTACCTAGTCAGTTAGCCTCTTTTCCTCCTCCTCTGCTCGCTTGCTTCCTGTTTCCAGCCTCTGTTCTCCGCCACTTCATCTCTTCCTCTGCTCTCTTATTCCCTCCGCTCTGGACACCATTCTCAGACAGATGGGAGATGGAGATGCTTAGGGAGAGTTTCATCCTATGATAAAATCAACCGTAATAGTGTTTTGTCTGAGTAAAACCCTTTTGGCAAGGAAACTATAGACCGTGTTGCCATGGCAACCACAGGTCCTCCCACTGCAATTGCACATCTATCCATATGTATCCATACCTGTACTTCTGGAGATGCACACAGAAATGTATGCACAGTAAACCCCACATACCTATATTTGTTGCAGTAGGTAATTGCTTAACAATTTAAGTTGACATTTTTTAATGCACATATACCTCAAAACAACTGCTTAAAGGCATAGTTACATTTTTTCCGATGCAGGGGATGTAGGAGGTACAAATCAATACTAAAGGCTGATTTATACTTCTGTGTCGAATCAGCGGCAAAGCCTAAGCTGGAGGTCTTCATCGCTCCCGTACCTGCACAGAGGCCTTCTCAAGTAGCTGACGTGCACCTCTTCCAAAATGTAATTACCCATAGAATCGACGCAGACCGCAAGCCCTGTGATTGGTCAGTTAGGCGGCAAGTGTTTACAACACTTCTGGGACCCCCGCTCATCAGTTGCGTATTCATCTACTCCTCTCTGTTCTTCCCTGTAATCATGTCTGTATGATAAACAGCAACACGTGTCAGCTGTAGATTAACATAACATGCTCTGAATCACTGTGGAAAAGTAAACAGAGATCGTTGCGGGGCCGGAAGCAGGCGACCGCTACCACCAAGCCCAAACTCACTCTTCCACGCTATTTAGCAAATTTAACACACTCCAAACAAAGCATTATTCTCTGTGTAAATGTACACTCTATTTGGGACATTTTCAGCATTTTACTTTGCTGTCAGAAAGCCCATTCATTTTCCATTATCCTTGCACATGGTACATCATGTGTTCTTCTGCCTGCAGTGGACTAAAATTCTATCTGGTTCTGCAGGCGTCAAAAGAGACAAAAACACAGCCAAACTAAAAAATGAGTGATTCTGACAGCGACAAGTCTTGCTGTTTACTGTGTACACAAGGGGACCCTTTAATGAGTGTGAGTTTACAGAGGAAGAACGAGACTCGACGGACCAGTGGAAGGGGGGAGAAACTTTGGTGCTGACTGGAGAGCAGGAAAGATCCCAAATTACCTGCAAGCCCATGCTCAGGAACTGAGAAAGCTACTGCTGTCACAAATAGGACTTGGTAACAACAGTATTTCAGAACCTTTCTGGATCAGAGGATACCAGCAGATCACATACTACTGCAGTCAGCATCACTCATCATCCAGAGTCTGTCAAATAGCGCTATTTTTTTTTCACCAGCTTTTTTCGATATGCAGAGGTTAAATCAGAAAAATAGAAAAGCCTAATGTGACCATGTCTTTAAAGTGATTGCCCGGCTGTCATTGTTTTTTTTTTTGTTATATAATGACAAAATCCATGGTAGGCCCATTATGTTTACTTTATCAAAATCATTGTGTTAGCCTCTTAAAGGAAAGATTGAGCTGAAATAACAAACCCTACAGCCAGTACAGGATAATCTTAGGCATTTGATACTATCTTAAACTGAAATGCAAAAGCATGAAAATTCACAATAAACCAGTGACTCGTGCATCATAAACCTGATTAGCTGATAAGTGCACTGCAGACAGAAACACACATGCCAAGTCTTAGAATAGAATTAGCTTTCTGACAGCAAAGTAAAGCGCTGACAAATTATGAAATAGTGTGTACTTACACTGACAATAGCGTTTCGGTTGGAGTTTGTTAAAATGTACTTAATAATGTGATAAAGCTGGCCCTGTCTGCAGCAGTTGAAAGCCTTGCTTCATTTAGTTCTTCCGATTCTTAGTCTCATCCCTCAACAAAGGGGCCTTGCTGACTAGCATCCACTGTGGCTAATACACTTACTACTGACAATTCATACAACCACACTTCAGAAAAACACAACTATCACTTCAAAGAGAAACATTTCACATTGTGTTAAAACCGTATTTTAGCCAGTGATTGAGAACAGGGTCTTAATTCAGCTGCAGAAACACATCAGCTGTGTGTGGAAAGATTTGATTTGGAAAGAGGAAAAATTAAAAGCAGAAGGTGGAAACGGTAAGATGCACCCCTGCTGCTTTGTTCACAGCTCTCATGGCATAACCGAATGCACAAATATAGCTGACACATTGACTAAATCTTCACAAAATGTCTTTTGGCTTATTGTTCAATGTTTAATTACTTCTTTTGAAAATTCTCCAGAGCTGTTTTTAGGCATGCATGAAAATTATAAAAGTGAAAACTCCTTTCATGCTGTTGACATGAAAAAGGTGTTGATGCTTTCTTGTCTCTTTATAATTTTCAGAGCTTTTTTTCATGAACATGTCCAGAAATAGAAACCATTGTAAGCAGAGAGTTACCTCAGCTTAGAGGGTGTGATACTGACAGTAACTGATCTAACGGTCTCCATACAATCAGGCATTTACCAAACATGATAGATGGTTTTCCCCCCACTTTTATGCTATAATGCAAAAAAGAATTCTTAATGAGTCGGGAGTAAATCAAACTATTATTTGTGAAAGATGGATGATTGTTATTTTTATTGTACAGTAAACAAATAGAACAATTCTGACTTTTAGAGTAAATCTAAGTATGATTTGTTATCCTCTGTTTTTTTCTGTTGTTCAACATTGTTTAAAAATCATCTTTTATCATCCATCATACTTTTGTTTCTTAATATTTTTTCTAAGACATTGTATCAATATCACTTCTTCACTGTGGCCTCTATCTTTCTCTCTCTCTGTCGTCTCAGAGTTTATCAGAGCTTCTGGCGGTGGTGCGTCTTCCCTTCATCCACCCGTCCTACCTGCTCAATGTGGTGGATAACGAGGAGCTGATCAAATCATCAGAGGCATGTCGGGATCTGGTCAACGAGGCCAAACGCTATCATATGCTGCCCCATGCACGGCAGGAGATGCAGACGCCCAGGACTCGGCCGAGGCTATCTGCTGGTAAATACACACACCCACCCACACACCCACACACACACACACACACACACACACACACACACACACACACACACACACACACACACACACACACACACACACACACACACACACACACACACACATACACACACATACATATGGGGATACACTGATGTGTATCATCTATGACCTGAGTGACCTCAGAACAAGATGGAGTTGAGAGATCTTCCACCCACCTGTGTAGGTTACATTCCCAGGATCCATGCCCCCACACACACATCCACTATTCATTATCCATATTTCACTGCAACACACTGACATGGAGGTTAGGTCTGCACTGAATCATATTGATTTTAGCCTACAACTATAGAGCAATTATATAGGGCTTTTTAATATTCCCCACACAACTACTGAAAATACTTATAAGTAGAAGCGTCACAGAGGTCATATTTCCAAATGTTAGCACCACTTATCTTTACACAGTCAAACAAATGACTGCTGTGGACGAGCCTGATCTCTGTTACCCTGAAAAGATGAAAGTTAACCACCAGAATGTCTTCCTGGAGTTTTGTGGGCTTCTAATTGCAGACTCTGTTACAGAAAACCAGCACAGAAACATTGCTTAAGAACTTCTCACTCCAGCTCAGCACAGTCAGGTTTGTCCTTGCTCTAAGTCACCAGCCAACCATTCACAGTCCAAGCCAATGAAGCCCGTGTTTGTTTATACTGTAAAAAACAAAGAACCCCTTATTGCGGTTAAAAGGCACCTGCAAATTTCCTTTTGCAATTATTTTTTTCCCTCAGGTCGACCACGACTCCATTCTTTCCCCTGTAAAGAGCTGACTAATTATAGTGTCTGCATGGTATTATGAGCCTCACAACACCTCACCATTAAGCACAAGTTATTTTCTGCTTGGTAGGATAAAGATAATTGCCTAACAAATGACACTTTATGGAGAGATTAGTTTACCAGCCAAGACTGTTGTATAGCCATTTTATTCACCAGTAAACAAACAACAGGGGATTTCATGAAGTATTTTCACATCTTGAATCAACTGTGATGCAGGTGCATGAGGATTCAATAATAGTTGTGTTTGGAAAAAGGACATTTGTGGTATTACAGGTGCATCCAAAAAAATTAGAATAGCATGAAAAAGTTATTTTGTTTCATAAATTAAAACAAAAGGGTAAAACTTTGTAAATTCTGATATTTGTGATTTGTAAAGTTAATTAGTTAAAGTCTTAGTTTGTTTTAATGTGGATGATCATGGCTGAGAGCTCATGGAAATCAGAAATCCAGTTTCTCAAATTATTCAAGAAACAAAAAAGTCCACCTTTTGAAGAGTAGACTCATTTACACACCCAGTACTTGGTTAGGGCATGACGGAAAAAGGCATGAAGATTAACACATATGGCTGACACCAGCAGATGACATAGCACCCAAAATTATCACAGACTGCAGAAACTTTACTTTGGACTTCCTACACCTTGGATTATGTGCCTTTCCTCTCCTCCTCCAGACTCTTGGACCTTAGTTTTCAAATAAAATGACAAATTTACTTTCATCTGAAAAGAGGACTTTAGACCACTGCCCAACAGTTCAGTTATTTTTCTCATTAGCCCAGATAAGACGCTTCTGACGTCTCTGCTTCAGGAGAGGCTTGATATTAGGAATGGGACAGTAGTAGTTCCTTACCTGAAGACCTGTTTGGTGGCTCTTGATGCACTTACAGCAGCCTTATTCCACTCCTTGTGAAGTTCTCCAAAATTCTTGAATCACCTATTCTCGACATTCTCTTAAGACTGTGGTCATCTCTGTTGCTTGTGCACCTTTTCTCCCCATGCGTTCCCTTCCAGTCAACTTTCCATCAGTATGATTTTATACAGCACTCTGCAAACAGCCAGCCATTTCAGCAATGACCTTCTGTGGCTTACCCTCCTTGCAGAGAGTGTTCATGATAATCATCTGGACAACTGCCAAGTCAGCAGTCATCCCTGTGATCATGGTTGCATGTAATGGACTGCACCAAAAGATACATGGTATTCAATCTGTTGGAAAGTGATTTACTCAAACTTGAAATGAAATATTATATTTTGAGATATTTATTCTCACATTAATTTTTTTTGTAGGCCATAATTATCAAATTATAGATAAAGAAATGCTTTACAATATTTAGTTTGCATATAATGACTTCAGAGTACCCAACATTTTCAGGTTCTTGCACCTGTCATCCCTCTCCTTTTCCTTGATCTAATGTCAGAATAAGCATATTCTGTCAGGGCTCATTTTCAGTGTTTGGTTTGTGCATGTCCTCTGCATCCTACAGCCTCATTATGCAGGCTGAAGTGTGTATTGATTCTCAGCAGCTTGTGGCTCTGTACAACAGAATTGCATAAATGCATAAATGCTGCTGGGATGAATACATTTATGATGCATTATACTGATGACCCAGTGATTTGAAAAATATGAAAACTTTCCCCACCAAGTTCCAAACTCCTCTGATGCTGAATTTGTTATGAAACTCAGTATCTGGGTTGAGTGTTTTATCATTGTGTTGAAGTTTTGGTTTCAGCGATTCATGTGAAAAATGGTGAGCTTTGATGATGCACTGCGCTGTAGCACACATAAATAAGTACAAAAATGTACATTTGTATTTTTGTATTTTTGTATCAAAATAGACCGCAGTATTACGGCCTGACTAATGTGTGTCCTGACTATGTATGTGTTCATAGGCAGTGTGCAGCACTGGACAGGGTGAGCTCTGCACAGTACAGTACAGAGCATGCTCAATGGGATTGCAGTGTAGACATTTAAACTGGAAAGTGTACATTCAGGACAGCACACACATAAAAAAGAGAAAACTAATGAAAGATTTTGAGGTTGTTGATGCACAGATGATGACAAAGTGAGGAGATTTAGGAGAACAGGAGTGGTCTATATGCAGTCTGAGAGCGAGATAGAGAGAGAGCAGGAGCCAGAAGGTTCAGAAGTAAAATGTGAAGGGCAGAAATTTGATTACCTTTTTTTTCTTGAGCATGCGCTTTATTATGTAAGCAGTCAGAGAGTGTGACGGTGTATTTTTAAATGTGCACAAGCAGATGAGGCACCACCTGAGCTGGGTTGATAAGTCTGTCGAGCAGAAAAAGAAAGAAAAACTGCCGTCCGTGAAACATTTCTGCTGAGAGCAGTCCATCTGGAAGCTGGAGAGTTGTGTGTAGATGTGAGTGTATAGTATGTGTGTGTGGGTTTGTGTGTGTTTTGACAGTTACAAGAGTATGCCTCACACATGGTCTTTTTACGTGTGCTTACACTCTTTCAACCTAGAATTTAATTCACTCTTGTGAGACAGATTTTTAATTATCACTCTTTCACATTTAGACCATATCTGTTAATTAAATGATGGTAATACATCGAATCCAGGTGGTCCCTTAACATTCATTAGTAGAGCATTTCTAATATTACATATATGAGAAGACTTTTATAACTTGGTACGATGAAAAAAGATGATACATTGGCTGATATGAGTTTGAATGTTTTCACATTTTAGTTCTGGCATAGTTTTTTTTTTATGTCAGACCTATATTTTTAGTTTCATGTTGTATTAGCAAACTTTTCAGGAGGGCAGGGGTCATACAGCTGATAACTATGTTTAAAAGTGTCTTGTTTCCTCATTTGGACAGAAGTGTAATGGTTGAAGTGATAACTTTAAGACTCTGTGAGTCTCTCAGTGTTTTGCGTTCTTTATGTGTATCCATTAGCAGCTAATTGTTTAATAAGATTGTGGATGTGAATCTGATTTATCTGTCATAAGACTTTGTGGGGATCAGAGGATTAAAAAGCTGTTAGAGCTGAGAGTTGACTCACAAACTAACTCCCAAGATGCACTCTGATTTGTTTCATCTAATTGACAATGTTGAGCCAAAAGAGAAAAAAAAAATCTGAATTCATGCTGTTTGTGTGTGTGTGTGGCAGATTCCATACATTGTGTTCCCATTT
Organism: Notolabrus celidotus; assembly: GCF_009762535.1. NCBI lineage: Eukaryota > Metazoa > Chordata > Actinopteri > Labriformes > Labridae > Notolabrus > Notolabrus celidotus. The sequence continues at coordinate 23,296,835 of NC_048284.1, forward strand.
CCTTCTCTCCACATGTCACTCTGTGCTCAGCTCGGAGGGTGGAGAGCAAACTGTTAACTCAACCCAGCCAAGTGGACTAGCACTCAGACAAATGAGCTGTAATGATGAGGAGAAACAGAGGTCTGACTCAGCTCACTGTTACTCTTTCTCACTCACACACGCACGCACGCTCGCAAGCACGCACGCACGCAAGCACGCAAGCACGCACACACGCACGCACGCACGCACGCACGCACGCACGCACGCACGCACGCACGCACGCATGCTCGTACGCACACACACACACACACACACACACACAAACACACACACACACACACACAGACAAATGAGGTATACACACACACATACACAGACACACACACACACACACACACACACACACACACACACACACACACACACACACACAGATAAGAGTTTCAGTATGCAGCAGGTTCACTCCAGCTGCAACTCCATTCTGCTCCAGCTTTTTATCTGTGTGATCCTTCCTTGTTACCAGATTACTCAGTTTAAAGAACAAGATGTCTTTCAGCAGGGTTTAAGCTGCTCTCAACATCATGTTTGGATGTAAATGTTAAAAATTCTCTATGTTCTCACATTACTGCAACAGAAGGCAGGCCAAATGCAATGCACTTTGCGTTTCAAAAAAGGCTGGATTCCATTTGTTCAGCTTGAATGATAACTTGGCTTGCATCCACAGTTTGGAGACAATAGCACCAGACTGTTCTGTGAGGCCCAAAATCTATATGTGTGTCATTCATATACTTGTTCACTCCTTTGCCAGACTGCACATTTTTAGAGACTGGCTACAACACAGAAGTAAGCAGATCAAGATTGTATGGAGCAAATGAAGCAATCTGATATAGTATTGAAAGGGCAGGAAAGGTAAACAGAGCAGGTTAGAGAGCTGGAGGGAAAGGTAGAGAGATGCAGCTTTTCACCAGAGAATTATAATATGACTTTTGATATTCCTGAAGCTTATCAAAGAAATCTGGTGCAATCAAACAGATCTATATCTCTACATTCTGTAGGTGTGATGTGGAGGAGGTAAACCCATGACAGAACATCTGGTCTGATAGTCTGAAGGGGCTGCAGCCAAATTTCAGGATCTTTGCACTTGACCCTTTGACAAGTGACCGCTGTCAGTCTGAGCTGCAGAGGAGAAGACAGAGAGAGGGCGAGGGAGGAAAGAGTGTATTAAAAAAACTTGACTCACTTTGTTCCCAGAGCTGCAGTTCATGCTCAGACCCAGAGCGAGCAGCTTTTACAGGACCAGCTCCTTGACTTGCTGTACCTGCTGCAAGGCTTAAAGTCTTCTTCAGCCTCAAGAATTCAGCAGACAGTGAACCAGGTTAGATCTGTATCACTGCAAGTGACAATACTGCAGGTTTGGTTCTATAGATTATGCATGCATGTGGGCCTATGCTGTCTATTCATGATGGATGGGACTTGATGCAGTACATGGAGATGGACAGAAAATCAGAGGGCACTACTTCCTGCATTGAAATATCATTTCAAAAATGTACACAGGAACATGTCTCTGCAGTGACACTGTCCACGTTGCCCAGAAGACATCTGCAGAACAAAACTTCAACTATTTCCAATTGGAATATTTTTTTGGTAGAAAATAGACCACCAGATCTTTCATAGTAACATCTGTGGATCATCCTGCATCAGGGACCTTGGCCTAGATAGACAACCCACTCTTGAGTTTTTAATGTGCAGACAATTGGTATAGATCTTTGGAGGGGAGATCAGACTTCTCAACAACAACATACAGAATCAAATTATCTTAAAATAATTCAGCAAATCTAAATTATGTTTGAAAGCTCAAGAACAGTAAGTACAATATACTTGGATGCAAGATTGTTTGAGTCTGTTGTTTTAAATTAAGGATGAGTTTTGTAGCTGGTATTTGCATTTACAGGTGAATTCACTAAAACTGCTTATATCAACCTTGTAGAGTAACTACAAGGTGCCAACGTGTGTGTCTGTGCAACTTCATCCAACCCCACAAAATCCTTTTGACCGTACCTGCCAGAATATATAGCTGGTTAAAGAAAGGTCACAGCAGGCAAATGAAAGTGCACAGCCTGAAAAGCAGGACGCTGTGAAATAGATGAGGATAAGAGTATAATGAAAAAATAGCAGAAACTCCTGGGATTTTTACTTGTATAGAAAAGGAGAAAGGGCGATCACGTAAAGTCTGACTTGAGTTGAGAAATAGGGAGATGTAGAAAGAAAGAAGGGTTAGCTGCAGGGTAAAAAAGGCGAGGAATAAGGAGAGCAGGGTCACAGCAGGGGCCAGAGAGCAAGAAGACACATAACAAGGTGAGATCCGAGCCAGTGTGTCAGTGAGAAGAGGACACAGCAGCTCTAGATAGGCTACTCTAAGCTGAGTTTAGTTGGGCAGTAGCAGTTTATGAATGTATCTGTAACTATTTTTATCTGCGTTTATTTTGTTGTTTTAATTATTGCTGGGCACCCCTGGAGAGAGCTCGGTCTCAACGGGTCCTGAGGAGTGCAGCACTTAAATTTAAGCACAATTAGAAATTCATAATGGAAGCATAGAGTTATGAATAAGGCAACTTCATTACAGTTGCACATTAGCCAAAAAAGACGGTGGTACAAAGGAGCATCTAACTAAGAACTGATGTACTTGGTTATAGGTTACATGGAGGCTGCCCTTTCCTGAGAAGTTAAAAATGTAACTAAAGGTCAGTAAGAATCAGGAGAGGGAAACATTTTCCATCCAAACTGCCGAGGGTATAAACTCTGTCAGAATAAAAACAAGAGCTGTCAAGACTTGGTTATCCTCTTATCCCCAACCCCTCATCTCCATCCTCCCATCCTTCCAACCTCCATCCCTTCATCCCTCCACCAAACTCTCATCAAACCTCTGACTGACTGACAGTCGTCCCTGTGAGGCTTCATTCCTGAGTTAAAACTCTCTCCCTCCCTCCCCCCCCCTCTCTCTCTCTCTCTCTCTCTCTCTCTCTCTCTCTCTCTCTCTCTCTCTCTCCCTCTCCCTCTCTCTCTCTTGCAAACACACACACACACCAAAACACACACACACACACGCAAACACACACACACACACACACACACACACACACACACACACGCGAAACAATCTGATCCAATGCCATGACTCCTCTGTCAGCAGTGCAGCTCTCCTGTGTTGTTGCGTTCTGACAGGCCGGTGTTGGGTTGTATTATTTTGTGAATGTGTTCAGGGCCTTAAGGGGTCAGAGCCGCACAGCAGCCTCATAGTCCAGATGTGAACTCTCTCTGACGTGTCTGTCCGAGCGGAAAGTGCTGAGAACAACCTGCACATGTGCACTAGGTAGTATTAAAGACCTGCATGTGAACAGAAGAAGAATTAAATACTTTGAATCAGCATGTGAAATGCCTAAGTTGTAAGTTGGTCTTATTAGACAACTTATGTTGGAAAATTAAATGGAAATTTCTGTTTTTGTAGTATTACATATTGATATCATCAGGCTTAAGTAGAAAATAAAATTCAATAAACATGCAGCAGGAGGATAGTTATTTCATCTACATCTTTAATAATAATGTTACTAGAGAATTAAATTTCAAACAGTAACACACTGATTAATGTACACATAGAGAAAGGAAATCCTGCATTGGCTCAGACATAAACACAGAAAATTAAAAAGTTAATTTAGGCAGTCAGTATCAACAAAGTGAAACAGCTAATGGGGTAAAAGAGAAGGAGGAGAAAAGAGATTAAAAAGTTAATCCTTAAAGGCATGGAAAACAAACTTTTAAAATGCAAATTGAAGTTAAAGAACTCAAGTGATAAAGAGAATAGAATAGAGTGCAAACATGCCCAGAAATAGCAGCAAACTAATCATGAAGAAGAACCATAGCAGAACAAAGTCAATATAATTAATGTGCCTGTGAAAGTTTGGTTGGAGGCTCATGAGAGAGAAGACAAAAGCTTTTTCTTTTTTCTTTCTCTCTCAAAGAGCGGTCGCTGTATCTGTGACTGGCCTATAAAGCTACAGTCACATTTATTAGCTGTGTATCCAAGGTCTGTGGGAGGTCTTAAGGGTTGTTTGAGGCTCACAGTCCTGGGCGTGATGCCATGAAGCTGTGACAACGAGCTCATGATGAGAATGGATTCATCTTTAGTCCTTTTTTGTATCACTCAAAACTCAAACAGCCCTTTAACTCGTTGCCAGAAAGGGCAGCGTTGGCACAACTTCTACCCCTTCCATATTATGTCATGATAGACCTTTATTTAGCTGTGTACCAGACCTTCATCTATGTAGTGACACTGTCATGATTTTTCCTGAGATATTAATTAGTTTTTTCACTATGCAGAGGAACACATACAAATCTCATTGAAGAAAAAGAGCAGTTCAGCTGCTCAATCATGACTGTGCACTCAGCCATGAGTGTGTGTCCACAATATTTCTAAGGCAGTATTCACTGCTCTGTGTGTGTGCTCAGCTTCATCAAAGCCTATTTTAGTTTTTGTATTTTCCTCTTTCTACCTTTCTCCCTCTCCCTGAAAAAGCTTCCGTTTTACCAGCTTTTAAGAAAAACAGAAGCTCAAGGAAATTTGAGGGGATAGTTTTTCTACTCAAAGCAGCAAAAGAAAAGTACAGCAGCTTATCAATGTGTATTTCAGGAGACAGTCCATACAGAAAAATACCAATCCAAGCAATTTAACCAGTTATAAGCCTGCTTCAAGTGTCCAAGTATTAGCTTTCTCTACCTTCCATCTATTCCCTCCTACTTTTTGTTCCTTGCCTCTTTCACTGGCCCTTATTGACCAAACGTGCGTACAACGGAAAACAGGGTGTACAACCATTTCCACGCAAAGGTCGGCATTTATCAATTTGAACGTGAGCGGAGGATACACTCAAATCCCACACCAGGTCTCAGTCCAGGTCTCAATTAGAAATTACACCAAAAATTTATTTTACATTTCGCTCTTTAATCGATCCTGTAAACTGCTTTTGAAATGACGTTGAAGCTGTCAGCTGATTTCTTCCTATAACAAATGTTTGTTTTCTTTATCGATTTACTTCTACGATTTAAAATCTACAAAGCTTTCAGTACCTATCAGCTCTCCCATGTGCACAGTTAACTCTATAGAAAATATTGTTCAGGATTTAAACAGAAAAACATAAATATGTAAATTCATCATAGGAAACTGACTCCAGTGCACGGTCTCCAGTGCACCTTTCTTTTTACAGTGATCTTAAGGTCTGCATTTTCCCCCCCTGAATATACAGAATTACTTATATTAAAGTCTCTAATAGTTTCATATCACGTATGAAAATGTTAAAACTTCAGTCTGAGTTCAGATTTGAAACCCACGCTGTTGACTGCTGCAATGATTTTCATCCAGGCGTGTTTTTTCTGATGCCTCCTTTCAGGCTGCCAAACAACAAAGTTGTATGTGTCTACCTCCCTTGCTATGGCGTCGACCTCCAGATCAGACAAGTTGCCTGTTTTTGCCGTAGCGCATCCCTCCCATAGACTGTATAAATAATGGACGTAGTATCCGTGACGTCACCCATTTGTTCCTGAGAGCTGTTTTGAAGCCAATCGACGGCGGCAGCCATGTTGAAAATGTGGAACTCAACCAGGCATAGTGTGATGGAGTTTGAGTCTCCTAGCCAACAGCGATGTGTTCCCGTCCGGGAGTCAAGTCGGTCATGTCCTTATTTGGACAAAAACTAGTAATCTTAATATCTTTTGAACCGTCGCGTTAGAATAAAATCCCCCCCCCTGTACAGTATGTGCCCATAGAGAAATTAGCTATGTAGAGCCAAGCCGTTTTTTGAACCAGGCTGTAAACATGTTTATTGTTTAAAGATTGTCTTTTTTGAATTGGTGTCTAAGTGGTTTCCGGTGTTTTCCTCATTTCTCGAGGAATTGCAGTTTATAACACTTCCGCATGGACTACATATTTTTAGACTGGAGGTTGCCGCTTGGTCCCTCCATGTCAAAATTCTGTGGGCGTTTCTGGGTGAACTATGAATAATTAGGGCCGTGATATTTAAATGACGATTGTTTTCAGCCGCCACATTTATGAAGACCTGATCATTCCTACGCTGGGATTGGTCAGATACGAATGTTTCATAAACCACACGTGTGTCCTGTTGTAAGACCAATTCTGTGCTCAGATCTGCACCCGTTTTCACACAAGACTAATAAATAAGGCCCACTCTCTCTATCTCCTCTTATCATCCTCTTTCATCTCTCCTCTCCCTCTTTCTTCCCCCTCTGCCTGCCTGCCTGCTGCTTACAAACACACAGCTAATTTCTGTTCAGCGGTTCGTTGTCTTGTCCGCTCTCTGCAGCCTGCTGCTGAAACCTGAGAGGACCTGAGACACACATGTGGCAGCCTGCCAACCTACTTGTGTGTTTTAAGATCACTGGTGTCTTTATCCAGCAGCTCTCTCTCTCTCTCTCTCTCTCTCTCTCTCTCTCTCTCTCTCTCTCTCTCTCTCTCTCTCTCTCTCTCTCTCTCTCTCTCTCTCTCTCTCTCTCTCTCTCTCTCTCTCTCTCTCTCTCTCTCTCTCTCTCTCTCTCTCTCTCTGTGTGTGTGTGTGTGCGTGTGCATGTGCGAGTGCGTGTGTGCGTAGGTGTATCTGAGAGTGCAGATCGACTGGGGAACAACAGGGTTGAGTGATGATTGTGTGTTATATATATATGTATACTTTTAATCACACAAGGTTCTCCCCATGTTTGACTATTTGAGACAATACACATCTACAAAAACAAATGAACACAATCCATCCTATCTTTTGTCTCTATAACCCAAAGAGTGTATGTTTCACAGCGAGCGTATTGACAAGTAATTTCTTGGTCAGTGTATTATTTATTGGAAGAGAGAATAAGAACGCTGAACAGCATCCAAATGAATGACAGCCTCATCAATCTTTATAATTGAGTTATGGTTTCCTTTTTCACTAAGTACTTTCCTGTGTGCAAGAGGAATCTTTCCTGTTCTGCTGTTTGTTTTCCTTTTACCAAAAAGCTTTTTACGCAGAGAAAGCCAATGCCATTCTAAACTCAGAATAGGAGACTTATAATCTGTGGCTGCTTGTGTTAGTGCTTGCGCAGCCCATCAAGGTTCTTGCCTGAACACTAAAATGTTTTAGAAAAGTTCTTCTTTAAGGATGCTGTTGTTAGGTGTTCAATAATGCTTGCCTTGTTCCTGAGAGCACAGAAAAACTCAAATGTCAAGCAACAAGCTACAAAACATGAAACCTGTTAGTTATTGCAGCACTCCAGCATCTCAGTGATGCTTTGATTCAATCTTGGCTCGTACATACTTGTAGAAACCTTCACTGATGGCCTGCTTTCTCTCCACTCTTTTCTTTCTTTGTCCATCCCATCATTCTCCTACCTCCTCCTCCACCTTTGTCCTGTAGGTGTAGCAGAGGTGATAGTTCTGGTGGGAGGGCGTCAGTCGATCGGGATGAACCAGCGCTCCCTGACAGCAGTCACCTGTTTCAACCCCCAGAACAGTAAGTGGTACCCGCTGGCCAGCCTGCCCTTCTACGACCGAGACTTCTTCAGTGTCATCTCAGCTGGAGACAACATCTACCTGTCAGGTGAGCTGAATGTACTGCAGGACAATTGTAGCTTTCCTGTCACAGCATTTAGTGACACAGAGCAGGAGTACAGTGAAAGTCTCGGGTTTATTAAACTGAACTGAAACAGTTTTTAAAGGATTTTAGGTTTCTCATCTCTTACTCTAGAAATGTGTAGACACTGAAGATAACTTTGATGTCGTTCTTATCAAGAGTTCTTTAAAGAATAAATTTCATGTTTACCTTGTTTGGAACATTTTTCTCAACTTGATCTCTTTCTCTCTGGTTTTACAGTCACTGCAGTTTTCAGTTTATTTAGTTCCATAGCTACATACTGTGCACTCTGTGACTCTATGAGACACCTTTAAGTTGTTTCTCCAGAGATAGACTGAATTTCTCCCTCCACGGTCCATTTGTGTCAAAATCCTGCTCGGTGCTCAGACCTTGACATCGCGCTAAGGAAATGCAGCAGGATTTGTCCTGCATGTACCTCTCCTCTCTCTCTTTCATATAAATGTAAATTTGTGTTTGGGCGTTGGAACAGGTCTGCATGTGTCCACTGGGAGTCAGACAGCCAGAGGAAAAATCAGAGGTGTTCTAGCCAGCCAATCAACAGACTCAGCTCTGCAACCTTCCTCAGACTGAGAAAGCAGAGTCACTGAGTCACTGCTAGTGTAACATGTTGAACCACACAGCTAACTGAGAGCTGAAACAAACACAGTGTAGATGGGTTCCTGGTTTACTTGTAGCAAACAACTTTACTTCAGTTGAAAGGTGTCAGTCTCTTACATGTTTTTAAGCTTTTAAGCGAATAGATAGTTGAATCACTATGAATTATTGAATTCCCATCAGACTTGGAGCAGGACTTGCCTGGTGAATCATGATAAGGTACGATAGGATATGATGCAGTACGATACGATATGATATGATAGTGGTACCTGGCCCATAATAACAATAGTAACATAATACAGCACTACTGTGACACTGCGATCATCTGTATATTGCAAGGTACAGTCGGGTACCGTAGCCTAGTGTTCAGATAAGAACGTTGATGAGCTGCGCAAGCACCTTGCCCCTTTAAGGCAAGAAGCAGGAATAATGCTTTTTTTCACGACACCTGGATTTGGTTTTGCTAAGATAGAACGATGTTCATGTTTTTGTTGTTGTTTCTCTAATGTTAGTTTAAATAATACAATTTTCTTCGGGTCCTGGTGGGTCACGCAGGACTCCTGATACTTTGTCCCACCCCCGAATCAGATTGTATTACATGTGCATCTCAAAAAATTGATTTTCGTAAAAGGTTCAATATTTAACATGTTATTTGATTAAAGGTGACATATCACGCTTTTTTCATCAATATATATTGGTCTAAGAGGTCCCCAAAACATGTCTTTAAAGTTTATGCTCAAAAAAACACTTTGAAATCAGATTTTGGCATGCCTGAAAATCCCTCTTCTTCAGTCCTCCTCAGAACACTCTGTTTTTTCTCTGACCACGCCCCCTCAGGAAGTGGATGTGCCTCGGCTGTCCAGCACGTTGATCTAATGTTTACATTTTGGCTGAATATACACGCTGCTCACAGATCGCGTTACTTCAACCCTCTGAATCTGATCCAGAATCTGATCCTGACGGAGAGGCGCCTGTAGCAGGACCTGTCTGAAGGATTGGTCACAGATTTAGTGTTTCTTGTTGTTTTATTTATCAGTATGTCGACGTGTGTCTATGTGGCTAAACTAACTAGCGCTAGCACTTATCCATGATAAATAAAAATCATCCACTAGATCTTCAAATCTGCAGACGTGGGGAGTAAAACCGACCTCTGCCAGAAAGGCAGCAGGATCTTTCTGAACGATTGGTCACATATTTAGTGTTTCTTGTTGTTTTATTTGTCAGTATGTCGACGTGTGTCTTGGTACACAGCTGCAGCTACGACATGTAGCTATGTAGCTATGCTAACTAGCGCTAGCACTTATCCATGATAAATAAAAATCATCCACTAGATCTTCAAATCTGCAGACGTGGGGAGTAAAACCGACCTTTGTGTTTATTAAGACAGCCTACAACTAGCATGCCTCCCTCCTAAGCTCCTTGTTACCACACATTTGTGCAGGTAATGAAAAACGGAGGGGTTGAGTTGTATTTTATACATTCTATGGGCTGAACACTGGCTCCGAGCTCTGACTCCGTGACAGACCGGATATTGTTGTTACGTAACAAAAACATGGAAGTCTGAAACGGCTCGTTTCACACACATTTACAGAAAGGTGGAGAAATCAGAACAGGGCGGAATGGATTTTTTTCATTCTCGGGGGGTTTGTAGACATGCCAGGGAAACATATTTCAGGTAGAGAACTATTAAAAAGTCCATTTTGCATGATGTGTCACCTTTAATTTAAAATTGTATATATTATAGACATATTCAATTAAAAAAATTACAAGCATTGAAATTCAAATTGTCCTTGTCCTATATTCCAGGTGGCACAGAGAGTGGTGTGATGGTGGCTGACGTTTGGTGCTACATGTCTCTGCTTGATAACTGGAATCTGGTGTCCCGGATGACGGTGGCTCGCAGCAGACACAACAGCCTTGTGTACGACGGAAAACTGTACACCATCGGAGGACTGGGAGTATCAGGGAACCTGGACCATGTGGAGAGGTGAGAGTCACACAACATCAACAGCAGCTTGTCTCCAAACAACCTCAACCCCAATCTTCAGCAACTCCCAGCGGATGTCTGCACAGTGACACACAGCTCTAACCTTGATCTGATTGCATCCTCATAATCTGTGCAGATGATTCTGCAAAATCAATAGTAGATGCTGAGAAATTCAGTTTGAGCAATAAATATCCACACTGTAGGTGGTCGGTCTTGCAGTGGTGTGGTTCAGCATATTGCAAAAATGTTTGGACAGGTTTGTTAGCATTTTCTGTGAGAGCAGGAAGGTGCAGAGGAATGATTCTGAGCTGGAGCGCATTGAACGATCACAGCTGTGAGAGTCATTGTGCAGCAACAGAGCACCTCTTGTTTGTGAGTGAGAGGACTTTCTTTGAGAGAGCAGTGGCATACTGTGTCTGATTCCATCCACTTCAGCATTGACACTTCATGTGAAGGTCGTCCTCTGTGGCCTATTCAGCCAGCTCTATTTTCTCTGATTTTGTCAGTTTTTTTTCCAAAACTCACCAGATATAAGACACGACATAGACAGTTTCATTGTGGAGTACAATGAACTTCTACTTGAATAACTAAAAACTTGACATCAGATTTTTCAGATTCGATAGTCGTATTCACACCTCTTGATTTGTATAACTGTGCCCTTCATTTCTTATTTCTCCTCTAACCTGGGCTGAGGAGTGAGTTTCAGCAGAGAAGCGTCCTCCTCCTGCACAGCAGAGCGAGATGAACCAAAGCAATCAAAAGAACATTACTGGGTATATTAGAGCAGGCCGCTGCCGCTCATTACCTAGCAGCTCAATTGATCCCAAAGCTGCTCGCCATGCACAAACAGTCCTCCAAATGAAACAGGCTAATTTGATATTTCCCCATAATGCTGCCTCACAGTGTTGTTGTGATGGGGATAGATGGAATATTTGCCCTGTAATGGATACGCATTTGATTCCTGTGTCTCTGAGCTGCTTAATTTGAGAGCTGACGGTGCAACAAGGGCATTCAGGGCTCCGAAGAAATTATTTCACCATGTGACGTTTGTATGTGTTCCTCTGTTTGTCATCATGAAGCTTCTCTGATGCCCACAGCGACTGGACTCAGTCATTAGCATGGTAGAACCTCCTTTGCTTGGTTTCAAAGCCCTACAGCTGAAGTACTGTAGACAGCAGCCAGGAATGAATATCCCAGACACCAAGTAAAACAGCTGAACTACTAATAGTTAGGAAGAAAATGTTTGATGCTCTGGCTGAAAAAACTATTTATAAGACAAGGTCAGGGTCATATTTGCTGGCCTGTTAATTTAAAAGCTGATTTGTCTCTCAAAATATTTGGACGAAAATTGCGTGAAGTCACCATACTTGTTTCTAAGCAACCCATGCTTTTATTCTTCTTCTACAATAGCTAGGTTGAGCAAAAGTTGAATTGAAATCAGATGCTGTTTATTTAAATTGAGTACATATTACATGGAAGGTGATGGGCTTCAGGCAAGGGAGGGTAGAGTCAAGATAATTTCACACTTTTCTATTATATTGAGATTTTTTAGTGTGTAAATAATGCATGATAATGACTAAAAATTAATCATTCATTTATTCACATCTCCATTTCAAATGTGTTGTTTGCATACTCTACCTTTTTCTAAACGTGATATATTGACCTGCTGTGAAAGCCTGTAGCGGTGACTGTTTTGATGGATTGTGGGTTAATCAGCTGGAAAAACACTAGCAGTGTGAGCTACATTACATGTTTACGAGGAGAAGAATATCTAACTTTATTAAATGTGAAGGTGGGAGTTTTTACTGAGGTAGAATTAAGGCTCTGGAAAGGCTTAAAATATTTTTCATCCTGCTTCATATGAAGCCAGGTTTGTATTCCCAATATTATCTGCAAAAATACTTCACCCTAAAGCTCATGTTGGGATGTGTAACCTCATGAACTGGTTATCTGCTTGTAAGCTCTTCAGATGTCAGACCAGTGAGAGCCTCCTAGCCAACAGCTATGTGTTCCTGTCCGGGGGTCAAGTCAGTCATGTCCTTATTTGGGCAAAAACTCGTAATCTTAATATCTTCTGAACCGTCGTGTTTGAAAAAAATTCACCCCCAGTACAGTGTGTGCCGATAGAGAAATTAGCTATGTAGAGCCAAGCTGTTTTTTGAACCAGGCTGTAAACATGTTTATTAATGCTGCAAAGATCGTCTTTTTTGAATTGGTGTCTAAGTGGTTTCTGGTCTTTCTGCAGCCAGCTTCAAGCGGATTCTCGATGTATTGCAGTTTATTACACTTCCGCATGGGCTTCATAGTTTGAGACTTGGTCTCATTGGTTACCAAATGTTCACAAAGTGTTATTAAAAGAATAGGTGATGCAATACAATGATAAACATGCTCTTCTCAAGCTGATGAGTAAATTCTGGATTTTTTATCCATATTGTAGTCAAAACCCTGTTTCCTTGGTTCAATATAGAACTACTGTATATATTTTTTCCCGTTTTACACAACTGCCAACTATTTTCTTCTTCATCCATTGAAGTACTTTTTGACTGTACAGCTTCATATTCTGATAGAAAAAGACCACAGAGTTTTTGTTTGAGTCGTGCTTGGTTTCATTACATAAATCTAATCGCTGTTGTCGATCATCCAGATCACTTTCAGTCTTTCTCTGGAGTCATTTGTTCCAAGCTGCTTTGATAAATGAGCCCCATTAGATGCTGATCCTTTATTTTGGAGCTAACCACCAGATTTGGCAGGAGTGTCTCTGCTGTGAGACTCAGTTGGCTCTACTGCAGCTCAGGACTGTTGGACCAAAACTCTAAAGATAGTTGAGACTCCAGCAGGGAGGCAGCCAGTCTACATCCGGACTAAACCCTGACCAGAGGAGATAAGAAAGCTGGTACTCAAACATTTTTTGTTACCTCCACACAAAGAGGAAGAGCTACACAGGTCTCTAGAGCAGTTTGTGATATGGAGAGAGCAGAAATATTCAGAAATCATTAGTCAGTGTGTGAAACACCACCTTGTTTGATATGCAGATGGCTGCTGGGGATTGAATCTTGAACCTGAAGGTAATGAAAAGGTACTTTGCCAGAGTTTGATTTGATCTGCTTGATAGAGTGATATATTCACAGATTGTTTACACACACAGACAATATTTCTTGTTCCCCAAGTGTAAGTACATGTGTTTGCCTCTGTGCACACACTTGTGTGGATTTGTATGTATGTTACATCACCTACCTTCAGCCCGGGATCCTCACCTTCCATCATCCCTGCTCTTAATTTGCAGTCCTTCTTGCATCCCTCATTCCTCCATCTCTACATCCATCCCGTTGAGAGTTTCATGCTCCTAGCAACAATTATGTCTTCAGTCAGAGCCATTTCAAAGCTGGTTGCAGCCTTTCTTTGGAACAGCAAGAGGTTCAAATCAGCACTCAGAGGAGTGAGCGGGCTCATTCCTGTATCCGCTCTCCTCACTAATGAGTGACAGATTTTTAGGGACAGGAGCAGTTGAGTGCAGGAGGCTTTTAACTTATAATCAGGTATCCTGGGCCTGCTCTCTCCTTTGATTGTTAATCCTTTGACAAACTCGATATGATTGCAGATGTTGAATAAATCATGGATGTCTAATGATGTGTCAATCACAGATGGTTTTGTGGCATTATTGCACACTATAGCCAGGTAACTGCATCCTCCAAACTCTGTGACTTTAATGAGTGAAGACTGTTAGAAACATGACATAGAGTACAGCAGCTAGCTTGTCTCATTGGGGATGGTGTACAGTTTGGATAACAAGTCTTGAGAAGAGAAGAGCAATTGTACTCTATTTTTTATGGCTAAAAATGAACTTAAAGATTGCAGTATATAAATGTACGATTCTGTACAAAGCTATTTAGAGAGCTCCATTATTTATGTGTTGTTTTCAGGTCTATTTACTGGCAAATTAGTTGTTGCTGTATAAATGTCTGCATTTTATCACTGTGTGCTAATATTCAGATGTCTTGATTCTCCAACATCTTATCAACATTCATCCCTCTAGCAATTCTTTCCTCCAACTATTTTTTGAGTTTAACTTTTTCCCATAAAGTGGTATTATACAAGTGAAAGTGGGCCATTTCAAAAAGTGGTGGCTCATTCTAAAGATTGGGACCTATCGTAACGCCAGCAAATCTTGGCAGGGCAGCGCTGGATGCTCCTGGGAAATGTAATCAACTCAAACTTGACGAAGAAGATGCAGTGAGATGGAGATTCAAGCGTGATGTTTAATCACACTGAAAGCCAAATTAAGTCTTAGTCTTCTTTGGGTAGCCCCCTGAACTGACAAGTTCTTAAGTACCCAATATTGCAGGTGGTGTGCATGAGGGGATGCCAACCACAGAGAGAAAGGTCCCTTCCTGTGGGACATCAGGGGTGGGGGACCCCTGGCTCCTCTTTAGGTTGTGGTAAGGAATGGTTTACCCCCTAGCTAACTGTGAGTATGCTCTCTCAAAAGAGATTTGTTCTTTTGCTGGTAGGACAAAACAATCAGGCAGAGTCAGAAGGAGAACTGGGTATATAAATGCAGCAGTCAGTGGTGATTATGAATTGTCATGTCTCTGTCTCCATGTCCACCCTGCTTACTCCTTTTCATTTTATGTTATGATTCCAAATCAGGCAGATCATCACATCCCTCTCATATTTCCCTCTCTCCATGCCTCCTATCCTCCCTGCTTTTTTTCTTTAACCACCCTATCTCCTCTCCTCTCCTGCGTCTTCTGTCCTGTTGCTCCCCACCTCTCCTCACAGAGCTCATTAGGTGGCAGGAGTTGATGGGTGTATTTGGGGCCTGTGGGTCCAGAGATGTGCAAAGACAGTGTCTCCTCTTCATCACCTTCTAATGGGGCACTGAGGTCTCTGAGAAATATAGGGAGTCGATGCTAAAAGCAGATGTATGTGTGTGTAGGCATGCCTGACAGCTATAGAGAAACACTGTTGAGCAGCAGCAGCTGTGCCTGAGAATGTTATTAATGAAAGACATAGAGAAGCTATGGGAAATGAGCAGTATAAGCTGTATGTGCTTCTCCTTCATCAATTAATAAGAGGCTAACACTTTCAACAATTTCTGGCCTTTGCGAATAATAAGACTTTTCTCTCATCTTCCTTCTGCTTCTGTGCTTTCTTCTATCCTCCCTGTCCTCTTTCACCTTCCATCTCTCTGCATCAAAACACACAGAACCACACAAAAACTGTACACTGCCCTTTTCTGTACCTCTTTCTTTTCTATAAAGCAGCCTTTCAGTCATTCATGTGGTCAGCCTGGTTACAGCAGAACCTTTCTGGCAAATTATCTGCAGATAAGATGTGACAGATGCATCTGAGATGGTCCACAGCCAGCGCGCTGCCCCCTCAACTGGAGGAAGCAACGACTGACCTTTAGAACACACAGTCTGGGCAAACCCTCAAAATATCCAGACACCAGCATACAGGGTGGTGTTGCCACTGGAGGTGGAGGGGTTGTTGTTATATATAGATTTGTCCTGTTTGTGCAAGCCAAGGTCAAGGTACTAACCAAGATAAGGGCAGACGCTGTGCTATTTTCAACTTTTGTGTAGATTCTCTTTGCTTGTGTGTGTGTTTGAGTAAGCATTTATATCATTTTAAGTGACACAAATGGAAGTCATTTCTCTATGGGCCCTATTAAGGAGCCAATAGGAATCCATCTAGCTGAAAACCCTCTCTGCATTCTATGTGTATGTCTGTGCAACGATTTTCCATATTAATGCAAAGTCAAGGTCGTTCCTACATAAATCATTTTCAAATAATTTCTAGACATGCTTGAGGCAAAGCCTAAAGGATGGACATGTGTGTTGGTTGGTCTTGGATAATTTTTTGTTAGTGCTAATTAGCAAATTATACATGATACATGCTAATATACTTCACTTGGATTGTAAATGTGGTGTACATCATATTTGCTTAACATCATTTGAGCCTGGAATTAGCATTTAGCTCTAAGCACTTCTTTAGAATGGCACAACAGAGCTGCTAACATGGCTGTGGACTCTCAAGCTTGTTTCTTATAGCCAAGATTAAAATGAAGTTGCTGAGGACTTAAATCAACTGTGACTTTAGAAACCTTTCCGTTTTGTGTCACAGCTTGCCTTTGTGACTTCCTGCATTTTTTGAAATACTTGACCCAGTTGTAGCTTTCCAACAACCTACAAAAACCTCCCACAATTAAGCAACCTCAAGTTTTGTCTTATTTTGGATTGCCTTGTCATTGGTGTCAATTTTGTTTTAAAGAACCCCCACCCTTCACAACACAGAGCTGCCCTACATGTCTGCTCTCAACACTTTGGTAATGAAGTGGGGTCTCAGTCTTCCATCTCTCAGAGCAGTAATTGATGTACGACCTACACTCTCGTCCCCTGTCCTACGTGACATTCCCATCCAATTAAATCTGTGCCTGCACACACATTCTCACACACACTCAGCCACACTAAAAGAGGACACACTTGTTATCAATATAGCTCCTTGAATTCTCCTCCTGATAGTCTTTCAAAGGTGCCTCTTTGAGCCTTTGAGTGTCATACAGCATGTCTGCAGTTTGTCTACATGCTAAACATGAGCATATTGTGTCCTCACACTTTGAGGAAACAGACTTTTGTGCTGAATTTGTTCATTCACAGGGATTATGGGTAAAGCTGTCAGCCAGTGGATGAATTCCTCTCTGTCTCACAAGGATTAGCTGAAGGTGACACAAAGTTGGCAGGTCTGTGTCCATCTGTGTTTGTATGTGCTGCTGGTGTCCCCTCGTATGGGCTGTTTTTAGCTTTAGATGTGCTGCAATCCATCAGAGTTAATGAGCTGTGTGCTACGTATTCTCTCTACAGTCACTGCAGGGACTGCTCTTTGTGTGAGAATGTTTTTTGGCTGACCTTAACATCAGCTGGTCTGTTGTCCATACTGAGAGCAAGACAACATCAGCTCCACAGATGTCATCATACACAGCCTGCCAGATGAATCATGAGTAAATAATAAGCAAGATTGCTTTGCCTCTCAGGGTAATGAAAGAGATTCACAAGTTTCTGAATGTGAAACTCTGTCAAATGCTGTGGCTTGCAACCTGGAGGTTAAGAGCTTTTCTAGGGGCCAAAGGTAAATTTGATGAGTTGTAAAACCTGGTCACAGTTCTGTCAAAACCATAGTCCTGACCTTGTACATTTGAGTGCATGTGACAGAGGTCCTAACCAAGATCTGTCCAAGACCATCTTTAAGATTGTGAAATAATGCCATTATATAGTGTTAATTTCTATGAAGACTTTAATATATCAACAAATTGAATCTGGTGGCATCACTCAAGCTACTTCAGATACAAAGAATAGTTGTTACTGGTGTTTACATCTGTAGCTGGTTGGTAAATCTGCTGGGTTTCTGATTCAAGGAAGTTGCTTCAACAATGATTTTGTCTGGATTAGAAAAGTCTGGTGTTTCATTTTGGTTCCAATTTGCATGTAACCATTAATTCTGAAATACAACATTTTTGCATGGATGCCTGACTTTTTACAAGATAAATGTTTTTTTTAACTTATATTTTATTTGCTTTTCTTGATGAGGTTACATCAAAATAAACACATTATACAAACTTTGGTGTCGGTTAACAAATGTCAGTTTAGCCTCCTTTAAAATAGTCCATTCTCTTCAGACTTTTTGATGGGTTATAAAGTCAGTCCACTTTTTCCATTTTCCTTGGCAGGCAGATTGTTGAAGTCTTAAATTGTGTGTAAAGTTCTCCACATCGTGTAGTTTTTCCACAATGTCCAACCAGTTTCTCTGAGTGGCGGGGGGGTCCTCTTTACACCACTTTCTTGTTATAGCTTTCTTTGATGCCAGCAATAGTATTCCAACCAGATAAGTGCTTTTTGATTGGACAGTGCTACACAACTCAGAAACAGTTTATTCTGACAGTAAGGCATTTTCATGGCTTTGAACAGAAACCACAAAACGTGCAGAACAAAATATTCCTGCATTGGAATGAAAAGCTTGGTTTCCTAAATGAAGCTACATGCATGTCTAAATGAATGGCTTATGAACAAGGATGCAAATCCACAAATTTACATTCTGAGCGGTGCTGAGCCCTGCCTCTAACAGGTAAGGCTTAATAGATTTCACCATCGGAGAGTGATAAGTAAACATGGGGGAGAGAACACGGGTACAAACAGCTGTCACACACAGAGCAAACCAGCGAGAGGAACAGAGGTGCATACAAACAAGTTCTAATTAAAGTCTCAAAGCTGCTGTTTTTGTTTCCATCTTCAATAATTTACAGTCTGCTTCTGTTTGTGAAGTAGAGCGGAGCAAAAGGCGAGCTTCTCAGTTTTAATCCTTTAATGTTTATCCACCTCTATGTCTTTACACAAAACACCAGATAAGTATTAAAATGTTAAGAACATAAAAGCATTCCTGGTACAACTCTGCTAGAGCCGTTAACCTTCAGTACACATGTTAGCTGTGAAGACTGTACATTGTTATGCACACAACGCTTCAAAAAGGCAATTATCAGAAGTGTGCATGTCTCTTAGCAACCATTCACTACAATACATTTACGCTAATAGGACCTATATTTTTTTATCAGATGTGAGATTTTTTCAAGGATTAGTGATAAAGCAGATGGCTTTAGATTGAGGATTTAGCTGGTTAATCAAAAGTTTTTATCCTTCAAGTATAAAGATAATAAGAACATAACATTTTCCGCAGAAAATTAAAGAACATATTTTTGGCCAACAATATCCTCATTCAACCAAAGTTCATGCAATGAGGTTGCTAATGTCTGTGACTATCAGTGCATTTAAACAAAAATTAGTGATGGTGGTGTTTAGGAGATGTGTGTTTGTACCAGTGTTTGTGCCCAGCAGACAGCATGGTGACAGTGGAGGCTTCACAGTTTTCTTGAAGATGCTCTGGCACAAAGAACACAGAAAGACTTGCATCCCTCCTCTTTCTCTTCTTCTCCAAAATGTTTCTCAATTTTGTTCATCCATAGGAGCATCTATTCCCTGACTTGATATACTGTACATTCAAACTGATGCATACAAATCTTAACCACAATCTTTTTCGTAAGTTTTCTCCTTTTCCCTGCCTCTATTATCACATTTCCTTCCACAATTCTTCCTTTCAGTCATCGTCACAGTCTGTTCCATGTGTGGGTAAAGCATTTTGGATGAAATTCTTGCAAATATGCAAAGAAGCAGAATGTGAATGATTTAAAATGAACACTATCAGCTTGTGCAAATGTGCAACTGAATTTACTCCAAAACAAAATTAAGCAGACAATTTTAATCACATCTCTCTCTTGTCTCCTACTCAGATTCTGTAGCATATTTTGTCATGCTGTTGGGATTTCTCCCCTCCCAGCTGCTAATGAACATTCTTGGCAAAAGAAAAAAAAAGTGAATGTAAGGATAGACGCTTTTATCTAAATGCAAATTGTATAGAGCGCCCTCCAGGCTGAAGCTGATACACATAGTGGCCTTGTTTTCCTTCAGCCAAATCACAACCTCTCAGTTCATTATGGCTGACAAGAAGCAGAAGGTATGAGGGATTGATGTGCTATCATACTCATGCACTACATCTCCCTCTCTCTCTCTCTCTCTCTCTCTCTATGATCCCACAGCTGTATGTGGGATATGTATATCCAATAAAACTGCCTTTATACACAAGCATGTATGGGAATCTCTGTGTTTATAGAAGATTTTAGGTTTGCTTAAACAAATGGAAAAGCTTACAAAGGTTGAGATGAAATAAAATGAGTCTAGTCTAAATGGAAAGACTATTTAATGAAATAACCAAACATTACTTAAAGTATAGAGAGTATGTAAATTTCCCCATATTAGCAAAGCTTTAGCTATCCATGTTGAAGTTTGTGTTTAAGTTAGTTAGTTACTTGAATGGACAGCCTGCAGGTGCACATATCAGGTGTTTACCTGATATGTGCATCATCTTCCACGATACAAACTGTTTGTCTTGAGTCGATAATGTTGGGAATGCTGAAGCCATTGTGACGCTGTTTCAGTGTTGTTGTAACTGCAGCATGACTCAGCTCTCCAACGTCTTAATGGGATCGTTTTGTCAGTGTTGGGGTGGTAGAGTTCATGTGGTTTTGCTTTTTTTTTATCCCTTCCTTTAACTCCCCACTCTCAGTTTCTCACTTTCTGAATGCTGTGGTTTGTATCTCAGAGGAAATGGATATGAGTCAGTATCTCAGTGACTGGCAGCTCATGTATTACAGTGTGTGTGTGTGTGTGTGTGTGTGTGTGTGTGTGTGTGTGTGTGTGTGTGTGTGTGTGTGTGGGTGTGTGTGTGTGTGTGTGTGTGTGTGTGTGTGTGTGTGTGTGTGTGTGTGTGTGTGTGTGTGTGTGTGTGTGTGTGTGTGTGTGAAAGATTGGAGAAAAGCGTGGTTCATCATCCACTCTTCCCTGCAGGTAAACATTTTAGTGTAGTGGTTGCGATACCTGGGGTAGCCTCATTGTGATTGGATTGTTTTGTTAGAGAAATATAGATGGCTAGTCTCTGCGCTGTGCTGGTTGTACATAAATGGTGTTGGGTTTGTTGTGTGCTTTAATAGGGAGACTTTAGTCAACAGCTTGTACATTTTCCAGTCTTAACCCATGAGTTTTTTTAAACAATGCATTGAAACTATCAGAGCTACTAGGGCTATCCTAACACCCTGTTTCAAATACTGCCACACTGATTGATTCATGTTTATCGTATGTATTCTGTCTTTTTTCCAAACTCATAAATATACAAGTAGCCAGAGTCCAGAGTTGTCCTGTATTAAAAATGGCTGACTCACCTCACTTACAGTCAGCCCAGGAAACAGCCCGAGTGGTGCTAAGGCAGGTGGTTGCCGTTTGGGAACTGCACATCTCTACAATGCTCCTCTCCTAACCCCTCCACCAGAGATCACATTTTCTTTCCCTCTCATATCTGTAACTTTGGATATCTTTATCTATTCATTTATTTATTATACTTATATAATTTTTTTGATTAAGACGTTCAACAAACCTGAGTTCTTTTAAATGTCCAGTAAAAAGTTATGTTAGCTAGAGATCATTTTTGCTTTGCTTACAGCATTTTTTGAACATGTCTGGAAAAGTCAAAAGAGGAAGTGGTCAGGTGGAGTGAATTTGCGACGTAAGAATACTGGGAGGAAATGATCAGAACAAGTGTTTACATGGCCAACAATACAGAATATCAATGAGCATAATTCCCCTCTCTCAGGAATTCAATTTCTGGATGGTCCAGATCGTACCAATTTCTTCCACATGAAGCATTTTTATTCTAATCAGGGTATTATTCAGATTTTCTGTGGCCAATGTAAACATAGCAACTCTTTAATAAAGGGGCCATGACTGCAAAGTCCTGTCTCCTCTACTTTTTAGTCTCACCCAAAAACTGCTAACAAAGACCTGCACTCAGGCTCATACAGAGAGATTCAATGCCAGACAGAGTCTAAAAGAAAAGTTATAATGTCTAAATGTTTGGCCCTGCAGTCTATTTGAGCGAACCCCAATCATACCTGTATCTGTAAACACACAAGGATGGCTCTAATTATTTAGTTTTACCACACAGAGCAAGACAACAGGTGAAGAGACAGCAAATCCAGTTTGTTGTTCTGGTTTGTTGATATGTCAGTCCCAGTGCATGCTGGGAGCACTAATTTGCTTTTCTTTGCCCAGATTACATACTTAGAGGCAAATCTAGCTGTGAGTCATGGCTCTTCCTTTCATTCACAATCTGCCTTCTCTCCATATCTGTCTTTCATTGAGTCTTTTTCACAATAAAATAATGTATTCCTACATTATTTGTTCTGCTGTGACCCTGCAACCTCACCTCTGAGTTGAATGTATGATAAAATGGGTCATGTCTGGAGCTGCAGATTACCACAAGGCTTTATGATCAGTATTTGTATATTAACACACTTTATTAAAAAACAATCAATGCAGAAGGACACATTGATGGATAACCTTGCAAGAGTGATAATGAAAAATCTGTCTGACAACAAGCTTCAGAGGAAAGAAAAGCAGATTGGTAGTCTTTGTTTTTGTGATGAACAGTGTTTATTTTTCTTTGTCTCTCTTCTTCCTTTATCTCCTCTGCGTTGGAGATAAAATCAAACCTCATACACCCACTCTGGAAATCTTTTTATTGTCAGTCCTGATGTCACGTTTCATTTTAAGTGCCTCACAGTGAATGAGTCACACGTGTAATGCAAATGTGTGACCTCTGAGATTGTCGGAGACACTGACCTGCATGTGTTCCTCTTTTTCAGAGAGGATTAATTTGACTTTGTGAGGTAGTATACAACAGGTGACACTGAAATTTAATTTCAAATGCCACATGAGTTGCGACAGAAAAATATCCATTTACAGAAGAAAAAAAACACACACACACCTGTTTTTCATTAGATAAAACAGTGGAGGAGGAAAAGTAAACACCTGTGTGCTAATGAAAATTAGGCAGAATGCCAAATGAATGGTCTTTGACTACAGGGAAAATTTGTTCATGAGAAAAAATCCAAGTGACAGTCCTGGACTTTTTTCTGTCATTTGATGTGTACGGCTTGTTTACCTTGGGGACATTATCTGTAGTTTTTAACATATAGGTGTTTTTCTTTATAATGACGGGACAACCGTGATCAAGTCAGCTTCTTTAAGTATGAATAGCTGTGTTTTAAATCACAGATCCAGGATCTGTTTTGGCTCTTTAGTGAGCTCTCCTTCAGCTGGGAGGCTGCCTGCTGCTTTGATCAGTGGCCCGTGGATACAGGGTTACATTGCTAACACGCCACAATGATAGAGCCTGCGGGGCAAAAAAAGGTTTACACACACTCTTACACACTAAACACAAATAATAAATATACATATAATAGCACAGCTGACCTCTGATAAATGCACAACTCCATAAGCCAGTTTCTTGTTCACATTATGTCAGGCCTTTCATCTGGCGGTGCCTGTTTCAGCCAGTCTGGGTCGGCTGAGTTTTGAGCTGAGTGTTGAAGTCTCTGCCAAAGACCGCTCAGCGAGAAAGGTCCATAGCTCGGCACTGACATAGCCCAACTCTAGAGACTAATGACTTGTAGCTCCAAACATATGTTGCTCTGTGTAATTGCTTTAATTGCTGTCATTGTACATAATGGTTGGTCTTTTTCCTCTTCTCTGGTGGTGTAGGCTTACTGCTAATTATATCTGTCAGCCCTGCAGCCAAAGCCAGCGTTTCACAGTGAATTCAGCACAGTGGGATATTTGAAATTAGAGTTTCTGTATATTTTTGGTGTGTGGGCGTAATTGACTGCCTGCTAAGTGTTTAAATAGTTAATGAATTATTAGTGGATTAAGATGTAAATCAGAGAGTCCTCGTTGTGGATTTTTGTTCAATGAAAGTAGGGTGATTAACATACTTGGTAATTTTTTTCTTTGGTTTCAAGGTTGTAAGATTAAAAAAATTGAATGGCGTATAAAAAATAATCTTAAAAATCTCTTTATCCTCTTCAGGTACGACACAATCACCAACCAGTGGGAGACGGTCTCTCCTCTTCCTAAGCCGGTCCATTCAGCAGCAGCCACAGTGTGTGGAGGGAAGGTCTACGTGTTCGGAGGCGTGAACGAGGCTGGCCGCTCTGCAGGTGTCCTCCAGTCCTACGTACCACAGAGCAACACCTGGAGCTTCATTGAATCACCTATGATAGGTAAGCCAAGTGTCAACACTCATAGACTCAGGGAATGTGTTGCCTTTGTTCTAATCACTTTTTGTAACATGACAGAGCTGTTGTTTCCTTTTTAAACTAGTGTGTACCAGGTTGTGCTGTAATATTCCCAAATGTGTGGTTCCTCTTTCCTCATTATGACTTTACATTTCCCATCAGAATGAGTCAGAATCAATCAGAATTTCCCCCTAACCAGCTAAAACTCTTTCTACTAAACAATGGATCTGCATGTTTGTTTAAATTAGAAATGAAGCAGTCAAACCAGGAAAAGAACACACGTTGCAGTATTATTACTTTAACCATAGGCCTACATATCTTTGGTCAGCAGCATCTTAATGTCTCATTAGAGAGCAAAAGTGAGCATTTGGGCTTCCACTATGGTTGTTTCGTTTCTTACCAGCAGTATTTGACAACTCTATCCACATGAACACTTTTAACCAACCTCAGATGCTTTGTTTCTCGTGCTGCAACCAAAAAGTCCTGATGCAATTACAAGCTGAAATTATTAATCACACTACTGCTGTCACGATCATCAGATTTTCACCT
Organism: Notolabrus celidotus; assembly: GCF_009762535.1. Lineage (NCBI taxonomy): Eukaryota > Metazoa > Chordata > Actinopteri > Labriformes > Labridae > Notolabrus > Notolabrus celidotus. The sequence goes on from NC_048284.1 coordinate 23,321,358, forward strand.
CATAATTATTCAGCCCCAAAAAATTTCAAGACAATAATAATATTGCATTATTTAAGGAAAACAAAAAACATAACTATCAGTTGAGAAAGGCAAGACAAGGATGGGACAAGCTACTTCTTAAACTTTACTAATAAAAGCAGTTGACTTCTTTTACATGTCATTATCCATTTCTTATGATGTTCACAGTCATTTTTTTTAATCTGCATCACTTCTGTCAGAAACTCATATTAAACAAAAACACACTACTCTCTTCGTGTTTCTTGCTACGCATTGTCCACCTACACCTCGTCTGTTTTACAAAATCCAAAAGAATTACCAAGCTAACAAGGAAACCTTGTTGGGTGTGTGTAGAGTCATTTATTTTCTTCTGTCATCTCCTCTGACATGATTCGTAGAAGCTGTATAATGCGGTAAAGGTTAGCTAGCTAGTTGGTTAATGAGTCCACTTCCACTTCTGCAGCTGCGTCTTCCCTCTCTTTCATGGCAACCAGTGTAAAAAACCACTACTGCCCCCCCCACTATGAACACATTAGTTACAAGGTAGTGTGATATGCTTAAAAACTGTAGCATGGTGAATCTTTTTTGGTTCTAAAGTGTACTTTGCACTTCATTCACAGGCAATATCCTTTAAAGCAATTAAGTTATATTTCAACATTTCAGTCAGTTTTATCGAAATAATTGATGAGAATGTCCCATAGTTTTCAGTAGGCAGAGAACTATTAAAAAACAATTCAATGTAGCCTAGATATAGTAAAACCATGTATAAATTTGGTCTCTGTCTATTATTTAGGAATTTATTCCGGGCAAAAAAAGTCAACAGAAAATGTAGTGCTCAGGTTATGACCTTTGCTACCCTGTTGTTTCTCTTCTCCTCATTATTATCAGTCTAATACTTTTCATCATCCCCCTCTCCCCATGCTATTGCTATCACGATCCTTGAGTCCTAATAAACCCTCTGGCATGTTTTTGGCCAAACTCATTTCCCCCTTCACAATCCTTCATCCACATTCCAGTCAAGGCCACCAGGGACCCATGAAGGGCACTGCAACAGAGCAAACACTTTAGCCAAGCTGCTATAACTCCAGTTTAGCAGGAAAAATACGGACTGTACAACTCAGCATGATTTAAAACTTTGACAGTTGAGTTTTCTGGGCAGCAATTTCATCCCCAGGCAGGTCTAATCTTAAAGAAATGCGTACTCAGAAGATACATCTCATGGATGATTCCTGTTGATTGAACACATCCTTCATTTAACATCTGGGCCTGGACATGCTATGACACATTCTAACTATAAACACTCAGGTGAAAGGTGTTAGTTTTTCATATAGATAAATAAACATTAAATGATGATTTGCTGTTCTACAGAGGATTATGTGCCCAATTATTCTTCTCCAATTTTTGTCTTTTCATAGTAACCCCCTAGGCAACAAATCACTATGGGCACTCCACTCTGCCCCATTTAACTGTTAATGTCATTTTAATAGTTTAGGTTTTGTATCAATTAACCAGAGACATTCAACATGATTACTAGAGGTTCTGATGGGCTTATTTTGCCACCTTATTTCCCTATTTATAGTCTTCATAATCAAACAAGCTAACCAGCTGTGCGTATAGCCTCTCATAAAACACGTTTATAAGAATCTCCAGCACCACCCTGAAGAACATTCTTCCCAAATCGTTAAAATTTTGTCATGTACACTGCAACAGTAAAAGGTTTATGCATTCTAGCACAGTTACAGATTCTATATTTGATGTGAAATGACCCCATTTAATCTGCTGGAACATGATGGATTCTAAGGGGAAAGTGGTGTCCAAATGCTTCTTAAAATAAGTGAGTTATTATCTAAAATTATGTGCTGACAGCTGAGTGGTATTAAAGGGCTGACAGAGCACCTTACAGAGGAGGAATGACAGAAAAGTCTAGTGAGAAACACACAGATGTATTGACACTCACCCATCTCCTTATCTCATATCAACCATACATTTCCCAGGGACATACGCAGCTTCACACACAGCATTAATATTATGCAATGAGCCACAAGTTTACTCCACATGCATGCATGAATACATGAGATTTGGGTTTGATGTGTGTTTGTGCTGAGGACCAACACAGACATTTGAACATCTGTCAGTGTGTAGATGAATCTGTGTCTGACAGCCAGCGAGCCAACAGATAATGGGCGGGTTTAGTGCTCTCTGTAAAATTGGGCCGGCAATGATTTTAGTGAGCTGGTGGGGAGCGCTTCTCGATCAGCCCTCTGATTCCCTCCATCGCTCTCTCTCTCTCTCTAATCTCCCTCTTCATCTCTCTGTCCCTTCTCTTGTGTCATTTCCCTCTTGGCACATCTCTCAGTTCTGTCCTTTCCACTGACACAAATACAGCTGTGTGTTTCTTGTGACTGTGAATCTGTGTGTGTGCCTACTTTCGTGTGTGTAAGCCTCCATGTGTGTGTACTGGAAGCGGTTTTCACAAACACTCCTAAGGACTGACTTCCTATCTCTTGCAGAGTAAAAAATAATATTACTTGTGACAAAAATAGTCCCGTCAACAAGTCTAATGAGATGTGCAGTGCCTCTGCAGATCTGCTCATCTGTGTCTTTCCTTTGTCTTCAATAAATCTGTCTGCTGAGCAGTGTACGTGCTTAAACATGGGAGTTTAAATGAGTTTCCTCAGATGCTAAACTATTTATGAAGCATCATTGCTTTCTATAAAGTTCAGTAATGCAAGGAGTTTGAGAGATATCTATGATATTATACCTCCCCTTTAGCACAAAAGGAGTATCTCTTATCTCTTGGCTGATTGTGTCCTACATATGTAAGTCATCTTTTTAACAGAAAAATCTCCCCGTGTGATTTTACCACTGAAATATATCACTGAAATGGAAATCTCCGAAAGGGCAACAAGAAAAAAAGGTTGCTTTGGTAGCATGCTGTGAGTCAACCTGCTGACATCTATCCCCTGCTAGCAGTTTAGTACATTACAAAAACTATTTAAAAACAATCAGCCTTGTTCCTGATGGTCTTGTTTGCTTTTGTTGGTCATAAAGAGGTGCATATATTAATTTCAGTCTGTTTCATAAGCAGATAAAAACTCCTCCAGAGCTTCAAACCATATACTACTCCTGGAACATTACATTACAAAAACTGGTTTCATTAAAGCTGCTGTTGGTAGTCACAGAGTAAACATATTTTCAGAGAGAGGGACTTGGAATGTCAACACTACCCCTCCCAACCCCCCAACACAGATCGGTGTGCGCAATCATGATAGTGACGGACTCATTACCAATCGGGGTATGTAGAAGGGGCCGCCCCTTAACCAACCAGAATGGAGGATTGGAGATTAGCTATGATTGGTCCGTCATAACAGGAACGAGGGGAATAATAACATTGCTTGATACAAAAGCATTGGAAAACGCAGAGATTTTGCAATAGTCTCAAATTACTTCACTTACTGTTGATTACCAATGGGTATTATGACCTTTTCTCCAAACCCAGCAGAAAAAAGTACAGTTTCTACACCATTCCTACCAACAGCAGCTTTAAATACAATTTCATTACTGGTAGATGAATGGTTGATGAATGGTAATATGAGAAAACATGCACACATCACATCACATCACATGCATACATCCCCTCCTGTCCACTGACTGTTTGGCTGCAAAGACATCCAGGGGACCAGGAAATTGACAGTATAACAATGAATGACTCAAATGACACAGGCCAAAGTAGCACAGCATGAGAGAGCCATTGTAGAGGCGGAGGAAGAGGAGGGAAATGTGGTGGGGATAATGAAGTGTTGCCATAGTTACCTAATAGGTCATGCCCCTCTAACCATTATCCATCAGTCTGAATTAAATTAAATACTCTCCTGTGTTTCTATCCTTTTAAAGGCTGCTTTTGTTCCACACCACACATAAAGGATATTGCGTTCAACTGATAATGTTTTTGCATTTCTTATCAACTTGCTGTAATCTTATCTGAACTTCCCGGAATGACAACTGAAGCTTCTTTGTCCTCTTTCCTGCTGATCCCTTGTTCTGTCTGCAGGGATACAGGGAGCAGCAGAGGTCACCCAGCAGCTTCATCTTTTACAGATTGTGTTAGTGTATGTGAGTGTGAGTGTGTGTCGGTGTGTGTGTGGGTATCTTCATTTTATACCTGTCCTTGACCTCAGCCTGAGGGGTCCAAGACTGGGTGACTAAGCTGTTAACACAATGTAATAAAACATTTGCCTGTGTTATCCCAAAGGCACAGCTGTGTCGTGCCGTGTTAAGCCTTTTTCTTTTTCTTTCTCTTATATTTATGTAGGATGTAGTTTGTTAGGGACTTTTCAGACAGCATTTCTGACATCAAATCAGTGAATCCAGACAAACTGAAGAATTAGAAAGTTTGCACCAGACTCAGACACTACTTGTCCATTGTTACTGTATCTCAGCTTTGCAGAAACAGCTTGTTTTTCTTGTTGAAGGTCGGGGAATTAGAGTAAAAGCAAAGCAATGGAAAGATGTTAACAACAGTCTTTTGAGGCTTGCCAAATGAGATATAGCTGCCTGGTACTTTACCGGGCATTCAGACCTGCTGCTTACTGCACTTTGAGTTTGAGAGAGAGGGAGAGGCTGCAGGTGGTGAGAGTTTGTCAGGGAACACAAGGCGAAAATTTCGCTCTTGAGAGTGTCCCATTATTCTGTCTCAGACACCAAGCAGAGAAAATAAGTGTCCTCTGTTTACGAGATGAACAAACAACATCAAACACACGCACGCACGCGCACGCATACACACACACGCACGCACGCACGCACGCACGCACGCACGCACACACACACACACACAATATCTCTCACATGCCGTGTGGACTAGCATCAGCATATCAATCAGATGAGGACACTTAAAAAGAAAATACACTTGTCGGGTAGAATGTTAGAAGGACCAATCAGAGCAGCTTGTTTCTCAGAGGCAGGAATTGAAGCCTCAAGGGATGCAGCAGACTTTCAGATTGGATTCCTGTTCATGTAAATGCCTGCATTGTCAGCACATGTAATGCATGAGGTTAGAGTCTGATGTCAAGTGTTTTATGTACAGTAATGTTATGATAGTAAACTTGATGGTAATGTCTTTCCATCAGTCATTCAGATTACCAGTTGGTCTGATGGGAAATATCTCAGGAATAAAACTATGGAAGCAATAAAATGACAAGACAAAACATGGTCCCCATTGAATCAATCAACAGTGGCCTTGGTGAATGTTCTTCTATTACCACCATCCAAAATATGACCAAAATATTTAAAAAAAAAAACAGAAATAAATGAAGTTACCATCACTCGTAATTGGTGTTAAGTGTTAATAAACATATAAGCAGTCTTACGCTACCCTAGAGTGGTGACCATGGTTGACTCAACATTTTTGCATGGTTATTGTGAGCATATTTTCAGGTTGAGGTCAGTGTTTACTGTGTGACTGTAGATCCCCTAGCCCAGAAGTAGCTTAAAACCTTTCTTTAACCTTTAAAGGTGAAAACTTTGCTTATATCATTCCCCTCTCACATACTAATAGAATACAATGTGAGAGTGTAATGATAAAGTGGTAACTTATACTTTTGCTAACTACACTTATATGTAAGTGTTGAACTAAAAGCAAAATGCAGTGTAGCTCATTGAATGTCTTTGTGAAGGGCAGCAGGAGAACCCCTTGTCTCGACTGATAAATTGTCAATTAACTACCAATATTGAGGCAATAATTGATTTCTCCTGTTTCCCACCTCCATTGAGTAAAATCTATGGAAGTAAATCAGTTTAAGCAGATTTTGAAATTAGAAGGCCTTTGAATTTCTAGGACTGAATATTTATGCACCAAAATTAAGCATTCAAATTATTTACCTTTGAGTTCAACTCTTGGAATTAAAAAAATAATCAGAATTTTCAATGTTCACACATTCAAAATCCAAATATTCAATTTTTAAAAATGTGTTAAAAAAAATGTTCAGATACCAAAATATGAGGGAAAATGAATAGCAATCAATCCTACATCAGTTCAGATGTGCTAACATTAGCTCAAGACCATAGACAATAGATTTTTTTAAATAGAATATTCTGATTGTGAATTTGTGAATACTGAAAATTTTTGGTGAATGTTTTTTAAGAGTTGAATTCAGAGGGATAAATTACAGGTGCATAATTTCAGTGCGTAAATATTCAGTGCTCAAGCAAAAGGCGTTTTAATTGCAAAATCCGATGACACTGATTTACCTCCATAAAATCCATTCATCGTGACAGAAACAAGGAGGATTGCCGCTCATGGCCAAGTGTCTACGCATAATTCATGCTGTTTGTAAATTTGCCAGCTGTGGTTTGCTGTACAATTACTTTCAATTTGAAATCCACTTCCGCTTCCCACACGGCAGGACTGCGGCTCAAAAGCTGCAGCACCATTTTCTCATAAACTACTGCTTCATTTTAATTCCACAGTGGTGCTGCTTCAATGCCTCTGTTTATTTTGTGTACTATATACTGTATCAAATTGAATTATACAGAATGCACAGTATGTACTATCTCACCTTTTCGCTCATTTATTTCAAACACATCTAACAGCATTTTTTCTCTTGCATTTTTCATTGTAAACCTCTGGACGTGCCAGAGGATTTAATACAATTGTGAATTATTGGGACTACAGTAACTCTTTTATTGCTGCTGATAACAAACATGGTGTCGAGTAGAACCCAATAAAGCCACAGTGTTATTTACTTCACAGGTTATCAATCTATTTGTTTCATTTCTTTGATATCCTTTGCTTTTCTTTTTCAGAACAATCTTGATAACTGCACATCCAAAAGGAAAATGTTGATGAGTTTTGCAGGCAGCCTGGAAGTTACAAGGGAAACAATTGAAATGAAACACAAGAAATAAAAAAATGAAGCCATTACACAGATAAGACATCTCTGCTGTGTGAGAGAATGATGTTCAGACAATAGCTCTGTGCTTTCTTTAACAAAATACCCCCCCCCCCCTCTCTCTATCTCTATCTCTCTCTCCTTCTCTTCCTCTGATTTCTTTAGATAACAAATACGCCCCTGCAGTGAGTCTAAACGGTTTGGTATTCATCCTGGGAGGAGCCTACGCTCGAGCCACCACCATCTATGATCCAGACAAAGGCAACATCAAGGCTGGTCCCAACATGAATCACTCTCGCCAGTTCTGCAGGTGAGTCAGTTTGCACAGAGCAGACTAACCTGAAATATAAAGTGGGATACAGAGACTGTGTAGAAAAGTGGAAAAAGTCTCCTGTTTTCAGAAGTGAAGCCATTTCTGAGGTACATAAAACCTGCATTCTTTGAAGTAGCCAGCAGGAGGAGACTCAACTGTTTGCAAAAAGAAGGCAAATTGTTTGCTAAAAGATTGGGAGACAACAGTACTACCGAGTAGATTTAATGCCTCAGTAAACATTTCTCTGATGACTTTCTATTCTTAATCACTAGTTTCATGTCTGATGCAGTACAGCATAGTGTTTATATACAATGCTACAATTTAATTTAGAAGACTCTTTTGTACAAAGCAGTGTATATCTGAGAGTATGTGCAACACAAGCAAAGATCTAGATGGACAGGAACAATATGAGTGTGTCTTTTTTTCTGTGTGTGAAAGAGCTGGGTGTCAGGCTCTCAAAAATTGAAATTGAGTTGACTGATTGAGTTTGATGAGTCATTCCACCACCAGGGCAATACAGAGGGGAAGAGTATAGCCAGTGACTTACGGCCCATCTGCAGAGATGCAGGGCGGCCTTTCAGTGAAAAGATACAGTTGTCAATACGTGATATTCCAAGATTCTGTAGCAGTGGCTGTATTGCATGCTCTCACAAGTAAGATCTAATCTTCCTGATGTTATACAGGGCATATGGTCATGACCAAGTTATCGATATCACATGAACCTTAAATGTTATCTGGTCATAGGTTCTAGGCAGACTTTGTATGTATTAGTTTAGTTGGTCTAAGCTTGATATGGATCAGCAGTTGTATGGAGGGACTGGCTGGGGTTACAAGAAGCTCAGTCATAACACATGTGGCTTGAGGTTGGGAGATGTTACTTCTTCTATTCAGAGATATGGCAGTAAGGCATGAACAGATCTGTGCCAACACTGATGTGTCAACTGGCAGGCATGATTGGAAGAGCTGGGTGTCATTTGAATAGTAATGTATGAGAAACTATGGAAGCAGATGAATGCTCTAAGTGAGGTGGTGCACATTGAGAAGATAATAGAACCAAGCACTGACCCTTGAGGTACCCCTGTTGATAAGCAGTTTGGTTTGGACACTTCTCTCCTCCAAGATACTCCAACAGATCTCCTTTAAATCAAGGACATGTACCCATGGAGGGTCGATCCTGAGATACCAAGCTCACTTGATTTGGTGGTTCACTGTGTCAAAGGCAGCAGAATGATCCAGCAGTAATATAGCAAAATAAAGGGCTGACTTGACACAGTTTGTTGAAGTAACTACAACTTAATAGGCTATAGCAACACATTAAAATTCCCCCCATCCTCAATAAAAACTCTAAATATTTATTTATTTACATTTTTGAATGCCCTGTTATTGAGATGCATGAAGACACATTGTTATTTGTAGAGCCTTGAAAGCATTCACGGCCATGGCTTAGTGAAGAGTAGAACAAATATCGAAGTGAATCTCGATCCATGAATGAGCCGAACAAACGTGAACAGTGGGATTTGTGATCCATTACACCCCTAATTAACAATAATACTGCTGCCTGTCATGCTGTGAGAAACACATGTACATGCTCTGAAAGAAAGACTCGGCTTGAACTTTCCTTCAGAAGATTTAATAGTTGATTTTATCCTGAATACTGTGATATTTGAGTCATTGTAATTCAATCTTTGCACAGAGTTAGAGGAATACTAATATTGGGTTTTTTTCTTACACAGAATCCATCACTCCAGTAACTTTTTGTAATTTGTAGACACATAACTGCTGATAAATATAGATGAATGAATATTAACAGCAGTGGGATCACATCCTAATAAACTACTTAGCTGAACCACTGAGGTGTGCAGCTAGCTTAATAATAAACCCACTGATTGCCACGCCTGAGCCCTTTTTTTTTTTAGACGCTGAGAAAGCAAGAAGCAAATACATTCGGGAAGAAATTACAGTGATCTTACGTGCAGAATGTGCAACATAAATCATGTTGTCAGAGTTATTGATAAGCTGCACCAGCACACACCAGGCAGCTGTTCTGCTACATTTAACTAAGTCTGACACAGAGGAAGAGATGCAGGGGAGGAGGGAGGGCAGTGAATGCAGCACAGAGGCAAAAGAGAAAACACTCAACACTCAACTCAACAGTACAATCTCCAGTGTGTGAGGATGAAGGCTAGCAGAGTCATCGTGCAGGAGAGCTGATATTCTCCCTTCGCTGCGTCCTGCTCTCTGCAGGCCTGCACCTCTCCTCTGTTTATCAGGAAGAGCAGCTCCAGGCTTTGCTTTGCACTCTCTCCATTTGGGATCAGCTGTGCTTTCCCTCTGAGTAGATTTAGGCTTTATGTAATAACTCTTCTGGTCCCCACAGTGATGTAAATTTGTTCCAGTAGGAGTGCATGTCACTCTTTGTGTGGGTTTTAGTGTTCACCTTATGTATGCAAATTGTTCTAAACCCCAATAGGAGTACAAAGCCCCAATCAGCTCACGGCCAATATTTTACTCCTCTTCCCAAACCCCTGCCCCTCATATCAGACGAAAACATTTGTACAAATATTTGATTCCATTAGTTTTCACCTGCCCTGAAGAAGAAATGACATTTTTTTATGCATTTGTTGCCTATCTAACAAAATAGCCTTGTTGGCCATGTCAAGATAACATGGGAATTATGTCAAACGAATTCAGGCGTGTCCTCTTCATATCTTTTTTCTCTCGTTTAACTTTGTTGTATTACAGTTAACATTAGGAGCAATATTTCTAGGTAACACTTGGTCTCCCATTTGCATTCAGCCAATCATCAGTATATCAGTGATAGTAATGGTCCCTGCTATGGAGTATTTTTAAGCTGTCTGTGAAGGAACTTGGTGCACTCCGACAGCAGGGCCCAGAGTCTATATAAAGGACTCATCTAAATTATAGGTATAGAAATCACAACTATATAATCAGGTAAGTAAAAGCAGTCATTAAGGGCTGTACAGATATTACAAAGAATTCAATGCTTTAACTACACTTAGAAAAACATACAAGGGTCTAAAATCCCAGTTACTTTAGATGGGATGTGGCTTTTTCCAGTTCAAAAACTACCTTACAAAGAGCTGTAGCGTCATATTAAACATACATTAGGATGTGTTTATGGATGTAAATTATTTTTTTACAAATTCAGATTTTTGAGGATTTAACTGAAATATATCAATTTTCCTGTCTGCCCCTGCAGCGCTGTGGTCATAGACGGGAAGATCTTCACTACAGGAGGCATCGTGAGCAGTGAGGGCCCCGCCCTCGGCAACATGGAGACCCTTGACCCTTGCACCAACACATGGACGCCCCTGCAGTCTCTGCCCTGTCCGCTCTTCAGACACGGCTGTGTGGTCATCAAGAAGTACATTCAGAGCGGCTGAGATTGAGCGGGACATGAACACACTGGGCTTGGTGCCAAACACCACTTGAGCTCTGGTTGTAGGTCAATGTGTGACGGCAGCTTTGGGCTGGGGCTAGTCGGTCTGTGACCTCTAGACTTGACGCCAGCATGCATCCAACCTTTTTCCTGTCCCACTCTACAAAAAGCCCTGTGCAGAATGTACTCATGTTCAACTACTCAGCCATGTCAGGTGACAATGCCTAAACTCCAGGAATGTACGTCTCATGGTAGTAGATCATCCTCCATCCAACAGGCACAGGGACCCTCTCAGTAAACTCCTTTTTGTTTTGTTTTAAATAAAGTCCTCATTCATTTTATTTGTCTGTCGAAACTCACAAACACCATATTTCTGCTCTCTGGTCAAGCGCAGTGAAATTCATCGTAAGGTAAGATTTCGGTCATGTTTGGAGAATTACGTTAGACAGGTAAAGGTTTCACAGTCCGATTGGGAGCAGAGTTTATCTGGGTGAATGAAGAGATTTTAGTATCAACGTCAGATGAAGGGAGGCCTGTTTTCCTCTTTATTGGAGGATTTGATAAGTCTCCTCACTAGTTGGGAAGTGAAGTTCCCTCATGCAATGTGGATTTACGAGGTAATTTAAAAAACAAAATCTGAGCTCTGTATTACCCAGTGTCTTTCAACCAAGTAAACCATGGTTTAATTACTAAATATGGGGAAACTAAAATCTGGTTCCGGAGGGGTTTAAAGGGAGATAAAATCTGTATTTTCTTCACGTGATTCAAGCCAGATTGAGATTGTGACTGATCTGCTTTCCTCCCCTCAGTTCACACTGCCTTGCTCTCTGGAACAAAGATGAAATGATTTTGAGAGAGGGAGAAGGGAATACATCGACTTCAAGATGGGCAGTTACTCCAGAAACAAAGCACAATAACCACCTGTGACTGTTATACAAGTTCTCTGTTTTATGTATGTCATCACTTTCCCCAAACCGTCTTTTTGGTTTTCATTGTGACCCAAAAATTAGTTGGGTTTGTATTCTGTAAATAAAGGGAGGCAAAATGTATATTTTAAAACCTGAAGGAAATTCTGTAAAATGTTTTTTAAAACCCTAAAGGATAATCTGTATGAATGTTTTTAGAAAAAAGGTTGAATTTAAAATGGTTTGTCTGTAAATCTGTACTCAAAAAGGAAAATTTAACAGTTGTTATTGAAACCTAATACAAATACCAGAACATGAACACAGTCCCCTGTCTTCTTTGTTTTATACTACAGGCTTCAAGGCTCTGAAGTGTTTCCAACATGGATCATCATACTATTCTATACATGTAGGAATATCAGTACAGAGGTCTCATATTTTCACAAATTCATGTACGAAATAGTGCACTCCGATTTTTCAATCAAAAGTTGGAAAAAACAGTTTGAACCTTTTATTCAAGGATGTCACAGCACTTAGTTTGAGAGCAGTTTAACTTAACTTGGACTGAAATGACAATTGTGAACAGGTGTGTTAAAAACACAGAGAACAGACAAAGCTATGAAAAGTCTCTACTAAAGAAACACAATGTATGACATTTTCCTGCTTTATTCCTGTCAGTGTGTTTTTTTAATTCATAAAAGTCTTTTAGCAATATGAGTATTTGTGACAAATGCAAACCTAAGTGTCAGGGTATGTATATATGTGTGTTTGTATGACAGGACTGCTCCAGGGGAAGGCATTTCTGTGGTAGCAGGACATTACCCAAGGAGAAGCCCCGTTTCCACCAAGCTTTAGTTTGCTTCGTCTCGGTACATCACGCATTTTGTGGCATTTCCATTGACTAAAACCGGGACAGGTCCCCAAATTACCGAGCTGTACCTTCCCACTTTTTGGTACCCTTCTATTGGGGTGCCAGACATACCGATCCGACCCCAGAAGATGGAGCTAGAAACACTGCAGTCTGTTGATTGGTCGAAAGAATCGTCACTTCCCGTACGACAGTGGTAATAAAGAACAACACATAACCCCTCCATGTTTAAATCTCCAGTGGATTTCGGGAAGATAACTTTTTTTGTTTGGAAAATGGCGTCAAGAAACAGCGTTCCATGGTTGACCGCAGAGGTGCAGACTTTCCCCACGTTTTTCTTCTTCTTCGTTGCAATTATTAGCATGGTACTCTGTGTTGCGCTGCCATGAGGTCACGCTATTATGAAGCTGATATGGCTATCGGCATCCGGCTTACACACCGCCCACAAAGTAGGGCACGGTTGGCTGTTGAAACTCAAACAGGATCAGGCGTTACCGATCCAACCCGTACCAAACTGTACTGATCCATACCAGACCGCTTGGTGGAAAACGAGCCATTAGAGAACTGCCCTCATTAGGCCTGTATCTGATTTACTTCTGTTTGTTGTGTTTACATTAGATACCAAGGTAGGCTATCAGTAATGGCCATGGCTCCCTTTGCAGACTGACAGCTGAGTCGGTGTGTGTTTCATTGTTTAAGGCAGACTAAGCTTTCACTCACCGCGACTCAGTCTTTCAGTCTTTGTGGTCCAGGGCCGTTCAGGATGTACCTGATAGGTTTTCTCTCTGTCCCACAGAAATGTATCATAACGCCAGCCACTCTCCTCCATCTCCTGCAGACACACACACATAGACTCACACTGTTGCAATGCAAACTGGATTGCATTGTAAAGCACTCTGGTTTCAATATAACTTGGAAATTTCCCACAGCTAACAACATTTTCACCATGATAGATGACATAAGTGAAGCAAAGCTGTGCTGGAATGAGACGGCAGATTTTTTTCAGCATGAAAACAGCAGAGTGTGACACTGACTGAATCTGAACAGAGCCGGAGGAAAAGAGACGGATGTTAGCCGGCAATAGACCATGATTAATGCATTGAAGATGTTACACTGTGTGTGTTCTCCCATCTGAAAGGCTGAGTCAGAGCAATACACGCTGATTTCTCAAACCAATTTCAACATATAGAAGACAAGTTAAAAGTAACAACTTTACAGTACAGAGGACAGACTTTTCATGCACACAATGAATGAATCTTCTCTGACTCAGAAGCCTGAAATCTTCCACCAACACAACAAAGAGTAGAATTATGCAGATTGCTCTACTCTATATCTACCAGTCACTTTTACTGTGGCATTGAAGGGCAAAACCATAGACTGTATAAATAATGGACGTAGTATCCGTGACATCACCCATCTGTTCCTGAGCGCCGTTTTGAAGCCAATCGACGACAACAGCCATATTGGAAATGCGGAACTCAACCAGGCATAGTGTGACGTAAAGAGGTGGAGTTTGAGCCTCCTAGCCAACAGCTATGTTCCCGTCCGGGAGTCAAGTCAGTCATGTCCTTATTTGGGAAAAAAACTCAAACTTAATGTCTTCTGAACTGTTGCATTAGAAAAAAGTTCACCCCCCGTACAGTGTGTGCCGATAGAGAAATTAGCTACGTAGAGCCAAGCCGTTTTTTGAACCTGGCTGTAAACATGTTTATTAATGCTGCAAAGATCGTCTTTTTTTAATTGGTGTGTATGTGGTTTCCGGTGTTTCTGCAGCCAGCCTCAAGCGGATTCTCTGTGAATTGCAGTTTATAACATTTCTGCATGGGCTTCATACTTTGAGACCGGAGGTTGCCGCTTGGGCAAAACACAACATTTCAGAAAACCCGACATGACAGAAAACACATCAACGTTTCACAAAACACAACAGCATACAATTTAAATGATAGTTGTAGCTTTATCAGTAATTAAAGCTTAAACCATTTACAAGTTAAAACATTCACTGGTTCCAGCTTCTAAAGGCGGTTGTGGCTCAGAAATGAAGCAGGCTGTGCATTGACCACACAGTTAGAAGTTTGACCCCCATCTCTACCCATCAACATGTAAGTGTGTATGTGTGTTAAGCCTAGTATGCACCAAAAAACCTCCAAGTTTTTACATGTAGCCATTAATTATTAATTTAGCCTCTTTAAAGTGAATATCAGGTTTTATAGTAACTGGTTTATTGGAGACCAATTGGTTTATACTGAACAGACACTTGCATCCGTAAAGATCATCAGGTTTACTATGCTTGTTTGATTTAATCCAACAAAATCACTCTCCATATTTCCTTTGATACTGAATTCAATATTTCTTCCTTTGAAGGATTAGCTTCAAGTGCTCTTGTACTTTGACCTCATTGAGACAACCCTGAATGCCTTATTCATGGAAACCTTTATTAGCTGCAAATTGCATTGAATTAAGATGATCAATTCTACGGTCTAATTTTAAAAAAGAAACAAGAAACACTGGTACTAAAATGATCCACCTGTTTATATTAAGATCTTAACATGATGTAAAAACACTCTTATTTCATGTGAATATCAACTAGGTACCAGGACTGATACTATTCTAAATGTGAACAGGCACAGCCCATGTTTAGACATGGGCTTTCTGTTTACCATGTCTCACTCTGCACTCACACACCAACACGCAAATAAACTCTTATTTGCTTTAGACTTCTGATCTGAAGCCAGATCACCCTTTCATCCCTGAAACACAGGAGACAATCTAACCTGCACCTACAGCCTGAACCTTTGCCATCTAATCAACCTAATGTTCGGCCTGGGGATATTTAATTTCCTCTCTCATTGGAGGAGTAGCCAGAAGGTTTCATTACTGTTTATCTTTATTGGTAAAACATGGCAGATTAGAATCAGAGTATAGGTTATTTTTTAGTGATCTAATGATTAATGAGTCTTGCCACCAAATGGGCCCATTAATACTAAATATGATAAGCTAATTTGGAGTCATGTGCAATAGGCTGTAAAGATGTCATATATTCTTGATGTTCGACCCATTTTTGACAAAGATGTTAGTGTTTATTTTAGAGTAATCAACTTCCTTGAACCTGTCTTTTGTACTTCCACCATAACTTGCTGTTTTTCTTTATTTCCCAGATTAAATTTACCAAACCCTCCCGGGTAAACGAAATACTCCCATTGAGGTTAGAGAGCAAACAACACAGGGGTTGTTCTCATTTTCTTTTCACCAGAGAAAAGATGGGTTGAAGAGAACTATTTTGTGGGCTGCGGTGGAAAGTGTTGTTTCTCAGGCTTTAGAGAGCAAACTCACAATAATGAAAGCCTGTGCTGCAGTATATCTGTGCTACAAAAGTAGCTGGCTGAGACAGTTGTGTCTTTAATGTCCAGCAGGTCTTAAGCCTGATACCAAAGCCAGATTCTCACCATTAAAGATCAAAAAGTTGTATTTTAAAAATGCATTAATGTATTATTCAATTCAAAAACATAAAACATGTTACTGAGCTATGGCTATGGATGTTCAGGTGGAGAATTGTCATCCCTCCCTGTTGTAACCATCATAACCACCACTAACAAAG
This sequence comes from Notolabrus celidotus, assembly GCF_009762535.1. Lineage (NCBI taxonomy): Eukaryota > Metazoa > Chordata > Actinopteri > Labriformes > Labridae > Notolabrus > Notolabrus celidotus. Next base: position 23,337,320 of record NC_048284.1, read on the forward strand.
CTGATCTGAGTGACATCTGTGCCACTTTTAACCATTGAGATGTGTGACGTACAGGCATAGCAGCACCACTCAGATTAACCACTTGCAGAACTAGATGAAAACCGTTTATTGTCTTTTGGATTGGATTTTTGAAAAGAAGGTAAGTCATTGACTGACTTCAGAGGAAAAGTAGAGAGTAACAAGACCATTTATAGGAATGCGGCATCAAAGAGAAAGGTTTAAATTGCTGTGTGGGTCAATGTAATTTGACACATTAGCCCTGGGGCGAGATGAAAGCCAATTTGTAGATCAGAACAAAGCTGGCATGCTGTGAACAGAGCACTGAGGGTCCCTCTGGCTTTAACCAGGAGCAGGGAGCTGTGTATCTGCTGAAAGGTCAGCTAGTCTGTAAGACTGAGTCGAGACGTACCCAGAGGAGTATCAGGAGAGAACATAGACAACTGTATAAAACACACACAGTATGTTGACCATAAAACACAAACATGAACATGAGGTGCAGCAACATTAAGATGAAATAGCTGCAGCAGCCTTACAGGGTATCAACCCTGCGTTCGTGCATACATGTGCATGTTTTGGAGTCTCTGGACAGGAACAAGGAGATGACCTGCTGTGAGGGCGTGATGTGTGCCGGAAACACAGGCAAACAAAACACGTGCCAACAAGCTGACATCTCTGCTCTGCAAACACCAATTTAGGCTGGGAGGATAAAATGAACCCAGACACAAGCCCTCCCTTTCTCCACCATCCACCTGCCAGCCTGTCGTCAGGCGGCACCACCTGGCTGACTGTTTGCTCCCCCTCTTTCTCTACTGTTTCCTCTCTCTGACATCCTGACAGCCAGTTCTGGCTACTACACCAGGACGTGGCCATTCCTGGCCAGCTGTCTGCACTGACATCTACAGAGGCGGCAACAGATGACCAGATGGGATTCTGGAAAATACTGCAGCTATTTCAGTGTGGGAATATTTTTAAATAACCCATTGTTTCTTTTCGTAAGCTCCCACTTATAAAGGAATTGTTCCATTTTTCTGAAGTGACATGGACTAGATGAAAAAACACTCAACACATCTACACTACTGCAATACATATTCAGTGATTTTTTTTAATAATCAAACTTTCTGAAATCTCATTGTAAAAGTGCTCAGAAATGTTTAGTTTTATGTAATGATGTATATTCAAATAAATGAAAATCAGAGCAGACAAATGTACAACTCTTAGTATAAAGCAGGCCTAATACCAATAGTGAGTGGTGGACGCCAGAGGTGAAGGGTGCCGTCAAGCTGAAGAAGGAGTCCTACAGGTCGTGGCTGGCTTGTGGGACTCCGGAAGCAGCTGAGAGTTACCGGCGGACCAAGCGATCAGCGGCCCCAGCGGTCATGGAGGCAAAAACTTGGGCATGGGAGAAGTTTGATGGAACATGACTCTCAGTCTGCCTAGAAGAAATTCTGGCAAACTTTCCGACAGCTTAGGAAGGGGAAGCAGCCCTTTGTTTGCACTGTTTACAGTGTGGATGGGGAGCTGCTGACCTCGACTGAGAGTGTAGTCGGGTGCTGGAAGGAATACTTCAAGGATCTCCTCAATTCCACAAGCATGCATTCTAAGGAGGAAGCAGAGCCGGGGGACTCGAAGGTGGGCACATTCATCACTGGGGCCGAGGTCGCTGAAGCAGTGAAACAACTCCGAAGCGGCAAGGCCTCGGGGATGGATGAGATTCGGCCCGAATTCCTCAAGGCTCTGGGTGTTGTAGGGCTGTCCTAGTTGACACACCTCTGCAACATCCTGTGGGGAGTACTCTGGGAATATGGAGTGGATGGCCTGATGCTATGGGCCATCCAATTTCTGTATTGTCGGAGCCAGAGTTTGGTTCACATTGCTGGCAGGAAGTCAAATCCGCTCCTTGTTGGGGTTGGACTCCACCAGGGCTGCCCTTGAATTTCTAGGTGCAGCCAAGTGGCGGAGTGTGTCAATTTTGGTGACCTTAGGATTCGATCTCTGCTCTTTACAGATGATGTGGTCCTATTGGCGTCATCGAGCAGTGACCTCCAGCTCACACTGGGAAGGTTTGCAGCCAAGTGTGAAGCAGCAGGGATGAGGATCAGCACCTCCAAGTCTGAGGCCATGCCGCTCAGTCGGAAAAGGGAAGCTTGCCCACTCTGGGTTGGAGAAAAGTAGAGCCTCCACATCGAGAGGAGCCAGATGAGGTGGTTCGGGCATCTGGTCAGGATGCCTCCTGGACGTCTCCTTGGGGAGGTGTTTCGGCATGTCTGGGAGGATACCACTGGGAAGACCCAGGACACACTAGAGAGATTATTTCTCTCAGCTGGCCTGGGAACGCCTCGAGATCCTCCTAGAAGAGCTGCTGGAAGTGGCCGGGGAGAGGAGTGTTTGGGCTTCCCTGCTGAGACTGCTACCCGGTGACCCGGACCCAGATAAACGGAGGAAGATGGATGGATGGATGGATGGATGGATGGATGGATGGATGGATAAATATTGAATTGAAATGTTATATCTTATGTTGATAAAGATCTGATACGTCTCTCTTACCTGGAAATAGTAATTAAAGATTGCAGATGGTGAAAAGTTGCTTTCTCCTTGTCTTCTGACTTTGCCCCTGACCCATGACTTGGAAGTCCATATCAGTCTGCTATTTTTAAAAACTTTGTGTTTGTGCAACCTTCTGTTTATCCTGTGCAGACCATGACTCCCTGTCTACGGTTGTATTATCTGTCTGATCCAGATGATGGTTGTATCTTCAGTTCAAGTTCACACATCAAAGATTTTAAGGTGAGGCAAATCATTACTCTATCCATCTCCCTCTATCGCACTTTCTAAGCACAATGCAGTGGCAGCAGATGGCTGTTCAACATGAGTGGTCCTGCTCGAAGTTTCTTGTTAAATGTTGAAAAGTGTTTGCTCTTTGTGGATTAACCAAGGATGTCATAAATATAGAAATATTCCAGACCTGTTTCCGTAAGTGTCTTGAGGCAACATTTATCAAGCATTGACATTACATACAAATAAAAACAGTTTGATTAATTGATACATTCGAATTGCTCCCATGCAAACCGCACAATTTACTCTATGTTTAAAAAGAGACCAAGTCACAAAGTCACAAAAGCCATGTCTGGTTACAAATATAGATTTAAATGCTGGTTTGAGCCAAAACCAGAGCAGCAGACAGACACATTTCCTGCCCTGCTCACTTGTTTTGCTTGTTGACAGAAATGATTCATCTCATGTTTACACTCTGCAGTCAGTGCTGTGCATTTCCACAATTTGTCAGGCTGACAGCGAAAGCTGTTGACATTCACAAACTTTTTCAAGACTAAGAAAACAAACTGAAAAGATATCAGACTGTGTTTCTGTGTGGGTTCAATAATCTGTTTGCAGCTTATTGTAACACCAGGCCTTGACTTTAACTATTTAGTTAAAGCTCCTGTGAGGAGTTTGTAGCTGGTTATGAAAGAAACAAAATATAACAATGATGTCTTTTTATGACCAATGAAAGGAAACAAGACCATCAGTAAAAAGACTGACAAAATCTATTTTATAATTTCTGATGCCTTTGCATGCTGTGATTGTATCAGAGTAGATGATTTACAGCATGGTGAAGAAAAACCTGCTCTTTTAATTTTTCCACAGCAAATGTTCAAGGATGAGTGAAACATTTGCACATTGAAAGAAAGTGGGATGAGTTTTTTAATTTTTTTTTAAACACTACTTACACAGGGCACTGGTGGCCTATCAGTCTAAGCGCCCCACATACAGAAGCTACAGTCCTCGTCAAAGGGGTTGCCGGTTCAATTCCCGACCATTTCCTGTATGTCTTCCCCTGCTCTCTACTCCCCACATTTCCTGTCTCTCTTCAGCTGTCCTATGGAATAAAGGCAAAAAGCTGCAAACATTTTTACTTTAAACACTACTTACACATGTACAAGCAAAAGATAAGCAAAGTGATGAGATATCACTTCGTTCACAGGGAGCGCCTAAGTTGACATAAACAGGAAGTTCCTCATTTTAAAGAGGAAAACCATTTTAAAATGTTTATTTGATCTTTTTTTTGCATTTGAATATGTTATCTGTTTTCTCCCTGAAAGAAACCCTATTGGGCATGAGGGATCCACTAACACACAGGAGATCAACATCTGAGACATTGGGTGAGTCACTACTGTTGAACTTTTAAACCTAAATAAAATAAGTCATGGTTGTGCTGCTGGTTGTAAACAAGCAGCGACCAACTGCCCGTACAGTTTCTGCTGACAGTTCTTCTGATGCAATCCCATTTCTACAAAGGTTAATATCAGTACAGGGTAATGGATTTAAGATGGGACTACTCTGATGAATGGGGAGTATTAATATGTATAGTATATGATAAGACCAAAGAGTATTAAATGAATCTGACTTTAAAAGGTAAACGTTTTTTTTTTTGGAAGAAACTTAGGGGTTAAAGGAAGTTAACCTCATGTCTCCAACGATATTGCTTTCCTTTTTTTTTTGAGGGGCAACAATGATACTGTCTCACAGGGCTGAAAGTTTTTCTGTGTTCTTCTGAGAGGCTCCAATTAAGGTTAATGGTGAGGTTGTGTAATGCTTCTTATACAACAAAGACGTTTTTTAAACACTGCTGCTTTTGTGTCTGAGCTTTGGCAGAATACAGGCATCCCCAAACAGAGCCAGTAGAAAATAAAGGTGCTTCAGTTAGCTGGTCCCCAGGTGCAGCACGGTGCACATGGGTACTCTTGGGTGTTCTGGCAGCAGAGTTTTGTGGCAGGGCACCAAAATAAAAAAAACATGCACACAACAGATGGCCTCTGTTGTCTGCAGGCAGAAGACCTCAGCTGGCTCTTGGTTACAAAACCTACAGAGAAACAGAGAGTCAGAGAGGCCTGGGACTCAGTCAGGTGGACATATGAGTCACAGTTGAAGTAGGCTTCTTCTACAAATAATCAAAGCTGTATAAACTTCTTTCTCTCAACATTTTTTGGAGGATGGATATATCTTTTTTTTTTCTTATAGAGTCTCAAGAATATGAGTTTGAAACAGCTCTCTACAGATACAAAGACAATGATGTTCTTCTCGAGTGTTTGTGAAAAGATAATCATATGGATAGTTTTCATTTTCTGTTCTGTTATTTGGTTAAAATTATTTTAAAAGACAAACATGCAAACAATCACAACCTGTCAATCATCAGGCTTATTCTGATATGGAGTGTTAGGCATATTGATTGGTCAGGAGAAGTTGGTCAACTTGAATTACGAAAAAGGAAAAAAGGAAAAAAAGGAAAACACCAAACTATTTCTATGTTTCTTTAGTATCGATTATATTACATAATTACCACAAAATAACATAATTAACTACATGGGTATCCAGAGGGCACTTTTTCTACATTTTCTACTTTTGAGGGGCATCCCAACATTTTGTATGTTGTATACATTGGTGCGGCAACGAGAGGGCACTTTTTTACATTTTATTTACAAATATAATATGCGGGTCAGATGTCAAAAATTCCTGCAAGGAACTTAAGGTAAGTGTTCTTTTTTGGAGACCCTTGTGGAGAAAGCATTACCTCTTGACTGCTAAAGATTCAATCCCAAACTAAACTACTGTTTTTTCCTGTATGTGGCTTTCAGAGCCTCTGAAAACTACATGTCACATCCTGTCTTAAAAAAAGGGTTTCTTGATGGGACTAGAAATAAGAGGCTAAGCTGTTCAAAGTAAACACAAATCTTTAATTGTTTATTATCATTGATTCAAAGTTTAACATTAAAAAAACACAATGGATGTACATCAACTAGATTTGACCAGCAGTGGCATGATAACATAAGTTAACAGCCAAATTAGCTTTAAATTCAAATGTTGATTGAGCTTTATTGGTGCATTGAAGTAGTAGATCACTGTACTTTTAAAGCTGGTGGAGCAAAGGCCATGATTAATCTGGTGATTAAGTCTTAACAAGCCATTTAGTTTCAGTTTACATCCAAATAAGCATTTCAGTCTCACATGCTGTGACAATAATGCTTATCCTACTAAACAACAGTGAATTCAGCTCTTCAAGCCTGGAAGTCATCAATAAACCAGGCCTCATGGTTAGAGGCACAATCTCAGGAAACATCATTCCATTTCATGCAAGCATCTTGAATTTTAAGTTTTTTGCCCTTAAATTGTTTGTTTTTATCTGCTCTGCCCCAATTACTTGGTCAGTAAACAGCATAATACAAGCCTCAAGATGACAGAGGGAATTGGGAGAGTGGTCTTGTTTGCTGTCTTTGCTTTCCACACTATTTTGTCAATACCCAATTATCCTCTCTGTCGCTGTTCACACTGATAGCTTGGGACTTATAATAGCTTTTTCGGGGCATTGTTTTCTAATTGCAGCAATCCAGAGTGACTTGAGTGACTTGACGTATTGATCAACCATTAACTGCTTTAAAGGCAACAGTGGAACTGGAGTGGAAAAAGGGATCATAGAACATTTTCTTGCAGGGTTGCTGAAGAAATTTCTATTTTTATTATTTTCATTTTGTTGTGTATTCCCTCATAAATGTATTAGCAGCAATTGGTTTGGTGTTCCTGCCATATGTGACTGCTGTAAGCATCACTCTTATTAAGACAGCATTAGAGACTGCAGGAGTCAGATGAGGATCATTAAGATTAATAAACATTGACCATAATGCAGTAATTGAAATGTGTTTCAACGGCCTCCAGACATTTATGAATCTGTTTAACAGGGGATAAAGTTTGTAATAATTACCTTTGTGTGATGTCAAGGATATTGTGTTTGTCTCTCCAAATTGAATACAACCTCACCTACTGGCTGTTTTAGTTGCAAATAGAATTGATGTAATATCAACGATAAGATTTTAAAATTAAGATGCACAGTTAGTGTTTAAATACAATCGTTAGCTAAATATTGCTAATATTTAGCTTCAGATCAAGCATTTTGGCAAACAGCTGTTTATTCTCCCATCAAACAGGAACTAAGCAGGACTATTATTCCTTCAAGTACTGTTTGAAAAATTTCAGCACAGCATGTGCTGTCTTTTAAGCTCTGCTTTTGGTCTCCACCATCTGCAGACTGAACTGCTGCATAGGGCTAAACCACTTAATTTAGCTTTTTCGTGACTCAACTTGAATTATGAAAAAGGAAAACACCAAACTATTTATATCACAATTAGCACAAAATAACATAATTGACTATGGATATTCAGAGGGCACTTTTTTATGTTTTATACATTTGAGGGGAATCTAGAAGGCACTTCTTTTTATGTTTTACAGTTGGTGCGGCATCCAGAGGGCACTTTTTTTTTTTTTTACGTTTTATACATTTGAGGGGCACTAAGAGGGTACTTTTTTGTGTTTTAATACATTTTAGCAGCCAGGGGGCACTTTTTTATGTTTTATACATTTTAGGAGGCAGCCAGAGGGAACTTTTTCATGCATTTTCCCCTGAAAGAATGCCAGAGAAGGCAGTTTTTAAGGTTTAATCTAGTACAGTGGAATCCAAGAGGGCTTGGGGTTTTCTTTTGGACATTATGGTCTTTCAAGTGCATTCTCCCAAAAAAAAACCAACAGTGATCATTGTGAGACCTTTAATGCCTGTGACATATTGTTAAAATAAACAATAAAGTAACTCAGGACTGGATATGTTTTACAACTTAGGAAAAGTTTTCTCCCCAACTATTGACATACCAAAGCCCCTCATCACAGCAACAATTGGATAAGTCATATGACAGGCCCAAATACCTATACCGATATTAATAATGGCTCCCTTCTGCTCTAGTGTTGCTGCAAGTCATGACAGAGAGCCAGGACACTCCAGCACACTCAAGCATTTTACTGTGCCTTAGCTAATTCTGTTAAGTGTGTCCACACAGAGAGCAGTGTTCAACACTCTATCCGATTAATCTAGATGCAAACTGAATAATGTAAAATAAATTGTTTAGCACAGCTTTAATCTCAAATTCCCCTGTGGTTAATTTTGAGAACTAAATAACAATGTCACTTAGTCTAGTGCTGGATAAAATTCTCTAAAGTCAGTGGCCTGAAGGATGCCAAACCCCAATATGAGAACACGATGCTGTACAGTAAGTTTTGCAGGTGCATGCGGTTGCGCGTAGTGACGGGCGAAGGCGCTGTAGAGCTCGTGTGAACCAATGAAACTGGAAGGGGAGGAGTGGTATCGGAAGCAAAGTGGCCAAACAGTGTACCATCCCGTACTTGCAGTCATTCAGACACATCTCAGACCCGACGCTGCACAGGGGGCACAGCGAGACGCTTCTTCCAAATCCTGCCACTCATCATATTGACGTTCAACGCGGTGCACAGACAGGACACCTACCCACCAGCACACAGCCGATACCAGCACACACTGCTGCTCCCTTTGCTGTAAAATGCAACAGCAGTCTTTTCAGGATAAAGCCAGCGTTCATTCATGAGCAGCGCCTCTGCTAAACAGGGACAGACACCGGGGGACAGGAGCGGTGAGCGGCCGGGGAGGTAAGCGCTCCGTCGGCTTGGTTGAGAGCAGCCGCCACGCTGACTCTCATGTCCGCTTATTTTTTCTTTGTTTTGGGCAGGAGAGTTTAGGCCGTACACGGGCACCTGTCCTATGTTGAATGAATGAATGAGGGCGGATCATCAGTTTTACTGCCACCCCTTTGCCGTGGACCCCAGTCTACCAACAGTCTACCAAAAGGGTTGTAAGACACTCAGGTTGTGCACAAGCGCTTCAGCTAATAGAGAGGGATAAACTAACTTCAGAGCTTGTAACGGGAACTGAATGAATCAGTGGTTGTTGGTATAAAGGAGTTGAAGATAACAATTAAATATACTATTAAAAAGTAATCAAAAACATATCTTAATTGAATTCACTCAGTTGCATATAAAACATAATATAACTTTGACAGAAATGCTTCAAATTCTGTCTAAACTAAATGGTTTTCCTTTTCTCTTCTCAATATTCAGTTGCACCGTTTCCAAAAATGAACATTATTAAATTCCCAGTGTAATCACAGATTAAAGACAACTGAAAATCTAATTTTTAGCCTAGGAGTGCATATAAGCTCTATTGGTGTATTTATAAAATCCTATCCTTGTTGTGTTCTGCAGATGAACAGGTCTTGTTGTGCACCCTCATCATGCAGACAACAAAGCCTCCTCCTCAGTCCCATGTGTTGTTACAGTGAAGTGCTGTATGCTTGAATGTGGAGTAGAGCTCTGGTTGTAAAGAACACTGTGCCTTTTCCTGGCCCACAGTCACTGCTGAATGCTGAATCCTGAATCCATTCATTTATTTCTGCTGTCACTCCTCCCTGACAAGGTTTCTCTCCAAATCACTCATCTCCATGTTTCAGTTATTTCCTGGCCAATGAGAAGGTGATGATGAAAGAATGAGGTTGGTGCTAGACATGGTATTATCACATTTAATCTCTACCCCATATTTAGCACAGTTTATTATCAACTCTTATACCAAACAGCACACCTGTCAGTCCTCTCTGGTCTTGGCACGGATTTCTGTTTATGAATCTGTTGCTTATTTTGAGGGATATTCAGCTGTCTGCCTTAACTGTGTGTGTTCTTGTTGCTAAATTGATGTACCTCGGCATTGTGAGGCAGGAATAGGACACACTTCCCCACTGGTGACATATGAAAAGCTAGCAGGGCTATTGTGAATCAAGGTGGGATTAAGGGCTTTAGTCCTAGTCCTCCCTGAACAGGCAGGCGGCTCTGTGCTCAATGAGGTAACACAATTCATTTGCCTCAGAGCCAGGCTGTTTAGCAGGGGTCTTCTTGGCTCATGTGTTGTGTCTGACAGAGAATTGTCTCTGTATATTTAGAGTAAGCAGTCTCTGTCAGTGGATGATTACACAGCAGCATCAGCAGCAATGTACAGAGGTGTGAAATATGTGTGTGTGAGTACACAGCCTTGTTGTCAGGCAAGGGTTTCCTCTGGATGTATCATGGTTTCTCCAGTTTTTCAACTTCTATGGATTGAGATGGTCTGAGGAGCTGCTATGGTCCCATGAACTCATTTGATATTACCCAGAGGCATTTATGTGATTAATAAGGGTCATGAAAAAATTACACTTGTTATGCTTAGTAAATTACAATGCTGTAGCTCAAGGCAGTTTATTATTTTATATGCAGCAAAAAGAAAAGCTCTTACCAATAATTAGATCGGTTTGTGTTTAAACAGAGCTCTGGACTGTTAATGCAGGTAAAAAAAACAGCAGAGATGAAATACTGTAAAGTTTATTTTTCTAACTTGAAATTGAGATCCGCTGCTCTTGACTGGTGATGGTTTTCGGCTGTCCACCTGAGCACCTTTTCAGGAAAACTAAAGATACTCCACTGTGCTGAAGGTTGCTCAGCTTTCCCTCAAGGACATTAAAGATGGATTTGTTTGTGGTTCAACCTTTTAGGAAGAAACTTTTATCTCTATCAACAGAGCAGATCTGTAATCTGTAATTCTCATGGCAGCCTTTTAGCTTTGGGTTGTGGTAGCAGTGATATCTTTGCTTGGATGTGCTGTTTAATGTTCATCATCAGAGGTTATTTAAAAAATATTTTGCTTCGGAAAACAGGGAAAAAGGCCATGATCAGACACAGTGCTTCCTGAGCTCTTTAGAGATCAGTGAACTCTTCAGCTGCCCTCTTGAACACAGTCTATGAAGGACCATATCATTTTTCTAAAAAGCACTCAGTATTTTTGATTGAAGTATTTCTACTGTTTGATCAGTAATTTACTCAAATGTAAAATGAAACATTCTAATATTTTCAGATAAGTATTTCTACATTTTTGAGCTGTAGGACACAGTTAGACTAATGCTCAAAAAAGGAGCTATGTTGTGCATTTGTAATAGCATCATGAATCTTTAAGCCTGCATGTATTCATCTATAGTCTTTATGAAATATTAGGCTCATACCAACCACCGTAATCTGTGATGCATGCTCTCCATTGTGATTAATTAATGTGGGCAGTAGTTTCTCCCTGTTTTAAATACATGCAGCACAATGGCCAGGGTCATTTATGTATTTAGTAATTACTGCACAGCATCTGGCAGGAACGAATAATGGAAAGAGGCAGTTTAATATTTATAGAAATGTGCTCTTGCTTTCTGTCTGAAGTTCAGCTGTTGGTGTTAATGAAAAATGATGAAAAATTGAAGGTTGCCACACTCACCTAGACTGGGGTCACAAAGCCACCTACATACAAAACAAGATTAGTGAGTGAAGGACTAGAAAAAAATATGTGACATCTACTCAACCGGCTTTTTCTTCAACTCTAATGCAATTTTGACTACTTAACCTCTATTGCTATCTTCCCAGTTCATAGCAGTAGACTTGAATATCAGGTGATTGACCCCCATATCTGCAGCAGAGAAATGAATATCGAAATCGTAAAGAATTAAACTTCTGCATGGACACACATGAAGGACAGTGTTCCTGCTCACTCTCTGTGCAGCTCATTTTCCGTTATGTACTTCTTGTGTTCAAAGGCATGCAGACATTCAGCTCCGAAAAAGCCCTCCATAATGGTCACAAGACACCAGCTGTGCCTGGAAAGATAGCTTTTGTCATCACTCAGTGCCTTTAGGCCTCAGTGGGACTTTATAGCTTTCCAGAGTAGATATATCTATTTATTGTCTATTTTTGTGAGACATCTATCTATTCTTCCTCTATGGACACCAATGATTTGATTTTGATTTTGTACAAGAAATCTTTAAACTGTAGTTACATCAGTTAGATGTCAGGTGACAGTCTGGCGGATAGAAAGAGATTACGTTTTTTGGGGTGGACAACTTTTTTTTTTCATAAGAATTTACAGTAAGTTCCTTGATCCTTAAACTCCAGCAGTCTTTTTAGAACAGTTCAATGGGATAACAGCCATGTTTGATTCTTAGTGGTGGGTCTCAAGCTTAAAACTCAATGGCAATCATCGTCAGTCATTATACAATGAAAAGAGGCAATATATGCCTTTTTAAGAATGGAAGTCAACTTTTCAGTAATTCAGGTGTATCCAGGGGTTACAAAAACGATTGGTCAATTACAACTCCTGGGATAGCACTTGACCGTCTGTTTCAAGGTCAGTTCTCCATTCAACAGTGGACACAGATGCTTTTCTCTGGCTTACTAAACCTATTTTCTTGTGATTTACTTACAGTGTATGGGTCTCAAGCGAGCAGAAAACAGATCATGATAAAACTTTGTCAGGTCTGTACTCAAGAGGAAAATAAATCATAAGTGTTTTTTTGTTGAATGGATGTTGGATCAATCTAATGGGAAATCTAATTCCTGATGGGCTTTTGCAACAAAGTGTCAGTCTTGTATGCAGTTTGATGGAATAATAATTTGCCTCGGATGGTCTATTTACATTCAAAAAGTTTTCTGTTAGTCTGAGGAAGTATATCAAATTTATTCTCTTCCTCTCTTTCAACCTTCCAAATGTATTTTGACTTGAGGAAAGGTTTCCTACATTTCCCAGGATGACTTTGGACTACCCAAAGAGGGGATACATGCAAATGCTTTGTGTAGGTAGAGAGGGAAAACTGTAATCTTAGTGATCCCAGTGAAGGCAGAGCTTGAGAGCTGAAAGAAGCAGGATTTACTGTCTTCACAGATGAACGATGCATTCGTTTTTTCTTGTGATTAAGTGTAGAGAGAAAAACTATTTTGCTTTTTATTCAGAAGGAAAACCAAACATCGATTTTAAGCTCATGAGTTGAGCACTGTTTTTTTCTTTGTAGAAATGAATTATGAAAAAAACATCCCCTCAACATCAGAATACTTTAGAACGGTTTTTAAGTCTATTTAGTTCAATCTTCATGTTGTCTATTTGATCTTTAATTCCATCGTTCAGTTTGATCAAGTTATATTTCAGTCCTGAAAAGGAAGTCTACCAGGGTTTATTTTGCCCTTGCTTGCCTTGCACTTGGTAAAAAAGCCATTGTACACTGGTCTCCAAACAGAAGAGACTCTTCTACAAACAGACACGCACAAAGACTTGGATGTGACTTCCACACAAAGACTGGGATGTGACTTCCAAAGGCTGCCACCGCAGATAAATCACATGACTGCTGTTTTTTAACAACCACCAGAGCTGTTGTGTTCAACAATGAAAGCCTTTGAATTGTCATTTCAATGCAAACCTGCTCTTTTGTCCTCATCTTAAAAGAGCTGAGCTTTTGTTTTTTTCATATGATTGTAGTCATTTTTTATTTCCACTCTGGAATTAATTTACTACCTGTTATCTAGGAAGGCTGAATAACTGAAAACAATCCTGAAAATTCTGTCTTATGTGACTTCAGGTTCAGTGAAGCATTTTGGACACAGCTAGAATCATTTTGAAGACAGAAGGGTCATCTTGGGCTCCAATCGACACTAATGAGCTTGGGCAGTTTTTTATACATATTTATTACCCAGTTTTCTTAATGATATTCTGCTTGTGTAAGATGCTGGAGTCTGAGTCGTTGAAACCCTTTGAAAAACCCCTTGGAAATAGTTGTTAACTTTCACTAAAACAAGCAACACCAGAGACAAACTGATCACACGTCATGGCAAATCAATCAACTGAAAACAGTTCCGGCACATTTTGCTTCTGCTTGTTGACACCATAGACCAGGGGTTTCAAAAATACGGCCCGCGGTAGTTAAAAGAAGACATTAACTACAAATTTTCAATAAAAGTGACTGCTAGTTCAAATTTGTCTTACAATCAAACTGCTGACAGAGGGCACATGAACGGCGCTCAGCGACTTTTTTTCTCAAAGTGAGGAAAAACGAATATTGCAGTTTGCATGATCTGGTGGAAATTCATAGACTTTTTGGACCCCTTCATACAGCACTGTCCAGCAAGCAAACTGTTCATGCTGGAGCAGGGGGGTCCATAATAGTCAACTTTACCTTCTTCATTATTATAATCTATCTGTTCTTTTGCTGTAAACATAACACTCTGTGTGAAAGCTGTGTGCTTGGTGTGTCCGCTGCAGGTTTCAGTGCTTAAAGAATATACTATTTGGCCCACTATGAGACTCATTATGGCAAAAAAATACAACAGCTGTTTTTGTAAAAATATAGTTCATGTAATATGAACATTTTCAGAATGTACTTTTTTGCACTAAAACAAAGGGAACAATTTGGAGTTGTCCTTCTCTATAGGTTAATATGTAAGGATTTTACTGGTCCGGCCCACTTGAGATCAAATTTGGCTGTATGTGGCCCCTGAACTGAAATGAGTTTGACACCCCTGCCCTTGACCATAAGGTGAGGTAGAACTTAATTTCCGTTTGCATCAAAACAATGTGGCTAAAACGCTAGTTTCAGTTAGCATGCTAATCCACCTGGCTAAACAACATAGATATAGGACACATCTTGGATCCTGTCCAGCATTCCTAGCAACAAGTGGAGCTGATGAGAACAACTCTAGGTTAATGGTCGCTAAAAAGAAACTTAAAGCATGAGCGGTGGTGATGATAGCAGCAGAGTTCAAAGTTGTGACATTTGCCTTGTTTGTTTTTAAATGTGTGTGAACCGAGAGCTCAGAAAAGAAGGAAAGCTGAAAGAGAACAGTTTTTCGTCGGTGTTGTCTCACCCTGTTTGGATTCTTTTTCTACCTGCTAACCATACATTATCCCTTACGTGACACAGTGATTCTCAATAGTATGTGTTGAAAAATAATCCTTTTAGGTGAGGCTTTTTCAATGAAACAGGGATTTTTTGTCTTTTTGAAGAAGCTGTGTGCGTAATATTTCAAACCCCTGCTGAGCTCTGATGTTCTCTCAGGACATTTGGAGATGAGCTTGAGTCTCTGTGTAGTCATTTATCTTTTCTCCAGACTAAAGACTATATGCAAATAAATCTCTTGATGCAGATTGTTCCACCCATGAATATATGTTTATTTCAAATTCTTTACATAGGGATGCATCCAGGCTGAGCAGCAGTGTTTGCCTGTATGAGCCCTGCAAATGCAAATCATTTATTTATTATACACATTTCATTTTATTGTGAAAAAACTACTTTTGAGTAAAAAAAAAGAACGTTTGTTTTGGCTGTGTTAGAATTAAAAACTACTTCTCAGTGAGGTTGATCGTAAATCAGGCTCAAGAAGATTTTTAAGCAGATTAAAAAAAATCTTTGTTTATGTGAAAGAAGGTTAAATTTAAGATTGATTATTTTTGATGACGCAGGCTAATTATAGTACATGGCCCAGATGGGGAAGTAATAGTAAAAAAAAAAAAAAAGAGTACAATAGGCAACAACAATTAATTAAAAAAAACATCTGGATTGGCTGTCGGCCCAGATTTATTCAATTGGTTCTTCCCTAATTTTGAAGCATGCATAGTGTTGTTTGTCACGAACAGATGGCCAGCACAAGCTTTTTTAGGGCTGGATTCATGGACATTTTCACAAACTACTCTGCTTCGGCATACTCACCAACTGTTATTGTCTCTGCAGGTGCAGACGGTGATAATACAAAGATCTAATTTGTCTGAGATGAGCATCCTCATCCACCAGAGACCAAATGTACTGTAAGCTAAAAGCTCATTACGGTCTGTCCCAATAAACATTGTATTATGCCACAGACAAACCACACAGCATGATACAAAAGCACAATAACATATGAGTCAGTCATATTCTGCCTTATTTAGACTCATGCTCACGGACACTACTTTGGACCATTGCAATCTGAGTACTTGTTCTTGAATGATTGTAATAATTCAGACCCTTTAAAGACTGATACATTATTCAGTGATACATTATATAATAATAATAATAACAATAATACAATCAACTCAAAAATAAGCTTTCCACTCATATAGCACTTGATCTTTTGTCACACTGTATCCATTGTGTATGCATGTGCATGCTGTGTGCTGTTGGCCTGCTTCAGTGGCAGGTTATTGGACTGAATTATTTGATATACAGGGTTGTTAATTCTGCTTGACTTTCCTCCTGTGTTCACAAAATGAGCTCTGTCCAGCTTTTTTTCTTCTTCTGCAAAGATCTCACAATTTTGTCAGTGAGTATAAGACCAGGTTTGTCACTGAGCAAATTTCGGGGTTAGACTCTGATCTCACGTAAGTTAGAAACAGGAATACTGCTGGACAGGGCTGGACTGTGAACAAAAGCTGCTTCTTCGATCTTAGCTGAGACTGGTTTCTCATTTGATTTTTGGGGGTTATTAGTTGCAGAGTAGATTTTCGATTTTCGTCAGTAATCCAGAGTTTGGTTAAACCACTCAGAGCATTCTTGGCGTGACTGTGTCCTAAATCATAATAACTGAGTGTGAGAATAAGTAAGTTAAATATTTTGTTTGCTGAAAATAATCACAAAATCCAGATGATTGACAAGCCCAGCCCACCAAGCCTTCCTTTTGAATTAAAGCATTATGTCTTTTCTTTCTTTAACCTCAAACCTGGGGAAATAATATTCATCATCACACATCAGTGTGCTGTTTACATTTGGCTTCCAGACAAGCTGGAGCTTTGTACAGGAATCATTCTCAAAACATCTCTAGGTAATAAAAGATGACATGCTCCTGTGAGGAGGAAAACCTGGTCTCCTGGTAGCACGCAGAGCCTCTCAGACAACGGTGCCATCAGTTGGCAGCCGACCTGCTGCTCTAGATGCCGAGGAGAGTTTGAGGGTGGTGCTAAATATAAACCTAAAGGGGATTCTGCCACACCTCATGAGGAGAAGAGTTACAACTCTGTGTTTAGGCAGTGCAGTAGAGCTGTGGAAAATAGCATGTGGTTTCTTTTTGTTGTTAAGGTTTTATCTTCCTCTACAGACCTAACTACATCTTTGTACTTAGAATTACATTTTAAACTTTGTTATTATTTTGATATGTGCTGTGCAGTTCTCAATATTTTATCTGAAGTTTTATGTTAAGCCTGGGTTTGGGAGCACTCTCTGGAACACTGGGTGCAGGCGTGTAAGATGGAGAGATGATTGCCCTTAATTATTGATATCCATCCCTTGGAAGCTGTGGAAACCTGTTTGAGAAGAAAGATGTTACTTTGAAAGAATGAGTTGTTTACCCAAAAATGTAGTAATTAAATGGAAAATTAAGTCCAGCTTCCAAAAAATGAAAGGGTTTTTTTTCACTCGAAGTGAACCCACATCCAGATATATTAAGACATTATGAAAAAGTTGTCAACGAAATGGCACAGCTCTGCAACACATTCATAAATGGAGTCTGTGCAGATGAATGACAAGTCACCAAAATTATTATCCTCTTTAGATCCTCAAAATGTCAACAACTGACTAATATCTATTTGCAGTGAAGTAAAAAGTATTCATTAGATAACTTAAACATGCATTAATGTCACATATTCTATTACCAGACTGCCATATGTGATCAGTTTGAACATTCAGAACGCTTACCAAAAATTACATCCATTGAACCTGTCAGTAAGAGCCAT
The DNA here is from genome assembly GCF_009762535.1 of Notolabrus celidotus. Lineage (NCBI taxonomy): Eukaryota > Metazoa > Chordata > Actinopteri > Labriformes > Labridae > Notolabrus > Notolabrus celidotus. The sequence goes on from NC_048284.1 coordinate 23,354,742, forward strand.
AAATGCAGTAAGAGGAATATTTATATTTTAGACCGTAGATTAGTACATTTGCATTAAATCCTTTATGCTCATATTGAACAATGACTAAAATTCCTAATTACAGGTTGTGATTATATGCATATTTTTACTTTACCTGATGGACAGTCCTGCTGTAAGGAGTCAAAGACTTTAAATTATGTTCATTTTTAGTGCTGGCTCATGGCCTGTCATGATTCATCTCCCACTGTCAGAGTGTTTTAACACAGTCAGATACCGCAGGAGTAGCTTGAAATAATGTTGAATGGTCTTTAAAAAACCCTGACTTTGAGTCCCTTGAGGCTGTCTGTCTCCTGCCTCCATCATTAAGACAAAAAGGAGCCTCCACCAGCTCACAAAGGGTGGATAGCCTTAAAATGCATTTTTCTGAACATGGTGCAGTGAAGTATTTTGCTACAGGGGGATATATGATGGAGGGAGACTTTAGTAAACCTATGTTCTAAGCTAAAATGTGATGTAGTTAATGATGTGACCTTTGACCTGGCCTCAATGAGGTTCATTTCAGATATTGTCTTTGCTGATGAGAGCAATTAGATGTACTGGAAGTGGAGAAAGGTGGAAGCAGGGAGCAAGGTCATGCTTTAACAAGCCTCTCCTGTTGCTTTTCATGAGATGGCCCACACACCCAGCTGCAGCCTTAATGATAAAAATATATACCTCATTTAGTTTGTCGGCACACTGGGATTTAATTCACTTGATGTTACCCGACCATAACAGAGGCAGAACATAAACGTATACATATGAACACTGGCTGTAACAGTGTATCATCTAGTTAACAGTGAGGCACTGTCTGCTGTGCGGCACTGCTGTGATTAAGATGAAAGGCACTGCAGGGGGGGCAACCCATGGTTAAAGGGGCATAAAATTCTAACGCACAGACACACAGAAAAACACTGCTGGGGTTTTGCATGGCATGTTATTCAGCTCTTTTAGGCTTATATCTGTAAATGGGACATGCTGGCACTTTTAGAACTGCTTTCACTGTCTTCTCTTTTTTCCTTAAAGTGTCCTCAGGGACTGAAACATAAAGATACCATAAAGAGGAGGCAAAGCATGAAACTACTTTATCTTTAGTGCTCACTCTGAGGAGGAGAGAAGCGAAGTAAGGACAACACTCCTGTGTTAAAGAACATTTGAGTAACTGTCAGATCAGTTTTTACTTACAAGATAAAACTTCAGTCATTTTCAGTTTAAAAGCGAAAACACTGCCAGCATTGATTTAATGATGTCATCGGGATCACATAAGGATGTTTAAATACCCATCTCTAAATGGATGTCTTTGCAGTGTTTCAAATATTGAATCCGTAGTTGCTATATTTCAAGGTGTCTAACATCAGAATAGCACATGTTTAACTAGTTTGATTGATGGCAGAGGAATCTATGTAAAGTGCCTTTCAGTTATAACTAGGGATGCAACGATATCAAAATCTTACGGTACGATATAGTCATGGTATTAAGGCCACGGTACGGTATTATTGCGGTATTGTCAAAAAAATAAGATGACTTTGAAAAAATGTCATAGTGTGGAAAATTAAGTGCCAGGAATGATAAGGATAAACACACTTACTGTAATTGAACACAAACATAATGCTAAAATGTTCTAATCAAATTTATTACTACCAACAGGTATTTTCAAGTGCAAAGAACAGTGCAGGTACATCCAGTGTTTCAAGTAACAAGCAAATAAAGAAAACCTTTCAGTTGAGTGTCTTTTAAAATGACTGGAATTTTATAACTTGGCTCAAGCGCGTTCACCAACCTTTTAAATCCCTCTTTGTCCACCACTGAAAACGGCTGCAGGGTGATGATTCATCAAGTGCCTTCTCATATTACTTGTATTCCCCGACTTGTAGACAATCACGGTCTGGCAGTGTCTGCAAACATTTTTTTGCATGTCCGGTATGTTTTCTCCTCAATCGTTTTTGTTTACTGCAAAACCAAAATGCGTCCATACTTCTGATTTAAACTTTGCAGGAGGTTCCACTAGTTTAAGTTTTCCGCTCTGCTCCCCCTCTGTGCTTTCCGCCATCTCTTCCTGCACTGCACAGGGGATCATGGGAAATGATGTTTGCTTCTCAGACCGGCCCACTCAATAGCACCAGAAAAAAACTACACTAGCGGGAGTACTCTGAGTTCCTGTTTGATACAGTCACATGCCACGGCATTATTGTGAGAAACCGAGATACCGCGATATTTACAGTACCGTTACATCCCTAGTTATAACCAATCCCATTCACATGCATTCATACGCTGCCGACTCTGCCATCAGCAGGGGTTCATTGTTTGCCCACGACTCTTTGCCATGTGTACTGCAGAAGCTGGCAGCAATCCGCTAATCATTTGGGTGAAAGACAACTGACTACCACTGGCCCACACCTGCCCCCAAAAACCTCTGTTTTATTAGGTTTAAACTTTATTTAACAAGAAAAATTAACTGAAAATCTTTATCAATAGTCCCAGCATAGGATGGGCAGCAGTGACAGTGAGCTTAAGAAAATAAAAAACAAAAACAATTCTACATTCTTTAAAAATAACCAGATCCACTTTATCAGTAGAAACATGCAGTTGACAAAATGAAATGCTTCATAAAAAACTGGCCTTCAATTAGAAATCAGTAAATTCAATAGTCAGACATCACCACTCTTTACAGGGTTATATAAGCTCTCTGACAAGCTGTTTTAAATATTTAACCTTATTCCAGTTTTGGATCATTTCAGTAAAAGAATCTGAGTCAAACATGCTGACATGACACAATGAGAAAGCTGAAAAGTGCCCTGCATACCCAGCTGTCTTTCCATCCATCTATTCATCCTGAAATCCTCTCAGCCATGGTTTGTCTGAGCCCTCTTTGGTGAAGAAGTCCTGCAGCCTGATGATATCACGCTGGCATTTCAGGTTTCACAGTGAGTCTGTCATGTCAGTTGTTTTATTTAAGAATATCTCCACCTGAGCGTCCCCTCATGCTGCTTGTAAGTGGTGCAAGATTAACTTTTTATAGCGTGTGTCTGTGCTCTGGGCATGAAAAGACGTTATGGCACGACACACCAAAGCAAAGCATGTGACATTAAAGCACTACTGAAAGACGATAGTTACAGCAGAGAAGTTTGATTTTGTTGATGATTTCTTAAACAGCACCTCACTTAATCTTGGATCTTGAACAATGTGTGTGATAAGAATTAAGTTAAGTTATTTCTTCTACTATAGTTGTCTAACAATGTTTTCCACCATCAGATCTGTTAGACCTACCTTGCCAATGACATATTATTTTGACCACTGTAACATACAAGAGATTCAGATTAAATAAAAGAAGAAAACCCCCCCCCAATAATTGTCATTATTTTTGCTATTCTCTGATCCTGTTCAATGACGAGTAGTCTAACTTTCGCTTCTTATGTTTACTGTGTCGAGCTGTTGCTCAGAGCAGCAGCTTCCTGTCCAGCATCAGTTCAAAAATACTGACATTGTGAGCAGCAACAGTCTGTCGGCTTTGTCTGCTGGCAGATCTCCAAAAATACATTTGAAAGGAAGCAATTTCCATGCTTGCTATAAAAACTCCTTTTTAACCTTCATTACATCCCCAATCTGTGAGGGACCAGATGTCTTCTGCTGAAATTAATTTCCCTACAGGGACTCTTATCAAAGAGCTCAGATGTACCTTCTTATCAACTGCAGTCAGTGGGTCAGCGGGAAAATTTACTCTGACTTACTTGACTGTATCATCTGCCAAATTTTGATTTAGATACCTTCCTTTTCAGTGTTGATAAAAGTTTTAATGACCATCTACAGAAAGCATGTCTATTTGCATACATATAACAGTGTGCCTCCTTTATTTTTTAATAGCATTTCACACTGCTGTTGAAAAGCGTAACAGATGTTGTTCTACTTGAAGCACAGAAAAACTTAAAGTGCATTTTCCACTTGAACAGAGCCTTAGAGGCTGCTGTCATTTTTGTCGATGATTATTACTGAAGTATTTCAGCAGAGATGAGAGAGCTCATACACACATTAAGTGGCTGAATGATTACCGGCATGCTACAGGTCATTTGTTGCTCTACATTTAGCTGAGCTCTTGACAGCAGTGAGTTGTTCTTCAGTTTCTTTCAGTAAGAAGGCTCACTCAGTGATCCCACCTCTTGATGGGCATGTTGTGCATTTGCTGCACGTTCAAGAAAGGATTCTCGTGGAGAGACGTGTGAAGTGCAGATGTCAATGTTATGCTATAGGAGTTTTACAGAGTTCAACCCATACTTGTATAGATGAATTCCTACACAAAATGCATTTTCCTTTAACTCTGCCCTGAAAGTGTCTTTTAAAATCCTCATATATCATCAAGGAAAAGTAAATTAGCTTCCAGTTGTACCCCCAACTGCTGTCTAAAATAATCAGAATCCACATCCGCCCAGCTGATCACAGAGCCAAAGAGTCTTCCTCAGTTGTAAGCTAAAAAAAATTAAAGCTGCTGCTTCAAAATGGATTTTGAGATTGAAGTAGAAATCTGTGTTGGTGCATTAATGACAACACAGCAAAGTGAATGTGAGCAGGAGAACAGCCGACAGGCTGTCTATTTGTCTGAAGTGTACTCAAGGTTTCAGACGAGCAGGTGTTGTTGGCTTTGGAGAGCAAAAAAAAAAAAAGAAGTCCTTCTCCATACATACGAACCTTCTGTGAAGAGAAGCTGATAAAAAAGGAAGCGCATTTGTCAGAGAACAGGGGATCAAAATCCTGATGCTACTACAGATGGTTTATCCCTCTTCCTACAGCAGCTCTTATTTGCTGTGCATAATGTGCCACAACCTGTGACACTCTAAATCACAAACAAATGTCTATCTTTAAAACAGAATAATCCCAAAGTGGTAAAAAACAAAACAAAACGCTACACATCCTCCAATGAGGAATAAAAGAGCACATGATTCAAATAAGGCTTTAGACATTGTTGAAGTCCCTTAAAATATTTAACATGAAAATAATTAACAGTGATATGCTGTAGTGCTATTTAACTTGTCAATTGAATCAACAAAGTAATATGTATAAGGACCGAAATCTCTTAACCGAACCAGAACCCAACCAGAACCGAAGAGAACCATATCAGAATCGAACCAGAACCAGAACAGAATCGAACCAGAACTGAACAGAACCGAACCAAACCAGAACCAAACACAAGCAAACAGAATCAGAACCAACTCAAGCAAACAGAACCAGAACCAGAACCAAACTCGAGCAAAGAGAACCAGAACCCAACTTGAGCAAACAGAACCAGAACCAGAACCAAACTCCAGCAAACAGAACCAGAACCCAACTTGAGCAAACTGAACCAGAACCAAAGTCATGCAAACTGAACCAAAACCAACCTCAAGCAAACCCAACCAGAACCTAACCAGACCTGGACCAGTACCGAACCAGTACCATACCAGAACTGAACCAGAACCGTACCAGAACCGAATCAGAACCGAACGAGAACTGAACCAGAACCGAACCGAACTGTACCAGACCCGAAACAGAACCGTATCAGAACCGAACAAGAACCAAACCAGAACCAAACCAGAACCGAACCGAACCAGAACCGAACCCTAGAGTTAGGGTTATGATTCGGATTATGATTAGGGTTAGGGTTGTGATTAGGGTTAGGGTAAGGGTTAGGGTTAGGTTAGGGTTAGGGCTGGGTTAGGGTTAGGATTATGGTTAGGGTTAGGATTAGGTTTAGGGTTAGGGTTAGGGTTGGGATTAGAGTTAGGGTTAGGGCTGGGTTAGGGTTAGGATCAGGTTTAGGGTTAGGATTAGGGTTAGGGTTAGGATTAGGGTTAGGGTTAGGATCAGGGTTAGGGTTAGGATTAGGGTTAGGATTAGGGTTAGGATCAGGGTTAGGGTTAGGATTAGGGTTAGGATTAGGGTTAGGGTTAGGATTAGGGTTAGGGTTAGGATCAGGGTTAGGGTTAGGATTAGGGTTAGGATTAGGGTTAGGGTTAGGATTAGAGTTAGGGTTAGGGCTGGGTTAGGGTAAGGATTATGGTTAGGGTTAGGATTAGGGTTAGGGTTAGGATTAGGGTTAGGGTTAGGGTTAGAGTTAGGGTTAGGGCTGGGTTAGGGTTAGGATTATGGTTAGGGTTAGGGTTGTGATTAGGGTTAGGATTATAGTTAGGGTTAGGATTAGGGTTAGGATTAGGGTTAGGATTATATTTAGGGTTAGGATTAGGGTTAGGATTAGGGTTAGGGTTAGGATTATGGTTAGGGTTGGGATTAGAGTTAGGGTTAGGGCTGGGTTAGGGTTAGGATTATGGTTAGGGTTAGGATTAGGGTTAGGGTTAGGATTAGGGTTGGGATTAGGGTTATGATTAGGGTTAGGATCAGGGTTAGGGTTAGGATTAGGGTTAGGGTTAGGGTTAGGATTAGGGTTAGGGTTAGGGTTGGGATTAGAGTTAGGGTTAGGGCTGGGTTAGGGTAAGGATTATGGTTAGGGTTAGGATTAGGGTTAGGGTTAGGATTAGGGTTAGGGTTGGGATTAGAGTTAGGGTTAGGGCTGGGTTAGGGTTAGAATTATGGTTAGGGTTAGGATTAGGGTTAGGATTAGGGTTAGGGTTAGGGTTGGGATTAGAGTTAGGGTTAGGGCTGGGTTAGGGTTAGGATTATGGTTAGGGTTAGGGTTGGGATTAGAGTTAGGGTTAGGGCTGGGTTAGGGTTAGGATCAGGATCAGGTTTAGGGTTAGGATTAGGGTTAGGGTTAGGATTAGGGTTAGGGTTAGGGTTAGGATCAGGGTTAGGATTAGGGTTAGGGTTAGGATCAGGGTTAGGGTTAGGATAAGGGTTAGGGTTAGGATTAGGGTTAGGATCAGGGTTAGGGTTAGGATTAGGGTTAGGATTAGGGTTAGGTTTAGGGTTGTGATTAGGGTTAGGGTTAGGATAAGGGTTAGGGTTAGGATTAGGGTTAGGGTTAGGGTTAGGATCAGGTTTAGGGTTAGGATTAGGGTTAGGGTTAGGGTTGTGATTAGGGTTAAGGTTAGGGTTTTGGTTAGGGTTAGGATTAGGGTTAGGATTAGGGTTAGGATCAGGGTTAGGATTAGGGTTAGTGTTAGGATTAGGGTTAGGGTTGTGATTAGGGTTAAGGTTAGGGTTTTGGTTAGGGTTAGGATTAGGGTTAGGGTTAGGATCAGGGTTAGGGTTAGGATCAGGGTTAGGGTTAGGGTTAGGATTAGGGTTAGGGTTAGGATTAGGGTTAGGGTTAGGGTTAGGATCAGGTTTAGGGTTAGGGTTAGGGTTAGGATCAGGTTTAGGGTTAGGGTTAGGGTTAGGATCAGGGTTAGGGTTAGGATTAGGGTTAGGGTTAGGATCAGGTTTAGGGTTAGTGTTAGGGTTAAGGTTAGGGTTAGGGTTAGGATCAGGGTTAGGATTAGGGTTAGGATTAGGGTTAGGATCAGGGTTAGGATTAGGGTTAGGGTTAGGATTAGGGTTAGGGTTAGGATCAGGGTTAGGATTAGGGTTAGGATTAGGGTTAGGGTTAGGATTAGAGTTAGGGTTAGGGCTGGGTTAGGGTTAGGATTATGGTTAGGGTTAGGATTAGGGTTAGTGTTAGGATTAGGGTTAGGGTTAGAGTTAGGGTTAGGGCTGGGTTAGGGTTAGGATTATGGTTAGGGTTAGGATTAGGGTTAGGATTATGGTTAGGGTTAGGGTTAGGGTTAGGATTAGGGTTAGGATTAGGGTTAGGATTATATTTAGGGTTAGGATTAGGGTTAGGATTAGGGTTAGGGTTAGGATTATGGTTAGGGTTGGGATTAGAGTTAGGGTTAGGGCTGGGTTAGGGTTAGGATTATGGTTAGGGTTAGGATTAGGGTTAGGGTTAGGATTAGGGTTGGGATTAGGGTTATGATTAGGGTTAGGATCAGGGTTAGGGTTAGGATTAGGGTTAGGGTTAGGGTTAGGATTAGGGTTAGGGTTAGGGTTGGGATTAGAGTTAGGGTTAGGGCTGGGTTAGGGTAAGGATTATGGTTAGGGTTAGGATTAGGGTTAGGATTAGGGTTAGGGTTGGGATTAGAGTTAGGGTTAGGGCTGGGTTAGGGTTAGGATTATGGTTAGGATTAGGGTTAGGATTAGGGTTAGGATTAGGGTTAGGGTTGGGATTAGAGTTAGGGTTAGGGCTGGGTTAGGGTTAGGATTATGGTTAGGGTTAGGGTTGGGATTAGAGTTAGGGTTAGGGCTGGGTTAGGGTTAGGATCAGGTTTAGGGTTAGGATTAGGGTTAGGGTTAGGATTAGGGTTAGGGTTAGGGTTAGGATCAGGGTTAGGATTAGGGTTAGGGTTAGGATCAGGGTTAGGGTTAGGATTAGGGTTAGGGTTAGGGTTAGGATCAGGGTTAGGGTTAGGATTAGGGTTAGGGTTAGGATTAGGGTTAGGTTTAGGGTTGTGATTAGGGTTAGGGTTAGGATAAGGGTTAGGGTTAGGATTAGGGTTAGGGTTAGGGTTAGGATCAGGTTTAGGGTTAGGATTAGGGTTAGGGTTGTGATTAGGGTTAAGGTTAGGGTTTTGGTTAGGGTTAGGATTAGGGTTAGGATTAGGGTTAGGATCAGGGTTAGGATTAGGGTTAGTGTTAGGATTAGGGTTAGGGTTAGGGTTGTGATTAGGGTTAAGGTTAGGGTTTTGGTTAGGGTTAGGATTAGGGTTAGGGTTAGGATCAGGGTTAGGGTTAGGATCAGGGTTAGGGTTAGGGTTAGGATTAGGGTTAGGGTTAGGATTAGGGTTAGGGTTAGGGTTAGGATCAGGTTTAGGGTTAGGGTTAGGATCAGGTTTAGGGTTAGGGTTAGGGTTAGGATCAGGGTTAGGGTTAGGATTAGGGTTAGGGTTAGGATCAGGTTTAGGGTTAGTGTTAGGGTTAAGATTAGGGTTAGGGTTAGGATTAGGGTTAGGGTTAGGGTTAGGGTTAGGATTAGGGTTAGGGTTAGGGTTAGGGTTAGGATTAGGGTTAGGGTTATGATTAGGGTTAGGGTTAGGATCAGGTTTAGGGTTAGTGTTAGGGTTAGGGTTAGGATCAGGGTTAGGGTTAGGATTAGGGTTAGGGTTAGGATCAGGTTTAGGGTTAGTGTTAGGGTTAAGATTAGGGTTAGGGTTAGGATTAGGGTTAGGGTTAAGGTTAGGGTTAGGAATAGGGTTAGGGTTATAGTTAGAACCAGAACTAAACTTAAGCAAACATAACCAGAACCAAACTCATGCAAACTGAACCAAAACCAAACTCATGCAAACCCAACCAAAACCGAACCAGACCCCGACCAGTCCCAAACCAGAACCATACTAGATCCGAACCAGAACTGAACCAGAACTGAACCAGAACCGAACAAGAACCCTACAGGAACCGAACCAGGATGGAACCAGAACCGAACCAGAACCGAACCAGACCCGGAACAGAACCGAACCAGAACCGTACCAGGACTGAACCAGAACCGAACCAGAACCGAACCAGAACCGAACCAGAACAGAACCGAACCAGAACCGAACCAGAACCGAACCAGAACCGAACCAGAACCAGAACCAAACTCAAGCAAACCGAACCAGAACCAACTCATTCAAACAGAAGCAGAACCAGAACCAAACTCGACTAAACAGAACCAGAACCAAACTCGAGCAAACAGAACCAGAACCGAACCAGACCCGGAACAGAACCGAACCAGGACTGAACCAGAACCCAACCAGAACGGAACCGAACCAGAACCGAACCAGAACCGAACCAGAACCGAACCAGAACCAGAACCAAACTCAAGCAAACCGAACCAGAACCAACTCATGCAAACAGAACCAGAACCAGAACCAAACTTGAGCAAACGGAACCAGAACAAAATTCATGCAAACAGAATCAAACTGGAGCAAACATTATTAATGTCCTCAGGTCGGCATTGAGAAAAATCTGATGCCTCAGCTTGGACGGGCTGATCCGATATCTCCTCTCCATGAGTATTTGCCCGATCTTCAAGAAGACTCTCTGAAGGAACAGATGTAGCCACGATACACAGCCTCCCCTCTATCACCTGTATCCTATATCCTCACATATGATTGGCCACATAGCCGCAATGCTGACCAATCAAAACAAAGTTCTGCTGTGAGCAGAGCTGGGGCGAAGCACTGAGAGAGCTAAGCAGTGAAAGGAAAAAAATGGGAGCCGGCTCTCTCTCGATGCGAGCCGGCTCTTCTGATTCACTATAAAGCATCGGCTCTCAGAGCCGCAGCTTTTGATCATGACACATCACTAATGTGCTTAATCTGTGTTACAGTTATGAGGGGGCCTTGGACAATTTTCTCACCTGTAAGGGGTCCCTGGCTCCAAAAAGTTTGTGAACCCCTGCTCTAGCTAGTAGGAGTGCAAACTCCCGATAGTGAAAACCAACCGAACAAAAAGAGCGACACAGCTGCACAGAAACTCCACGTTGTAGACATCGCTGATCATAATAGACATCGCCATGCAGGAAGACAGTTTACATTTTTTTAAATCTCTGAGAGATCTTCAAATACAGAGTGCGTCTTTACACCGGTGTGATTTTTTCAGAGTTTACGTTAACTCAAGAAATAAACATGACATTTCCTTTGTTTTATATCAACCACTTAGCATGATGAATATCTTGATTAAGCAGGTATATTTTGAGTTTGAGTTGAGTTGAGAAACATTTGTGGCCATTTTTGTCATTCAGTTCTATTTAGGTCATTAATGCACTGATCCTCTGATCATTATTATTATTTAATTATTAAAGTAAGGCAGCTTCCTGATTCCTTTTCAGGCTCTTTTGTTTTTTTTCTTAGCTCATTTTATATTTTTTGAGAAAAGAGAAAGCTGAGATGTTGCCCATCATTGTTACTTAGTTGCACTAATAAAGTGCTGTACATCTGTGGTTGCATTATTCTATCATCAATTTGCCATAATTTTTAAGAATGTAAGAGATGATTTCATTGATAGCCATAGACTACATGTCTTTCAATGTAGACTTCCACTGAGAGGAACATATTAGACTATTTAGGAACTAAATTAGGAACTAAATTTAGACTGTCATCCCAGCTTGATCATCAATGAAAATGTCCTGGAAAATGATCTCTGGAAAAGAGTGGGAACCCTATAAAAGTTCCAGTTCCCTACTTCCCTAGCTACTCCCCATCTCTGAAGAATGGAGTACGAGAAAAGCCTGCAGTGTTTACATCACACCTATACCATCCACCTTCTTATTTTCTTCTAACCTCGCTTTACTTTTAAATCCAGCCATTTTTGAGAGAGAGGGAGAGAGAGTGAGAGACAGAGACAGACAGAGAGAGACAAAGAGAGACACATTCACACAGAGAGATGCGGCTCTTCCTGACATTGGGAACTAATATAATTCACACTCCACCATCTCCCTCCTCTTTGCCTTTGTATTTCCGCCTTCCCCCTTTTGGCTCATCTCAGTTAACATAAACAAACAGATGGACTTATGATAAATGCACATTATGTCGTGTTCCAGTGTGACATGTGGTTGGATTAATCGAAACACTCTTGTTTCTTGGCAGGAGATAATCATTTATGCACTGCTCTGTTCTGGGATGGAAATAGGCTCAGCAGAATTAACCTTTTATAGTTCCCTCAGGTGATGCAGGATCTGCTTTTCCTGTCTCTGATCATTCTGCTGTTTGCTCCTTTTCTGTCAGACTTTAGTGCTTCTTTGTAACAGAGGGGTGTAGAATTAATAACCTCAGCAGGTTTTTGTTTCATATGTTTGATATTATTTATAAATCACCAATATATTTTGTTTTAGAATTGCAATTTATCATAAACTTAGAAGTTGGTTTTCATAGCAAACACATTTTCTTGAGACTTCATTTTTCTTCACAGCTTACTTTGGCAAACTGTCTACGCAAAGGCGGCACAGTGGAGTCTGTGTTTCTGATGGAGAGGGAGTAGATTATGTGAGTGTTGGAGATGAAGAACAGAGCAGCTGTTTTCTGCCTCAGGAAAATAGACAACAATCTCAGTGTAATTTAGTCTGTTGAGATTTAAGGTGTTTTTTTCCTTTTCTCCAAGACAGCTTGCATTTCTTCATATCTGTTGAAATTTTACACATACTTTAAATTGATTTTAACTATATTGATCTAGATTCTTTATGTTAAACATGATGATAGCCTAGGACTGTCTCACTCAAACAGAAAACAAGCAAATTACCACTATGGAGATCTGTAGAAAAACATGTTGTGTTTGGCTTTTAGCTGCAGCTCTTATGCTGTTTATTTTAATCCTCGTGGCTGCAAGCTAGCAAAAAAACCCTGATAAAGGTAAGGGGGCTGGTAATCATCCCAGCAGAAGAGCTCTGAGCCAAGGAAGGAGGAATTGTCAGGACCCCCATACTTTACCTCGGCTCCAGGTTTAATGGAGCGTGTGAGGGTCAAGGTGAGCTAACCTGGCCCAGGTCTAGGCTCCCTTTAAATTGTCTCCCATCCTTCTTTGACTCACTTATTGTGCCACTCAATGGGACACTAAATCAAAGACGGCACAGCTGGAGAAAGCATTAGTGTAAGACCTTTCCTGCAGTTACCTTTACAGCCTGTTTGACCTCCATTTGCTTCAAAGAGCTCACCTTTTTTATGAACTACAACAGTAAACACCTTTCTGTATTTGTTGTTATTCAATATAAATGTTGCTTTATACTTATGACAAGCATTTCTTGTTGTCCATCAGAATGTGTAAGCAAAAGCTAGCTGTCCACCTGTGGAATAAGACAAGGGTTTTTCAGAACATCTTCATCCTCTGGTGGGCTGTAGTCTTTGTGTCTGTTGGCGGTCAGTCACAGATTATAAACAGTAAAATTAATCTTCTCTTCATGGTAGAGAGAGTGAAAGTCCAGCTGTCATCCAAACATTTTGCTTTGTGAAGCTGTAGAAGTAGAAGGTCTGTTGTTTTGAATGACTTCTGGTGGGAAAAAAGCCCAGATTTCACAGATCCGTGCTGTCACTTTTCAAACCTCATCCATTTCTTTTTACTATTGAGCTTTACACTCCAAGACACACTTCTCATTCACAGTTTCTCTGCTTGCTCTTCGTCTGCATTTTTATCTCAAACCTGTTTCCCTCTCACCAAATTTAATTACTGTTCACTGCATACCTCACTGCTCTCACGATCCAAGAGTTTAGACTTCATTACAAAACTAAGTTTATTATCTGCTTAATTATGTTTAACTGTGATATCACTTCAAGCAAGTCAGAGTATGAAGAATGCAGATTCAAATATTTAAACACTTTGATGGATTGAAATTGATATTTTTAGACATTCGTGGCCCCAAAATATAAATCACTTGACTTTTGTTTATTTTAATTAGGTTTTGAGTGAAATGCCTCTGTAACTGCATTAATAATTACGACCTTCACTGACCTTCATAGCTTTCATATAATGAAATACATTAATGTAACTTTGACATTTTTGTTTGTCTTACAAAACCCTATCCTATGTTAAATTGAAATAGTACAAATAAAACATATTCAATATTGAAACTTATACATTTTCTTGTTTTATAAAAAAATTATAATTATTTGGACATTTGATGGCAGCAACACGCCTCAACAAAGTTGGGACAGGTTCATGTTTAGCATTATGTTGGATCATCTCTTCTTTTAACAACACTCTGTAAATGTAAACGTAAACTCTGGAGTTTTGAAATGTTGTCCTGTTCTTGCTTTGTATAGGATTTTATATGTGTTGTGTCATGATGAGCCAAATGTTTTCAAGAGGTTACAAGTTTGTATTACAAGCGAACAGTTTAGCACCTGGACTCTTCTACTACGGAGCCATGCTGTTACAATATGTGCAAAATGTAGTTTGGCATCTTCTTTCTTTATTATACAAGGTCCTCCCTGAAAAAAACATTTTCTGGATGGCAGCATATGTTGTTCCAAAACCTGTATATCATTTATTTCTAATGTTGCCTTCCCAAAAGTGTGGACTATCCATGCCATGGGCACTTGTGCATCTCCATACCATCAGGGTTTTTGGCTTTTGAAATTGCAAATTGATGTAATTTGTTAGGAGATGTTCCCAAGGTGTGTTTTTTTTTTTTTAGCATTAAACATCTCTCTAATTGTTTTGTTGTCCCTGTCCCACCCAACTGATTTGTAATGCGTTGTTAGCATACCTTTCATAAGGCAATAACACTTTTCAGTTTCAACATTTGATATTTTGTCTTTGTACCATTTGCAATTAGATATGGAGTGTAAACGATTTGCAAACCATCAGCTCTGTTTTCATCAACATTTTATACAGCACCCAGCTCTTATGGGATTGTGGTCGTTTCATTTATTTAAAAAAAACCTGAAAATCTTTTGAAATTATTACGTGCTCCAGCTCTCCTCTGTGTTGAGTTCAAATAAGTTGGTGATTTTAGTGAACTTCAAACCAACTTAAAACCTGTATGTTAGAAACATCTACCTGAACATGCACCCAGAAACTGGTTTGGCTCAACTGTGTTCTGATGTGTTCTCAGATTCAGTGTCCGGCTCACATTTTTAAACCTGTTCAGATGTTATCACCAAAACAATCAGACAGGAAGACAGCAACATAGATACTCTGAGTTTGAATTTGTAAGCCAGATTCTCCCCTTTGCCTTCCTGCATCTTGGTAAACACATTTAAAGATGAACTTGCTGAGAGGCATTTCTACTCCATGATAGGGCACAGCCTCACGGAGGGGAAAGAACAGAGGTATCTGGGAGTGAAGTTGATGACAGGGCTATATATTAGGATGATCTTTCAATTGCTTTTCAAATGGCTTAATTTATTTTTCAGCCTGGATTCATCTGTGAGAAGCGTATTATGTACCTGCAGCCAACTGCCAGTTATCACATTTGACATTGCCAGTTGACTCTCATCAGTCTGTAGAGAGTAGTCGCTTCACTGACTTGAGTGTGGGAATAAAAAAGGTAGATTTCTTTAACCAAAACCCTCAAGTACAACAGCACCTCATACAGTATTTTTGTGCTTATTAAGGCAAGTCTGTGTTTCCTGACTTGTGTTGAATTTACAGCCGTTCTGGGCTGAAATGAGCTCAGAGCCCAAGAGACAAATGGCTTGGTTCAATCTTTGATCAGTTTTCTATGGAAATCTGTGGAGAATCAGTGGATAAAACTGAATAGGTCACCTGAAGTCAGTCTTGACACAGGAGGTAACATCAGCATTACTCTTCCTCTCTGGGTGTTTATTTTAACAGCAGACTAAATGTCACTGCTGGCAGGGCTCCCTGTGTGCTGTAAACCCTCTTGAACCGTGGTAATAATGCAGGAAAAATTGCGCAGCTGGAGGTGTGATGTTATCTAGTTCACGCAGAACATCCAACTGACTGAACAGTACGAAGGTTGGTGTGCAGCCCCACATCTGAAAAACACAAATTAAAAAAGTTCAGTCCTTCTCTTATTGTGTGAGAAGAATGTTGACTTTCGTTTAGTTTTTCATATTACTGTCAGGTAATGTTGACTCAGTTTATATTTAGCTGCAGACATGTTACAAAAGTTCTATGTGTCTTTCATAGTCTCGTCAGGACGAAAGAAGATCTCAGTTGAAGTGTGAGATTTGCAGAAATCGTCGAGTGAAAGTCGTGAAATTACTTTCCGTGGCTGCTTCAGATTTTGTTTTTGTTTAAATGAAAATGTGATTAAAATGTTGCACCTGCATTCCAGCATAGCAACCATGGAATCCTCCTCGTGCGTGATGTACGCACGTGCGTCTTTACGTTCCATATATATGTATTAACTGATTGACGTTGCTGTAGGCCTTAAATACTGTGGCAGATTTTATCGTATTTATTGTGTTGCAGTATCCACACAGCAGCAGAATGATTGACTCTGCAGCTTTACACTCGCTCACACTCAGTCATGCAGACAGATACACACACATAGACAAACACACACACACATAAAACATAACCACCACAATGAAATACTATAACTGCCATTATACGAAAATAACGTGAGAAAATACCAAATCAGTGAATAAACAAATGTCAACACTAAAAATCAGCTCCGCGGAGAGCGCCGCTTCACCTATAGCACACATTTGGGGCAAAAGCTCTCCACCTGTAAGATGCATTTCCCACACACAGGTCGGTGGCAGCCCTTTCAGGTGAGTGTGTTTTTCTGCTTACAGCTGCTGTTTAGCTGGCACTGCCTCCTTGCTGGCTGTTGTGGCTTCACTGGCACAGACAGCTGACTGCTTTTAGCGCGCAAGCGTTCCTCCATGAACTTGTGTTCGCGGTGCACGCCTTGATGAAGACATGCGCGTTTATTGCAGCCATATCAGGGACGTTGTAGAACGGCCACAGGCTATCTCCGTGACATCTTGCACAGTATACTGCCTACCATTTGATCCAGCACGTCAACCCCGACCTATAATGATGGGAAGTCGCGGAAAAGTAACGTTCCGTTGTGCCATTGTGCTTGTAAAAAAAGCCAGCCCCCACTCCACTGACCAAAAACTCTCCATCTCTTTGTTCTTGTTGTACGCCCCTCTAACCTACAGCAGAGAGACCCAGGCCTTCAGCCCTGCAAGAGATAGATCCCAGCTGCCCTCAGAGCGGCGCGCCTCTAACAGTTTAGTCCAAAATGTGTTTCTGCAGTGTGCTGTCCAGCAAGCACATGAACGCTCTCAGCGTCTATGACGTTGCTTTTCGCGTTAGCTGTAGGTCCTGCTGATTCCGTGAGGACATTTCGTGACTAAAGTCTCTCCCATTGTCCTCCAGGCTGAGGATCAATTCTTTCCAGTGCCTCGGGACAAAAAAACCCAAATAATTGTACAGGACCAAATAAGACGCTTTTCACTCCAGAACCAACTTAGGAATTAGCAGATCACAATTCTTCAGTTGGATCACATTTTTACTCCTTTTTAATATATATTTTCGTTTTAAAAAAAGATTTGGGAACGAAATTTTATGTTTTGGTGTACTTTGACTGAGTTTTGCAGAATTTCTACCTGTTTAGACAGCGCAACAGGTGGTGGTGTCGTCATTGTTGAGATGAACATTTCATTGTAGGTTACACTTATATTTACGGTCTGGAGTTTGCATTAGCCATTGTAGAAATAAAGAGGAAATATTTTACTACTGTACAAGCCTATAGCCAACCAAGTCCGAGCTTGCTCTGAGTTCAGTGAGGCTCCATGGCTACGCATTGGGACCAGGGGTTCAGCTCGCTCGGCTGGTGGTGAAGCTTTCAGCGGAGTGTCTGCCCCCTGGTGGCTGGCTGCAGTATAGGTCAAAAACTCCGTCTCCCCCATTCATTTGAATGGGGGAGACGGAAACTTTAAAAAATAAATACACGTCGTACGAATGTTTGTCACATCCGTATGCTGTGGTGATATGTAGTTACTATTTGACTGTTTTGTGTCCAAGGCCTCTTTTTTCTGAAGTTTCTTTTTGTTAGTTGTTAGAGTTTAAAGAACTGAGTTTTACTTCCGGGTCTCCTTTGATTCACAGCCGCAGTAGAGTCTTGCAGAGTCTTGTGACGCTACGCTGTAGGGCGGAGCTTGTTACAGTGGCTTCACAGGCTCTGGCTGCACAATGGCTGCGCCCAGGAGGGGGATTTTTGACTTCAGAACCGTACAACGGGAAGAGGCGGAGCAACACTGTCCATTTTTATTTACAGTCTATGAACAGGAGTAAATTATTGATTCGTGTTCATTGCTACTGAGGATGATTTCAGAAAAAATATTCTTTACTATTTACAGTCTATAGCTGACTATTACCATCATCAAGCCAAACTAGCCTCTGCTCGTTTGTAGACCATATTCACAGCTGGTCAAACAGCTGCGACGAAGTAAGCCTGGTGCAGGCTAACTATAGTGTCGTCAATACTTTATCCTACACACAATAATAAATGAAACGAAAAAACCCAAAACATAATTATTGATAACGCCTACCTTGGGTTGAAGCACCAAATAAGTCAGCTGGCACAAAATTTTTCTTTCGTCTGTGCCCCCGCCCATGTCAGTCTGTCCGTCTTTGTCTGTCTGTCTGTAGACCTATATTGCTGTCTGCCTCTCTTTGTTTAGCTAAATCCCGCATGAATAAAGAATAAACACATATACTAGCCTACATAGAAACAAAAGATAATGGTAAAAAACTACGACAAAACAATAGCCGCAGGAAATGAAGCCATTATGAATCATATTTGCGCAGCTCTCTGTGTCACTGCAGCAGCGGTGGGAAGAAAACAGTATAAAGCCTGTGATATCCTGTTTGTTTCATTAGAGAACCATAAAAGCTTCATACAGGGGCAAACAATACACATTTTTAGTAAAATTCCTAGAGTGACAGGCTTGTATTTTTTATACACAGAATATTATTTACATTACAATATCCCAGACGGTTCCTCAGACCGTTGCAGCGTTTCTAGTGTTAATTTTATATGGTATCATTTTTATTTTTGAGTAAACCTTTTTCACAATGCACGCGCCAGAAACATCACGTCCTGCAGAAGTGGCAAAGAAGTTTTTTTGCTAAAAGTTGCCACTAAAAATGTGCTATTTCTCGCCTACTGAGCTACTGACTGTTAGCAATAGGTTTCTTTGCCAGGACTTAATAATCAATAATTAATAACACTAAGTAATAAAGACTGTTTGTTTATCACATCATCATTAGCACCATCACATCATAGCTTATCCATAGACTTCTCTGCAGCTTTGTCGTTGTATTGTCCTCTTGGTTGTGATTTGATGTGAAATCCACCGGACAGTTTCCAGTTTATTACAGCTGATTCCAGGTACTCCCTGATCAGATTAACTAATGTCTATTGGACACATTGCTGGAGAGTATTAAGGACCCCTGTCAGCAGCTGGACGTGTATATGAAGGATTGTTCACAAGAGAAGTTCAGTGTTCTTGTGATATGAGCAACACTTTACAGAAACTGCCCCTGACCACAGATCCAACTGCTGCTGTTACATTTCTCTTACAGTATTGGCTGAGGTTTGGACTGAGCACAGGGGTGTGATGATCCCTGATCTGTGAAGAAATCTGTGACATGCCTGTGGGGAAAACACTCTCGAGCCCAAGATACAATTCCCTCTTGAAAGATTGAAGAGGCTAACCCGCTCTTGGGCAAGGTGCTGAACTCTTTCTTTCTTTTCTCATCTTGTCTTTTAATAGCATCAGGGTTTTAATTACTTCATGAACTCGGACTCTGCTGTGATCAGAACTTTGGTTACTGAATCTCTGCAGCATGTGACATCTTTAGATGAGTCTCTTAATTTATCAAAACACCTTTGGTAATTATTCAATATGAGGTATTGACTTTGACTGATGGTTTAAAGCACTGACACAAACACAAACACACTTTGATGCATTATTATATATCATGTGCGGGAAACAAGCTGATCAATAAAAAAGTCTCACTTCAGTGTTGATCAGAAATGTGGTTCACATGGACCATGAAGAATATATCTCATGGCACGGAGGTTAAAAGTATGACCTGGGGTTCTGTCAATGACTGAGTGTGCTGCATACACAAATAGTAGACTTCATGTGCACTCCTACAGGGAGTTTAGTGTGTCTCTGTGCATTATCAAATCATCCATCTAACACTGAACCTCTTGGGAGTTGCTTTCTTCCACCTACATTTAGATGGACAGGTGGATGAATATCAGGTGTGTGTCTGTGTTGACATTGTACTCATCTTGTCTCTGTCAGCTTGGCTTTACACACCTAATTCTGACAGGTCAAAGTCTTCCTAATGCAGTTTGTGTGGGCTGATGCCTGTGATACAGATAAACTGTGTGAAATCAATAAGCTCTTGCACCTCTTTCACACCTTTTACCTGCAAAAGGTCAGAGGCAGCCGAGTCTTTAAACTCTTCATTGTTTAGTGTGCGTCATGTTCATCTAATAGTAAGAAACACCACCACCTCCATCAGCAGCACCATCAACCCTGCTTTTTCTTCAACCAATAACATTCAGTCTCTCTGATTATTTGTTTGGCTCACAGTGAGTGGGATTTAGTTTGATATTTAAAAAGCAGGGATACAGGATGTTAACAGCAGGAATATAGACGTCATGGTGCTCCGAGGTGTTAGCAGCCACCCCAACAGTCTCTGTGACATTCAGCAGTTGGAAATGGCGTTTGTGACATTCACTGAGAGTAATGTATTCACCTCAGCTGGCTCATTTTGCCCCTCAGCAGAGCAGACAGCTGCTATAAAGGCTGCATGCAGAAAGTATTATCATGCTGTCAACAGTCCTGCACAATTGTATCAGCCCTGAATGGAGAGAAGAGACAGATGTACAGGTATTGTGCTTTATGAAGAAATGTTGAAGTTTAAGATGTGTAAAAAAAGGTATTATCAGACCTGATTTAACCCCCAGCAGAATGTGACAATAAATTATTACTTCCTGACATATTACAGTGGACATGCCATTTAACATTTCATTAAACTGGAGGACAGGGATGCATTAGTTTGTCATAAAGAGCATCCCTTAATACTCTCTGTTCCTCATGCTGTATTGGATGACTAAATGGAAACTGTCGCCTCTCTTGCAGAGATGATGTGAAAGTCTTATATTCAGAGGAGAAACAGTGAGAGGACGCTCAACTTCAGTCTTTGAGATGCATTAGATTCTTCTTGTTGCAGTTAAGCCTTCAAGAACACATGCTTCAATGTTTGACATGTTTTACATCATTAACTCCAAATCACTCATTTACTCGTCCAAAACATCCCACACTTCTAGCTTTTGGATTGATTCCCCTCCCTCCGAGAACCATTTAGTTTTAATTAGTTCAATATTTGAAATAAGCTCTCAGACTTCAGCTTTGCTTAAAATAAGTAATCCATCACAGTGAACCTCTCATCTCTTTTAGTTTTCATAAAAGTAACAACTTCTCCCCCTCTGCCCGACTCCTTCATTTATGACTTTCTTCTCAGCTATGCCTTCAGGAAGTCCATCACTTCAGAGACTTTCTTGCTTCACTCAGTCTAAACTCTGAGCTCCTCAAGCTGCCAGTCTTCTCACTGATATGAGATCCACTTCTCTTTATTAGCTGAGCTGGCTGCATGTTTATTACACTGCTTCGATGACCTGAGACAGATACCTAAATTCAATCAACAGCTTTCATCACCAACAGCAGAAGTGTGTTAGAAGTGAGTGTTTTTTGTTGCTGCAGATTATTTGAAGTGTTGTCTCTTCAACACTGTGCCTCTTATTTGTTTAAGAAATGACCAACTTGACGTCGTATTTCACAACTTTCATTGCTTTTCTACCTCTGGTTTGACCTTCTTACAACATATCTTGTGAATGTTGTGTTTTGAAGTGAATTAACCTCCAGTATGAGATGTGTCCTTGATGTACAGCATTAAGAGGAGTTTTCTACTCCCTACGCATTATCACACAACACAACATAGTTTAGCTCTAGTCATAACAATGTTAAATTGATTTATAAATTATAGCAATAAAGGTTAAAAATATAATTTAGTCATGAAATGCAAAAAAAAAAAAAAGATAATAGAAAACCATTGTTAAAGCTACTGTTGGTAGGAATGGTGTAAAAAAACGTTGCTTTCTGCGGGGTTTGGAGAAAAGGTCATAATGTCCATCGGTACTCATCGGTAAGTGGAGTATTGCGGGACTATTGCGAAATCTCTGCGTTTTCCAATGCCTTTCTATCAAGCAATGTTATTATTCCCCTTTTTCCCGTTATGACGGACCAATCATAGCTAATCTCCAATCCTCTGTCCTGATTGGTTAAGGGGCGACCCCTACTAGGTGCTCTGATTGGTTATGAGTCCGGCACTATCATGACTGCACAAGCCGATCTGTGTTTTGGGGCTAAGAGGAAATCTGTTTGGGAGGGATAGTGCTGACATTCGAAGTCTTTCTCTCTCTGAACAGATGTTTACTCTGTGACTACCAACAGCAGCTTTAAGGGTTATATATTTTATCCTCCAAGTTCAAGATATTTTGGTGAACAACTCTGTGTCTTTTAAAGCTGATGTCAATGAAGCAAGCATGCTTTATTCAAAAAAGAACACAAATTAGAGTTGAAGATGTTGAAATGTCATTTTGGAGTTATAAGGAGACAGCAAAGGTTTCTTTTCAGCCTGAAGGATGTCTGTTGAGTCCACCCTCTCCTCACCCTCCACCTGACTGATCATCATTCAGTAAGCAAACTCACATATTCCATCAGCTTGATAAAAGCTGCTGAGACCTGTAAGAAAAAACCCTGAGAGAAGCTATAGGTGGAAACATTTCCTACTGTATAATTCAGATTTACTTGGCAAAGGCTGAATCTCACTTTGCTAGATTACAAGAGCAGACTGACAGAGAACCATCATGGGTAAGAAGAAGATAAACCAACAGAGCTTGATTGCTCTTGCAGCTTTACGGTGAGCAGCATGTTGAGGTTTGTTAGCTGAGCGTGTGTGTACATTTTCCTTCCAGCCTGCTCCTCCACCAGAGGATCAGAAAAGCTTGTAGCGTGGTGCCTACAGAGGATTTTCAACACTGCTGTGCATCTTACTGCGTGTAATGCAAAGACTTCCACTCCCTCTCTCATCCCCCGCTAGGCAGCTGGAACTGCTGAATCAGCTCACCTCTTATGGGGAGTTGCTCTCTTAACCGAGACGTTATTGATTTGCCCCGTATGTGTGGAGGAACTATTCCCAAACCGTTCAGACCATTTTTCGCCGCTCTGCAAAGCCAGGAACACCTCAGGGCATCGAATGGAGAGCAGGGAAATACATAAACATTACTACTACTACTATCACGCTTCAAAAATTACTACTACTACAGCACTTTAAACTATACTATTGATATTACAGCACACAGGAAGTCACACACAAACACACACAAACATCAGGGTGCACTAGATTGGAGGAATTATATGAGCATAAATACAAATAAACGTAGCTGTGATGCAGGTAATTGCACATCACATGCTGCTAGTTTCTGTTTCCATTAAATATAATACATATGCTTCATATCAGGGCTCCAGAATCTCTCTTTCTCTCTTTGCTACTTCTCATCTTTCCTGGTGTCATTTTCCTTTTTTTCCAAACTCACCACCACCATACTGTTGGGAGTATAACCCGCACTCACTCTGCCTCACATTTTTACTAGAACACACTCTTTACTTCAATGTGAGCACGGGCCAGTGAGCTACATCATTGCTTCATTTGGATCAAACTCCAGCACTCAGGAGTCATTTGTCTACATAGAGTGTGTGTCCAACCTTCAGACATCACACTCTTTGCCACTGGGAGAAATCAATGCCAGAGTGTAGAACAAAGAGAGAGCCCCCTCTGACTCCACCAAGGTAGAGATTTGAATAATTTATTTGTTTTTCTTCTGCTGAAGTCAATTCATCAATATGGAGACATTTTGGGGGCACACAAAACTTCTCTCGCGTTTTTTTCCTTTTTTTTCCTCTTTTTTTTCCCCTTTTGTTTCTCATTGTGTCTAACTTGTTTTAATCTTATACTGTAGCTAAGACTCATGGTTACCCTTGAAGAAACTTGAAGAAGCTACTGTATTTTTATATATTAGTATATGAACAGAGCTGGAGGGGACACATTTCGTTAATCTTAAATCATCAGTGTTACTTTTATATGAACTTTTAATGTGAACGTTACTTACAAAGTGACAAAATGATTATCGAAACATTTAACTTTATTAGATTCAGTTTTCTTAAACATTGTCATTTTCACATTACCTGACCTCACTGAAGGAATGCAGCATTGTGGCAGCAGACATCTGTGCTGAGCTGGGAGACTAGTGATGTGTCTGTCAAGAAAGACACGGCTCTTAAAGCTGGGGTTGGTAGTCTCGGAAAACGCATGAATTTGAATGTAACATGTCTTCAGGACTTCGTCTTACCCCTCACCCCCTTCCCTCGGAGCTCATCCAAAATGACGCCCCCGCTCACATGCACGAGCGCCGCTGATTCATGACCATATGATCGTGACTGATCAAAACCGGTCCTCACCAAAACATTATCAGAGTGAAAGTTAAAAACACAAACAAACGTGGCTATTGTTCGTACTCACAACTGTCGTAGCATTATCTAGTTGTATCGGTGACACGATATCAGGAGAAAAGTTATAACACAAATAAAACTGTAACAGCTCTACAGTTAGTTAAACGTGTTCAGTGTAGATGTTCTTAATTCCTACAGTGTTGACAGTCAGTGAAGGCATCAGGAGAGGTGTAGCGTGTGCGAGTGGGAGAGAGGAGAGACAAGAGGAGAAGTTCTTCATTCATTCAAACATTGATTGTTGCTTTGTTGGTTGGCGTGATCACGGCCGACAGTGATCGGTTAGTAAAGATCAACGTGTTCACGAATCAGCTCGTCATCACTACAGCGTCCGGAAGGACGCTACAGTACGTATACATTTTCTGTAGGACTTACTAGATGTCATTAATTCTTTTGCTTGTCAGAGCCCCCGTGGTGAGAGCTTTTTAGACTCTGATCCAGACCACAGTCCTGAGCAAAGCACCTCATCGGGTCAGAGGGGACAGACCTGAGGTCAAGCGAGAGGGGCGGTCAGGGGAAGCAGAGGCAGGGGACGGGGACTCGGAGTGCACGCTGGGGAAATGTACGCGCAGAAGGCGGGCAGAAACAGCAGGATGGGATTTGATTGGATTAAAATTTTGGGACCCAAAAATGGTGATTGGTTGGTGTTTTCCCAGGTTTACTCCGGCTGTAGATAGCAGCTTGTTTTCCCTCTTTTTTAAGAACACGTTATGTATCGATCGCCATCGGGTCATAAAGGGTCATTTTAACCAGTATAACAAAAAGTGCATCTAAATCTGACTACCAACCCCAGCTTTAAAGTCTGTTACTGTAAGTGAATGAAACTACGAAGAGCTGTTTGCTGAGCCAAATGATCAGGATCACTAGAGAGACAATGAATTCCCAACACAAGGAGCATATATGCTGAGGTTGTTTACCTTAGGGGGGAACCATCAGACTTTCATCAGGTTTTAACATTAACGTCAACGCTAAAACTGTCAATTTTGAACAGAATTAAGGGATTAACTGTTATCAGAGTTAACATATTTGTTAATGGATTAATCTATTCTGCATATTAATTAATTCTTTTTTATTTTGTTGAATCTTTTTTATGTTTCTAATGTGAAAAAGAGTCTGATTGCAAACCTTTATTTAGTCATTGAGTTCAAATTGCCCTGACCTTTATTGTTCTGCTAATAGTTGCCTTTTCTTACACACAGTCATCACTGACACTTTAAATCTCCATTATCTCCTCTGTTTTGCTGTACTGCACCCCTCTCACTATCTTCTTTATAAGTATTTGAAGAAGTTTGTCAAAGAATGAGTGTGCTTGTCTAAAAATATCAGGGGCATAAAGACAGCAGAAAAGTTCATGAGCTGGCAGTTTGATATTGTCAGCATGTCTGTATTTCACTATCCTGTATCTTCATCTCCTGTGACTCTGGTCTAGCTGCAGTTTGAATGATGGCTCTTGGTTTGTCAGAGTATCCGTGGTTACAGTCCAGAGGCCTGCGCTGGGGGACCCGGTCCTGCCAGCACCTGGTCCTGCCAGCACCTTCTGAATCCTGAAACCAGAGATGTATGGCCAGGAGCCACCTCTGCCCTGAGCTCTGAGCTCTCCTCGTCTCTCCTGTTGCTCTCAGCTCTTTATCACGGACCCAGCTCCTTAAAAGAGCCTCTGTTGGCAGCTTGATACTTCAGAAAATAGAGCCAGACATGTTCTGTTACTTGTTTCTTTTTAGGGAAGATAAAAGCTTTGAGAACATTTACAATAGTCATAATTTGAATGTAATTCATTACATGATTGATCTTTCAGAAGTATGGGGGATAGATCACAAGTCAAGTCCCATTATCTTCTAGGGACATCCATTTTCTGTTGACCTTAAATTTCATGCTAACAACCTGGCTCAGACATCCCAAAGGGGAACACTGCTTACAACAGATCAGGTGTCCGCCATCTACATTGCTCTGCTGCTTCTTCTATGACAGACACATGTATGACAGCTCAGACGCAGGTGTCGCCTGTCATCCAGCACCTGAAGCCCCACAACTGAAAAGGGGAAGGTGATAAAGACAAGAGAAGTGTGTTTGGGGGGATGTTTTAATTGCTGACCTTCAACTAAACCAGCTCATAAACACTCACTCAGAGAGAACTACACAAGGACACACATGCTGAAAAAAGACCTCAAAGAGCCCATGTTTCTGTGACGCGTCAAACCGCTCAGTGACCGTGATGTGAACTCCCCCCACGCTGACAGCTCAGTGAGGGTTAAAGTGAGGTGAGTGTGCATGTGTGTGTTCGTATGTGTGTGAGATTTAAACATGGCGTGTGCTAAAAGTTGCATGTGGTGATGATAAACTGGTTCTGTAACTGAAGAGCAACCTTGCACTTTAGCTGACCCCTGCAGCGATGATGATAACATGAGCACTGAGACTGAAGCTGCTCAGTCCGGCATGGCACAGCTTAGCACGGGGACCCATGACTATTTAATGACCATTTCCAGAGCAGAGGCATGAAAAACACCGCCCTCAAGCTGGTGTGTGCGTGTGTGTGCTCTTTTTTTTGTTTTTCCTTTTTTTGTATTAGCTCCATGAACCCAGATCCTAAGGTAACATGAGCAATGGCAGGTACATCATGGGAGAGTCTGATTATTCTGGTCTTAACTGAGGGGAAATGGGAGGTAACAATACACTCAGGTCTCTGCTGTTGCTCCAAGTAGATCTAGCCTACTTTCACTGTCCAGCTGTTGTTGAGAGGTCTGAACAAAACCAACTCCTCGTGACCCCCCCTATCCTGCATTTTTAATGAGACAAAAGCAAAAGATCTATTTTTAAAAGGACTGGGGAATCACTGACAGTCTTTGTGTTTATGAAGCACATTGTTCACCAGAGCAAGTTGTCTGGCTTTAACATTACAGTTTGACAATATTGCTAATGTTTTATTATTTTGAATCCATAATTTATTATTAAAAAATCATAGAAATTCATTGGAAAAACTTTGATAGATTTGATGAGGGTAAAAAAGAAACATATTTTGTGTCATCTTGGTCCAAAATAGCTTAAATGGAGGTACTGACTCAGAATTAGAACTGTGATGGTCCTCCTCCTCAAATGTACATTGCAGTGCCCTGTTTATAGCCCCTCTACCTGAGCTGCATCAACTCCCATAATTTGCTATGTGTATTGATTTATTTACTTTGAGAAGAAAGTAAATTTCTTGATGAGTTATGCTAACGGGTTTTCTTGACAACAATGTTGATTATTTCAGATTTGGAAGATGCAGGACTGTTTTGTGACTCTTTCAGGCCCCTTAGGTGTTTGACCCTAGACAGAGGCAGTTACTGCAAAGAATAACTAGTCATTGTCTTTCCCTAAGCTTCAGTAATTCATCATCACTTGAGGCGGCTTTGGTTGATTGCATTTTCGACAGAGCAATCTCCACCATGTCAGAAAGAATTTGGATTTCATGGCAGGCCGACAGTGGAGAAGAACACGGATAGTTCAGAGTACTAGGTGTGATTGCACATTGCATATCTTGTGTGTTTCTGTGCCTGTGTACTTCAGAGTGTTAAAGTGAGATTCAGTATTTGTACATCTTGAGAGCTTTTCCATCTGCTGCTCCCTCCAGCCTTATTTCTTTCATCTCCAGAGAAATTCATAAACCGCAAGAAAATAATGGTTATGATGAGCCACCTTTCATCAGTTCGTCTTTTTACTTTTGTGTGTGTAAGTGTGTGTGTTTGTATGTGTGTTACACATAAAAGAGGCCCTCTCCATTATTTGCCATCTCTGCTGCCACAATAGTTTCTGTCCAGCCTCAGAGCAGCCGCTGTAACAGCTTTAATTAACACAAGAACCTCTTTGCGGCTCAGAGACGTGGAAGAAAAATGGCACTTTAACTTTACACACACGACACTGGTCTGTTGTTATCCAACAAGGTTGAGCTTGTGGCCATTGAATGCCACAATCCATAGCTGGATATTTCAACTCGCTGAATTTGCGTCATTTGTGCTTGACCACTAAACCACTACTTTGCGTCTTCTCATTGACTTTATATGTAATTCATTTGCGCGAATGATTTTATTCGAGTTTGGTGTGAACGCCCAATTAGACCAATAAGAGACACTGGAACTCCCAGTGATCTCAACAGAGATCTCAGTTTATATTACTTATTAAACATGCTGAACTCCTCACAGTGGTGTTAGATGAGTAACAATCAAAAAGTCAAGACCCTGAACTGCTGATTGAACTCCTCGTTGTCACACACCTGGCAATGTGTGTAGTATGAATTTTGCTTTTTATAATACTAGCAAACCTTCTCCACCTCCACCTTGACCCCATGGCTCCAAACCTGCTGTGTCAGCAGTGTGGAAATCATGTGTTTTTTTTAATGCATTTTTTAAGTAGCTGATGTTGCTGACACATGTTACTTGATATATGGTCTATGTGGTAGCACCACATTGAATTTATGTGAGGTGGGGAATACATCAGTCAAATTAGCTATTAGTTGATGATTCGTGAACACATTTCCTGATTCAAACAACATCAAACTATTTTCATCTTTCTGATACGATCTATGGATGCTCCACATCTGCACTGGAAAAAGGAACAAATTAAAAAACTGTCTGTTGAGCCCGACTTCCATTTTAGAGGCTCATCTGCATCATTA
Source organism: Notolabrus celidotus (assembly GCF_009762535.1). Lineage (NCBI taxonomy): Eukaryota > Metazoa > Chordata > Actinopteri > Labriformes > Labridae > Notolabrus > Notolabrus celidotus. The sequence goes on from NC_048284.1 coordinate 23,383,407, forward strand.
AGTGTGATCTTTATCCAAAAACGTGTGAGCAAAAATAACATCAGAGGAAGAATAGAAATAGATGTAAATAAAGCAGGGTGGGACTGTTTAATACATGATAATTAGGCTGCACAGGGAGACTGAGGAAATTATCTATATCATTTATGCATACACTCTTTTCACTGCCCAATTTATTTACTCAGTCATATACAGCTTGTTCATTGCATTTTGCTCTCAAGGCAAATTATATCTCTGCTTGTTTTTGATGAGATCCTGTTTGGTGCACATATTAATAAATGTAACATGCAGTACTGATGGTACAGGCTCTTAACAAATGCACAAGACATTTTTTTTAATCCAATTAAATTCAAAGCTGTGGATGCTGTATGTGCACAACAGATGACTTTACTGCTTGTCATTTCCTCCCTTTGTCAAAAGTGCGAAATATTCAAGTCTTACTTTCTCATTTGTAAAGATTTGTTGCAAAGTGATGAAAAAAAGCCCTGTCAGGCTCTTACATATAACTGTACTGAAATGTATCCTGTTTCAGTTCCTCTGTCCAATATTCTCCCCCCAATGTGGAGTAGATTGCTGTTACTCTTGATGTGGACCATGCTACATGGACAGATGTGTGTTTTCACCTGAGGTCTGGTGTGCTTTTCACAGTCAGTGTTTATAGAGATTTATCTCAAGTCTGTCTCTCGAACGGAAAGTACACAAAGCATTTTGAAAACGTTTGCTGCCTGTCTACCGACATGTCTTAAAGTACAAGGATGAAATAAAATGACAATATCCTAGAGAGCAGATTTATTTCCCAGTATCGAGCAAACAGTCCAACTATGAACTCAAGGCCGTTGCACAGAATAAATGCTGAGGCATACATTCAGTTTCTCTGGCAGCAATCAATACTAAGAAGAGTAAAAGTTAGAAAACTCAACTCTAAAGAGGATAAAAAAAGAAGAGAGAGGCTGGTGAGTGAGCTGATTTTATAGCGGGATGAAGGATGAACAAACACAAAAAATGCACGCTCGAAGAGAGGAGTCCCCAGCTGTGGTCATTATTCCTAGTTTGTTGAACACTAATGCTCGCCGTGAATCAACCCTGTTTCAGTATCTGTGATGCAATGGTTGTAGACTGTGTGTGCATGCATTCAAACATGCAATGTGAGCTTACAGTTGTTCATTAATGATCGCCTTGGGGTGTGTGTCCTGCATTTGTGTTGACATGAAGACTTCTTTTCTGTATGTGCACTGTGGTCATAATACTAGGTCCTTGCGTGTACTTACTTTTGTATATGTTCACCCATATTCTTTTTTTCTGTGGTCGGTGTTTTTTGTGACTCTCTCTGTGTGTATCCTTGAGACATTTCGTGAGGTCAGTGAGAGTGCAGTGTGAGAAGTGTCATCAGGGAGGAGGTTTTTTGGTCCCTCCTGACTTGTCTTCTTAGAGGAGTGAAACAGCAGCACTGCTAACAATTAACTGATGCAGTCAATTCAATTCAATTTTTTCAATTCAAATTTGCTTTATTGGCATGAACAAAGACATCTTATTGCCAAAGCACATTAATTCATACAATACATTATATATATTCACAACACACTACACTCACCACATATACATTAATCACACACCATATTCATTACATATTATATTCATCACATACATATCAACCACAAATTACATATATTACATATTCTGTACGCATTAATGAACGATGGTGTCACCCATACAGCATATCTCAATGTCCTCACCCGATGCAGCGCACTCACAAAACCCCCACCCAAAATCAAACACCATGGGATGGTACGTCCCTCAGGCTGTGACAGGCAAACACATATTTAGCAGCCAGAGGAGCTGCTGACCCTTCCCCCAGGAGAACTGACAGTTTCTCTTCTGGGGTTAGTGTTGGGAAGTTTGTTACTATTTTAGTAATGTCCCTGTAGTGGGAATCTCTTAGTAAAGAGAACTTGCTGCAGAGGAGGAGGAAGTGCATCTCTGTCTCTATGTCCCCTGTAGAGCAGTGAGCACATAGACGCTCCTCTCTGGGCAGCCATGTCTGCCTGTATCTCCCTGTCTCTACAGCTAGCTGGTGGTCAATCAGCCTGTATTTGGTCAGGATACATCTTTGTTTTGTATCTCTGACACTGTACAGATATTCAGATAATTTATAATCACCGTTTGGGGTCAAATAACAATTAATTCTACTTTGGGTCTTTGTTTGGTTTCTCCAGTGATCTAAATACAGATCTTTAGAGTGCTTCATGATGAGTTTAATTTGGTTGTGTTTTCGATCAGTGCTGACTAGAGTCTGGCTGATTAGCTTCCTCACCAGCTGACTAAGGGGACAGTTTTCAGGGTTCAGCTCTTGGGTTTTTAGTGCTTTATATTGAAGTGAGTCTTTTGGGCTTAAATTTAGATGTGTCCAAAATTTGATTGCCCGTTTCTGAATGTTTAACAGTAATGGGAAACGTCCAAGTTCTGCTCGGCAGGCGTTATTTGGAGTTTTTCTTTGAACATGTAGGATTCTCTGCTTTCTCTCTCTCTCATGCTTTCTCTCTCTTATTGACACACTTCTCACGCACACACTCACTGTATCACAGGCGGTCACACTATATCATACGATTACACATGTTGTAGGATTTACACACACACATACACACACACACACACACACACACACACACACACACACACACACACACACACACACACACAAACACACAAAACACACACACACACACACACACACACACACACACGGAATGAGCAGCACAATCATTCACACAGTATTATTGCCACAAATCTCTAGACCTTTGTAGAGTCACTCAAACTCTCACATAGTCAGGCACAGGTTTTTAATGTCATATGAAGTCACTGTCACAGTCTCTTCTTGCAGACAGACAGGTGAGCAAACATGTATTTTGTAAACGCTGCAGGGACAAACAGGCTCACATGTCCAGAGGGATGATGAGCTTAAGTAAACATGACAACATGATTACTTCTGCAAACACACTGTTTGATATCAGAAGGTCCTTATTAAATGTTATAAAAGCAAACTAGTGATGTCTCTGTGTAACTGACTATCTACTGTTGAACTGAGACTCACCAGAAACAGATAATCTGGCTTAGACTGTTGGCTTTAATTGACCAAGGAATGACAGCGGTATGAATGGCTTATCGGCTAGAAATTACTAAGAAGCGGAGTTGTTAGCAAAATAAGCATGCACCTAAACTGCAGAGCCTCTGTAGTTATCGTCCATCATGCTCCACCGTGCAAAAATGCACAGACCAGCTGGCACTGATGATGTAGGAGACGCACATGGCTGTTGTAAACACAGAAAAGTATAGAACAGAGATGAATAGATCTGCCATATGGATCGGCACAATATATATCGGCCCCTTGTCACCAATATCCAATCTAGCTTTTTGAGTCCGATCTAGCCGATACCAGGATCGGATCGGTGTATCCCTAGTTTTAATGATGTTTTAGTGATGAATGCTTTTACTCTTTGTAAGGTGACCTTGGGTGACTTGAAAGGTGCCTCCAAATAAAATGTATTATTATGATTATTTTTATTATTTTTATGATACAGATTGCTTATAGGTTCCGAAATTGAGGCTGTGATGTTGAAGCAGTGCAGTGTGCTGCTTCAAATTCAGTAAACACACATTTAGTTAGACGGGCTGTTTGAGTGGAAAATGCTGTCCCCAGCTGAGCCGGCTGACTGAGAGTTTTAGCCAGTGGTTCTGACAGAAACAGACCCCGATGTGTGCATGCATACATAAGTGTCTGTGCAGCAGTGTATAAAGACACTGTTGGGTTGTTGTTGGAGATGGCCTTGACTCAAAAAACATAATATTTAGAACTTAAGTGATCTGATTTGAGGAAGGGGTCTTTTACTGGCTCGCTTAAAAAGAGAGAATTGATTTCCTGGTTCTGCCTCAGAGAAGCTTCTGTGTAGCAACAGAGGCTTCTATAGCATTACATGTTTTTCTTCCAGTGTTTGTGCATGAGTGTGTGTCAGTGTGTGTATGGAGAGAGAGAGCGAGCAGTGGGAGATGAGACTTTAAAGAGAAAAAATCAAATGCAGTATAGACTGCAGACAGAGAGTTTAGTTTCTCTTTAGAGTTTCCTGGTGAGTGGGCTGTCAGCTTGTTTGCTGGTGTAGCAGCAGGAGGAGCAGTAGGAGTCAAAGGTACAGAGATCATGATAAGACCGTTCAGAGGCATAATGCTGCTGAAAGTAATGACTGAAACTCCATCGTTTCTCATTTGATTAAGACCCAATGACAATCTTCTTGCTACAGTCTCTAGTTGGCACCAGCAATGATTAATAAGCTGTAATAACCCATTCCTTTCTCTCTCTCCCGCTCTTTCACTATCTATCTATCGATCTATCTCTACATGTCACCCTCTTTTCCCTTCATCCTTTATTGATAATTGAAAACCTCTGAGATCTTCTTAACATGCCCTCACAGCCTCTATCCCCCCTCTCTGTCTTCCTCCTTGTCTCTGTCTCTGTGTTCACATGCCTGTCTATCGTGCCTCCTCTCCCTGCCGTCTTTAATCTTGTTCCATTCATTTTAGCTAATTTGATATTTGGACTTGATAGAGCACTGAATGGAGGCTTGTGTTTTCACATTCATTTGTCTCCATCTCCTCATCCTCTTGCTTCTCTCTCCCTTTTCTCATCCTCTCTCTTTTTTGGAGCAGCGATAATAAAATCAGACTGCAGCTTAATCAGTATTAGCAGAATTTGTGGGTCTTAGAGAGACTAACAGCCTGCTAATTCTCTGTCTCTGATTCATTAAATTGACAGAAATTTGCATAATTTATCTGCCTCCTCCTCAAAGGTTGCCTGCAGACATTTCTGTCATAATGGAATTGAAAGCTGTCAACATAATGGCTTGTTTGATCAGATTTTAATATTAGTTCAAAGATTGGTGCAATAATTGCAGAAATATGCCTCTATAATGTCACTGATTTTAATGAGCTCAAATGATGCTGAAGGAAGTAAAATGTTAGATTTCCCCCCCTCAGTTAACCTCATTCTTTGTATAATGTACTGCACCTTTCTGATTCCTCTTACCTTACTCAAACACTCCCATTCTTTCCCTGGAAAATGCTCCTCTGTGTTGAAGAGAGCAAAGCCGCTTCGTCTTCTGTGGTGGTGATGGATATGAATGCCTTGCTGGCACCACTTTGTTATGTCTCTTTCACAGTTTCCTTTCAAGCTGTGGGGTCCTGATGCTCACAACACTTCTGGTGTGTAATATGCATGCGCAAGACACATGAGACTGCAAAACACACTTTGACCAGTGATTCACACAGATCATGCATCACGCTGTCTTGTTTCCTACACTGTGAACATACAGGTGTTTCATTAACCTCACAGGCTGACAGGGTCTCCAGATAGCTTTATTGCTTTCAACATAAATAGCTCTAAATAGGTCTGTCGCTTTGACATTTACATCTCTATCTTTTTCTTTCTTACGCACACACACACCTCCTGTATGGCCCTCTTTTCAAAGGGCATGCACATTTGAATCATACTTTTCACCACAGGTCACTTTTACTGTGTCAGAATGAAGACTCCATGTGACTCCTAAATGTCTCTATGTTTTAATAAAGAGATACAGTACCAGGTGCTCTCTGTGACAAAGACTTTGAAGGGACCACAGGAAAAGAAGGAGGAGAGAGCTTCATTTCCCAATGAGTTGCTGGGATTATTCAGCCGGCACGCTGTGTCACGCTTGGTAAACTGCACTGTGCTGGAGGGGAAAGGCTGTGGTGAGACAGGTTACAGGGGTTGTAAGGTGGAAGTGTCAGGAGAGCGTGAGGAAATGTTCTAAAAAATGCCTGGAGGTATGCAACCTTTATCAAGGTGAAAAGGCCTGAGGGGGCAAATGAAACAGTCCCCCCCACCCCCAACCAATTACTCTGTGCTCAGGCTTCAGAGGGAACAAAGTGTATAGAGGGGCTGAGTGGGAGCCAATGTCAACTTGCTGTTTTGTTTTTTATAATTAACAGATTGTCTTTATATGCAAAATGTTAACTTAATAGTCAATTTTGAAGACTGCACCTCTCGGAAATTCAAATATTCCACTCCTATTTTCAACCTTGAGAAGGCTTTAAGAATGGGGCTGTTTTGTTCCTTTACTGAGAGCACAGGGCAGTGAATGGAGTCAGGATCAGGAAGGACAGTGGAGAATGACATGCGGAAAAGGTTTGAAGATTTGATTCAAACCTGCTGCTTTGAGGATCATATCCACAGAACATGGGGTATGTCATTTAACTGCTGAGTGAAACCAGCCCCCCTGGAAGGAAGACTTGAGAAAGCGTCCCTCTCTCCTCTGATGAAAAATGTTAGTAGAAATGTTTGAAGCTGTTCTCTCCAAGGGAGCAGTTTGGCATTTTTGTTTCAGTGGCATCCCTGCCAGCCCTACTTTTACAATACCTTAAAGTTATTGCTTTGCTTTGAATCCCTCCTCCGTCTACACATTAAATCTTTCTTGGTGTCCTGCACCTTCTTCCTGTAGTCCTCGCCCACTAATCTTTGTCTTTCTGCAGCCTAGAGATTTAGCCCTGCAGTAAAGAGCCAGCGTTTCTTCAGGTGTAAACATGTATTTAATGCCGCTGCTGTCAAACCTTAGGTCTCAGTCCATCTACACATATATTTAGAGTTATCTGATGTTGTTTTTTCTGATGTAAATAAATTAACTCTATTCCCAGTATTTCTGGCGTGTCTGCTTTTCCCTCTGCTCAGAGAAGTGAGGGCTAACCCTCACAGAATAACAAATCCTACCTTTCACACATTTTTTCCACAACACTGCAGAGTGTGGGGAATATTATCCACATATTTATTCCTCTGTGGATGCAGGTTAAGGTTTATGTTTGAACTCTACATGCACAGTCAGGTTTGACATGACTTTCCTTGGTGCTCTGCATGTGTTCCATGGATTCACTGTTGCACATGAAAAATAGAGTTAATGCCATGTTTTGTAGTTCTGTTCATTTTGCTGCCGCTTATTTTTTTATGTGTGGAGACATTCATTATGCTTAGTTTTCACAGAGCCCCGGTGAAAGATCTGTTTGGTTATTGTTACACAGAATCCCTAAATGTTTTTACCATGAGTGCACTTGATTAAGACTCTTTACACAGAACCATAATTTACATTTCATCTGTGAAACATGATTAAACAGTTCATATCCTGCACTGAAAATGAGAGGCTGCCAGATAAAAGCATCCATGCATGGATGTATTGACATATCCATGTGCTTCTTCAATTATCCCTTTTATGGTAAATGGACAGAAAGCAGACTCTCATTTGATATAGATGAAAGAAGAAAAATGGTGTGTCTTTGCTGTGTGCCATGGGTTTGACACAGGCTGATACTGAACACAGACCATTACACCCACACATCATTGAAAATGTCTGAAAAGAGAGACAGAGCGAGGGAGAGTGAGACACATCACCTTCATCAGGAGTAATGTGCGGCTCTTTGTGGTCATTTAATTAAGATTAAATGAGTGAATTGATTGTAGCAGGGTTTGCACTGCATGTGCTTTGACACCAGAAGAGTCAGAGGATACAGAAGACTGTAGGAACAAAGACGAGATGAGAACAGGTTTATCATTAACATACAGTTTGCTTGGGGCGGCAGTAGCTCAGTCCATAGGGACTTGGCTTGGGAACCCAAGGGTCGCCGCTTTGAGTCCCAGTATGGACACGAACCAGGTGCTGGTTCACTTGCCTGGGCACTGCCGAGGTGCCCTTGAGCAAGGGCACCCCCTGGGTGCGCTGGTTGGCAGCAGTATCCTCACTCTGACATCTCTCCCTAAGCATGTTCACTGCATGTGTGTGCACTTGTATGTATATACCAAAAAAACAGTATGTGTAGCATGTCCAAAAATAGCATGAGTGAAAACAATTTAATTTCCACCCTGGGGATCAATAAAGTACCTTTTTCCTTTCCTTTTATACCATCAAGTGTATGGATCAGAATCCTGATCATATGGGGTGAAGACAGAAATCTAGCAAAGTGTATGAACCAAATGTTATTTCTTTGCAATTAATAGCTTGCGAAAACTCACTCAGGGAATTAAGTATTTGAATTGTGCAAAGCAGAAGGATTTAAAAATGTAAGTTAACGTTGTAGGCTGCAGGAAAAAAAGGCACAGAGGCAGAGCTGTGGCGGCGACATCTGACAGAGGGCTTCAGGAGCCCTCAGACTACTCTCTTAATTTAAGAAAAGAAGTTCTTATGTTACAAAAAGCTGATGGTTAAAAGTGTGCCAGATATACCCAGTCTGGAACAAAATCAAAACAGTAACAAGATAATGAATTATTGTGAAGTTTTGCTGCTTTATAACTTTCACATCAAGTCATAACTGTGCAGCTCTGCGATGAATCCATCTCTATGGAGCTGTCTTCCTCCTCACTGGCACATGTGCAGCATCGTGTCCTGAAGTGCTTACTCAGCCGTCCAAGTGACCCACAGAGACACAAACTGTGACAGCAAAGCTGAACAAACTGATAACCTGAGTAAATAAAATGCACACCATCAGGTGTTATACTGTATGTTTGCTCTTAATCTAAGGAGGGTGATGCATTTATGTTGTGTTTTGGATAGCTGAGTTTAGTCTGCACATCTTTGACATATCCATCCTTTATCTTGAGTTTGCACTAACCATGTCGGTCTGGCTCTTTTAGTTTGTCTCATACATCTATCCATCCATTAATCTCCCTTTTACTGTAACTCATTCAGTTGCTGACCAGCCAAAGCAGAGGAGACGCCTAATTATTTATTTAGAACCACTTAAATTGAAGCCTAGTCAACCCAGAATCCACTTTCTTTTATAATAACATTTGCTGAGCCATCACTAACACAGTGGGCAAAAGATGACATTGATTCACGTCAATAAAAGGCCACATTCAGACAGTTAAGTGAAGGTCAACATGACAGGGCATTGTGTAATCCTGAGCCCTTGATGGTGACAGGCAGTGACAGATTCATGAGGCCAAAGTGGAAAAGTTTCCCATCTCTTAATTTCCTATAAATCGATGTGAGCAGAAGAGCAGAGAGATAGTTTTTACTCCTGTAATGAAATTCTTATATTATAGAGGATCCTTGTTCTGAAGAGGGCAGGGTTTGATGTATTGGAAACACATGAGAGAGGACACACAATAACAGGGATATAAGAGAGAGATGACTTTAGCCATCCAAGTGCATTCAGTATTGACACTTTTCCCAAACTAGTCATGATTTTCCTTCTTTTCTCAGAGTGCAGACACAGTGTCCGTGCTATACATCACCACTCCCCTGGTGCACACATACAAACGACTCACTACACTTCTGCTCCCTCTCTTTCTCTTTTTTCTCTCCACATATCTCGGCGTATCATCCACTGACTCTCTGGCAACATATTAAAAGGAGGGATAGTGGCTGCTCCCTATTATTGCCAGGAAAGTGATTTACCATGGGACCGCATTCCCACTGTATTGATTAAAAAGTGTGTCTCTATGTGTGTACGTGTGGGAGCTGTATGTGTGCACGTTTCATCTACCCTGCATCTCCCTGGGCTTCCTCATTTTCTTTCTGTGCCATACCTTTCCACATTGTATGAAGCCCATGGACCCAGTATGATGAGAGAATATAACTATACTGTGACACAACATCTTCTGATGGTGGCTATCTTTCCTTCAATTTAGTATACATCTCATTCTTTCTATCATTTACTTATTTTCCTTTTTTCTCGATCATTTCAGCAGCCCTCTCTGTTTGTTCATTCCTCTTTTCTCAGCCGTCTCTGCCTGGGTCATTAATCTATACTGCTCCAACTGCTCCTCTGGGCCAGACTGGACTATAGCTCCACTCACTGTCGGAAGGAAAGACCTCTGTGTTCATACTGATATGAAACGATGGACAGAGACAGAGAATGTCTTTTAGAGAGAGCACCCAGAGACATGAGATAAGAGAGGAGAGAATGAAGGATATGCGAAAGAAAAATGCATCGGCCCTCCTTCACTGGTCATGTTTTATAAAGCAGGAGTGACATGATCGTGTGTTGAGAGGCGAGATGACACTGAGGTCGCTTTGTTGTCTGCTGTTTTAAAAAGGCTGAGTAGATTAATATGCCATTGGGTCACACTGGGGGATTGGAGACCTGAACCCTGTCTGGATCTGCAGAAGCCATCAGCTGTGACAGGGGGCTCAAGCAGACGGCCTGGCTTAATCAAGGAATAAGTATGGGTGTGTGTACTTGATATTGGGATAGTTCTTTCATGACTTGGTGTAAGAGAGCGAGTCTGTGTTGTAGAAGAAAAATAATAAAAAGATGCATCAAACTTTCTAATAAAGCTAGCCTGACTCAGTCTCTAAGAGTGATAGAAAGTATTGGAGCCAACAGAGTTGGGGATTCGTTTCTGCAGCTTGTCTGAACTCTGTTTGGCTCTAGCTTTAATGTAATTGCCTCTGTTGGAAATAAACATCAGTATCTGATGTATTAGACGTTTCCCTGTTCTGGGCCATTCTACTCAAATCTATAAACAGCTCTGTTTATCAAACTAAGTGAAAAAACATCTCTCTAATGTAAAACTGTCTGTGAACATTATTTATCCACATTCTTTCAAATTATCACATTTTTCTTCCTACATTCTTTATGTATTAAGAATACCTCAGCTTAAGGCTATCACTTGGCAGAAATATTGAAGAGCACATTGAGTCAATTTGAATGAATTGTTTGCAATTATGTGTATCAGAATTATTATGAGCTGGCAGTCTTTACTCTCTCTATCCATCATCTGAGATCAGTTTTTGTTTTTCCGCTGGTAGCTGTCAGCTGCTTACTGAGTCCTACAGGTCAGCTATGACCTGTAGGACTCCTTCTTCAGCTTGACGGCTCCCTTTACCTCTGGTGTCCACCAGCAGGTTTGGGGATTACCGCCACGACTAGCACCAGCAACCTTGCGTCCGCAGCTCCGGACAGCAGCCTTGGCAATGGCGGCATTGAACCGGGTCCATTCCGACTCCATGTCTCCGGTCAAAGCTCTGCCGGAGGTGGGAGTTGAAAACTAGCCTGACAGGGTCCTCCGCTAGAAGTTCCCAGCAAACCCTCACTGTCTGTTTAGGTCTTCCAGGTCTGTCCGGCATCCTCCCCCGCCACCGATCCAACTCACCACCAGATGGTGATCAGTTGACAGCTCTGCTCCTCTCTTCACTAGAGTGTCCAGAAAATACGGCTGCAGATCAGCTGATACGACTACAAGTTGATCAGTGATCTGCAACCTAGGATGTGCGGGTGCCACGTGCACTTATGAACACCCTTATGTTCGAACATGGTGTTTGTTATGGACAAACTGTGCACAGAAGTCCAGTAACTGAACAAAGCTCAAGTTCAGATCAGGCAGGCCGAGTCTTGGACAGTGGTGACATTTTCGTCTTTGTAAAATAATTTTCCAGTGATACAGTATTAGGTGGTTCTGCACATGAGTGCTCTCAGAATAAATTGCTTTATTTTCACACAGTTTTCTAGTTAGATTGTCTTCCTACCCTGTGGTTTTGGTGCAGGTCAACCAGCAGGACTGAGGCCTCTAGAGCAGATTGGGGTTGAATATTTTGCTCAAAGGTTATTGGAGCCCTTTGTGTACTCACATGGATCAGAGTTAAAGCCCTCCAGTTTAAAATATGCCCTTGTGGAACAGAGTGATGGACCTAAATCTAGGGCCTTTGTTGCGGAGCAGGGAAGGTCAAGATACAACCATGTGCAGTGCAGTGCATCTCTATGGCAACAAAAGTGACATTATGATCTTTGTTGCCAGATAACCACACATTGGCTCACAATCTTGTTCTCCTCTTGCTATCATTTAATTCTCCTGCTCTGTTTTTCACATCATCTCCACTCTGTCTCTGTTATTGATGTCCGTATCTCCTGATCTCTCAGCTGGTGGTGCTGAAAAATGAATGCTCGTTGCCCTCAGTTATCTCTGCAGCAGCCATTTAGATAATTAAGACTCTACTTTTGCTCTTGCCTTCCGTCTTGCCACCAAAAGTGGAGCTTTGCCTACGCACATATAGATATCAACACACTACTGTTTGAGTTGTAATAATACAGCTGGAAATCGAAGATACCATGGTGTTTTAACTCCATCTGCCCTGGTTGTTGATGTGTATACAGTATTTGTCCTCGTCCATAGATAAATCTGAATGTTTTTTTTGTTTGTGTGTACATCACTGAGAGCTGTTTTTTATGCTGCTGTTTGTTTTTGTTTAGAGAACAGAGAAATCTGTAAAGTGATGCAATGGAGAGAGAAAAGGTGACAGCTGCCATGGGCCACAGAGAATTCACAATTAGACCCAGACACTTGAGAAAAACATGAACACACTACATGGTTGTCATCTGGAAATCTGTTGCTCCTTTGTGCTCAGAGAAAAAGGAGGAATAGGAAAGTGTGTGCATTAGCCTTTGAGTTTATTGTCCTGCTTTCTGTCATGTCCTTGTTTTTTGGGTTATTTTGAAGTGTCTTATAGGTAAGTGTTTAATGAACTGAGCAGCAGCGTGTGGGGATAGAGGACACATTTTCTCTTTGTTCCTCAGGCTATTCATAATTAATATACTCACAACAAACACTGACAGGCTGTTACTTTGTGTCATTTGAACATTTAATAACAGGACATTCTTGCAAAGAAGGGGGTGTGGAAACCATTGCATCACGTTGTACCCCCAACAAAAACTCTTGTAGTGCACACATGGCTCTTTCTTCTTCTTTAGATAAAAGTTTCATCCATTAATGCTCTGCTGAAAGAAATGTGCTGATGCGCACAGAGGGGATATTAGTGGTAAGTGGTGCAGGTATAGTCCGTATGTCTAAATAAAAATAACCTCTCAACCTCCTCAAAAAGCACCCCGATCCCTTCTTATGACTCCCATCCCCCTATTTCAAACTTTAGCAACACTAACTGCGATTTTATTTCATTTACTTCCTTGCTCACATTGTCTCTTAATTTCTGTCACATTCTGTCCATCTGTTACACTCCCTCTCTCCTCACGTCTGTCTGTGGCTCCCTGTGAATTCCCACATGGCTTTGTTAACACAGCTCTGTCACACACAGACACGCACTTTGCATGCTGCGTGCAGCCTCAGAGTGACAGCTGCTGTTCTTTAGGGTGTGTTCCTCACATCCCCACCTGCCAAATAACTTTTTATTTTGGCTAATTGCCCAATGGTTTTTCAGGAGCAGAAGTTTGACAACTCTAACAAGAACATTCAGGGCGTCTCCATGGTGATAGCAGTGAGGTCATGATAATGTCAACTAAAATTGTCCTTTATTTGCAGGGATTGGTGTTAACCCACAAAGACACACACATTAATTACTCTTCTGTCTTTGTAGCTGCATTTATTTCACCCACACTATCTTTGACATGTATTTAGAACATTGTTTGCATAATGCAATTTAGATGCTGATGCATCAGCAGCTGTTATTTAACAAGAATGAAAAAGTGCCCAGAGACAGCAGCTTTTAACTCATTACATAACTGACAGCCTAATGGAGATGCCAGTCAGTCAGTCAGTCAGTCAGTCAGTCAGTCAGTCAGTCAGTCAGTCAGTCAGTCAGTCAGTCAGTCAGTCAGTCAGTCAGTCAGTCAGTCAGTCAGTCAGTCAGTCAGTCAGTCAGTCAGTCAGTCAGTCAGTCAGTCAGCTCATTAGGTTTGATTGCTGGCATACTTTCACTTTTAGATTCAGGCTCTGTTGCTCATTTTGGAAGCAGATTTTGTTGTTGCTGTTTTGGCTTTCAGAGGATTAGGGATTTTCTTATTAGTCAGATTTCCATCTCTCAGCACAGGATTATCAGTCATCAAAAGACTGTCTACTTCAGGTGAGATTAAGAACATTCTGACAGGATTGCGGGAATTGGAGAGCAGTATTAATTGATGTAGGGTTTGACTGAAATTATGTTATTATTCTTTCATGTAATTTAAAAAGCTCTTAAGAATGTCGGCGTCACGCCTCACAGTTAAGGTACTAATTTCTCTACTGAAACACTTTTGTTCTGTCCGGGGCTGAGGCTGTGATCATTGAATGTAAAAGAAGATGGGTAAATCTTTATTGGCACATTCTTCCTGGAGCAGCAGAGCCAGAACAAAGTGTCACTGCAGATGTGATGTGTTTAAGTGTTTATCTGTTCTGACACAGATAAACACAGGTGTGCTGGCTGTCAGTTACCACAGGCACCTCCAAGAGCAACATATCTTTCACCAACCTTCACAAACACACACCGCACTCACACTGCCTCAAATTGTCATGCATTCAAGAACACACATGAGACCTTTAAGTAGTTGTAAGAGATCCTAAGAGTATTCAATTAATTCCTAAATCCTTCTCTTTACATAGGACTGTGAATGAAGGAGGATTTGTCTCAGAGACTCTCATTCTGCAGGGATCAGATACAATCCTCTGGTTACACAGCGTATGCTGACATGCAAAGTGCAAGGATGAGTGGAATTTACTAACACGGTTGTGCACTCATTGAAATGTAAAGCCAAGATTCTGCTGATACTCCTTGGGTAAGTGAAAGATATAATCTAAACATGGTAATTTGAGAGAAAAAATGTTTGTTTTTATAAACTTCTTTAATCAGCAAACATTTGAACTCAGTATTACAGGAAGAAGTGAGATGCACATGACATACATATACAAATTATTGTAGAACACAAGATGATGCCAGTTCTTCTGTACTTTGCAAAGTTTGCCATATCAAGGTGACAATTATTTTGAATTTACTTGTATGTAATGTATTTGACCACTGTGTGTAGTGTTGCTTATTGAGGGCAGTTCTGAAATATTGGGCCCAGGTTCAACAGTCACCTGACTTTACTTGGAGGCTGTGGCTCAGAGGTAGAGTGGTTTGTCCTCTGTTCTATAGGTTTGCAAGTTTTTCCTGGGTTGTAACAGTCTACATGTAAAAGTTGTATCAATCCCATAGACCCTCTTTACTTTTCACTCCTTTTCTCTTTGCTGTATATTTCAACCTCATGGAAGGAGTTTCCACAAAGCTCTATCTTGAATTTGTTCTCCACTGTGACCTCATTCCTGGAGGTTTACAGGAAGACAAAAATTCCAGTCAGTTTTTTTCGTAAAACACAAAAAGAGAACACTGTGAAAGCACACCAGCATGAACCCATAACTGAAAAGAATGAAACAAACTGATTGTACAGAAATGTGAATTTAAAAGCACTCCATTCTGACTCTTATGGAGATAATGTTCTTTATTTTTCTCCTCCTGTTTTTCTGTGAGGGAATTTTCTGTCTTCCCTTATTTCTCAGCTGAGGTGTAGAGATCGGCTGATAAGACAATATTACCTGGCATTCACACTGCCATTGTTCAGTTGGACTCGCACCCTGTTACTCTCTCCGTCTCCAATATTCTTTTGTTGCCTTTTGAGGTTATTAAAAGGGGTCACAGCAGAGAGGGAGAGAGGTTATTGGATGTGAGCAAGAAAGAGATTGTGAAGCCTGCAGTCGCTCAGCTTGCTGTTTTTGGACAGAGCAGAGCTTGTAGGAGAAGGGAATACTTGTAGTTTTGAAAGGGAATGCAGTGCATGAACAAAAAACTGACAGTGCGCAAATCAGAGACAGACATAAAGGATGAAAGAGTAAGTGTTCCAGTGGGTGAACAGAGGGGTCAGTGCTCTCATTACAGGCTACATCCTGTATCACTTACATCATGTCTTTGTAAAAAAAAACAAAAAAACTTTCCAACAGCCTGCTCAGTCACACATACATGTTGGAGTTTAGCACCTGTTTGTTTTTATTATATCACACCAGCCATTCACTTGCAGTGAAAAACACACACAGAGCAACACAGATTTTGGTAGCTCATTCCTCTTTGAGGAAAGAAGCAACGTGACAGACCCCTGCCTGCAGAGTAAATACCCATCATCTGCTGTCACTCTCTCCTCACAGACTTCAGGATTTTGCATGGGGTCTGGCTGAACCTGGTTTGAGCTTGTTATTTATTTCATCTATTATAAAGGGCTCAAGAAGCATGATCTGCCTTTGGTGAGGAGGAGTACAATGTGCTGCAATCCCTTCAGTGATGAATTTCACTGCTCAGCCTCAGACTCTGCACCACTTTGATTTATGACGTAATATATAGTGATACACTGCTAATGCTACACATTAGCTCTGTGCTACCTACCGGTCTAACAAGGAAAGTCCAGTCCTGATCTTTGACTATCGGATAGGAGCCAATCTGGGTATTATTTGAATTGATTGGGAAATGGTAATTTGAGCCGAACTGGACATACTTGATAAGAAATAATAAAGGGTTCATGCAATGTAGAACTTCAGCCACAACTTAAACTACATTGCATGAACCCACATGTGCACAGCCAGCCAGATAACAACAACAACAGGCACTTTACAGCAGCCAAGGGTAACTGTTCAGGGACACATGTTTCAAAAGGGTAAAAACAACAGGAGTCTGTTAAATTATAATTAGCAGCCACTTGCAATAAATACAATACGATTGTTTCAAGAGGTGGTAGCAGTAGAGAAAAGGCTGCTAGGCTAAAGCAACAAACTTAAGACTACTGCTTGTGTCTGTGTCTTTAAACATCATTAGAATACTACTAACAAAGAAAAAAACAAATCAATTGAGCTGTACTTTCTTTATTTATGGTTCTGCAGGCCTGCCCTCATTGCTCCCTCTTTAAGGAAGAGAAAGTGATGTCACGCCACCACCATCGCTTTGAGAGGGACTACCAGGGACCCTGGGAGCGGAGAGATATCCGGCTTTCTGGCCTCCACAATGGAGGAGCCAATCACAGCTGTGCCTCTGCTGTTGTCAATGGCAACAACCGTCCAGGGCTCCTCCCCCTCCCGGTCATCCCTTCCCTCCTTCCCAACCTGGTATCAGTGACAACAGCGAGCAGCGACACAGCAGTCAAGAGAGGCATCACTGCTGCAGGAATGGTGACTCCAACCAAGGTAAGAGCAGCAACACCTGAAACCTGTCTGTGTTTCCTCCTGTTCTCTCAAGTTTCTTTCTCAGCTTTCTCTTTTCTTGTTTCAACTTTTAAATCTGCAAAAACTCCCCGAATGGACATAATCTCCAACTTTCTCCATGCTGGTCAGACTTTCAGCTTCCTCTCTCACTTTTCCTAAATGTTTTTGCCCTGTCCAACTCGCTGGGACAATAATCCTCATGGTTCAGCTGTCTAGCTCTTCAAGCCCTTCTCTCTCTCTCGTTCTCTATCCCTCTCTCCAGTCCTGCTGCTCTTCCTCTGTACAATGATTCATTCTTGCCAAACCATTTTCCTCCATCCTCATTTTCTCTCTGTGCCAAATGGCAGTCTCGTCATGCCTCTCCCTCCTTGGTCATTTTCTTCCATCATTATGTAAATGACCTCTGACAGTGGCTCAGATGGGTGCTGCTGTCAGATGTGATGGTATGAGCTGATTATTTAGACAACTTTCAGATTACATGGCTTCTGTTTCATCCCCTGATCCTGTATCAAATGCCGTAAATGTGCAGCCTGTTAGATCACAACATGCCTTTATCCCCTCACCCAGTGTGTGAAGAGAGGGGCCTTTACCAAAAAGTCACTTGAACATTTCAGCCTCTCCCTTGACTTTGTTTCCATGGATACCATTCATCTTACTCCGGGTACTTACCCTCACTATCAGATCATTTACTTTAATTTGAACTTCAGCAGACCCATGTGGGCTGTTTTCTCTCCCCAGTACCTTCTCAATCTCTGTAGGGCTTACACTCTCAGAGCAGAGGTAAACAAAGCTCTGCTGATTTAGCCTGTAAGTGAACATCATTAGATACCCTGCTGAATGCACTGACCACAGATACTGTACATCTGCTCTGGCACAGCGTCAGCCGCTCCTTTTGTGTGTCTGAATAATTACACACACCCCAACAAAGTCTCACCAACTCCCACTGTGGTCATTGTCATCACTCAATGGCTGCCACAGCAATTGGTGGGATTTCCTTGTGTGTTTGGGCGAAGTTGTTCAAAGGTAAATGTATGTGAGAATGTGTGGGCATGTATGAAGCAGGTCCCCCCTGAGATGCCGCTCTGTAAGCGCCATTAAGGGCTTTTCCTTGCTACTTTGTCCTGCTTTGACAGTCCTTTGTAAGGGCAGGCAACAGAGCAATAATGTTGTAAAAGGGGAGATACCCAGGGTGTAGGCTCTGACTTAATAACAGGGTTGAGAAAAGATACAGAGGCCTTTGGGAGCTGGCCAGTACCACATGATCCTGTCCCTGTATCTTCCTCTCAGCTGTCTTCTCTCACTCTTTGTGCCACCTTCAAAGCTGTCTGAGGTCAGAAAGAGTCTGTTGGACGAATGCAGCTCTCATGCAGTGCTCCCTGTGTCGCTGCTCTGTGCTGTGGCGGCTCTAAAAAGCTGAAAGGCTTTTATTATTCTCCTAACCCTGTAATGACAGCTTGAATGAGTGTTTATTTCCAATAACATGAAATTGGACGCATCAAAGGTGTGTTTTAGCCATAGACTGTATAAAATATGGACGTAGTATCCGTGACGTCACCCATCTGTTTCTGAAGCGCTGTTTTGAGGCCAATCAACAGCGGGAGCCATATTGCTGCTGTCAAGCGATTGTGATGTAAAGAGGCGGGCTTTGAGCCTCCTAGCCAACAGCTACAGTGTTCCCGCCTGTCAATCAAGTCAGCTGTGCGTCTCATTGGAAGACTAGTAATCTCAATATCTTCGAAAGTGCCGCGTTAGAAGAAAATCCCCCCCCCCCCTACAGTGTGTGCCGATCGAGAAATGAGCCATCCAGACTACACTCGTCTTTTGTACCAGGCTGTAAACATGTTTATTTCTGCTGTAAAGATAGTCTTTTTTGAATTGGTGTGTATGTGGTTTCCGGTACTTCCGGAGCCAGCCTCAAGCGGATCCTAGATGAACTGCAGTTTTTAGCACTTCAGCATTGGACTCATATTTTAGACCAGAGGTTGCCACTTGGTTTTAACGTTGCCTTTCTAATTACCCTCCCTTGTGTTGTGGTTGGCATAATGGGTTTTTTTATGCGTGCGTGCGTGCGTGCGTGCGTGCGTGCGTGCGTGCGTGCGTGCGTGCGTGCGTGCGTGCGTGCGTGCGTGCGTGCGTGCGTGCGTGCGTGCATGCAAGCTGCTTGTTATTTGCTGTTGGTGAGTATTTGGTGGGTTAAAATTGGACAAAGCTGAAGTTCTCTGATTAACGGTATCACTCTGAAAGTTTCTTCCCCCAGACTGCAAACTGAAGCATGGACGTCTCACTGCATGCTCTAATCCTTCAAATGAAATTTTTAATCCATCCTCTGCAGATATTTACTAAGAGCAGTGCTGGAGTTTGTATTTCTTTACTGTGCTTTATTGAACACAAACACAGGAGCTGTAGCTGAAAATAAAGAAGCCCACAGATATATCTAGATCGGATGAGTTTGTTTGTTTGAGGATAGTACTTGTAGAGATGGTGTTGATTCTGTATATCACAGGTATTTTGATTCACTCTGTTTACTTCTCATTCAACCTCTCTGTTGAAATGTTTTCTGATTGGTTCAGTCTGGAGCAGCAGTTTCTCCTTCAGTCTGTAGCCACTACATTACTTGTATGCTGTTAGAGGTCTTCCCCACACAAGTTTGTTTCTTATCGTGTGGTCATTGGGACTTATTCACCTTGTTCTCAAGAAACTCCCAAAGAAAAGTCAATTAAAAAATCCATTCATTTGTTTTCAACCTGCAGAACTGTTCTGAACTGTTTAATGAACTGAGGAATGCCATGTCCTTGTAAGGTAGACGCTCATGCCAGTTGTTTCTCAGTGGCATGACATTTGCAGATTTTGATCTTATCTTAGAACAAATCCCAGGACAGAAAACTTAAGTCGATGCTGGAATTTTCTTAGAAACAGCTAAATTGAATGTTGAGAAGGAGTTTCTCTGTAAGAATGGTTGGTGAATGAGACTCAGTTGTTATTCTGCTCAGGCAGTTGTTTTACTGTGGTGAAACACAGACAGCCTGTAAACAAAGTTCAATATGGCAGATAAGAAGATTCAGTGGAGATTAACCCCTGAGATTTCTTTTTGCACTATTTTATATAAACAATGGAGTATAACACAAACATAGAAAATAGACTTTCATCAACTAGTTTAATTTAAAAACACTTCCTTCAGTCTTGCTTGTCACCTGAAAAATATCTCTCAGACAGCGTGAGGGGTTTTAACAGATGACACTGCAAAGGTGCTGTTTGTATCGGCTCAAGATGGTCACATTTGACTGTGATTGTTCTGATTAAACATTCTTCTAACTGTTTGTTGAGAAGCCTGTCGTGCATCATTAGAAGCCATTAAAGGAAAGGTTATGTACATTTTCACATGTCAAATAATGGATGTGTCCCTGTAACAGATTCTGGTCAATTAGTGCTGTTGAGAGCATTAAAGTTACTGATATTGATGTCGGCTTCATTGTTGTTAGAGTGTACGTAGGATATCAAACCAGCTTCAGCTACATTATCTCTGCTGTTTGATCTTCTGCTGATGGAGCCTGAATGCAGAACCTGTTGTTGGCAGTTCATTACATTAGTTTTATCAGACAGGACCAAATGCAGCATTTTGTTCTACTTATCCTGTCCACAAATCACACACCTCGCCTTCTTTGATAACCAGGAGTTACCCCACTATCCAATGCAATGTATTTGAGTTGAACACATTGTATATCTTAACATTGTTTAAAAACTTTCTGTTTGAAATTTGATTTTAAAGTTATTCTCCAAAAGTTTTCTTTCTTAGCTCATGAAAAAAAAGTTCTTATTGTCTGAAAATGAAGAGCACCGATCAATAGAGCTCGACTTGAAACAAAATCAGACATTGTGTCCTTTTGGTCATTGATTTCAGCCAGGACAGCCAGTTGGTGGATTGCAGTAGAGCACACACTGTGACCAACACAACATGGTGTGCAGAACACAGCAGGTGTCATGGCCTCACTCTGACACAATCAGAAAAAAGGAAAGAAACACACAAGAAGCTTGACTCCTGTCCCCTTGGTTCTTTTTACTTTCTGTCTCTTTGCTGAAACCACACACAGACATTTATCCAGGTTACCTGTCCGTGACAAGAACAACTCACAATGTGATATGTTCTGCGAAGTATAACAATGGCTCATGTGTTCAAGAAAACTGAAGCAGATGTGTGTATTTAGACAATTAACTATAACTTAACATTACCTCTGAAGCTCATGAGCTTTGTTATTATTTTGCAGTCTTTAAACCTTCATCAAGAGAAACTGTCAGCTCTGGTGTTAGTAATGAACAGGCTAGAAATAGAATCTGAAATTCTTATTGAGGTTAAGGCTAAGGCTCACCCTGGAGGAGCTGGAGGATGAGGGGACAGGGAGGAATCGCTTTGGATCACCAGTAGGCAGCAAACTAAATTAAACTAAACTATTAAACCGAACATAATGACTTAAGAAAACACACACACACACACACGCACGCACGCACGCACGCACACACACACACACACACACACACACACACACACACACACACACACACACACACACACACACACACACACACACACACACACACACACACACACACACACACACACATCCTAAATGATGGAATGAAGGAATCGTACAGAGGATTCATAAATGTTAAGGACTTTATTTTTTTTAACCTGACATTTGAACTTCAATTGAAATCACACTCAAACATCTCTCTAAATACTAAACAGCACAAGCTATTTTTTTTTATCTTCCTCTGAGGAACATAGAAGGAAATGCCATTCTCTGTCTGGATTTGATTTATTAAACACTACTCTAAACACTGCTTGTCCTATCACTGACTCACTGTGTCATTTGCATTTACATTCAAAACTAAGAGGACTTTTCTCTGTGGAGTGGACCAAAAGGATTGATTAGAAACACTTAATGGGTTTCATTTATTATCTATAAGCCTCTGTAAAACCTGAAGGCCTTTTTGTAAGTGAGTCAAGTGTCTCTTTATCTGACTTTCAGTGTTTGAACAGTTATGCATTTTTAAATACTTGGAGCCAGAGGTCTGTTGTACATTTTTGTTCTCTGTAAGTGGTTAAGTGACGAGTGTGTTGAAGGATATTTAAGCACTGAAAGTCAGCTTGTCTGACACGAAGATGAAACGAACCCATCAGCTCTTTCTGCCACATTTAGTGTGGTCAGAAATGTCAATTTGAATAAAGATGTTCAGTGGTTACGCTTTTGAATATTAAACATGCCGCTGTTAACACTGACCCTTCTTTTTGCTGACTCTGATTGCATATTTTCCTCACATGGAGAGCTGGTTCCAGTCATTATCACAATAGAGAATAGCTGATGCTTGATTTAATAAACAGTCATCGGATATGGGATTGAAATCTCCTTCTGTGAAAAATTAGAAGAGAGCCCATTATCTGTCTGTCACATGACTATACAATAATGTATGCTATTGGAACGGCTGCAGAGTATTACCATTCAAAACTGTACACTTGCTCTCCAGCAGTAAACACCAATTATCTACTGATGCCTACAAAGTGCAGATTAATCTTTAAGGTATGCTCTCCTCTTTCTGTTTCTCTGTTTCTGTGCTCTGAGTCAGGTTTGGATATCACAAGTCTAATCTTCTGAAATCAGCAACTCTATTAAAAGTAAAATTGTCACTTAATGACCCCGGTACTTAACCCTCTTCCATCACTGGTTTTATCTGATTCTTCAACCAATCTTTACCCTCCATCATTCTCCACCCACACTTCCCTTCTTTCTTGAAGCTTGGATCATCACTTCTGCGTCAGCATGGCCGCCCTCTGAGCGAGCTTGACTGAAATTGGATTGCTGATCCGTTGGTGTTGAGTGGCGAGGATGTCATATGGGATTTCAGCGACCACATGTTGTGATGCCTTAAATAGCTGTTAGAGCACACTGATGGATCACAGATGAGGCCTGAGTCCTCATCCTCATCTCAGCAAGACTGGAAATCCCCCAAGCAAATCTCATGTCAACATAAAGAAGAACACACAGCTGAACTACAAACCTCAACACACACAGCTGTGGTCAGACACATTTGACTCCACAGCATGTGGAAGGCTGTTGTATTTTCCCATTTCGCTGAAGAGTAAAAGGGTCATGGTTGATCCTGGGATGATTTAAAGTGGCTTTCATGTTAGACCTGCCTTCATCGTCAGTCATCTATGACCACTGCATCTCACACCTTACACAGATGTACCACATGTAATGTGGATATAAAAAGGTTTAAGGCAGTTCTAGCTTTAAGTCACTTTACTGCTTTAAAACTGGTGAAAAGTGTTGAAAGCAAAAAGAAAGAGTAAGTAGTTTGTACGAAACTGTGTAAGAAGACGTCTCTGAGTCTAAGAGGAAGGGAGAATATTTTTGGTATCGTGTAGCATTCTGTTTCCAATTTGTAGTCTTAGTACAACTTACCAATCACATTTCAGGTTGCTTTAGATAAATGGAGTAAATCTCCCCGTGTGGATGATGTACAGAGCAGAACACATCTTTCAGTTAGGCAATCTTAAAACCTATTGATTGACAACTATCTGTCATTTCAGAACTTTCCAAGATCAGGAGACAATAAAAATGAGGTTAACAATTAGCTGATTATACCATTCCAGTTCAGTACGTTGGAGGTCTTGGATGGATTTCTTTGAAGACTGATAGCTGATCCAGAAGTCCTCACAAATTGCATCCAGAGGCTAGATTTTTCTGGCACAATAGTGAATGAGTAGTGACATGGGTTTTACACAGTTTTCACTTTTTGTAATGAAATGTGTCTGCTTTCATCCTCATTTTAAAATATTGTACCTGAACAATGTTTTCAGCTTCAAGCCCCAAAACATGTTTTAAATCAGCAGATTCATCTTCTATTTAAACCAGTGCTCCTATGATTTAGAGTTCTTCGTGAGGCATAATTTTCAATAGAGAAGTGCAGATGTTGAAGATGTAGATGTCACACAGCACTAATGCTTTGTTGGTGTATAAAAACTTTTTCAAGCCACAGAGAGGAATTCAGCTTTCCAAGGGGTTATTTGCTCTCTAATTCAAGTTGTCAATTCATCCATCAATGTAATCAAACACATCATTAAGTGAGCAGATCAGCTCTGTAGCTCTTCAAAGACCCGCACTTAGTACTTAGATCCCTTTACAAGTACTAAATGAGCCCCCTGCTGAGCCCAGCTGATTGAACGTCATTTGGATTTCCTCTGATGAAGAAAAAACTCATCTGCATCATCCGCCTCCTTCCTCTTCCTCCGCAGCTCCACCCCTTCTCTCTTTGTGTGTCCTGTTCCACAATAGTAGAAGAAAGAGTGGTGACATTTCAAAAGGTCCACATGTGGAGAGGTTGATATTCAGAGAGCTGGCACCTTGAGGTTAACTCTATATGAAAGGTGATGGTGAATGCAGGCTTTTAAAGCATCAGTCATGTCATGCTGAATATCAGATATCAGTGAGGCGGAGTGTTTAAGATGCACAGGTAAACAGTACATCTCTCTGCAGCGTGTCTGACACTTCTCTCAGCTTTGTCTCACTGTCTCACACTTGGAATTCAGGTCTGTGGGAGTTCTCTGCAGCAGTTACATGAAACAAAACAAACAGAGGTGTGTTTTTTTGTTCGGCTGCTGTGTCTCTCAGCCATGTTTGAGTGAATGACTTGTGCCTACAAAAAGAGGAGTTCTGGACGATTGCCCTCAGAAGCTGCCTGAGGCTAAATCCTGA
Source organism: Notolabrus celidotus (assembly GCF_009762535.1). Taxonomy (NCBI): domain Eukaryota; kingdom Metazoa; phylum Chordata; class Actinopteri; order Labriformes; family Labridae; genus Notolabrus; species Notolabrus celidotus. The sequence continues at coordinate 23,408,145 of NC_048284.1, forward strand.
CTCCTGGTTTAATTGTGACATTTACTCTTTCGTTCTTATTTGAACAAGGCGACAAAAGAGCTCTAACTCACTTTGACTGAAATAGACACTAACAGCTTTTGCTTTGAATTTTATTTGCTTGACTTTTTGAGGTTTTCAGTTTGATTCACAAAAGAGCCAATAAGTGAAACTGAAGAGAGGCTGCTTTAAGATAAGACAAGATAAGATATTACTTTATTGATCCCCGGGGGAACATTTGGTTGTTGCAACAACCCAGACATAAGTACAATCAAGAATTAGTTCAACAAGTAAAAATCCGCCAAAACACAATCATTAGCCAGTTGACTCTGTGCTCCTCTTCCTTCCTGAGCTGATATCTGGAAAGGACTCCAGCCAGAATTTTGATTTTAAAGTATCGATTAAATAACAAACAACCTGAAGTGAAGAGCACTAAAAGCTGCAGGATAATCATGCTTTTAAAAGTTCGGCTTTGAAAACACTCATGTCTGTTGGTTGGTCCAACATTTTTGCCCCGACTGAAATATCACAACAGCTATTTAACGAATTGCCATGCAGTTGGGTGCAAACATTAATGCCAGTACTAATTTTGAGATTAATTTGTTATCTTAAAATAAAATATACTTAAATATGGCATACACACAGCAAACCTGTAAGAACCTGTGAAACAACAGCACATTCACAGGTCCTGAGGGAATTTGTCTTCTATGACCCTGTTGCAAAGATAAGAAATGCTTGAAGATGTGCTGTTTTTTCAACATGCACAAGTTGCTCATTATGTTAGAGACTTTTGCTTGACTACATACATATTTAATATCTATCTAGTTATGCTCTGTCCATTGTTTGATAGGCAATCCCAGCTATTGTGCTCCAGTTTCTGTTTGCCTTCCCTCAGCTCTGTTCTCAGGGGATCCGGCAAACACTCATTTTAATAACACTCACATAAATAACATAAATTTAAATACAAATTCTAATAGGGACTTTGGGAGTGAATCAACTTGTAGTATTTTGGGGTCTGACTTAAACTCAGGCTAACAAATTACTGGGCGCGCAGTGTGTCTCATTAAGTTCTCCACGCATCATCACACTGCAAAATGTATAATCAAAACCACTGTAAACACCAAATTGCTGTTTCCTCAGCTTTCATCACTGCAGTTTATCAGCTTTTACTCAAAATTAAATTATCTTTAAAAAACAGCTGCATTTAGTTGTAGTTTTTGAACCCTCATTTGCTTCTAGTTTAAAACACCTCTTTATTTCATAACTGAAGAAGTCTGCAGGTTGGCCTTTTATGTGTACTTATGTGGGAAATGTACTGCATTTTACACTAATGTGAAAGATGCATTATATAAATTATCAGAGAAAACTGAATTGAATTTGTTGTGATATCTTACATGCATTTTGTCATGAATTATGTGCTGTGCCTTTTTGATTGAATAACAGCTTATCAGCTTCCAGTCAGTTTTTTCCAAAATATGATTTAGACCAGTCTTCATCTTGGTTGCCTATATCATCCTGCTTTATCTTTGAAACATGTTTCAAAGTCTGTTCATCAAAATACAAAATATC